>NC_136731.1:2042500-2668750 GCF_936440315.1 Barbus barbus | reverse complement strand
TTTATTTTTCTAATCACTTCCCCCCTCGCGCAATGGTCAAAACCATGCGCGTCAGAGATCAGGATTGTAAGCAATGGTGTAGGAGCAATCATGTGGCCTTCATGTGAACGCCACAGCCCATTTGCATCACGTGTTGCTCCCCTTTGTTGCCACACACTAATTTCATATGGTGTGGCTTGTTGTTGTATTCTGGTAACATCTGCCAATTGAGGCTGAGGCTGAATTAAAACAGAGGGAGCCATTATTGCTGTCGTACAGCCAGAAGCTTGTTTAGCATATTGATCAGCTGCATTATTGCCTTTAATAACAAAATCCTTGCCTTTTTTGTGTGCTTGGCATTTGATAATGGCCAGCTTGTTAGGGTACATCATGGCTGATATTAAATCAATTATCTGGTCACCATGCTGGATGGGCGTGCCGTCAGTTTTCTTAAAACCTCTTTGCTTCCAAACTGCTCCAAAAAGGTGACATACACCATGTGCATATGCAGAGTCAGTGTAGATATTCACAATCTGGTCTTTAGCTAGTTTACAGGCTTCAGTGAGAGCCTTTAACTCCGCTATTTGTGCTGAGCATGGTTGCTCACAATGCTGCACCACTGCTGGGATAAAGTCATCACCAGCACGTTGTACAATTGCAAATCCAGCATGATTACCTAGATGATCTCTAAAACATGAACCATCCACAAAATACTCAACTTGTACATCAGAAATTGGTGTAGATTCCAGATCTGGTCTCAATCTAGTAAAAGCTAAGGAGTCAGCTATGCATTCATGTGGTGTGCCTTCATCCTGCAATGGTATGAAATTGGCTGGGTTGACTGTTGTGCATCGTTTGATTGAAATGTCTGGAAAGGTTAACAGTGTTGAGTATGCTATACATCTGGAAGGAGTCAAGACAAATTTCCCTTGTTCCAATAACTCTGCTACTTTGTGATGGGTATAAATTGTAACTGGGTAGCCCATGGTTATTGTGGATGCCTTTTCATAAGCAAAGTATACTGCCGCTAACCCTTGCTGATAACATGGTGGGTAACCTTCGGCTACACTATCCAGTTTGGTGCTATAGTAAGCAATTGGTTGTTTTTTCCTTCCACTACAAGTTTCTTGCATCAGTACTGCAGATGCATAGCCATCTTTCCTGTTTGCAACATACAAATGAAATGGGTTATCATATGTGGGCGTGGTCAAGGCAGGGGCACTCTGTAACTCTTTCTTCAATGATTCAAATGCTATTAGGGCGTCAGTATTCCATGTCAGTGGTGCCCTAAGGTTTTGATGGCCCACTTGTTTCATTAATACCCTTAATGGAGCTGTTTTGATTGCATAATCTTCAATCCAATCTGCACTAAAACCTGTCATCCCCAAAAAGGTCATCATTTGTCCCACTGTCTGTGGTTGGGGTGCTTTACTGATGCCCTCCAATTGACTGGGTGATATAGCTTTCATCCCATGGGAAATTGTGCGGCCTAAGTATTCGACTTGTGGCAAGCAATACTGTAGTTTTTCTTTTGAGGCCTTATGTCCCCCCTCAGCTAACTTACTGAGTACTTTAATTGAATCTTGATGACATTGTTCCAAGGTCATTGAACAAATCAATAAATCATCTACGTATTGTATCAATGTGCTATCCAGCCTTAGGTCACTTAAATCTTCTTTTAGAACTTGATTGAACACGTGGGGCGAGTGTTTGAAGCCCTGGGGCATTCTTGTGTACATTAGTTTTTTACCTTGATAGGTGAATGCGAACAATGGTCTGCTCTCCTCGGCTAAGGGAACACTGAAAAAAGCTGAGCAGAGGTCAATTACAGTATAATAATTAGCAGCAGATGGAACATTGGTTAGCAACGTATGCGGATTTGGAACTTCAGCAGGCCAATCCTCCACAACCTCATTCACTGCTCTCAGATCATGCACCAAACGCCATTTTGATTTATCTGCTTTAGCTACTGGCAATATTGGGGTGTTACAATAACTATCACTTTCAACAAGCACTCCTGCTTTCACTAATCCCTCAATTGTTTTCTTGATTCCCTCTTCTGCTTCTGGTTTCAAAGGATATTGCGATTTTCTAGGTATCTTGGCTCCTGGTTTAATTGCTATTCTAATTGGATTATCTGATTTTACTAACCCCACATCTGTGTCATGCTGAGACCATAATTCCAGTGGTACTTGTCTCTCCATTTGTTTTTAACAATTCAGTTTGTTTTGTTTGATATTCATTGGCTTTTGAGTCAGTTTTTGTATTTATGACCATTCTAGGGACTCCCACCATTGGAGTAGCACACAAAATTTTGAGATATTCTTTATCTGATGATTGGAAGATTAGAGGGTTTTCTGTGGCTTCCCACTTACATTTTTCTGCTTTTAGCATCATGGGGCCCAAGTCTTTAGAGGCACAGTTTTTACTCACATACAAGGTAACATGAGGGACTGAGTTTGGTACTTCAAACCATTCATCAATGAATTTTTCCCTGTCTATTTGCAGAGCTGCTCCTTTTGGTCCTATTATTATGTATTGTGAAATCATAGGGATTTTTAGCCCTTTTGTGTTCTCTAACCATTTTTCCTCAAAGTCTGGATCTTTGCTTTCATCGTATTTCATAGTACAATGAAATTCAGTTTTTGGTAGACTTGGCTCACAAAGCTGTTCCCTTATGTATCGTCCCCATTTGCTAATTGTTTTTTCTACATCATCTTTTAGTTCTCCTAACCAGTATATATTAGCACATGGTTCTTGTGTTAGTTTCCATGTTGAGACATTCATCTGTCTAATTGCCCTATCATTTATATATATTCCATCTGGGGTACACCATATCTGCATTTTTAGTTTACATATGGCATCTCTGCCCAACAAATTGACAGGTGTGTGTTCTGAGACTAAAACTGGTATTCTTATTTCAGTGTCTCTTAAGCTTATGCTCACAGGGGCCGTCATAGGAAGTAGCTGAGTTACCCCCGAGAATCCTACTGTCTTGATGTATTTTCCAGACATGGGGAGGTGCGAGGCATATCTTGGATTTAAACACGAAAAGCTGGCCCCTGTATCGAGCATCAGAGTAATGGGTTTTCCTTCGATATTAACTTGCAGCATTGGTTCTTGATCAGCATCACACGATATCATTGGAAGCTGATTCCTCCCCGTAGGATTCTCTGGGCAGCCCTAGTATCCTTGGTCAGGTCCACGCCATGGATTGACAGGACCTGAGGCTTGGGCTTGCACTTGTTGTTGTCCATAGTTGATTCCTGTTGCCACGGATTGATGGGGTAGTCTCTTCTGTTGTGTCCAGGCTGATTGCATCCCCAACACACTCCTGGTGGGCCACCAGCTCTTTGTTGATTGTTGTTAAATCTTCCTCTACCACGTCCTCCTCCTTGTTGCTGTCTATTCCAGTTTCTGTTGTTGGGCTGCTCTGGTTTGAGATAGATGACAACTGGTGTTGGTCCTTGTGGTGCATTGACTGTTCCAGCAGATGCCACCTGTGTCATTGCAGTCTGAGTTGCTGGTGCAGACACATCCATTGGCGCAGGTGGATTTACAGGCACCGAAGTGTTGACAGGTGCCATTACTGCTGAATGGTCCTCCTTTTGCACTGCTTGGACCTTTTTCTTCTTATTTAGCAGCTCCTCAAGTTGCAGCTGATTCAGTTTTCTCTGCAGCTCCTTTTCTTGGTTTTTCATCTTTAATTCTTGTTTTCTGTATTGTTCCACAGCATGGACTACATGATCTCTGAACTCCTTGTGTGTCTTCGAGTTTCAGACCTACCACATCCTCTAGTTTCACTTTTACTGTTAAAGGCATGGCTTCCACAATGGTGGTTCTGAAGAGTGCAGTCAGTACTTTGTCTTGCTCTGGATCTCTTTCCAGTTCTTCTTTCCAGCGTCTTAGTTGCTTTTGGATGTATGTGGTAGGGTTCTCACTTTCCTCCATTGGTTCCCCTTTCAGGAAGCCTGGGTCAGTTTGCATTGGATATTCAGCCCTCAGGGTCAACCAGATTTCACGTCGATGCTTGTCGAAGGAGACTCCATCTGCCTGAGGCCTGTCTACTGCTTGAAGAAGGCCAGACTGCTTGAGGATGTCATTCATCTTGGAGGCTCCCAAGTATTTTGCAAGCAAGGCCTTGATGTCACCTAGGGCTAGAAGTTTTCCAGTTGTTTCCTCTTCAAATGTTCTGATCCACTTCCCAGCACCTTCATGTATGTCTGGAAGGCGAGAAACCAAAGTATCCAGGTCTTGGCCAGCCCAAGGTATATACTGGGCATGGCCTTGCTTGATGAGGATTGGGCATTCAACTCTTGGGAAGTCATCTTCACTCGGAGCCCGTGTTGATCTGTGTTCCTTTTTCTCTTTTCATTTTTGTGTCTGATAGGTCTGCAGCAGGTCATCTGGACCATCTATGTCTTGTAGGACCAGTGTCCCAGCTACTTGTTTGTATTGCTTTGGCTGGACATAATCACGTGGACTTGGGTGAGGGTGCATTGGTTGACGCTTGCCCATTAGTTCATCCAGCTCTTGATGCAACAAGCTCACAGTCTGTTCAAACTCCTCTCGTGTCATGTGGACAGTCTTTCTGAGATCCTCTCTTGTCTTGTTGCACCTTTCTTCCAATTCATCCAGTACTTCCTGGACGGAATCAGCAGACGTCTCTCCTCCTTCAGATGTTTCATCAGGCTCTTTAGCTTGATAGCTCTCCACGCCTTCACAAGTTGATGTCAAATCTCTGTGCTGTTCTTCCAATTCTTTGAGTATTTCTGCAAGACGCTGATATGTGGGCGGCTCACCTGTTTTCTCCTCCTCCCTCCAGTTCTTGGCCCTCCTTTTTTCAATGGTTGGCTCTCCCTTGTGGGCCGTTCTCTCCTCCCCTCTTTGTCCCAGTTGTGTCAGTGGTGTGGATGTTCTCAGTCTCTCTCGTGGTTGCTCCTGCCCTTTTCTCATGGCTGTGTGTGTGTATTTTCTCCCCTTTTGTCTGCTGTTCTCTCTAACTCTCTTTTGCAACTCTGCTCATTTTCAGCATCTGTACTTTCCTCGTGTACATATCCCTCAAATTCTAATGGCCCTTTTAAATCTATTTTTCCCTGCACTAGAGGCATTTGGTTAGCAGCTTGATCGCAGGAAGGAGCATATGGAGGTGGTTTTTCTTCTTTTATTTCATTGTTTTTATTCTCTCTTTCTTGTTTTTCCAATTTTAATAATTTAATTCCATACTGTTTAAACAGGGTCAATACCCCTAATTCTTGTTCTCTTTTTTCATTCCTTTTTTTGGAATTATTATTGGTCTTGTGATTTTTTTATCAAGACCTCCATTTCTCTACATACTGCCACATCAAATGTTCCCCCTGCTGGCCACTTAGTAGCCAATTTTTTTGTTCTCTCTGCCCATTTCTTTGAGAGCTCCCTTATTGTTTCTTTACAGGCTGGATTTCTAGAAGCCAGTAATTCTACCGGATTTGACATATTTTTGAATTTGAAATTATCAATCTATGTTTAGTATTTTTACCTCTCTAATCCCAGCGTCCTATTTAATAGCTAATCTTCACCAGGCTCATCAGACGAGGATCACTAAAAGTATCCGACCCCTGATTTCCACCTGGACTTTTGCTGGGCGGAGGACTTCACACACTTTATAAAATTTGATTAGATTTTCTCAAGTATTTTAAAATAATAACAATATGTTTTCTAGTTAACAATTTGAAGGGTAACACAAGGCCTTTTGGTTCTTTCTTCCAAATATTACTTCTTGTCCAAATGATGTTTTCTCCCAAGCTGAATGCCTCAAAGCTCCACAGTCTCTTCAACTGAAATTTACGCCCTGTAGCCGACACTCCTCCTGCCCAAATTGAGTAAGTGAGAGATGGCATTAACTTTACACAAAATTCTTCTATTTTGAACACGCTAATGTTTAATTCATCTTTTGTACACCACTTTAACCTTAGTGGTTCCATATAGTCAATTAATAATCTTCTTTCCTGTATTGTTAGAATTTTTCTACCTCTTTTGCCTCTTTTTTCCTTTTTCTTATTTACAACTAATTCATCTGCCATTTTGTTTCTTTCTTTACTTCACTTAGTTAAGCAGTGATCTCAACATGTCCAACTGGGGTATTTCTGCTCTTTCTCTATCTTTTTGAATCTCCACCAACAAATTCTGTGTATATTGGGGCTGACTTCTCAGCTCAATCGTCACCAACAAACGTCTCAAAGTTCTACCAGTCATATACATGGGCGTTGCATTTCCCATTTCATCTGTCCTGAACAAAACTTTAGATGTCCAGGCCACTTCTCGTGTGGTAGCTGACATTCTGAGACAAACGTTGTTGAGGATTGTGGCTCCTGAGATATCCTCTGGCCACTGACTTGTCAGGTTGCGTCTAAGATAGGGCGCTACAACTGGGTCAACTGGGATGTCAATTACATTTAATGCAGCTTCCAGCTGAGATGAAACTGGGGCGCAGAGACTCAACAATTTATCTGCCAAATGACGAACTGTTATATGTCTGAAAACTACGTCCTCCCAAGGTATTCTTGGCCATTCAAACGTTATTTCTCTCAGGTTTATAATTTTGGTCAATTTTCTGAGGAGATTATTTTTCCTGTATTCTGTCAATCTTTGTATCTGCCCATCCAGATCAAGAAACACAGATTCCAACCAAAAATGGTTGTGAAGACCTCGTGTCCTTACCAAAGTCTCCTGGAACGTTTGATAATCTCTCTCACTACTCCATTCACCAGGATCATCATAATGCTCCTCAACTTTGTACATTTTGCTCAGTCTTGGATGAGACAGACACAAAGACTATCACTCTACTATCTCTGCCCCTTTTCCTCCCTCTTCTGTACTTTTCTTCTGCTTCCAGCAGTGTTTACACAATGCCCCCACTCTTTACTCTCTCTGTTTTCCACAGCAACAGAAAAATGCCAATATGACCACTTGATCTTCTAGAAATGAAAAATCAATCAGTTTTTGTCTTTTTCTTTATCAATGGTTTAGTTTCACAATTTGGGTCACAACGTCGGCAACTTGGATGGTGTCCAAATAGTCGACAAAGCCAATTATTTGGTATATTTTTAGTTTTTTCAACTCTTATAATTCCCTTATTAACCTCTTTATTTTCCATTCAATGTATTTCTCTTTATATATATATTGCTTTTCATACCTTTAAGCCAAAAATTAATGTACATACACCACACACACCCAACAGTGCAAAGCAGCCAGCATGATTAATGGTTTAGTCAAGCATTCAATGCTTCAATGCATCAGTACACACACAGACACCTCTCTCAACATAGAATGGACGGACAGAGACTAACAGTTTTAACTCTTTCAGTCTGCAGACACCCGTTCATGCAACCTTTCCGCCGCGGGGACCCATCAAGGCCACGCTCAACCACCCACGAGCGGCTCCCTGATTCTTTCCTTGGCGTCCCCACTTAGGAAGTTACTTTTACGGGATTTTAGGCCCCTCTTAGGCACTACACACTTCTTTATGCATATAAATCTCTTATCAACTTTTCGCATGCGCGGCTTTTGAGATCTGGAACTCCTTAGATTGTATTTAACCTTACTTTTACTTACATTGGCTTAATTCAAATCCAATATCTTAGATTCTTTTTATTGGTGAAGCCTTGTTTCAGATTACCGTCTCAGGCGTGACTCCAGCCAACCACGCAAACAATCTTATCTCCAATTTAAGCAAAAAAATTGCTTACCTTCGTCAAGCGCCTTTGTTTTTGATTAATTTGCGTGGCAGGTCGGCCCTCCGCCCGCGACGGCTCTCGTCGACCTCGGACTTCAAGCCAATCCTGTTCGTGACGCCAAGTTTATGTTGTGGTTCAAAGTCAGTAGATGGATCTTCTCAATGTGTTCAATGAAGCTCAAGAAGCAGAGTTCCAGATGTCAAAATAAGACTTTATTAGACAACGTAACAAAGCCGAGATAACGGTCACCGCATCTGAATCTTTGTCTGTCCGTCCATCCATTTTATACCATTTTCACTACCCAAAGTTGGTAGTTCCGGTTTTTAATTGGCCACACCTGTCTGGTTCGCCACAATTAATCACTAGCCCACCTGGTCCATTTTTAATGGTGGAATTTGGCCAGATCCGCCATTTTTAAAAAAGTTCTTTATTCCATCACCCCTATTGGTTGGCAGTGATCCCAGAGGACATACATCACAGTTGTTTACTTGTACCTGTCATATTCTGGAAACTACCCAAAGTTCATCGGGTTATTTAAGTTCACTGGTAAAACACCTGCATTTGGCCAGTGGGTGGCACTTTAAGACTTATAATCAGTATTTAGACATCCAGTAAAATAGTAATAAGATATCTTGATTAATATTTGGATATCATATTTTGCATAGAATAGTATATGGATTATATTTTTAAACATGTCTAATATTTTGAATAAGATAATGCTATAGTGAGTAAACAAAATAACACAACACTTGCCCCCTAAACCTAATAACTGGTTGGGCCACCCTTAGCAGCAACAACTGCAATCAAGCGTTTGTGATAACTTGCAATGAGTCTGTTACAGCGCTGAGGAGGAATTTTGACACACTCATCTGGGCAGAATTGTTGTAATTCAGCCACATTGGAGGGTTTTCGAGCATGGACGGCCTTTTTAAGGTCATGCCACAGCATCTCAATAGGATTCAGGTCAGGACTTTGACTAGGCCACTCCAAAGTCTTCATTTTGTTTTTCTTCAGCCATTCAGAGGTGGATTTGCTGGTATGTTTTGGATCATTGTCCTGCTGCAGAACCCAAGTTGCCTTCAGCTTGAGGTCACGAACAGATGGCCGGACATTGTCCTTCAGGATTTTTTGGTAGACAGCTGAATTCATGGTTCCATTTATCACAGCAAGTCTTCCAGGTCCTGAAGCAGCAAAACAGCCCCAGACCATCACACTACCACCACCATATTTTACTGTTGGTATGATGTTCTTTTTCTGAAATGCTGTGTTACTTTTACGCCAGATGTAATGGGACACACACCTTCCAAAAAGTTCAACTTTTGTCTCGTCAGTCCACAGAGTATTTTCCCAAAAGTCTTGGGGATCATCAAGATGTTTTCTGGCAAAACTGAGACAGACCTTTATGTTCTTTTTGCTCAGCAGCGGTTTTCGTCTTGGAACTCTGCCATGCAGGCCATTTTTGCCCAGTCTCTTTCTTATGGTGGAGTCATGAACACTGACCTTAGCTGAGGCAAGTGAGGCCTGTAGTTCTTTAGATGTTGTGGGGTCTTTTGTGACCTCTTGGATGAGTCGTCGCTGCGCTCTTGGGGTAATTTTGGTCGGCTGGCCACTCCTGGGAAGGTTCACCACTGTTCCATGTTTTCTCCATTTGTGGATAATGGCTCTCACTGTGGTTTGCTGGAGTCCCAAAGCTTTAGAAACGGCTTTATAACCTTTTCCAGACTGATAGATCTCAATTACTTTCTTTCTCATTTGTTCCTGAATTTCTTTGGATCTCAACATGATGTGTAGCTTTTGAGGATCTTTTGGTCTACTTCACTTTTTCACACAGGGCCATGTGGGTTTGGATTTTGTTTTCCCTTCATAAAAAAAAACTCTTCATTTAAAAACTGCATGTTGTGTTTACTTGTGTTATCTTTGATTAATATTTACATTTGTTTGATGATCTGAAACATTAAAGTGTGACAAACATGCAATAAAATAAAAAATCAGGAAGGGTGCCAACACTTTTTCACACCACTGTATATATACGTAACATCACTACTTTTTCAGTTCTTTGTCAGTTGTTTATTTAGCCTGTTGCTGAATGTTCTCTTGGTGTTCAGTGTTCCCAATCCTTTGTTTTATTTTGTTTGTTCATTAAATGGATTTGCATTTGGATCCTTGCCTCTCATGTCATCTTTATCTACCGTACCTAACAATGGTTTTGTTTGTCACTTAATCTCTAGGATTGTTTTTCAGTTTATTTTTTAAATATCTACTTTACCAACACTTTTTCACACTGTGTGTGTGTGTGTGTGTGTGTGTGTGTGTGTGTTTGTCTTGTAAGTATATTTCAATTCAATTCAATTCAATTTTATTTTATTTTATTTGTCACATACATAATTATACAGAGTACAACCAGCAGTGAAATGTAGGTAATTTTGAAAATATATTTTCCATCATAAACGCATTATGATGTCAGTCCTGCATATTCAGTCATCCTAGAATCCAACAACAAACATCTTAAAAATCAAACACAAAAAGTGCAAAAAAATTACAAATAAATAAACAACTAAAAAAAGGAAAGGAAAAAACACATTCTTTAGTAATGTCATTTCCTCCTACATTTATTTCTATTACCTTTTTCCTTTATGTAGTATTTTCAGTATTTGTTTTTATATTATTTTTTATTCTATTTAAATTCAATGTATTTCATTCATCTTCTCTTTAATTTAATTTTATTTTATATAATATAATTATATATTATTTTATTTTGCATCATTCATTCATTTTATTTTTTAGCCAGAGTCAACCTACTCAAGGAAGTAGTCGAGCAACCTATTCGAGGAAGTAATCACGTGGTTTTCAGGTGAATGAAGGTTCAGACATCATAGATCATGTGCATTTGGCAAAACAAATCAAGCTACGATATAGTGCTTCAATATGAAATGTGTTGTTTTTTAATACAAGCTTCTGAGCTTCAGTTTTGAACGTAACATCACTACTTTTTCAGTTGTTGATTTAGCCTGTTGCTGAATGTTCTCTTGGTGTTCAGTGTTCCCAATCCTGTTTTATTTTGTTTGTTCATTAAATAGATTTGCATTTGGATCCTTGCCTCTCATGTCATCTTTATCCACCGTACCTAACAATGGTTTTGTTTGTCACTTAATCTCTAGGATTGTTTTTCAAATATCTACTTTACCAAACAAATCTTATGTTAAATATTTGCTCGCTGGTGAATGTAAATGGTTTGATGTTCTTGATGACTGTGTTTGTCCAGAAAGTCTGGTAGTGATTCACCGGAATGTGTCCTTGTCCCACTTTAGATTTCATTCTTCTGCTTGATGAATCTGTATTATTAATGTGCTTCTGGTTTCATCCAACATCCATCATTACACAGATCCATGTTTTATGTTTCCGAGCTTATATAGGTGACTGATCTTTTTCAGTGGTGGCACCTAATTTGTGGAAGAGTGTACACATAAGAACTTTTAAAGTGGACCTATTATGCAAAAATCACTTTTATAAGGTGTTTGAACATAGTTGTGTAGCCGCAGTGTGTGAAAACAACCAACCTATATAATGGTAAAAAAATACAAAAATAATTATTTGAGTAATAAAAAATAGAAAAAAAATGCTTTGTATATAGTATGTATACTGAAGTATTCTGATTGCCAGACATGAAGTGATATTGGCAGACATGGTCATAGAGTCAGTAATCACACGCTGATGTGCTTCCATTCAGATGATAATCAAACAGATGGGCCATATAATCAATAATAGCTGATCATTGAATCACAATGATAGCCGTCATAGAGTCGGTAATAAACACCCTGATGTGCGTCCATACAGATGATAATCATGCAGATACGGCCACATTCCCCACACAATACACACACACACACATATAAAAAATGTATATGCTTAAAATGCTTTCAGGAAGGAGCGCCAAATTCAAATAAACTATATTCCGCTTTTCGGATACTTTTTTTTCCGTGGACGGTCTCATTCTGTTTGTAAAACTGTATGTTACAACACCGTGTTGTTTTTTTTATCACCAAGACGCTGTTTTTGAGCGTAATTTATTTCATAACGGACGCGAACAATAACTCTCCCGAAGAAATGAAATGTAAACAAAGGAATATTCATCCTTATTACAACGTTATTGTTTCGCTGAACTAAAAGTGCTCGCTGGGATGTTGTTCTGTGGACCCTTACCTCTCTAACTAAACTGGGATTTCAGCAGTGGACGCGTTTGTGGCTCGTTATTACAATGAATCTGGTACGTATGGCTTTTTTACTCTGCGTGTTTGGATGTGTACTGCTTACACAAATGTAGCAAATACATTCCTTATAAGCTTTCCATCGAAAAACAGCGATCTGTCGTCGATGCTTGAGGCTTAGACCTTCAGAATGATATATAGTTTGTCAAGATTAATATTAATATTAATGATATTCTTTCACGTTAAATTCATTCATAAACATTAAACTAGTGGGGAAAAAAACGCTTCAGTGCGCTGTCGCTCTGGTAAAAGTTAACAGGTTAACCTGTTAACCTTCAACCCCATTTGTGGCCTCGCAGGTGAAAATAACCTACCTAAATTAAAATGGTAACAGTTTGTGACAAAGTGTGCTTACACAAACAAATTAGGTATCTTTGGAAAGAAGAGACTCTGGGCTTTACTATCTATCATCCAGAGTTGATAATGCTCAAAAAGATAAAAAGTTATAGGCACTGACGTGCCTTGAAAAATATTTTTCCACATTGAATGTTTTTTTATTTCATATACAAATACATGAAATAAGTCCTGGAGCAATCCAGAAAAGTAATGGATCGAAAGCCATGTGCCTCATAAATTCATATTTCAAATTTGAAGAAGATACCATGAAAAATGAGATTCCTGCAATATTTTTTCAGAAACTATTTATAGTCCCCCCACCCCCCTGTTTGAGGAAAAATAACCACCAAATGGATTGCAGAATTATACAAGCTATTTTAGTCATTATACATGTTCCTGCATAGTTTTTCAATTATAAAATAATAGACAGATTTATTTGAGCACTAAAAAATAAAAAAATAATTATTTGAGTAATAAAAAAGGAAAAAAAATAGAAAAAAAATGCTTTGTATATAGTATGTATACTGAAGTATTCTTCGTTATTCGTTATTACAATGATAAATATCACTGCCAGACGTGAAGTGATATTGCCAGACATGGTCATAGAGTCAGTAAACACACGCTGATGTGCTTCCATTCAGATTATAATCAAACAGATGGGCCATATAATCAATAATAGCTGATCAATGAATCACAATGATAGCCGTCATAGAGTCGCTAATAAACACGCTGATGTCCGTCCATACATATTATAATCATGCAGACACGGCCACATTCCCCACACAATACACACACACACACATATAAAAAATGTAGAGGAAAAAAAAAAACAGTTTTTTATGGATAAAGCAGATCGCTAAGTTACGCCCCGCTCAGATGACAGTGTGCGTCAGAGCTGGCAGGAGGGAGCGCCAAATTCAAATAATCTATATTCCGCTTTTCTGAGACTTTTTTTTCCGTAGACGGTCTCATTATGTTTGTAAAACCGTATGCTGCAACATCGTTTTGTTTTTTTACCACCAAGACGCTGTTTTTGAGCGTAATTTATTCCATAACGGACGCGAACAATAACTCTCTGAAGAAATGAAACGTAAACAAAGGAATATTCATGCTTATTACAACGTTATTGTTTCGCTGGACTAAAAGTGCTCGCTGGGATGTTGTTCTGTGGACCCTTACCTCTCTAACTAAACTGGGATTTCAGCAGTGGACGCGTTTGTGGCTCGTTATTACAATGATAAAGGTACGTACTGCTTTTTTATTCTGCATGTTTGGATGTGTACTGCTTACACAAATGTAGCAAATTTGTGCCACTCATTCCTTATAAGCTTTCCATCGAAAAACAGCGATCTGTCGTCGATGCTTGAGGCTTAGACCCTCAGAATGATATATAGTTTGTCAAGATTAACTTTGTCCCGTTTCATTTATTCTATTAGAAAACAATGACACATGCAAACAAAGAGCGTTCAGTGCGAGGTCGCTCTGGTGAACGTTAACAGGTTAATCTTGTCCTTTTCCTCAATTGTTCCGAGTAAGAAGTAGAAGAGATAAAAGAAACTTCTATGTCTCGTCATCCAGCCCCCTGCTGGAATGCGCCGCGTTTCCCCAGCTCACCCCACGGCGAGTACCTCCACATACCCCACCAACAGCTCCTACCGCCTGCCCAACTTCAAATGTCCCCGTATCCTCCAAAGCTCCACCCTTGTCCTCAGCCCTCCGTCCGCGGCGAAGTCAAAAAGCCCGCTGCCCTCCGTGGCTCACTCAAGGCCGCCATCCTCGCCGAAGTCATGCCCACCGACGTCCACGGCGAATTCAAAGCTGCCGCCCTCTGCGGCGAAGTTGTTATTGTGTCCGTGGCTCTCCCAAGCCTGCCATCCACAGAGAACTCAACTTCGCCATCCGTGGCTCTCCCAAGCCTGCCATCCTTGGGGAACTCTATGCTGCCGTCCGCGGGGAACTCAACGCCGCCGTCTGCGGCCACCGCTGACTCTAGCCCAAGTGTCCGCTCCTCCAGAATGCCAGCCAGATCGAGCCCCTACTTTCCCCAAGGAATTTTTTTTGGGGGGGCCCTGCCCCCCGCCCAAGCTCCCTGATCCGCCATGGCCGCCCAAACTCCCTAATCCACCATGGCCGCCCAAGCTCCCTAATCCTCCCAGATGTGCCGTGGGTATTTTCTAACTTGTAACAAACTCTACCTTTTCCTAAAATAGTTTTAACAACACTAGCTCGTCTCGACTTGTTTTACAGGAAAAAAAGCCATTGGTCATTTTACGTTTATGTTTGATATGTGTGTGAAAAAACTTTAATAAAAACTTCCCTTCATCCCCATTTAACACCGTTTCACATTTTAAAGTTTAAAGCACAAAACAGTTTCAACGGACCACACACAAAAACACATTTCCCAAAACAGTCATAAATTCCTTTCGATCATTGAACAGGTGTCTAGTTATGGGTGGGGGTGGAATTTTTATGACCCCCCTCATTAATCAAATTTTTGACAAAAGGTCGCCTACTATCTCTCTCAGGTACAAAACAAATGTGAGGATAAATACAAAAACATCAAACAAATCAGCATTGGAAATCAGAGGATTTTCTGACTTTTCTTACTCAATCTTAGTAAGTAAATCCTTAAACAATTCGAGTAATTCTGTCAAATATACCAAATTTTAGAAATTGTAAAAAAAATAAAAAAAATTTTACTGAGTAATCTGCTATTTTGAAGACAGGAGTCAAAATTACCATTTTCATCTGAGGTTTGGAGCCAAATTACAGGAGGGGAAAAAAAGACTCCAGAAAGATGGTATCATAAAAAAAGGACTTTAGCAGTCCTTTTTGCATTATATGCTAATGGTTTTCCCTCTATCAAACTATTGTGCTAAAATGAGTGTCAAAAATACTCAGTGGCATATGGGACAAAAGAGGCAGTATGTTTACAAATATCAACAATAAGTTATTACTGTTGACTACTACAGCACTTTTTCCATGTATTTATAATGTGCTTATACTTGAAACAAGTGGGGGAGGGGAGATCTGCAAGTGGAGAAAAATACAATTAGATTAAAGATATAGTCTCTGAAAAAAGTCTTAATATCTTCTAGATATCTAGATTTATTTTTTTACTGAAAAATAATAATAGTAATAATAAAAAAAAATGCTTGTTACGAATAGCATTTCTTTTGCACTGAAAATCTGTCGACTCAAAACTCCAAAAAACCTCAGCCTATAGTGAATTAAGCCTTTATGTCAATGTTTTAGTTGACGATGCAAAGTTTGCATAAAAATGGATGTAAATGCGGTATGGATGGCTCTGGCTCCTCTGGTGCATAAATGGACTAATTAGGATGTTTTCTTATACTAATGTGTTTCGTAACATTTATTTGCTCATTCATTCATGCCTGCTAAGACTTTTAAACTACACTAAGGTTAGAGAACACAAATAAAACTTTACAAAGCCTTTAAAAACCATAAGAGATGGAGAAGCTCTGATGTCCACAGATAAGTTGTTCAGCAATGGAAAAAGCATGATCACCTTAAAGTGTCTCAAGTGTCGATGGTAGAGTATACAGCTGCTTATTTGACGCTTATTTGTTAATCTGTCTGTGTTTTTGTTTGTGTGTTTGCACCTGATTTGGCAGGCCTGTGTAAACTGACGGGAGTTTCAGCACAAATTCCCTGAAAATATGTGCTAAACATAATGTTTTGCGCAGTTCTGCAATTCTGGCAGGTTCTTGCACAGTATGCATGACAATAAAGATGTGCACAAAATTCACATTGATCCAATAGACACTAGGACAAGGTAAACAAATACAGTGCGAGTGTGACTGAAGGGAGGAGAGACCAGGTTGGTCATGTGATGCACATTTAAACAGATCATCCCCCATAAAACGTGCATCACTCACACTCTTCATCCTAAAGAAAGACAGATTCCTTTAATCAGCCATGAAGAAGCTCTACAAGTTCCTGTGGTTCTTACTAGGTAACGTACAACATTCATGTATCTGCTATTTTACTAGATTTACACAGATATTAACACCTGAGTTTTCTGTAATGTTTTCTTTTGTTCAGAGATGCCAACACTCATCCTTCCTGTTGAAAAAAAAAACAGCATATGCTAGTTAGGTATGATTTGAGGCTGGGATGCTGTTTCAGCTGGTTAAGCTCGTCGTTGAAAAAAAAAACAGCATATGCTAGTTAGGTATGATTTGAGGCTGGGATGCTGTTTCAGCTGGTTAAGCTCGTCCTTAGCTGGTCTTAAACTGGTCGGACCAGCATAAACCAGCAAAGGACCAGCTCAAACCAGCATCCTGGCTTCAAAACATACCTAACTAGCATATGCTGTTTTTTTTTCAACAGGGCTCTAATGGGGATTTACAGCATATTATAAAGGGTTACAATTTCTGGCCAAACAAACCTAAATAATCTAAATCAGTTGCATGCATTCATGCTTGTCTATAATTAAGCAGTTATTTTTTTTTTAAACCACACATGTGAATATATGTACAATGTAATTTATTTCTGTGATCAAAGCTGAATTTTCAGCATCATTACTCCAGTCTTCAGTGTCACATGATCCTTCAGAAATCATTCTAATATGCTGATTTGCTGCTCAAGAAACATTTCTGATTATTATCAATGTTGAAAACAGTTGTGCTGCTTCATATTTTTGTGGAAACCGTGATTCATTCTATTTGTGTCCTTGATGAATAAAAATATACATTTCTTAAAAAAATACTGCCCCTAAACTTTTGAAAGGTAGTGTAGATTGTCAATTATGGTTTTGTTTGTCACTTGATCTCTAGGACTGTTTTTCTCAGTTTATTATTTTTTTGGATCTACTTTACCAAACAAATCTAATGTAAAATATTTGCTTGTTTGTGTATGTAAATGGTTTGTAAGGGTGGTTTCTATACAGTGGTTCAGGCTGAAGGATTGCCGAATGACTAAAGAAACATTAACAGCAGGATGGTATAAAGCTGTACATTTCTTGTCTATTACCAACCACTGCCATTTATTCCAAACGACGGAAATAAGCAGTTAGAATAGCCAAATATGTGGGAGAGCGTTGCTATTATGTGACTATATTGTATTGCAATAGGTAGCACTTCAATATTAAAGGGGACCTATTATGCTTCTTTTTACAAGATGTAAAATAAATCTCTGATATCTCCAGAGTGTGTATGTGAAGTTTTAGCTCAAAATACCTGACAGATAATGATTTATAGCTTGTTAAAATTGCCACTTTTAGGGTATGAGCCAAAAAGTGCTGTATTTGAGTATGTTGCTTTAATGCAAATGAGCTGGTGCTCCCGGAGAAGAGGGCGGAGCTTCAAGAGCTCAAGCTCCAGCATTAGCAGTGCTAACCTTTGCAAATAAACATTCCACTATTAGTACAAACCTGTTCTCTTTACAGAAAACATACTCCGTTTAAAAGTCAGTCATCTGATTGTACTGTGCATAATACATTTACGTTTATGAATTACACAGACGGGAACACGGCGGGATAAAAATAACAACATAGCTGGTCTCATAGTGCATGGCATTCTATTACAAACTTTATAAGTCCCACTCGTGATTATGAGCTCAACAAACTCAAGCAATCGACACGCATTGCTTTCATATGCAACTTTTAACTACCACATTCCTATTCACGATCATTCATGAAGAGAGCACCAGTGAAAACAGGCAGAGACGATGGTAGCTTCAGCCTTACAGAGTGCCAAGAAGCTCTTTCAGAAAGGCAATTTGGAAAACAAACGTGTGCTACTTACTTCGTGCGCGAACGTCAGCTCCAGACAAAGCATTGGTGTTGATCCCTAAACATATTGGGGACTTTACAGATTTTTTCCAGGACATTTCCTTAGACAATGAAACTTAACCACAGTGTCTATGGAGACTCCTATGTCCCCCTTCAATTAGGTCACTCTACATTGCTATGGGAAATACATTTTCCTCGAATACTACTGAAGCCTTATTGAATCACGCCAGTGAAACTGTTCAATGGCATCCAAGCACGAAATATGAGCGGGAATCCCACTCTCCATAAGGCAGTGCTTGTATGTCATCCATTCAGAATCTCTTTCCTCAGCCAACCTTCTACGAGAAGCAATACTACTCACCGTGATCTGCGCTACTCACCAGTCGGGTGCATAATCCGGGATCCTCCCTCCTGTCTTCTGTGGACGGAGCTGACCAAGTGGGGTATGTCAAAATCCCCCCCGTGGAAGAAGCTGTCGCTGCCCATCTCTGTCCTTCAGCTGCGGCGAACTGGAGAGTGAGAAAGTGGAGACGTTCACGGAGCGCTTCGTTGAAGCGCAGAAGCAGTTGAAAGCCATTAGCCACTTCCTCCTCAGCGCAGCGCACGGGAAGACCGCACGCCTCTTCTGCTGCTGTTCGGGGCGAACAGGATCCGGCGGTGAGGTCAAGACAATCGTGGCCAAAGCGCCATCAGGGCTCAAAGGGCCAGATACCCCCCCCCCCCTGACAGAAACAGCGGACCACCGGCACCGGAATCCAAGCCGCGTTCCTAATGCTGTCTCTCGGAGGAGGAAAGCTGCACCCAGCACCGAAGACGAGCCACTGAAGAAGTTTGCTCGCTCCGCTGTGTGTGCTCACCGCGCCCCCCTGCCTGTTGCGGGTGGCAAGAGCAATTGTCATGTTTGTGTTTTGACTGTTACACTATGTAGTGCAATAAAGTAAAAAAACATACAAAACTGACCTGAATATCAGGGCAATTTTCCTCCTCTCACTCCCCTCTCCCCCATCACTCGCTCTCACACTCATGTGGTATTAAACTCCCCATTCCCCAACGGCTAGTTATCCCTCACGGTACGCAATCCGCCTCGTCCGCTGTCACAGTTCACAGAAGCGTGGCAGGCACTGCCAGGGGTATCAGAGTGGGTTATGAAATCAATAAAGAACAAACGCGTCCACTGCTGAAATCCCAGTTTAGTTAGAGAGGTAAGGGTCCACAGAACAACATCCCAGCGAGCACTTTTAGTCCAGCGAAACAATAACGTAATAAGGATGAATATTCCTTTGTTTACATTTCATTTCTTCGGGAGAGTTATTGTTCACGTCCGTTATTGAATAAATTACGCTCAAAAACAGCGTCTTGGTGGTAAAAAAACAACACGATGTCGTAGCATATAGTTTTATAAACAGAATGAGACCATCCACGGAAAAAAAAGTCTAAAATAAGCAGAATATAGTTTATTTTAATTTGGCGCTCTATCTTGAAAGCGTGACGCACGCTGTGACGCAGCTGTCATCTGAGCGGGGGCGTAACTTAGCGGTCTGCTTTTTCCATAAAAAAACTTAAAAAAAATTTTTCAACATTTTTTATATGTGTGTGTGGGGAATGTGGCCGTATCTGCATGATTATCATCTGTATGGACGCACATCAGCGTGTTTATTACCGACTCTATGACGGCTATCATTGTGATTCAATGATAAGCTATTATTGATTATATGGCCCATCTGTTTGATTATCAAAAAGCATGATCGAAAGCCATGTGTCTCATGAGTTCATATTTCAAATTTGAAGAAGATACCATGAAAAATGAGATTCCTGCAATATTTTTTCAGAAACTATTTATAGTCCTCCCACCCCCCTGTTTGAGGAAAAATAACCACCAAATGGATTGCAGAATTATACAAGATATTTTAGTCATTATACATATTCCTGCATAGTTTTTCAATTATAAAATAATAGACAGATTTATTTGAACACCAAAAAATACAAAAATAATTATTTGAGTAATAAAAAAGGAAAACAAAATAGAAAAAAAATGCTTTGTATATAGTATGTATACTGAAGTATTCTGATTGCCAGACATGGTCATAGAGTCAGTAAACACACGCTGATGTGCTTCCATTCAGATGATAATCAAACAGATGGGCCATATAATCAATAATAGCTGATCAATGAATCACAATGATAGCCGTCATAGAGTCGGTAATAAACACGCTGATGTCCGTCCATACAGATTATAATCATGCAGATACGGCCACATTCCCCACACAATACACACACACACATATAAAATATGTAGAAGAAAAAAAAATCGCTAAGTTACGCCCCGCTCAGATGACAGCGTGCGTGTCACAGCGTGCGTCAGAGCTGGCAGGAGGGAGCGCCAAATTCAAATAAACTATATTCCGCTTTTCTGAGACTTTTTTTTCCGTGGACGGTCTCATTATGTTTGTAAAACCGTATGCTGCAACACCGTGTTGTTTTTTTTACCACCAAGACGCTGTTTTTGAGCGTAATTTATTCCATAACGGACGCAAACAATAACTCTCTGAAGAAATGAAACGTAAACAAAGGAATATTCATCCTTATTACAACGTTATTGTTTCGCTGGACTAAAAGTGCTCGCTGGGATGTTGTTCTGTGGACCCTTACCTCTCTAACTAAACTGGGATTTCAGCAGTGGACGCGTTTGTGGCTCGTTATTACAATGATAAAGGTACGTACTGCTTTTTTATTCTGCGTGTTTGGATGTGGACTGCTTACACAAATGTAGCAAATTTGTGCCACTCATTCCTTATAAGCTTTCCATCGAAAAACAGCGATCTGTCATCGATGCTTGAGGCTTAGACCCTCAGAATGATATATAGTTTGTCAAGATTAACTTTGTCCCGTTTCATTTATTCTATTAGAAAACAATGACACATGCAAACAAAGAGCGTTCAGTGCGACGTCGCTCTGGTGAACGTTAACAGGTTAATTTAGGTAGGTTATTTTCACCTGTGAGGCCCCAAATGGGGGGCGAAGGTTAACAGGTTAACCCTCTGGGGCTTGAGGGTGTTTTGGGGGCCTGGAGAACTTTCGACATGCCCTGACATTTATGCTTTTTTCAGTTGCTTATAAAAATAGAAATGGCTAAAGTCTAATAACATTGTAAACAGCACAAACTGGACTACAATAATATGTTAGCAGCATTTATGTACATGATTGTGTTTTTGAGAAATCGTACTCTCTGGGTTCCCTGAGATACGGAACGAGTACTGCGTCTTACTAAAGACGCTATGGGAAAAAGCCTTTTTTCTCCTTTACTGAAGCCTTATTCAATCACGCAGTGAAACTGCACGATCATTGGTTCGTGCAGTGTGTTAAAACGAACCAATGTGTCGGCAGCAGAGCTACACGAGCCTATGGCGACGGAGCCCGCCAGAATGGGCGGGGTTATCTGGCTATTTAATCGGCCATCTCACCATAGGATCCTCAGGTTTACTTCGACTGAAGCGACGACTGAGTCGTGCAGCTACCTGGCACCATCAATCACGCCATGCTATGGTAGAGGAACGACTGTGTTAAATACCTCCATAAGCATTCCATGCTCAGAGGGAAGTAGTATACTTGGGCTAAAGCGAGCTGAGCTCATAGAGGTCACGCTCGGCCTGGGTCATTCCATGTATTCCTCACATACTCAGCACTTTCAGGGCTGAGATATGTAAGGAACCCATCAGAGAGCTTGAGTGCCCGTGCAGTCAAGAGTTCTCCGTTAGGGTTGTTCCCACAACGTAAGTCATACTCATCTAAGCAGATAGGACCCTGGCCTGCAAGGCCGGTACATCCAGCATATAAAACCTTGCAGATGTGGACGGCGAGGCCCAGCCGGCCGCCGCACAAATGTCTGTAATGGACACACCGCTAGACCAGGCCCATGACGAGGCAATGCCTCTAGTCGAATGGGCTCGTACTCCAATGGGGCATTGAAGGCCCAAGGAAGAGTAAGCCAGCGTAACGGCATCCTCTATCCACTTAGAGAGTCTCTGCTTCGTGACCGGAAGCCCTTTGGCGCGGTTACCGAAGCTAACAAAGAGCTGTTCCGTGCGCCTGAAGGAGGCGGAACGCTCAAAGTAGATCCGTAGGGCTCTAACAGGGCATAACAAAATTAACTCCCGGTCCACCTCGGAGGGAGGAAGCGCGGAGAGTGTGATGACCTGAGCTCTGAACGGAGTGGAAAGTACCTTAGGTACGTATCCATGCCTTGGTTTTAGGACGACCTTGGAGTCGTTTGGCCCAAATTCCAGGCAGGCAGGGCTCATAGAGAGCACCTGCAGGTCTCCTACTCGCTTGACTGACGCTAGTAGCAGAGCAGTCTTCAGCGACAGTGACCGAATGTTCGTGGACTGGAGCGGCTCAAAAGGAGGGCCCCTCAGGGCCCTCAGCACAGTGGGTAACTCCCACGTAGGGACAGTAAGGGGCCGAGGCGGATTCAGCCTCTTGGCACCCCTCAGAAAGCGGACGACAGCATTGTCCCTGCCCACTGATTGGCCCGCAATAGGGGCGTGAAAGGACGCTATAGCCGATACGAACACCCTGAGTGTGGAGGGAGAGCGTCCTTTATCCAGCAGTTCCTGCAGGAAGGACAGAATAACCGCCAACTCAGAAGCAGGGGGGTCCTCACCGCGGTTTAGACACCATTTGGAGAAAACCGCCCATTTAAATGGTATTTAGCACTCGCTCTGGGAGGCTGGTAGGCTCCCGTTGAGCGGCCAGAGGTGAAGCCCACAGTTCGGGACGAGGGTGCCAAAATAAACCGTTCGCCTGAGAGAGGACGTCTCGTCTCAGGAGCACGGGCCAGGGGGCTGTGGTTAGCAGCTGGGTCAGCTCTGACATCCAAGGCTGGTTCTCCCACAGGGGGACCACCAACAAGACCTTGTGTCGTTGATCCTTGATTCGCCTGATCACCTGAGGAATCAGAGCGATCGGAGGGAATGCATAAAGGAGGAGGTTGGGCCAGTCGTGGGCCAACACGTCCTTGATCTTCGAATAATAGGCTGGGCAGTGAGAGTTGTCTTTGGAGGCGAAAAGGTCTACTTCAGCCTTGCCAAAGATTCTCCAGATCATTCGAACCGTCTGCGGATGGAGCATCCACACTTCTGAGGGGATGTTGCTCCGTGATAACATATCCGCTCCTTGATTCAATCTGCCCGGCAAATGTGCTGCTCTCAGCGAGCGCAAGTTGAGCTGAGCCCACTCCAGAAGTCGCTCTACCATAAGGAAGAGGCGCTTCGAGGAGAGACCTCCCTGGTGATTTACGTAGGACACCACTGACATGTTGTCTGAGTGGATCAGCACATGTCGTTCCTTTAGCTCTGGCAGGAAAAACTGGCAGGCTCGACACACTGCTAGCATTTCTAAACAGTTGATGTGGAGGTTCCGCTCCGCCTTCGACCAAAGGTCGGTTTGCCTTCGCACAGTACCCCCCAACCCATGTTGGAGGCGTCTGTCGTGACAACTTTCCTGCTGCAGACTATCCCTATGGTCACACCCTTTCTGCTTCTCACT
This sequence comes from Barbus barbus, assembly GCF_936440315.1. Lineage (NCBI taxonomy): Eukaryota > Metazoa > Chordata > Actinopteri > Cypriniformes > Cyprinidae > Barbus > Barbus barbus. The sequence continues at coordinate 2,645,156 of NC_136731.1, read as the reverse complement.
CAGGGCTGTGTCTATGCTAATAGGACAGCGTCACAAATGGGTGGGAATTTTTCCCCTCGGTGACATGAACAGAGGGAGAATCTGAAACTGCTCGTTCTGAGAGACTGTTTATGATTTTTTTTTAGATTATAAAAAAAGGAGGGGGTGGATTTTTACCATTATATAGGCTGGTTGTTTTCACACACTGCGTTCACACAACTATGTTCAAACACCTTTTAAAAGTGATTTTTGCATAATAGGTCCCCTTTAACTTTTAATCAAGACTAGTTAGCATATAATTCATAATTGAAATGGTTTAATAACAGTATTTTGTTATGTTACACTTGAATTGGTTACAAATAATAGGTGAAGGATAGTAAAAGATAAACAGATTTGTACCCAGCATGTATGTAAAATGTTACCTGAGAGAGAGAGAGAAAAAGAGAGAGCAGAGCCCCATGAAGAGGGCCCCAGCGAAGAAAGAGAGCTCGCCAGCCAAGAAAATATACAGTAAAGACAAGAGACAGAGCAACAGTTACAATCCTCTGTTATCCCTTCCTTGATCATTTGACTAAAACACAAATATGAGACATTCAAACTGACCAATCAGCAAACTACAGCTTCACTAACTGTTCTAAAGGTGTGATGATTAGTAGACCCCCAGTGTATACACATCTTGGCCTACTGGCCTTGATTGCTATCAGCACTTCTGTGTTTTCAGGAATGCCAAATGGCCCTTTTGTTATGGAAGACAGGTTTAGGACAGGAAAGCAGAAGTCTTTGATCATTTTCAAACTTACAGGTTTGACAGACTTTATGACTGTGTTTGTCCAGAAAGTCTGGTAGTGATTCACAGGAACGTGTCCTCATCCCACTTTGGATTTCAGTCTTCTGCTTGATGACCATGCTGGATGAAACCACTGACACATGAATAATTATTTGTATTATTAATGTGTCAATCATTTCGTAGCTCAATGTTTTATGTTTCCTTTATCATTCAGACAAAATCAAGGTGAATTAAAATGCAAATTCAAATGTGATTCAACAAAACCCAGTCTTTTCACTTGTTTCCACAGGGTTTTTATTGGTTGAGGAAATGGCACGTGGACAAGAAGGTAAGAATCCTTCAGTGTCTTAACACTTTTGTTCTGTTTTGTCTGTTAAATGGGCAGATATAAAAGTACTTAGAAATTTAGCCCTGTAATGAAGATCTGATGCAGTTTGATGCCCAAGTTTTATCGTCCTGTTAGTTATAGTTCCTGATACCAGATAGACCAAAGTCAGAAAATGAACTACTTATTAACAGGCAATATTTCCCTCCAAAATTGATTTTTTTCAGAAACAGGCTTTACAAATTTGGGTAACACTTTACATTAAGGTTTCCTTTATTAAGGGTTTATAAAGGTGTTCATAAATGACTAATAACTCTCTTACAAATGCATTATAAATCATTGATAAGCAGTTATAAATGCATGAATAAAAGGGTGTTTTTGATGCAATACCTGCCAAATAGTGAGCCATTTTTAACTCATATGATATAAATGCTTAACAAATATATTAATACTTATTTCACTCAAAACCAGATTGCTGATTTATTTCATGATGCAGCAAAAAATTTACTATTATAGCAAGCCTGAAGGATGTTGTATTTTACAGTTTTCTCATTTATATACATATATTTATATACAATGTTTCTTATCAGAATCTACTCTGTACCTTCCCATGATTCTCCGCAAAAGTTCATGATGCCTATCCACTTAGAAATTGATGTATTTTGTTTATTAAGATTAAATTACCATCTTGATTTTTATTTTGGGGGGAAAATCATAAAAGCGCAACCGTGACTTGATGACATATTAATATACACTTTGAGAGATTAAAATTTCACTTCAGAGCATGTTGGAGCAATCCGTGACTACTACGTCTTTGAAAACGTGACTTTACATCGGATGCTCGCTAGTGCCAACTACAGGCTTTGGTGATGTGATCCTGAAAGAATATAATAATATATAATATAATAAATGTATTAAATGTGTAAGACCTGGTCGAAACCAGAATACACACACACACCTAATTTCAACACATTCCTGAAGCAGGTGTAGCCTGTCGATTTAGACAATCAAGTTTAATTTGATATTTTTTTATGGGTAAGGAAAAATGTTGTATAAACTGTTAACTTCAGCAAAACTTGTTTTCAATGTTCTATTTTCTATGGTTCCGGTCGGTAGTTCCTATTAATTGTTGTATGTGGGGCTTTAATTAGTGGCACACCAAAGGAAAATATATCGCTTCTCCTTTAAGCGTTCGCGCTCAGACGCATGGTGTATGCAGATGGGGAAGCAGAGGTAGTTTTTCTCTCTCATATTTGTCTTGCATTTATTGTATTTTTGTAATGTAATCACTATGATTATGATGTTAAAACACTGTTAAGAGTTTATTTCATAATGTGTATCAGTGTGATTAGCTTATTTTCTTTGAAAGTGGTTCTTTTAACGGTGCTAAAGTTAGCGCCTCATGTTCACGTGCATCTTTCAATGCAGGAATGAGAGAGTAGGCCTTGTGATGTCTGTGTACTAATCTTGCCTCACTACTCTGTTTAAGGTATGTTGTTTCGATTTGTAATTATTAATTTGACTGTTTACTATGTAATTTGTGAATTTAATTTGATAATAGTGTACCTCAGTATATATTAGAACTATTTTCACATTAATTGCCTTGTGGTGTACTTCATGCAATGAGACTGTTTGTGTGGGGAAAAAATTACTTTATTATACACAGTGGTTCAACAATAAGATTTTGATGCAGTTAAGAGATTACAGTATATGTGAGAATATGTGCCTCTCTGAATTTACAGCATAATTGTATGTTAACCTTTACAATTGTTATGCCTTTACAATTATGTTAAGCATTTTCCATTTATATTTCCTGTGTGTGCTATCCTGTTATGTGAGGAGATTCAGCGCCGACATTTACACGTTAAATGCTATGTATCGCTACTGTTTAAGCGTTCGCGCTCAGACGCATGGTGTATGCAGATGGGGAAGCAGAGGAATGAGAGAGTAGGCCTTGTGATGTCTGTGTACTAATCTTGCCTCACTACTCTGTTTAAGGTGAATAAATTCCACGTGTCCATTACCCCATTTATTGTGTGGTCGTGTTTCCATGGTGTCCGGAGGTTACCACTTGAAGTCTGCTACATAAAACTGGTGCCGTGACCCGGATCCACTTGGTCAGCTGCAGCCGATCGCCGGGGTCAAGCAGTGTGCTGTGACGTGTGCATGCTGTTCCGTGTGGCCAGAGGATCTACGCAGCGGATATTCAAGTGATGTTATTCGGACTTTCATACACACACACAACACCAGCTCACCTGTCCACAGAGTCCCACTTAATTCCAGACTGTGTCATACACTTTAAACGCGTGTGCATTTCAGACATTTGCACATATTGGACGTTGAACATTTATATTTACGTTCCCTTGAAGAATGTGAGTTCTTCTTAAGTTCTATATTTTCATTGGGTGTTTTGCGTATCTGTAACCACTGCATATTTACCTAATTCACAAATTTGTGTTAATTCATTTGGGTTTCAATTTTGTCTTACCATTCAAAATGGCCGGAAGAGGTCGAGACACTTCTGATATATTCACTCCATTAGCTGGGAGGGGTAGAGGTCTGTATAGTGTAAGAGAGAATACCGGGGCACTACCAAAACTGTTATTCCCAAGTACCTTGTCAGAGCCAGAGGTAAATCCTCATCCAGAGTTAGCACAGCCAACGTGTTCCACCCCATCTGATCCCAACCCCAACGTCACACAGCAGCTACGAGAGTTAATAGGAGAGCTGGGTAGTCAGATTGGTGAGTCCATAATCAGCCATTTGCTAGCCAGTCAGAGTGTAGTCAGCCCGTTACTTACAAGTCCACCAGAGCTGACCAAGAATATGCTCCAACCTGAATCCCCCAAAGTCAACTTTATAGTGAGGTCTGACATCAAAGAACCACCCATGTTCAAAGGAGACAAGAGTGACAAGTACACAGTACAAGAGTGGATAGATGTTGTAGAATTGTACTTGCAGAAAAGCAGTTGCCCTGAAGCGGAGAAAGCCGACACTGTCATGAGTCACCTATTAGGAAAGGCTAAAAATATAATCAAAGTGGGACTAAAAAGCACAGCTTCTTCTAGTCCAGCTAGTGTTGAGAAAATTTATGACATGTTGAGACACTACTTTAGCGATCACCCTGTGTCACTTTTGCCATTGGCAGATTTCTACGCAACACAGCCTAAAGCTAAGGAAAGCCCCGTAGACTATTGGGTGAGATTGAACTCCGCAGCTGAACGAGCCAATGGTCACTTAGAACGTAGTGGGGGTAACATGGAGAACATGAGTGCGGAAATAGCCATGATGTTCATACAAAACTGCCCTGACCCAGAACTGTCCAGCGTGTTTAAATGCAAGCCTATGAGCAAATGGTCAGTCGAAGAGATACAGGAGGCTATTGATGAACATCAGAGGGAAAGTCAGTCTTGCAGAGTTCCCAGTACAGTTATGCCTCGCACCTTTCAAGACGGGTGATGCAGTCAATCCTGATGCATTAGAACGTGTCCTCAGCATGTTAGGGAGAGTGCTTGAGCGGACTAGTCAGCCAGCACATAGTCCTTCAAGGCCCTTCCAAACACATGGAGCTCGCATTCTGTCTTGTCGCATCTGTGGGGACACAGCACACTCCACTCGCTCACACTGCATGCGAGAGAAGCGGTGCTTTATCTGCATGAGGGTTGGACACCAGCGTAAAGACTGTCCTAACGTTACAGAACCAGCTTCCCAGCCGAACATGGTGTCTCACGCACAGGAAAACTACCCTGCTCGCATTGGGGAGGGGACTATGTGAGCAAGAGTAGTGAAACCCTCAGCAGCGAAGATGATCTTTTGAAATATGAAGAAAGCTGCAAAGCAATTCCTGATAAAAGTGTCTTATATCAAAATGTGATGAAGTTGGAAAGAGCTGACAGCCTGTTTTACACCGACGTTGTCTTTTCAGGGGCCCAAGTTACATTGCGTGCGCTGCTTGACAGTGGGTCCATGGCCTGTACCATGAATGTGGAGGCTGAACGCAAGTTGAAGAGTGCAGGAGTTGTGCTTGCACCCAGTGAAATGCACCCCGACATCATCCTTGTTGGTTGCGGTGGTGTCAGCATTCAGCCTGAGAGTATTCACCAGCTTGAAATGGAAGTGTATGGACATGCGGTTAGTGTTCCCACTCTCGTCGTTCCTGGTCAGCGAGACGAAATGATTTTGGGCACTAATGTTATCAAATACATCATCAGCCAGATGAAGAGTACACACGGGTATTGGCGTGTTCTAAATCGACCTGAAAGTTCAGGAGATGAAGATATTATGCAGTTTTTGGACATGTTGTCTGGCCTCCACAGGTGAAAAGGTACTGAAATGCCCAGCAAGATAGGAACGGCTAAGCTCACCCAAGCCATAGTGCTGTGTCCTCAGCAAGAACACCTCGTCTGGGGACGGCTACCCGCTACCGCACCTGTTTCTGAGGGAAGTGCTGTCCTTGTCGAACCTGCAAAGTCACAGCCTCATAAGAACATTGTCATTGGGCGAGTGGTAGCATCCATGAGTGATGACAGATGGGTGCCAGTTAAGGTGCTGAATGCTACAGACAAGCCCATAACATTGCGGAGGAACACCAAGTTGGCTGACGTATTCCCTTGTGTAGCTTTGGAGGACTTGGACATCGGTCCCCAGCACTTAGCCAGTTATGAGTTGAAAGTCATGAACCAAACTACAGGTGTTGCAGTCGCTGACAGTACGTCCCCTGATTCAAATTTCTGTGATAGACTGAGCAAATTCGGTCTAAGCGACCTTGATGTTGAGTCTTGCCAGGTGTCACCGCATTGGAAGGAACAACTTGTGCAGCTGATATGCAAATATGAGGATGTGTTCTCAAAGAGTAAACTAGACTGCGGCAAAGCGAAGGATTTCTTTCACCGTGTACATCTTGCAGATAGTCGCCCCTTTAGACTGCCTTACCGACGTGTGCCACCAGCACATTACCACAAGCTCAGACATGTTCTTTCAGAAATGGAGGAGCTTGAGATAATTCGTAAATCCTCTAGTGAGTGGGCCTCCCCGCTGGTGCTCGTCTGGAAGAAAAGCGGAGATCTACGCATTTGTGTCGACTATCGATGGCTGAATGCCCGCACTACTAAAGATGCCCATCCTTTGCCACACCAGGCAGATTGTCTAGCTGCGCTTGGCGGCAATGCCATATTCAGTGCTATGGATCTTACCTCAGGATTCTACAATATAGAGATGGCTGAGGAAGATAAAATATTCACTGCGTTTACGACACCAATGGGACTCTATGAGTTCAACCGGCTCCCTCAAGGTTTGTGCAACAGTCCTGCAAGTTTTATGCGTCTCATGATGGGCATATTCGGGGACCAGAACTTTCTCACTATACTCTGTTACCTAGACGACCTTCTAGTATTTGCACCAAATGAGAGTGTGATGATGGAGAGGCTTGAGCTGGTGTTCAGCCGCCTGAGAACCCATGGTCTAAAACTTGCCCCAAAAAAGTGCCACCTGTTACGTCGGAGTGTACGGTTCCTAGGTCATGTTATTGATGAGAGAGGGGTAACTGCTGATCCCGACAAAGTTCAAGCCATTACAGCGATAATCGAAACGGACCTTATTCAAGATTCAAGATTCAAGAGTTTTATTTGTCACATACACAATTATACAGAGTATAACCAGCAGTGAAATGTAGGTCAGGTCCGCTCCAAGGACAGTGCAATTATAAAGTATACAAATATTAAGAAGAAGTACAAACATAAAATAAAAGATAAGATAAAATAAGATAAGATAGGATAAAAAATATAAATATAAATGTGCAGGTCAGTATGTTGTTGACAAATAGTAATGAGAGGAATGTGCAAAAAATAATGTGCAAAAAGTTGTACAGGGTATTTGAATAGCAGCAATATGAGGTAGAGAAAAATTATGAATAGCTTATTGATATATGACATTTACATGGAGAAAAAAATATGAATAACTTGTTGATATGGTGATATTACATGGAGTCAAGTGATATTATGACACAGAGTTAGAGTTTAGAGTTTAGGAGCCTGATGGCCTGGGGGAAGAAGCTCCTCCTAAGTCTCTCAGTTTTTGCCATCAGGCTACGGAAGTGCTTACCAGATGGAAGCAAAGTGAATAGACAGTTACCAGGGTGATTAGAGTCCTTGAAGATTTTAACAGCTCTACTTTTGCAGCGTTTGAGGTAGATGTCCTGCAGAGAGGGGAGAGCAGACCCTGAGATGCGCTCAGCTAAGCGCACAACTCTCTGTAGTGCTTTGCAGTCCTGATTGGAGCTGTTTCCATACCACACTGAGATGCACTGAGTCAATACACTTTCTATGGTCCCTGAATAGAAAGTTTTCAGGATTGCTGGTGAGACCCTGAATTTCCTCAGCTGTCGCAGATGGTACAGTCTTTGCCTGGCTTTCTTAACCTGTGATTGGATGTGTGTAGTCCAAGTCAGGTTCTCGGAGATGTTTACGCCGAGGTACTTGAAGCTACTCACCCTCTCCACAGGGGTCCCACTGATCCTGAGAGGAGAGTAGGGCTGCTGCTGTCTCTTCCTAAAGTCCATGATCAGTTCTTTAGTTTTCCCCACATTCAGTGAGAGACAGTTGTCCTGGCACCATGATGTGAGTCTCTCTACCTCATCCAAGTATGCGGTCTCATCGTTGTTGGAGATGAGGCCCAGAACCACAGTATCATCAGCGAATTTAACAATGGATGTGGAGCTGTGAGAGGACACGCAGTCATGCGTGTAGAGAGAGTAGAGCAGGGGACTCAGGACACAGCCCTGTGGGGCTCCTATGTTCAGAGTGATGGAGTTTGAGGTGAACTGGCCAACTTTCACCACTTGAGGTCTGCCGGTGAGGAAGTCTTGAATCCAGTCACAGAGTGAGGAGTTTAGGCCGAGGTCAGTGAGTTTAGATGCCAGCTTGATGGGGACTATAGTGTTGAAAATAAAAGATAAGATAAAATAAGATAAGATAGGATAAAAAATATAAATATAAATGTGCAGGTCAGTATGTTGTTGACAAATAGTAATGAGAGGAATGTGCAAAAAATAATGTGCAAAAAGTTGTACAGGGTATTTGAATAGCAGCAATATGAGGTAGAGAAAAATTATGAATAGCTTATTGATATATGATATTTACATGGAGAAAAAAATATGAATAACTTGTTGATATGGTGATATTACATGGAGTCAAGTGATATTATGACTGTTACGACCTGTGTTAGTTTGTTTTCTATTGCTTGTGTTCTTTTTCTTTTCTTGATTTCTCTAATCCAAAACAGGTTCTCCAATCATGGGATGTAAGCAGCCATTGGTTGCCTAGTCGGGGCGGGGTCTTTAAAAGGACGCTGCTGACACTCATCGAAGAGCTCATTCTTGGTTCGGTCGCACGTGGGTTGAGAGCTCCGGAATCCCTCCTCCGGCCGATGATCAAATTGTGTTTTAGAGATTTTGTTTTTCGTTTTAGTAAATGTGCATCTTGTGTAAACTTCTGACCCGTTCTCCTATGTCTAAACCATTTTAACAATGTGGAGCGTAGGGGTGTCCTGCCGTTTTATTTCGAGATCTAATTGCTTTAACTGAATAGCTAATTTTAAATCCTCCGAGTTTACACCACTAAGTGAGCGCAACCCGGGATCTAAACTCGCAACATCAACGCTATCTTCATCAGTTACCTCAACGTTAGAACTAGACTGCAAAATACCCTGCTTAATCAGTGCAGCTTGAATTACGTCTCTCAGTTCCTTCTTTCTATCAGTTTTACTAATCGCAATATCATAGAAATCAGCGATTAAATATAAATCAATTTTCCGGCAGGACTCCAAAACATCACACGAAGGAGCCTGTCTAAACGCCTCCATACTAAATTCCATCTATTAACCTACCACTTCCCCAATACGCATGAAAAAACTGCCAATCAAAACATAAAAATATATAAATGGTACTCACCAGCAAAGCCGAAAACTTCTCAATTTGGATCGGGCAAATTTCCAAATCAAACAAATAGAATTGAACGGACGAGCCCCCAATTATTACGCCCCGCCTCTAGGGAAGATATAAAACACTGAAGAGGCGTAATAAATAATTGGTTGGGTTGTGGAAATGGAATCCCAGCACGCATCCCTCCGGTCGAAAACCAAAAAAACAAATGCACAAAATTGAAGCAAAAAGTAATTAATTTATTAAAGAATAACAAGTGAAATAAAGAGTAAATCTTCAGGGTGTCCAAAAGGCCAAAATAACAAACAAAACGAATATAAAAAGAAAAGAGGGGAAAATTAATAACCTAATTAAATACCAAAAGAAAATACATTTATCTTACCTAACTCCCTGCCCAAAAACAGAGATCAAACAATTTCAAAATAAACAAGGCAGGACACCCCTACGCTCCACATTGTTAAAATGGTTTAGACATAGGAGAACGGGTCAGAAGTTTACACAAGATGCACATTTACTAAAACGAAAAACAAAATCTCTAAAACACAATTTGATCATCGGCCGGAGGAGGGATTCCGGAGCTCTCAACCCACGTGCGACCGAACCAAGAATGAGCTCTTCGATGAGTGTCAGCAGCGTCCTTTTAAAGACCCCGCCCCGACTAGGCAACCAATGGCTGCTTACATCCCATGATTGGAGAACCTGTTTTGGATTAGAGAAATCAAGAAAAGAACGTCAGGAACATACCACTCAATTGTTACGTTTTAGGCAGTGCGAACTAGAAACGCATGCTGATGATCGTCGTTCCAGTTCAGTTAAAGTAAAGTAAAGTCGTGACGTATTGTCAAGTATGGTGACCCATACTCGAAATTGGTGCTCTGCGTTTAACCCATCCAAGTGCGCACACACACAGCAGTGAGTAGTGAACAAATCCACACACACACACACACACCGTGAACACACACCCGGAGCAGTGGGCAGCCATGCTGCAGCGCCCGGGGAGCAATTGGGGGTTCGGTGCCTTGCTCAAGGGCACCTCAGTCGTGGTATTGAGGGTGGAGAGAGCGCTGGACATTCCCTCCCCCCACCTACAATCCCTGCCGGCCGGGGGCTCGAACTCGCAACCTTTCGATTACGAGTCCGACTCTCTAACCATTAGGCCACGACTTCCCCAAGTCTCATTAGTTAAGTTAAGACTCATTTTGATGTATCTACTAGTGTTGACTATCACTCACCCTCTGTGCCTTTGTCTGTGGCTTCTGGCCATCCTGCTGATTTTGATGTTAGTCGTCATCTAACCTTGGTGCCTGCATTTAGAGATAGTGAGGTAGATTCATACTTTGGCGCATTTGAGCGTATAGCTGCTGCGTTGCGCTGGCCGAGAGAGGTTTGGTCTCTTTTGATACAGTGTAAATTAACTGGGAAAGCCCAAGAGGTTTGTTCTACCTTATCTGTGAGTGATAGTTTAGACTATGATAAATTGAAAGGTGCGGTACTAAGGGCGTACGAATTAGTGCCAGAGGCGTATAGGCAGAAGTTTCGTGCACATGTTAAAAATGCCTCTCAAACTTATGTGGAATACGCACGGGAGAAAACTGTGCTTTTTGATAGATGGTGTCATTCCAGCAGAGTCGTTAATTTTGAAAATCTCCGTGAGTTGATTTTGATTGAAGATTTTAAAAATTCATTGCCAGACAGAGTTGTTGTCTATTTGAACGAAAAGAGAGTTTTGACTCTTGCCGAGGCTGCAGTCTGTGCAGATGAGTTTACTCTGACTCATAAAAATGCGTTTGTTGTACGTCGCGAATTTAATTCTCCGTCTTCAGAGAAAAACCTTAAAATTTCGAAAGTAGGTTTGCCTAAGCAAGCAATGCCAGTTGAAGCCCGTGAATGTTTTTACTGCCACGGACTTGGTCACTTGATTGCGAATTGTCCTTCACTGAAAAATAAAAATAAAGGGAGGTCAGCCAAAAGTGTTGGTTTTGTTAAGAAAATTGGCAGTCAATTTAGTTCGAATATTGATGCCGCGTATGATCCTTTTGTGTGCCAGGGGATGATCTCTCTTAGTGGATCTGAGCGAGACTTAGTTCCTGTAACTATGTTGCGGGATACAGGGGCCAATCAGTCGTTTGTGCTGGCTAGCATGTTGCCATTTTCTGAGAAAAGTTATTGTGGATCTGATGTTCTCATTCAAGGAATTGAGTTGGGGGTGTTGAAAGTACCGTTACATAATGTGTACATTCGATCCGGTTTAGTAACTGGTTGTGTCAAATTGGCAGTACGGCACAAGTTACCTGTGAATGGCGTGGCCTTAATTATAGGTAACGATCTCGCTGGAGGGAAAGTACTCCCATTTCCCGAGGTCATTGAAAATCCCGTGTATGATTCTGTTACTTCCGGTGAGTTGGCATCAGAGTTTCCTTCAGTGTTTGCGGCGTGTGTAGTCACGCGGGCTCAATCGCGAAAATTTGGTGATTCGATTGATATTTCGGATACCTTTTTGGCAGCTGAGGACCAAGTTAAAGGTGAAGTTCGCATTGTACAACCTGAGCTGTCTGATCCTGAGTCGCTGTCCGCGACTAGTAGTGCTGAACTAGAATCAGCTGATTTGTCGTTGTCCATTAATAAAGATGTGATTTCTGTTGAACAGAAAAAAGACACTACTTTATTGCGTTGCAGGAATGCAGCGTTTAATTTAAAGGAGATTGAGAATAAATCGATAGGCTATTTTTGGGACAACGAGGTGTTAAAGAGGAAGTGGACTCCAGCAGGGTCTGATGGTTTAGGTTGGGATATTATTTTTCAACTGGTCGTGCCTAAATGTTTTCGAAAACAAGTTCTGAGTGTGGCCCATGATAATGTAGCAGGACATCTGGGTATTACCAAAACCTATTTTCGCATTTTGCGCTATTTTTTCTGGCCTGGAATTAAATCTGATGTTGCGCGGTATTGTCGCTCGTGCCACGTGTGTCAGGTCGTAGGAAAACCTAACCAGATTATACATCCTGCACCACTTAAACCTATCCCTGTTATGGGAGAGCCATTTGAACGAGTAATCTTGGACTGTGTTGGACCGCTACCGCGAACAAGATCTGGACATGTTTATCTGCTTACGCTTATGTGCGCGACAACTCGCTATCCGGAGGCAGTTCCGTTGCGTTCATTAAAAGCGAAGGCTGTGGTGAAAGCCCTAATCACGTTCTTCTCTACCTTTGGCTTTCCACAGGTGATCCAAACGGATCAGGGGACTAATTTTATGTCACGATTATTTAAACAGGTACTGTCCCAACTGAAAATTAAGCACATTACATCTAGTGCTTATCACCCAGAGTCCCAAGGTGCTCTCGAAAGGTTCCATCAAACTTTGAAGTCCATGCTGGGTAAATATTGTGCCGAGTCAGAGAAAGACTGGGATGAGGGGTTACCTTTTCTTATGTTTGCTGTCCGTGAGAGTGTTCAGGAGTCATTAGGATTTAGTCCTGTAGAACTGGTTTTTGGACACACGGTAAGGGGCCCACTCAAAATGTTGAGAGAGAACTGGCTGACTGAGCAAAAATCGGATTGTAATCTGCTAGAATATGTCAGTGCTTTTAGAGAGCGATTGCATAATGCTTGTAAAATGGCTCAGACTGCATTGGAAAGTACCCAAGTGAAAATGAAAAAGCGTTTTGACAAGAATGCCGTTTCTCGTTCGTTCTCTGAGGGGGACAAGGTCTTGGTTTTATTGCCAATCCAGGGTGCCGCATTACAGGCTAGATTCTCTGGTCCGTATGTCATTGATAAGAAGCTGAATGAGACGAATTATGTTGTTCGGACTCCCGATCGGCAAAGAAAAACTCGCATGTGTCATGTAAACATGCTGAAGCTGTATGTGAGTCGTGGGGAAGATATGGAGTTAAAAACCTCTGTTATCACTCCAGTTGCCTCGATCGTGATTGCTTCTGACAGTGAGGTTGATGAAGATGGACTGAATCTACAGAGTACCCTGATGTTGGGTGGCAGATTGAATAATTCCATGATTTTGGAGAATTTAAATTCTCATCTGGCGCATTTGTCTGACTCTCAGCGCACTGATATAGTAAAGTTGATTAATTCATTTTTGGGGTTGTTTTCAGACGTTCCTACCCGCACTCAGGTACTAAAGCATGATATTGACGTAGGTGATCATTCACCTATTAAGCAACGTGCTTATAAAGTGAATCCAGTTAAACGTAAAGTTATGGAGGCCGAGGTAAAATATTTAGTTGCAAATGGATTTGCAGTTCCGAGTTTCAGCGCCTGGAGTTCACCCTGTTTATTAGTCCCGAAATCGGACGGAACACAGCGGTTCTGCACGGATTATAGAAGAGTGAATGCCGTGACAAAACCAGATTCGTTTCCCCTCCCGCTTATGGAGGATTGTATTGATAACGTAGGGTCTGCGCGCTTCGTCACGAAACTCGACATGCTAAAGGGGTACTGGCAAGTTCCCTTGACGGAGCGCGCGGCCGAAATATCTGCGTTTGTTACTCCTGATGATTTCCTGAATTATAGGGTGATGGCGTTCGGACTGCGCAACGCTCCGGCTACGTTTCAGCGCTTGATGAGTCAAGTGCTGGGCGGGGTTTCAAACTGTAAAGCTTACCTCGATGATATTGTTGTTTATTCGAATACATGGGATGAGCACTTGACAACGTTAAGTACTGTTTTTAATCGTTTACTGGATGCATCTCTCACTCTTAATTTGTCTAAGTGTGAGTTTGGCAAAGCGACAATTACCTACCTAGGGAAACAGGTGGGGCAAGGGCAGGTTCGACCTGTTGCTTTGAAAGTGCAAGCTATTATAGAATTTGCAGTGCCTCGTACGAAACGTGAACTTAGGAGATTCCTAGGAATGTCTGGCTATTATCGGGGATTTTGTAAAAATTTCTCAGATGTTGTGTTGCCTCTAACAAATCTGCTTCGCGTATCACAAGTTTTTGAGTGGACTGAGGAATGCCAGACTGCATTTGATTCTGTTAAAAACTTTTTGAGTAGTGGTCCTGTTTTAACGGCTCCAAATTATTCATGTGCATTTCAGTTGGATGTTGATGCAAGTACTACTGGTGGTGGTGCTGTCCTTCTGCAGGATGATGGAAATGGGATTGAGCATCCTGTTGGGTACTTCTCAAAGAAATTCCTGAAACATCAGTTAAATTACAGCACCATTGAGAAGGAGGCGTTAGCCTTTTTAATGGCTTTACAACACTTTGAGGTGTACATTGGTTCTAGTTCTATTCCGGTAGTTGTATATACAGACCACAACCCATTAGTTTTTTTGTCTCGGATGAAAAATTCAAATCAACGAATTATGCGCTGGTCTCTCTTTGTCCAGGATTTTAACCTGGAAATTCGCTTTAAGAAAGGCAAGGATAACGTGTTGGCTGATGCACTGTCACGGTCGTTTGATTCTGAGTAAATCTACTGTACTTTACTGTATGTAGATTCTTTGTGTGTGAGGGTGTTACGACCTGTGTTAGTTTGTTTTCTATTGCTTGTGTTCTTTTTCTTTTCTTGATTTCTCTAATCCAAAACAGGTTCTCCAATCATGGGATGTAAGCAGCCATTGGTTGCCTAGTCGGGGCGGGGTCTTTAAAAGGACGCTGCTGACACTCATCGAAGAGCTCATTCTTGGTTCGGTCGCACGTGGGTTGAGAGCTCCGGAATCCCTCCTCCGGCCGATGATCAAATTGTGTTTTAGAGATTTTGTTTTTCGTTTTAGTAAATGTGCATCTTGTGTAAACTTCTGACCCGTTCTCCTATGTCTAAACCATTTTAACAATGTGGAGCGTAGGGGTGTCCTGCCTTGTTTATTTTGAAATTGTTTGATCTCTGTTTTTGGGCAGGGAGTTAGGTAAGATAAATGTATTTTCTTTTGGTATTTAATTAGGTTATTAATTTTCCCCTCTTTTCTTTTTATATTCGTTTTGTTTGTTATTTTGGCCTTTTGGACACCCTGAAGATTTACTCTTTATTTCACTTGTTATTCTTTAATAAATTAATTACTTTTTGCTTCAATTTTGTGCATTTGTTTTTTTGGTTTTCGACCGGAGGGATGCGTGCTGGGATTCCATTTCCACAACCCAACCAATTATTTATTACGCCTCTTCAGTGTTTTATATCTTCCCTAGAGGCGGGGCGTAATAATGACACAGAGTTAGAGTTTAGGAGCCTGATGGCCTGGGGGAAGAAGCTCCTCCTAAGTCTCTCAGTTTTTGCCATCAGGCTACGGAAGCGCTTACCAGATGGAAGCAAAGTGAATAGACAGTTACCAGGGTGATTAGAGTCCTTGAAGATTTTAACAGCTCTACTTTTGCAGCGTTTGAGGTAGATGTCCTGCAGAGAGGGGAGAGCAGACCCTGAGATGCGCTCAGCTAAGCGCACAACTCTCTGTAGTGCTTTGCAGTCCTGATTGGAGCTGTTTCCATACCACACTGAGATGCACTGAGTCAATACACTTTCTATGGTCCCTGAATAGAAAGTTTTCAGGATTGCTGGTGAGACCCTGAATTTCCTCAGCTGTCGCAGATGGTACAGTCTTTGCCTGGCTTTCTTAACCTGTGATTGGATGTGTGTAGTCCAAGTCAGGTTCTCGGAGATGTTTACGCCGAGGTACTTGAAGCTACTCACCCTCTCCACATGGGTCCCACTGATCCTGAGAGGAGAGTAGGGCTGCTGCTGTCTCTTCCTAAAGTCCATGATCAGTTCTTTAGTTTTCCCCACATTCAGTGAGAGACAGTTGTCCTGGCACCATGATGTGAGTCTCTCTACCTCATCCAAGTATGCGGTCTCATCGTTGTTGGAGATGAGGCCCAGAACCACAGTATCATCAGCGAATTTAACAATGGATGTGGAGCTGTGAGAGGACACGCAGTCATGCGTGTAGAGAGAGTAGAGCAGGGGATTCAGGACACAGCCCTGTGGGGCTCCTATGTTCAGAGTGATGGAGTTTGAGGTGAACTGGCCAACTTTCACCACTTGAGGTCTGCCGGTGAGGAAGTCTTGAATCCAGTCACAGAGTGAGGAGTTTAGGCCGAGGTCAGTGAGTTTAGATGCCAGCTTGATGGGGACTATAGTGTTGAAAGCTGAGCTATAGTCAATGAATAGCAGCCTTACATAATTCCCATTGTTGCTGTCCAAGTGTGTGAGGGAAGAGTGGAGAACGTGAGAAATGGCATCGTCCGTGGATCTATTTGGGCGATAGGCAAACTGAAGAGGGTCCAAAGTATCAGGGATGGAGGAGCAGATGTGGCTCTTTACAAGTCTCTCAAAAACCTTCATGACTATAGATGTGAGGGCAACTGGGCGATAGTCATTCAGGCAAGAGGGTTTATTGTTCTTTGGCACAGGGATAATGATGGATTTTTTGAATGAGGTGGGAACCACGGAGGTAGCAAGGGACTCATTAAAAATGGAAGTGAACAAACCAGCGAGCTGATCGGCGCAGGACCTCAGAACACGGCCGGTTATCCCATCAGGACCGGCTGCTTTCCTGACGTTCACTCTCTTTAACGCCCTCCGAACCTCATCCTCCGACACGGTGATTACAGGATCATCGCTGCTCTGCCTGCTGCTTCCTGACGCGCCGCCGCCGTTGCCTTCGAAGCGGCTGTAGAAGATGTTTAACTCGTCGGCCAGCAACGGATCTGCTCTCACCTCCGCGGTGGATTTGTTTCCGAAGTCACAGATGGTCCTCAGTCCCTGCCACATCCGTCGAGAGTTGTTGAGCTGGAAATGAGACTCAATTCTCTTATGATGGAAGATGGTGTTACGCCATCTCAAAAAAAGATAAAGTCGTTCCTGGGTATGGTTATGTTTTATCAACGATTCATACAAAACTGCTCTAGCATTCTGAACCCAAGCGATTGGAAGAGAGAACAGCGTGACTCCTTTAATCAGCTAAAGTCAGCCCTTTTGGAGTCAGTGGTGCTTGCACACCCAGATTTCAACCGCCCATTCATCCTGTCAACAGACGCCTCTTTGGATGGATTGGGCGCTGTACTTTCTCAAGTCCCGGAAGGCGAAACTAAAGCACGTCCTGTCGCTTTCGCTAGTAAGGCCCTTTCACGTGCCCAAAGCAATTACCCTGCTCACCGTTTGGAGTTCCTTGCCTTAAAGTGGTCTGTCTGTGACAAGTTCAGCCACTGGCTGAAAGGCCATTCCTTCACTGTCTGGACGGATAATAATCCGTTAACTTACATCTTGACGAAGCCGAAGCTTGATGCGTGTGAGCAGAGGTGGGTCGTCAAGTTGGCACCATATGACTTTAGTATCCAGTACATCCCCGGGAACAAGAATGTGGTGGCAGATGCCATGAGTCGACAACCTTTTGTCCAAGGACGTGCAAGTCGGAGGTTGGTAACAGAACCTTACACGAAACTGTTGGAGGAGGCCAATCACTTCAAAGAAGATGTAGTACAGCATGCTTTCAGAATCAGTGCTAAGTGTCAGAGTGTCGAACCTCCATTCTCTGACCATGAGCCAAAGGGTTTCTCGTTCTCCTCGGATGAAGTGTCGGCCATACTGATGAACCAGGTAGAGTGGAGTGCAGGGCCAAAGGGAGAAGTGCATTGTTGGCTGGTTCAGGATGTGCAAAATTTGGTTCCAGCTGGTCAAAGTGCGCTGCCAGTGTTTACACTGAAAGAGCTTCAGGATAAACAGTCAGAAGATCCTGTTTTGGCTCGAGTTCTTTCTTATGTCTCCCGTGGCAGGAGGCCATCGAGACGTGAGAGGACAAAAGATTCGCTAAAGATCCTGAAGACTCTTAAACAGTGGGAGAGATTGAAAATGTTGGATGGGGTTTTGTATCGTGTGTGCAAAGATCAGCTGACAGGGAAGAAACGTTGGCAGTACGTCGTCCCAGCTTCACTCACCCAACAAGTCCTGCAAGGAGTACATGATGATGCTGGTCATCAGGGCCAGGCCAGAACACTTCATTTGACCAGGGAAAGATTCTTTTGGGTAGGCATGGAGCGAGATGTCAGAGAGCATGTCAGATGCTGTAAACGCTGCGTGGTGAGCAAGACACCTGAGCCAGAAGCAAGAGCCCCACTCGAGAGTGTTAAGACAACCAGGCCTCTAGAGTTGGTGTGTATAGACTTTTGGTCTGCAGAGGATTGCAGAGGTGGAAGTGTTGATGTGTTGGTGATTACAGACCATTTCACTACGATGGCACACGCCTTTGCATGCAGGAACCAATCAGCCAAGCAAGTAGCTCGCCAACTGTGGGACAGATATTTCTGCATCTATGGATTCCCAGAGAGGATCCATTCAGATCAGGGTGCAAACTTCGAGAGTGAACTGATCCAGGAGTTGATGCAGCTTGCGGGTGTCAAGAAGTCGAGAACGACGGCTTATCATCCTATGGGGAATGGTCACACAGAGCGGTTTAATCGCACACTAGGCAGTATGATACGAGCCTTACCCCCAAGAGTTAAACAAAAGTGGCCTCAGATGTTACAAACGCTGACGTTCACCTATAACTGCACCGCTCATGAATCAACTGGTTACGCACCATTCTATCTGATGTATGGAAGGATCCCTCGACTGCCAATAGATGTTATGTTCCATAGTGTTGGAAGAGATGACGACATCACAGACTATGGCAGCTACGTTGCAAAA
Source organism: Barbus barbus (assembly GCF_936440315.1). Lineage (NCBI taxonomy): Eukaryota > Metazoa > Chordata > Actinopteri > Cypriniformes > Cyprinidae > Barbus > Barbus barbus. Next base: position 2,626,493 of record NC_136731.1, on the reverse strand, counting down.
ATGAGAGATGATCTCAAGGAGGCTCTTAACCTTGCTCAGGCTAATGCTAGTGCAAGTCAGCAACGACAGACTGAATTCTACAACAGGAGGGTAAAGGGATGTGACATTGAGGAAGGAGACAGAGTACTGTTAGCCAACAAGAGTGAAAGAGGACGGAGAAAACTGGCTGATAAGTGGGAATCGGTGCCCTATGTGGTGGTTTCTAAAGACCCCAGATGTCACACTTATCGTGTTAAGAATATCAGTACAGGCCAAGAGAAGGTAGTACACCGTAACCTTATTTTGCAAGCCAACTTTCTGCCTCTTGGGGAAGGCGAAAATGAAGATGAGTCTTTCCACAATGACTCGCTAACCAGCCAGGAGCAGTCAGGTGACGCTACGACACAGAATTCTGCACCGGGGAGTGACCTTCCTGAAACAGAGCGTACTGCTGAGTGGGTGGCTTCCTTACCTGACACAGATGATTCGGTAGAAGAGCGATTAGATGCAGGAGGACAGGAGAGTGTAATGGATCCTGGAAAGCCTGAAAGTAATTCATACGACTCTGAACCAGGGTCTGAAATCAATTGCCCTCAGTTCGACTCTCGAGTCATCCCATCAAATCCAACCGACTCACAAGACCAAGTACGTTCAGTTGATGCAATGCCGGGTGCTAAAAAGCAGTTGAGATCCACCAGCACCTTGTCCATTTCCAGCGCTCCTCCTAATGTGTCTGAAATAGTGACCCAGGTACGGACACGGGTTGGTAGGTTAGTTAGACCTGTGAATAGACTGATTCAGAATATGACTCAGAGAACAACTCACAACGCAGTCAAAGATGTTTCTAAGTCCCTTTTGTTTTAAGTTACATGGGCCTAGTTATAAGAATGTGAGGCAACAAAAAGAAAAGGGTAATTTAAGTCATATTGAGTGGTGTATACGGCACCTCTTTAGCAGAAGAATATCTGAGAGCCTGATCAACTTTCTTTTGTTCTTTTTCCCGTGAGTGTCGGGTGACATGTATGTTGCATAACAGAATGGTGTTGTCAGTGACAAATTAATTGCCTTATTTGCTCCCTTATTCAACTGACAAAATGTAAGCACAAGTTTTGTGAAGTTAAGGAGGGAGTATGTAGCCTGTCGATTTAGACAATCAAGTTTAATTTTATATTTTTTTATGGGTAAGGAAAAATGTTGTATAAACTGTTAACTTCAGCAAAACTTGTTTTCAATGTTCTATTTTCAATGGTTCCGGTCGGTAGTTCCTATTAATTGTTGTATGTGGGGCTTTAATTAGTGGCACACCAAAGGAAAATATATCGCTTCTCCTTTAAGCGTTCGCGCTCAGACGCATGGCGTATGCAGATGGGGAAGCAGAGGTAGTTTTTCTCTCTCATATTTGTCTTGCATTTATTGTATTTTTGTAATGTAATCACTATGATTATGATGTTAAAACACTGTTAAGAGTTTATTTCATAATGTGTATCAGTGTGATTAGCTTATTTTCTTTGAAAGTGGTTCTTTTAACGGTGCTAAAGTTAGCGCCTCATTTTCACGTGCATCTTTCAATGCAGGAATGAGAGAGTAGGCCTTGTGATGTCTGTGTACTAATCTTGCCTCACTACTCTGTTTAAGATATGTTGTTTCGATTTGTGATTATTAATTTGACTGTTTACTATGTAATTTGTGAATTTAATTTGATAATAGTGTACCTCAGTATATATTAGAACTATTTTCACATTAATTGCCTTGTGGTGTACTTCATGCAATGAGACTGTTTGTGTGGGGAAAAAATTACTTTATTATACACAGTGGTTCAACAATAAGATTTTGATGCAGTTAAGAGATTACAGTATATGTGAGAATATGTGCCTCTCTGAATTTACAGCATAATTGTATGTTAACCTTTACAATTGTTATGCCTTTACAATTATGTACAAAGTTCTCTAAGTTACACAAATGCGCCAATAGATGGCAGTATGGGACTGGAAATAACTAATGGGGTGTGGTCTATAACCACTTTAATTTGTCAGGGTCATACTGGCTCAGATTAAGTGCATCTGAGAGGAGTGAAGTTTGTTCTTTGTGATCGTTATAATTTGTGCTTGTTGTGTGCGTTATTGACAAGTAAGTAATTTATACTGTATATGTTAATGCTTTAATCATTATGATTATTTAGCTTCAAAGTGTTATCGTGACGTTCCTAATACTATGTGAATGACTCAGCAGTTTCACTTTCGCAATATCGTTTATAGTGATATCCCGTAAATTAATCGAAGATAATGGTGATGTAATTTCTAGTATGTCATTTACATTTAGGCTACTTTATTTCTGCAATTTTACGGTACTTAATTTGTGAGTCAATACGTGGGAATCGTGGTGTTTATATAAGACACAAATTAATGACGCCATTTTGAGCAGTGCAGGTTTATCGTAACTGCGTCATCGTTTCCACAGCTGTGTTACACCATGTATATTGATCAGAAATGCCACATATATGTAAAGATGTACATAATTCAATTCAGTGATGTTAAATAGTGCTGTAACTTTGTGTTTTCTGCATTCTTTATAGGAAACCACACACACACACACACCCCCACACAAATGCATAAATACTTGTCAAATTTGTACTTCTATCAACCGGATTAAAGTTTATATTTTGGAAGTCTGGACTATTGCACCTCTTTTTAACGGAAGAGCATGGCTAGAAGGCGGAAGCCAGTGTAACGCACGCAGTATCAGTCACAAAGTGGTCCTTCGAGCCGGATATTCGCTAACTACGCCATGGCAACGTCCAGAGACGATTATGATGATCAGCCACCAAGTCCTCGGCCAGCCCGCATCCGGAGGCCACCAACCTATCTGGAGGACTTCGTGTACAGCTATCCACCACATCAGAACATCCCTCCAGTGTTGATGGAATTTAACTAAGCAAGAACAGAGATCTTCCCCCACCATCAAGTGATGCGTACGACCTCGACACCAGCTATCAGTGTCAGCAGAGACAATGAGTCAGGATGGCAACATTTAGAGACGCGGTTTGAGAGACTGGTTGGTGAAATGAGAGATTTGCAGGTAGAAATGGACAGTGTGAGACGTGTTTCATATGAAAAGAGCTCTTCTCTGCATCATGAAAATCCCTCTCCCTTACCTTTCAATCCTGAATGTCACTTAGAAAGTGAACCGACTCATTCCCCCATTTCGGTCCTATGTCGTCCAAAGCCTGATAAGCCTTCTGAACTGATTCAGTCTGCTCCACAGTTAGCTCAACACATAGACAATCAGCAGAATCCAAGGACTTCCTCTGCCTTACCGCCAATGCAATTTACTCGCCCAGCATCCGCGCCAGTGTTTGTGTCAGGGTTTCCACCAGGTGTACAGTCAAGGCAGATTCCCAGGTCATGCTCAATGCCACAGATGCCTCCTCAGGTTAACCTGTTAGCCTTCACCAGAGCGACCTCGCACTGAACGCTCTTTGTTTGCATGTGTCATTGTTTTCTAATAGAATAAATGAAACGGGACAAAGTTAATCTTGACAAACTATATATCATTCTGAGGGTCTAAGCCTCAAGCATCGACGACAGATCGCTGTTTTTCGATGGAAAGCTTATAAGGAATGAGTGGCACAAATTTGCTACATTTGTGTAAGCAGTACACATCCAAACACGCAGAGTAAAAAAGCCGTACGTACCTTTATCATTGTAATAACGAGCCACAAACGCGTCCACTGCTGAAATCCCAGTTTAGTTAGAGAGGTAAGGGTCCACAGAAAAACATCCCAGCGAGCACTTTTAGTCCAGCGAAACAATAACGTTGTAATAAGGATGAATATTCCTTTGTTTACGTTTCATTTCTTCAGAGAGTTATTGTTCGCGTCCGTTATGGAATAAATTACGCTCAAAAACAGCGTCTTGGTGGTAAAAAAACAAAACGATGTTGTAGAATACGGTCTTACAAACATAATGAGACCGTCTACGGAAAAAAAAGTCTCAGAAAAGCGGAATATAGATTATTTGAATTTGGCGCTCCCTCCTGCCGGCAGTGACGCTTCTGTGACGCACGCTGTCATCTGAGCGGGGCATAACTTAGCGATCTGCTTTATCCATAAAAAACTGTTTTTTTTTTTCTTCTACATTTTTTATATGTGTGTGTGTGTATTGTGTGGGGAATGTGGCCGTGTCTGCATGATTATAATATGTATGGACGCACATCAGCGTGTTTATTAGCGACTCTATGACGGCTATCATTGTGATTCATTGATCAGCTATTATTGATTATATGGCCCATCTGTTTGATTATAATCTGAATGGAAGCACATCAGCGTGTGTTTACTGACTCTATGACCATGTCTGGCAATATCACTTCACGTCTGGCAGTGATATTTATCATTGTAATAACGAATAACGAAGAATACTTCAGTATACATACTATATACAAAGCATTTTTTTTCAATTTTTTTTCCTTTTTTATTACTCAAATAATTATTTTTGTATTTTTTAGTGCTCAAATAAATCTGTCTATTATTTTATAATTGAAAAACTATGCAGGAACATGTATAATGACTAAAATAGCTTGTATAATTCTGTAATCCATTTGGTGGTTATTTTTCCTCAAACAGGGGGGTGGGGGGCACTATAAATAGTTTCAGAAAAAATATTGCAGGAATCTCATTTTTCATGGTATCTTCTTCAAATTTGAAATATGAACTGATGAGACACATGGCTTTCGATCCATTACTTTTCTGGATAGCTCCAGGACTTATTTCATGTATTTGTATATGAAATAAAAAAACATTCAGTGTGGAAAAATATTTTTCAAGGCACGTCAGTGTCTATAACTTTTTATCTTTTTGAGCATTATCAACTCTGGATGATAGATAGTAAAGCCCAGAGTCTCTTCTTTCCAAAGATACCTAATTTGTTTGTGTAAGCACACTTTGTCACAAACTGTTACCATTTTAATTCAGGTAGGTTATTTTCACCTGCGAGGCCCTAAATGGGGTTGAAGGTTAACAGGTTAAGCTTCAATCGCAAACACAATTACATGCAACGCAGTCGTTATTGTGGCCACAGACAGTTCCATATGCACTACACACTCCTCCAGTACAGCAACCAGCAGTGGTGCAATTCTGTCAGAATCAACCAGGTACTCAAACCACGTACTATTCTCCACCGCCTCAGAGATCATTCTCACAAGTTCCGCAACCTCAATCGTCTTCCTTCATGCCACAGTATGCTCCATCCCAAGCCCTTGGCTATCAGCCTACAATGCCAGGTCTGATGGAAATGGCTATCACTGCTTCCTATGGCATACCAAAGCCCAAACTGTTACCCTTCTCTTCAGGTAAAGAGAGTGACTTTCTCATCCTCAAGAAGGGACTTGACAGCATACTTGGTCCTCATCCCCATTTGACCGAGGATTATAAGTACCACGTTCTTCTTGACCATTTGAAATTACCTACTGCCTATCAAGTTGCAAAGCGGTTTGTTAATAGCCCGATGCCATACACCCATTCAATGCAAGCCCTACAGCAACGTTATGGACAACCCAGACAGCTGGTCCAAAGTGAGCTCAAGGAAATCCTTAATGCACCGACCGTGAAAAATGGTGATGCTCAAGGCTTTGAAGACTTTGCTGCAGCAGTGAACACTTTGGTGGGTATGTTGAGCACATTGGATGGTCCTGCTAGATTTGAACTACAATGCGGTTCTCATGTAGACACTTTACTCACTAAGTTACCTGTCAGTTACAGAAATTATTTTATTGAACATTGTCTTAACCAAGGAATTCTCATGAGTGGCACTACTCGCACTTACACTTTACCTGACTTTGCTCAGTAGCTGGAGAAAAAGTCTCAAGCAATACAGATCTCCCACAGAGTTTCAGAGACAGTTCACATAGAGCCCTCACGCAGAGAGCTAAGACAACCAAGACTTCAGAAGTTCAAATCTACTACCATTCTCCTTGGTAATAAATATGAAACCAAAGCTGAACCACAATCCAGTATTAATTCTTCAGTCCCAGTCACCAACAAAAGAAGAGAGAGATTTAAGCCATTCTGCCCTTACTGTAATAACCAGGACCATTACCTCAGTGCTTGTGCCGAATTTGCCAAACTGAGTCAGTCTGAACGGGCTAACTGGATAAGTGAGAAAGAAAGATGTTGGCGGTGTGGTCGTGGACACAAGCCTGACAAGTGCACTCTGAAAAAACCTTGTTCCAGCTGTGGTGGACAGCATCTTGATATTCTACACGAGACTGCAACTACCAAAACTCCCAGTGTTCTCACACTCAGTACAACCCCTCGTACAATTTACATGGATAAAGTGAGCCATTCAGGGAGGGTCATGTTAAAGGTAGTCCCCATCCAGCTTCGTAATGGAAAATTAACACTTAATACATTCGCTGTATTGGATGATGGCTCAGAACGGACAGTCATACTCGAAGCAGCAGTGAAGCATCTTGGCCTGAAAGGTACAGATGAAGTGTTAACTCTGAGAACAATCAGACAGGATATTGTCCAGCTTCAAGGGACTGCTGTATCTTTTGAAGTGTCTGCTCTCTTAAACCCAAAGGTTAAGTTCCAGATTGTACATGCCTTTTCTGCTAGTGAATTGAACCTGGCTCAACAGTCATGCCCAGCAGACACCTTAAAACGGAAGTATGGACATCTGAATGGAATCCCATTACAAGCGTTCACTGATGTACAGCCTATGTTGCTCATCGGATCTGATCATCCACATTTGATAACGCCTGTCAGTCCTGTTCGTTTGGGCCCCCCAGGAACTCCAATTGCGACTCATACTCTGTTAGGATGGACAGTTCAAGGTCCCACAACTTTCCTGCACCACCCACAAGGTGAAAGCTCCTGTATGCACACAATGTTTCTTTCTCCCGCTCAAGCCCTACATCAGCACGTTGAAAAACTTTGGCAGCTAGATACATTGCCATTCCAGAGTGCCAGGGATGCGACTCGTTCCAAACAAGACCAAATAGCTATGGAAATGCTTGAAGAGAAAACTGTGTGCGTCTTAGTTGACGGAGTAAACCGTTATGCAACTCCTCTTCTCCGTCAAAAGAAGGCTGCTCACCTCCAAGCTCCTCCCACTGCTGTAATGGCTCTCCTCAGATCTACAGAGCGCAGACTGAGTCAAAATCCGGAGCAAGCTGCAGCGTACAATGCTGAAATAAACAAATTGGAGAATGCTGGTTATGCGGTGAAAATCACAGTTGCTGAAGCGAACAAATCCCCTGAGTCTTGGTATATACCACATCATACGGTATATCACAACGAAAAGGCTAGAGTGGTTTTTAACTGTTCATACCGTTATCAGCAAGCCTGTCTGAATGACAATCTGTTGACAGGACCTACTCTTGGTCCATCCCTACTTGGGGTACTCTTACGGTTTAGAGAGCATGCAGTAGCGATCAGTGGGGACATCAAAGCCATGTTTCATCAGGTGAGGCTTCTCCCTGAAGACCGACACTTGCTTCGTTTCCTGTGGAGGAATATGGAGAGAGAGCGCAGTCCAGACATTTATGAATGGCAGGTGCTGCCGTTTGGAACGACGTGTAGCCCATGCTGTGCGGTCTACGCTCTTCAACGATATGTCAGAGACCATATAGCCAGTAATGAAGATATAATGGAGTCTGTACTGCGTGCTTTCTACGTGGACAATTGTCTTCAATCATTCCATACCTCGAAACAGGCCAAAGAATTCATTGATAAACTCCGTGATTTTCTTGCCGATGGAGGCTTTGAAATACGACAATGGGCAAGCAACATTCCAGATGTTATATCTCATCTTCCAACTGAAGCAAGATCACAGGATTGTGAACTTTGGCTGATGGAAAACAAAGTAGACCCTCAAGAATCTACTCTTGGGCTAAAGTGGCTCTTTGTCGCTGATACCATTGGGTACAAGCAACGAGCCATGTTTGACAAAGCACCCACCATGAGAAATGTGTACAGAACACTTGCCAGCCAATACGATCCTCTAGGGTTTATTATTCCATTCACAACCCGGGCCAAAGTCCTCATTCAGGCTTTCTGGAAAAGTGATAGAGGATGGGATAATCCTATTGAAGGCAAGCTACTCTCTTTATGGCAAACATGGGAAGATGAACTGCCCAATCTACAGAAAATAGCTCTTCCGCGATGCTACTTTCCTATATGTGCCGACTCCTGCTCAGCAGTTCTCGATCTCCACATATTTTGTGATGCGTCAGAGGAAGCCTATGGGTCTGTGGCCTACCTTCGGGTGGAGGATGAGCAGGGCCACACCCACGTGTCCTTTGTCATGGCCAGGTCCCGGGTTGCACCAAAGAAGCAGCTCTCAATGCCTCGCTTAGAGCTTTGCGCAGCATTGACTGGCGCCCAACTAGCTCAGTTACTACAGACAGAACTTAGCCTCAATCTCAGACAAACAACACTATGGTCAGACTCTACAATAGTACTGAGTTGGATAAAATCAGAGTCCTGCCAGTATAAAGTGTTTGTAGGGACCAGAATCTCTGAGATTCAAGATCTTGTAGGAGTAGAGAACTGGAGGTATGTTGATTCCAACAACAATCCTGCAGATGATATAACGAGGGGAAGAAAGTTGTTGGAATTGTCTGTTCCATGCAGATGGAGAGATGGCCCCCCTTTCTTGCTTCAACCTCCAAATCAGTGGCCTACATGCCCACCATTAACCTTTGTAGCACAGGAGGAGTTGCGCAAAACTGTCTTCTGCGGCACCATCTCAGTCATTGATAATCTAGTGCTTGATCTAGCAGATTGTGATTCATGGGAAAAGCTAGTCGATGCTACATACAAAACCACTCATGGGGCGGCTGCAACATCCATGTCTGCTGAAGTACGCATTCAGACTGAAATTGCACTCCTACGTAAGGCACAGACTGACAGCTTCCCTGAAGAATTCAAAGCCTTGCAAATGCAGAAACCAGTGCTAACCAGTAGTCGCCTAAGAACTCTCTCTCCATTTTATGACCAATCTTTGGGTGTGATCCGTGTTGGTGGTCGACTCCGCAAAGCAGAAGTACTAGAAGAGGATGAAATCCACCCAATAGTGCTTGAGCCCAGTCATCCACTTACAAAGTTACTAATCAAAGACTTTGACCATCGGCTTCTCCATGCTGGACCTGATAGAGTTTTCTCTGAACTGAGGAGGACCTACTGGATCCTAAGGGGTAGACAAGCTGTCAAGAAGCATCAGCGGAAGTGTACCGAGTGTGTCAAATGGCGCCAGAAACCTGCTGTACCTAGAATGGCTGATCTGCCTTCTGCACGCTTACGTCTGTTTAAACCCCCCTTCTGGTCTACAGGAGTTTACTGCTTCGGTCCCTACCACATTAAAATTGGAAGAAGACACGAGAAACGTTGGGGCATTGTGTTCAAATGCCTAACGACAAGGTGCGTGCATATAGACCTCCTCTGTAATATGGACACAGATTCCTTTTTGCTGGCGCTCAGAAGATTTGTAGCAAGACGAGGCAAGCCTTATGAACTCCTCTGTGATCAAGGCACAAACTTCCGTGGAGGAGAAAGGGAATTAAAGGATGCCTTTGCGTCCCTCAAGCCTGAGCTTCAAGAACAGTTAGCAAAACAGAATATTGACTTCAAATTCAACCCGCCTCATGCTCCACATTTTGGAGGAGCATGGGAAAGAGAGATCAAATCTATCAAGGCCTCTTTACAAGTAGTCCTAAAGGACCTGATCCTTACTGAGGAGGTACTGAGGACTGTATTGATTGAAGTTGAAGGCATAATGAACTCCAAACCTCTGGGATATGTGTCGTCAGACATCTCAGATCCTGATCCAATCACACCCAACTTGCTGCTCATGGGGCGGCGGGATGCCTCCCTACCACAAGCCGTGTATGGACCAAGTGATCTACTGGGACGTAAGCGCTACCGACACAGCCAGGTGATAGCTGATCACTTCTGGAGTCAGTTCATTCGGAAATATTTACCCAGTCTGCAACTTCGTCATAAATGGCAGAACTCTTCTCCAAACCTTGCAACCGGACAAGTGGTTATGGTTGTTGACCCTCAACTACCCAGGGCCTTATGGCCAATTGGCCGGGTCACAAGAGTCATTACAAGTGATGATGGTAATGTACGCACCGCAGAGGTAAACATCAAAGGCCGTACATATACCCGCCCTGTAGCCAAACTGGTTATGCTACCTGAACTGACTGATGATGATGACAGTTCATAAGGACTAAGCAGAGCACTTTGCTTAACTACAAATATAACAAGTATATTTGTGGGGCGGCTGTACAAAGTTCTCTAAGTTACACAAATGCGCCAATAGATGGCAGTATGGGACTGGAAATAACTAATGGGGTGTGGTCTATAACCACTTTAATTTGTCAGGGTCATACTGGCTCAGATTAAGTGCATCTGAGAGGAGTGAAGTTTGTTCTTTGTGATCGTTATAATTTGTGCTTGTTGTGTGCGTTATTGACAAGTAAGTAATTTATACTGTATATGTTAATGCTTTAATCATTATGATTATTTAGCTTCAAAGTGTTATCGTGACGTTCCTAATACTATGTGAATGACTCAGCAGTTTCACTTTCACAATATCGTTTATAGTGATATCCCGTAAATTAATCGAAGGTAATGGTGATGTAATTTCTAGTATGTCATTTACATTTAGGCTACTTTATTTCTGCAATTTTACGGTACTTTAATTTGTGAGTCAATACGTGGGAATCGTGGTGTTTATATAAGACACAAATTAATGACGCCATTTTGAGCAGTGCAGGTTTATCGTAACTGCGTCATCGTTTCCACAGCTGTGTTACACCATGTATATTGATCAGAAATGCCACATATATGTAAAGATGTACATAATTCAATTCAGTGATGTTAAATAGTGTTGTAACTTTGTGTTTTCTGCATTCTTTATAGGAAACCACACACACACACACACCCCCACACAAATGCATAAATACTTGTCAAATTTGTACTTCTATCAACCGGATTAAAGTTTATATTTTGGAAGTCTGGACTATTGCACCTCTTTTTAACGGAAGAGCATGGCTAGAAGGCGGAAGCCAGTGTACCGCACGCAGTATCAGTCACAAATTATGTTAAGCATTTTCCATTTATATTTCCTGTGTGTGCTATCCTGTTATGTGAGGAGATTCAGCGCCGACATTTACACGTTAAATGCTATGTATCGCTACTGTTTAATGGTGTATGCAGATGGGGAAGCAGAGGAATGAGAGAGTAGGCCTTGTGATGTCTGTGTACTAATCTTGCCTCACTACTCTGTTTAAGGTGAATAAATTCCACGTGTCCATTACCCCATTTATTGTGTGGTCGTGTTTCCATGGTGTCCGGAGGTTACCACTTGAAGTCTGCTACACAGGAATGAAAGCTCCCATTCCAGCCCATCGTTCGCCCCGAACCTCCTTATCTCCTGGGACCATAAAAACCAGGATATATTGGAGAAGGACATCTGGATGTCTTTAGAGAAGAGCAACTTTAAGTGCTTGGCTGGATTTATCATAAATAAAGTCGAACAAGGGCAAAGACCTTGTCATTTGGAGAAACTTCACACAAACCCTCCCGAATCTCTTTCCATTAACGCAGTAAATTCAAGGATGGTATCGTTGAAGATGATGTTTTTACGTTCAACGTCCAACTAGGAAAATTTCCAGATCTTCCCAAAAAAGTGACATTACGACCTCGCGTTATCAGCACATTCCAGGAACGCGCCTTGTTGCTCTCTAACAGACAAAGAGACGCCACGCCTTGCTCAAGTATCTAAAAAGGACAAAATTATACTAGTTTCTGCTATTGAAGCAATATACTGGAAAAACACTATATATAATATATTCACAACATATATTAAGGTTGTCACGACATGTATAAACTTTACTATGGTATTGGAACGTATGAAATTGTTGTAATCTTCTGATGCATAACTTCACCTGATGCCTAGTGTTCAGTTCACATGCTGGATGTGTTTATTTAGAATTTAGGATCGTTTAATCGATGCATTAACCGCGTAATGAATACAAAGGATATATGTATTTTTGTGCATGTCAAATACGTGGTGTTTGGTTTCAGATGAAAGCTGATTTCATTAATAGTAAGCTGGTGTGGATGAAATTTGTTTGTTCTCATCAATGCATGATTACAATACGAATAGAAATCTGCTGTCAATATGTTTTTCATGTGATAAATAATTGAACAGATAAGGTATGCGTACGGAGAGAAGCTGTACAGGGCGGGGCTCCGCCCCACAGGAAGAATCCGATTGGGTCAGTCTCCCGGGGGGCAGATCCCAAATCGGCCCGTTAAAAACAGATACTCTTCAGAGTTGTAGTGGTTGGAAATTGAAAAGAAAAGCTTAAGCTCAGCTCGCTCCTTGCTGGACGCTCTCAGCCATTTAACATCATGATCGCGCAGTAAACTGAGATCAAGACTCAAGCTTCCAAAGAACTTTGACAAACTGAACCAACTTCCTGGGAGCGTCATCAAGTCAGAACGAGGCCAACCAACCACTGAAGAGTATTCTCGTGACAACGAACTACCAAGCCGCCCATCAGCGCGCAATCTTTTCTGAGCCGGGAACAACTGAACTCAACTGAAAGCGAGAAAGTAAGACAAAATCTCCTGAATCGGCTGAACTGGTTGTATTCATCTTTTAAGAGTAAAGACAGAAGAGTTCCATGCGTGTGTGATTTCCCTCAGGTTGAAAACGAGCATTAGAACCTAAAACTCTCTTCAGATCAAAACAATTCATTGCAACGAATGTGTGTGTTTGTTTACGTCTTTTGTTTCGTGTTGTTTAGCTTAGTATTGTGTTAGAGTAGTGAAATAAACTTTGATTCTATTAAGAAATCTCATGTCTGTTGCTATGTGATTCTCCAAGTCTTGAAATTACTTGCCAAAAGATTGCGTTACGATCTTTTGGCAAGTAATTTCAAGTAATTTTGATTGCTTCCATTGTCCTCATTTGTTTTTTGAAATTACTTGCCAAAAGATCGCGTTAGAGTAGTGAAATAAACTTTGATTCTATTAAGAAATCTCATGTCTGTTGCTATGTGATTCTCCAAGTCTTGAAATTACTTGCCAAAAGATCGCGCTCATGAGCTTGATAACTAACTATTTGGTTTGTTTTATCGTTGGCCGCGAATAAGATAAACAAAATTGTTAAGAGATAACGTGCTGATTTTAATGCTCGCTGGACAAGTCGTTAATAAGGTATCGTTAACAAGGTATAAGTTGGACATTCTGATTAATCTCAATTAATCATATACATATCGAATCTTAAGAGTGATTCCCTAAAAGCTAAAGTTAGAACAATGATTCTAATGATTACTTACAAATGCAATGTTATGCTACGTCTAATAAATAAATAAATATACATATTTGTCACAGATCGTAGTGAAGGGCAGTGAGGAAGTTGGATTCAGATGCAGCAGTATCTACTATTTTTATTAAGAAGATTACTGAACTCAGGGAAATGTAGGAGAACAAACCATCCACATACAAAGGAATTCAGACAACCAAAGACTAAAACTCTACTACTCTACACTCTAGGACTATAATAGACCAAAGGAGAAAGGAACAAAATATAACAGAATGCAATACATTTATATTTAGTAATTTAGCAGATGCTTTTATCCAAAGCGACTTACAAATGAGGACAATGGAAGCAATCAAAATTAACAAAAGAGCAATGAAATGCAAGTACTATAACAAGTCTCGTAATACACGTAGCAAGATTTTTAAATTATATTATAAAAGGAAAACAGATTTTTTTAAATAAAAATAAAACATAGCATACAAAAAGACTAGTAAAGCTAGTGATAGGTTTTTTGTTGTTTTTTTAAATAAAACAAACAGTAAAAGAATAAAGTGCAAATCTAAAAGGAACAAGTTCTTTTTTTTAGAATATAATTAGAATAGAGAGTGCTAGAGTTAGGGGGTCAAATAAAAATGGAAGAGTGTGTTTTTAGTAAATTCTTGAAGACTGCTAAGGACTCAGCTGCTCTGATTGAGTTGGGCAGGTTATTATCATTAGGCAATAATATGAAAGAATCACTAAGCAAACAAACACAGACCTAAACATGACATTATATAAATACATATTATAATAATACATAGAAACAACATTAGAAATTTGTGAAAATGCTGTTATACAATTTCTGATCAATTCTGGTGTGCAAATTCGTGATTCTTTTCTTTCCTTTTATTTTTTAGTTACATTTACATTCCTGTTACATTATGGGGAAAAAAAGGGATCACATCACCAAAGCCTGTGTGTTTGTAGTTGCCTGTGTGTCACCAAGGCCTCTAGTTGGCACTAACGAGCATCCTCAAAGATGAAGAAGTCACACTGCTAGGATTGGTCCAACGTGCTCTGAAGCGAAATTTTAATCTCACAAAGTGTTTATTAATTTTAGGGATCAGCTAACTGTGAGGTGACACTGCAGAGTATACTTTTCAAGTGTTTAAGTGTGTAATCGTTTTGTTAGTTGAATTAATTTGTTACCGTAAAAATAACCACGCCGGCGATCCACGGACGGTTTGCCCGCACGCAGGTAACGTTACTGTGAGTGTGAATGAACAAATACTGAAGTTACAGTGGGGTTTATCATGATATAAAAAACTTAAAAAACACTGATTGTTTATTAATATAATGTTCTGTAGCGGTGCTTTCAGTCATTGATTTAATTATTATTTCAGAACTGTTAGATAAAATAAAAATATGTACTTTTTTTCATTTGTATAAGCCACTTTCCATGGGCAGTTATGCTCAGTAATGTTGTTTAATTAGTTTTGTTTACTGATATAGTGCATCAATAATAAAATACATTTAACTGAGAGAGAAAAAAAATATTTTGTGTGTGCATTAATAATTAATAAATGATTAGTGTGTCCACTTTACTTTAGAGTTCACTTTATCAGGTTAATGATGTTCATAACACATTAATAAATGGTTCACAGGTGTTCACTTGTAAGATTCACGTTCATAGGTTATTAATGTTCATAAATCATTAATAAATGGTTCACAGGTGTTCACTTGTAAGATTCAGGTTCACAGGTTATTAACGTTCATAAATCATTAATAAATGGTTCACAGGTGTTCACTTGTAAGATTCAGGTTCACAGGTTATTAACGTTCATAAATCATTAATAAATGGTTCACAGGTGTTCACTTGTAAGATTCAGGTTCACATGTTATTAACGTTCATAAATCATTAATAAATGGTTCACAGGTGTTCACTTGTAAGATTCAGGTTCACAGGTTATTAACGTCCATAAATCATTAATAAATGGTTCACAGGTCATGAAATCATTGGCATCATGAAATAAATCAGGAATCTGGTTTTGAGTGAAATAAGTATTAATAAATATATTTGTTAAGCATTTATAACATGTGAGTTAAAAATGGCTCACTATTTGGCAGGTATTGCATATTATACTGCTTTTGTATAATGGATCATACAAAGCCCATCATGATATATAGACCAAGATTAGAATTAAACTGAGTAGCAAATGTTGGCTATCCAAAATAATAAAAAAGATGTTCGCTATCATCCTTTTGCCCTTGTGTTTTAAATATCTGTCACTGTTTTGCACCCTTAACCCTTAATTTCTGACCCTGTGGTGGACATGTAGCTGATGATGAGTAAGAAAGATTAGTTTGGTAAAGGTCTTCTGCAGTAGTAGATGACTTCTTATTGGCCTTTATCCATGAATTTCTTCCAGAGAATGCAGCACTATGGGGCCAAGCTAGTCAGTCATCAACTTATGCTCCAGGATATGTTCCTGAAAAGGCTGTTGATAGATCGTTGGCCAGCTTTACACACACTAACGAAGAGACCAATCCATGGTGGAGAGTGGATCTACTGAAAGTGTACAAAGTGAACAGAGTGACCATCACTAATAGACCGTCCAATGCTGATAGGATTAATGGAGCGGTGATTCGTATCGGGAACTTTCTTGACATTTACAACAACACCATGTGAGGATTTATTTCTTTTCATTTGATTTCTGTGGCTGAAGTGAAGAATGAACAGAAACAGATAACAGATGATCTTCCTGTTTGTAGATGTGTTGTGATTTCTACTCTTGAAGCTGGTGCCACGGCCACTTTCTCATGCGGTGGTATGGAGGGACGTTATATGGTTGTTCATCTTCCTGGAAATCTGAAGATTCTTAGTATTGCTGAAGCTGGAGTCTACGGGTATTTGGCAGGTAATTAGATTTTGTAGAGCACTTTATTGAATGTAATAAATACTTTTTTAGAAACTTATTTTAAACTCATAGTTCACCAGAAATCACACTCATGTCTTTCCAAACCAGTATGACACTATTCATGCTTAACTGGTGTCTTATGTACAGATGATTCTGATAAACATGGGGCTTGAGCATATAACAGGGATACAAACTCATCATGGGTGAAAAAGGTGACAAAAACCTTTATGATTTTTACATTTAGTTCATGAAGATGACATGAAAAAAAATTGTCTCCTGGTGGAAAACAAAGATTTGTAAGATGAAAATGACATGAAATTACCAGTAGATTCCAGCAGAGGATCACTCATTAGCTCAGTTGCCGTTTCCACTCCCTGTTTTTTCTCAAGTTTTGCTCTTGGATTTATTACAAATTGACTATGAGGTATAGCAAATGCAGGAAATCACAAAAACAAATAAGCCCAGACACCAACAGCCTAGAAGGGTTAATTGACCTATCGGTAAGCCCCTCCCCTCGAACGCAGATGAGCCAATGGCAGTCGAGTATCAGTTGCACGGAGAGCAGAACTCAGACATCTTTAGGTTTCAGCGCCATAGAGAAACACTGGACGATCCGAAGAGGTTTATGCTACAAAAAATGCAAAAACTATGTGTCTGGGGTACTTGTAACACTGATTCCAGGTATCCTGAGAGGATGAGCTGTATAACTTATTGTAACGAGGGAGTCCACTGAAGGCGAGTGTAGTATGAACTCATGTGCAGTTTATTTACAATAGTGAAATCAAAAATATCCAAACAGAAGACTCGACTTAAAACAGACTTGACTTGACAACAGGCTTGACATGAACAGGCTTGACGTGGCATGACACAGACGTGGCATGAACAAACTAAACTCACCGACAGCAGGTACAACGATAATACACCACAAAAGCAAATGCACTAACGAGCAACTTATACACAACTAGGCAGGTCACATGACAAGAACAACCAATCCGAACATGACAAATAGAACAGGAGAACCAATCAGAACATGACACAATCACTAAGAGAACAAATAGCAGGAATACATGAGGGTAAGGGAAGCATGACACAAACATGTAAACATGAAATCATGAACAAGAAACAAAACCCAAAACAGACCTTACACTTATTTTATTACATTTCCTGAATCCAAACAAAACAGAGCAAAATGTCCCAAAGCATTCAACCTCAATCCAAATGAAGACAAAAACATTCATTTTCTGGTTGTCATACACTCATTAAGTTACAATTTTCATCTGCTCAAGTAGAACGTTAATGTCATCTTGTGCTTTAGCAAGGTATCTCTGGCTAAAACTAGCTAACGTTAAAGTTAGTGAGTCCATGCTAATGTACAAACCTAAATAGTGGACTGTTCTCGTGTCTTGTACAGTGTAGGGCAAAAACACATAAATGAAGGTCTACATTTCACTATCTCTCCATATTAAACTGGTTAAATGTACATTAATTTAATCATACCCTGCAATACATGAACAGTGTTGATCCTGCATGTTGCCATCCGCGATCGTGATGACTGACCGTAATATGAGACTTCTCCCGCTTGCATTGTGATCTGTAAACCCTCGCTTCGAGTTACCCACCGTATTTATTTTTTTATATTTTATAAATCACTTTTTGGAAATTTTAATTCCCATTTGGTGGCCTTCTGTGTCCAAAATTGTGCAAAAACATCGTGGGACAAGGTTTTCACACTGCAGCTCTCATCGTAAGACAGTTATCTGTTTGTCCGAGGGAGCAACAGTAACTAAGGGGGCGGGGCTTACGATAGGTCAATTATTTAAATATTTAATGGAGTGTAAGCAGGACGCTGAGGCAGAACTAGAATCCATTCGCAGAAGTTTATTAGAGGGATTAGCAACAGACAGAAACGTTAATTCAGGCAGAGGGTCGAAACCAGAGTAACAGTTGAATCCGTTTACCAGTACAAGGGCAATCCAGAAGACGAGAGTCAGTAGGCAGGCAGAGGAATCAAACACAAACATCAGTCCAAATCAGGCAAACAGAGCAAAGGGGCAAATCCAGGAAATCAGAAGTCAAGCTAATCAGGCAGGGTAATACACAGGTAAGCAGACAGAGATAATGCAATGGAGACCGCTCAGTAAGGCAGGTAAACTGTCAATACGTCGCAGTTTGTAATGTGCTGAGGATCTGGCTTATAAAGTCATCAAACAGGAAATGAAAGCAGAAGAAGCAGAGCGAGCGGCATGCAGTCAGTACTCGGGTGAGGGCTCCCTCTGCTGGCTTGGTTTTACAGAAGTCATTGGATGTCCATTTTAGGGTCTTAATGAAAAGTCTATAACATACGTTGGTTAAAATTTCTTAATGGTAGTGTAAAAAACACCTTCTTTACCGTGTCAAAATCAGCTCTGTTTTCATCAAGCCATTCTAGTCCATGTTCCTTTAATGCTAATGAGCTCTGCTGACCCCACCCCTCTCTTCAGTGAGATGATGAGCAGACTGTAAACTTCAACCACGAAACTGGCTAACTAGCACGTTATTAGGAAAGGCGATTTGCAAAGATTCATTAAAAAAAACCTTATACTCACTTCTTCTGTAGATGAAGCTGGATCACAAATGATTCGCGCAAACATAGATGTACAGTGCCTTGCAAAAGTATTCATACCCCTTAATTGTTTTCACGTTTTATGTTGCTTAAAAACTTAAATGATTCCATTGCATAAGTAATCATACCCTTATCTGGGACAGTTGGAATTTAGCTCAGGAGCATTCATATTGCTTGTAGGTGTTACTAGACTTTGAGTGAAGTTAACCTGTGGCAAATTCAGTTGAATGGGTGAAATGGATTTGGAAAGACACACGTCTTAATAAAAGGTCCAACAGCTGATAATGGTTATCAGAGCAAAAACCAAGCCCTGGGGTCAAAAGAACTGTCTGTAGAGCTCAGAAACATGTTTGCGTCAAGCCACACATCTGGGGAAGAGTTCAGAAAAAAATTCTGCTTCATTGAAGCATGTAGTCTCTGTTACCCTTAACCTGTTAGCCTGCACCAGAGCGACCTCGCACTGAACGCTCTTTGTTTGCATGTGTCATTGTTTTCTAATAGAATAAATGAAACGGGACAAAGTTAATCTTGTCAAACTCTATATCATTCTGAGGGTCTAAGCCTCAAGCATCGACGACAGATCGCTGTTTTTCGATGGAAAGCTTATAAGGAATGAGTGGCACAAATTTGCTACATTTGTGTAAGCAGTACACATCCAAACACGCAGAGTAAAAAAGCCGTACGTACCTTTATCATTGTAATAACGAGCCACAAACGCGTCCACTGCTGAAATCCCAGTTTAGTTAGAGAGGTAAGGGTCCACAGAAAAACATCCCAGCGAGCACTTTTAGTCCAGCGAAACAATAACGTTGTAATAAGGATGAATATTCCATTGTTTACGTTTCATTTCTTCAGAGAGTTATTGTTCGCGTCCGTTATGGAATAAATTACGCTCAAAAACAGCGTCTTGGTGGTAAAAAAACAAAACGATTTTGTAGAATACGGTCTTACAAACATAATGAGACCGTCTACGGAAAAAAAAGTCCCAGAAAAGCGGAATATAGATTATTTGAATTTGGCGCTCCCTCCTGCCGGCAGTGACGCTTCTGTGACGCACGCTGTCATCTGAGCGGGGCATAACTTAGCGATCTGCTTTATCCATAAAAAACTGTTTTTTTTTTCTTCTACATTTTTTATATGTGTGTGTGTGTATTGTGTGGGGAATGTGGCCGTGTCTGCATGATTATAATCTGTATGGACGCACATCAGCGTGTTTATTAGCGACTCTATGACGGCTATCATTGTGATTCATTGATCAGCTATTATTGATTATATGGCCCATCTGTTTGATTATAATCTGAATGGAAGCACATCAGCGTGTGTTTACTGACTCTATGACCATGTCTGGCAATATCACTTCACGTCTGGCAGTGATATTTATCATTGTAATAACGAATAACGAAGAATACTTCAGTATACATACTATATACAAAGCATTTTTTTCTATTTTTTTTCCTTTTTTATTACTCAAATAATTATTTTTGTATTTTTTAGTGCTCAAATAAATCTGTCTATTATTTTATAATTGAAAAACTATGCAGGAACATGTATAATGACTAAAATAGCTTGTATAATTCTGCAATCCATTTGGTGGTTATTTTTCCTCAAACAGGGGGGTGGGGGGACTATAAATAGTTTCAGAAAAAATATTGCAGGAATCTCATTTTTCATGGTATCTTCTTCAAATTTGAAATATGAACTGATGAGACACATGGCTTTCGATCCATTACTTTTCTGGATTGCTCCAGGACTTATTTCATGTATTTGTATATGAAATAAAAAAACATTCAGTGTGGAAAAATATTTTTCAAGGCACGTCAGTGTCTATAACTTTTTATCTTTTTGAGCATTATCAACTCTGGATGATAGATAGTAAAGCCCAGAGTCTCTTCTTTCCAAAGATACCTAATTTGTTTGTGTAAGCACACTTTGTCACAAACTGTTACCATTTTAATTCAGGTAGGTTATTTTCACCTGCGAGGCCCTAAATGGGGTTGAAGGTTAAAGTGTTAATGGAAGAAGTTTGAAACAACCAGGATTCTTCTTAGAGCTGGCCTCCTGGCCAAACTGAGCAATTGATGGAGAAGGGCTTTGGTTAGAGTGGTGACGAAGAACCTGATGGTCACTAGTTGAGCTTCATGATTATATTTGGAGATAGGAGAAATCTACAGAAGGACAAACGTCACTGCAACACTCCATCCATCTGGGCTTTATGGCGGTGAGGTCAAACTCAAGACAAAAGAGAATTTACAAAAAAGCACCTAAAGGACCCTCAGACTCTGAGAAACAAGATTCTCTGGTCTGATGAACCTCAATTCTAAGCATCATGTTTGAAGGGAACCAGCTCTGCTCATCATCTGCAGAGTACCATCCCAAAAGTAAAGTGTGCTTGTAGCAGTCTCATGCTGTGGGTCTGTTTTTCAGCAGCAGGGACTGAGGGACTCATCAGAATAGAAGAAAAGCTGAATGCACCAGAATATAGAGGTAGCCTTAATGAAAACCCAGTCTAGAGCATTCAGAACCTCAGACTGGGCAGAAGGTTCACCTTCCAACAGGACAATGGACCTACACACACAGCAAGAGTGGCTTATAGACAAGTCTGTGAATGTCTTAGAGTGGCCCAGCCACAGCCTGAGCTTGAACCCAATCAAATATTTCAGGAGGAACCTGAAAATGTGCGTCTGCCCCCATCCAACCTGACAGAGCTTGAGAAGTGAAGAGGTGACGAGAAGAAGAGCAAATAATTGCCAAATGCTGATGAGCAAAGCTTATCGCATCAAACACAAAAGACTTGAGGCAGTAAAGGTGCTTCAGCTAAATATTTAGTTAAGGGTAATTTAGTTTAAGTATGAATACTTATGCAATTAACTTATTTCAGATGCCTGTGATTGGTTACAATACTAAATGCTGCAGAAACATGTTGTAAAGAGCTCTTGTGGTTGTGTAATTCAAAACCAGAGCACGCACACAACACCACACTGGAGTGTTTGAAAGCGGGTGAGTTGGAGCAGGTACAGAATTGAGTTGGTAGTAATGGTACTGTAAAGAGGAGAACCCCAAATTCACACAAACCGAAAGGTGACAAGTTTGTGTCCCTGACATAATGCTACAAAGTGGGGAAAATATTAATGTGGAAATTTAAAAAATTATGTTAATTTATCATGTTAAACAGTCCACATCTGTCAGACAAATCAACAATCAACTTTCTCTTTATTCCAAATGGGTGGTACTAATGATGTAATGAATTACTAGGGGTGGCTAATTATTTTGTATATAGTTGTGAAGAACGTTGTTAGACTAAAAGTCATTTGGTGACAGTTGGTGCAGAAATTACATGCTTCACCATCATCTCCTCCACTGTCTCAAATTGTATTTGAACTGTGCATAAACATGGGTCATAACAGGTTTTTATGAATTTTCTAGGAAATCTGGCAGTAGGAGGAGCCACTATACAGTCGTCAACATCTGGGAACTGGTTTGCTGAAAACACCATTGATGGTAATCGAGGTCTCCAGCAGTTATATACGGGATGCTCCTCAACCCTTAATGAGACTAACCCGTGGTGGAGGCTGGATCTGCGTGATGTCTACCGAGTTAGTAGAGTGGTCGTCACTAATAGAAAAGACTGCTGTGCTGAACAAATAAACGGAGCGGAGATTCGCATCGGAAACTCTTTGGAGAACAACGGCACCAGCAATCCCATGTGAGAAACTTGAGGTTGAAAGAGCGTGAGACGTCAAGTACAAATGTGAAGGATTAATACAGATATTACAGTATTTTTATATCCTTCATGTGTTTCTCTGTCTGTAGATGTGCTGGTATTCCTGCTATTCCAGCAGGTGAGTCCTACAGCTACTCATGTGATGGGATGGAGGGACGTTACGTGAATCTGATCATTCCTGGAGACATGAAGATCCTCACTCTGTGTGAGGTGGAGGTCTATGGAGAAGGTATACATCAGTAATATTGATTTATAATATATCAGATAATAATTTCTTCACATTATCAATTTTTGTCAATATGATGCAGTGAGGAGCTTGGAAAGGTTTTAATAAATGCAAGCTCATTTGTTGGGTGCAAACCATATTTTTATGAATTTACATATTTACAAATATATTTTTCTAGGTCCCTGTTTAAAAAGATCATTTGTAAAACTGCTGTTTCACTCCAGCAATGATTTGACCGACTCTACAATGAGAGAAAACGTTGTGAAACAGGTGAGAAAAAAAAGTAACAAGTGATGAGAAAACAAACACTTATTGCATTGTTAAATATTATGACCTGAATTTGTTAAAAACTAAATCAGCTGTTGTTCTCCTGCAGTGCAGTTGCATGTGCAAAGAGAGAACCGGTATATATTATGACACAAAGGTTCACGACAGGAGTGCAGATCACCTATTGATTATTCAATCAAACTATTTACAGCATCAACAAATTTACAATATTCTCACATTTTAAAGAGACATGATTTTACAAAAGTACTGTTTGGGACATGACACGAGAAAAGAGGAGAGGAAGATTTGAATGTCTTCATATTCTGATCTAATCTGGGGTGCGTTTCCCAAAAGCATAGTTAGCCAACTATATCTTTACCAGCATAGTTGAACGATTTGGTGTTTCCCGAAACCATAGTTCAAACGAACGTTCGCAATCAGTGTAGCAAACTTACATGGTTGGAGCTACAGCTCTCGACCTGTGGTTAGAAGCATAGTTTCTTGTTAGTAAGATATATGGCTTAAATAAATATGCTCTTGGACACAACAAGCAAGCTAACATGCAGGACTATCTGTATCTGCCATTCTATCTAAATATAAATGCATTTTAATTATGTACTTTTTAATTACGCATCCATTGTAAGCGCCGTTTTAGAAAAGTGCGCATGTGCTTAAATGCCTAAGGGAACCCCGGAGTATGACGTAAGAGGGAACCCGCGATGAATCGAACATCAAATAAAGAAAAATGACAGGGAACAAAAAAATAATAAATTAGTCAGTAGGTGCCATGTTCAATACAGTAGCATCTCTAATCAGTTAAATAGCAGAAGTTATTCCTCCACCACATGCATGTGACGTCATTAACAGTGGCCCTATGTTGCTGAACTAACGTGGTTCAGACGACGGAGATGCGCCCATGTTCAGGAAACAGTTGTGACTAGCTAGTTAGTTTCCAAAACGATGCATTGTACTATGGTGGTTAATCAGTGAGTTACGTCATTGTTCGGGAAACATAACCCAGTTTAGTATGAATGTTATTTCCAGTTGGGATCTGCTCTGGCTGATAGAGGATTCACAAACGTGACACTGAGGTGGTCTCAAACCCCTAAACAGGAAGTGATGCGGAAAGTGGACGCTGACAAACGTGAGTCTGTTCCCACAGCTGTACAATAACTTATGACATATGCTGCACAAATAGCAATGATTATAAAATGATGATATGTAATAGAAAAAATGTTTCATTTACAGGTCACTGTGATACAAGAAAATAATGCCCTGGAAATCAACAGTGTCTTTGACTCACTAAATTCACATTCATTCAGTTTATTCATAATTTATGAAAGCCCGTTTCCACCACTGAATAAAATATAAAACAAGGTAACTGTGACTTTTTATCTCACAATTCTGACATAAAGTCCCTTCTGAGGGGAAAAAAGAGACTATTTTCTTACAATTGCAAGTTTATAGCTCGCAATTATGACTTTATTTCTCAGAATTATGACTTTATTTCTCAGAATTACGACTTTATTTCTCAGAATTACGACTTTATTTGACTTTATTTCTCAGAATTATGACTTTATTACTCAGAATTATGACTTTATTTCTCAGAA
This sequence comes from Barbus barbus, assembly GCF_936440315.1. Classification (NCBI taxonomy): domain Eukaryota; kingdom Metazoa; phylum Chordata; class Actinopteri; order Cypriniformes; family Cyprinidae; genus Barbus; species Barbus barbus. The sequence continues at coordinate 2,601,857 of NC_136731.1, read as the reverse complement.
TTATGACTTTATTTCTCAGAATTGTGAGAGTAGAAACTACGCTGGACAGCCGGACGACTTTTTTTTGCGATTGGTGCAAGAGGGTTTTGGCTCGCAGCACATTGCACACTAGATGAGAAACGGCATTATAATTGCACCAAATCCTTATTAATGTACTGCAGTCTAGTTTAATCCTAGTCTTTACTTTTTAATATTAGAAACAGTACTAATAGCTTTAGCTAGATGCCAGATATATCATGTATGTTTTAAGCTATGACTTTGGATTGATTTTTAGAATAGAGATCACGGTTCTCCCACGATTCAGAAAACAAAACATTAGCCTACATATTATTTAGTTTGGTCGTCTAATTTCCTTTCAGGTTCTGACAAAATGTTTTATTTAATGTTATAAATTAGTCTATTTAAAAATATGTATAACTTCCTATTCCAAAATGTTACTTAAATACAAACTTTTTTAAGAGGATTAATTCTTCAGTTTCAAGGTATATCTGGAACCACTAGAAACCCAGACTCAAACTTTCGGTCTTGATGAAACCAAAGGAATTTGGTGGGGCTTCCCTTCCCAATTTTCAATTCTATTTTTGGTCTGCACAAATTATGCATGTTAAGTTGGTTTATTTACAGATTTGATTCACGATGGGTCGGGATTGAATCCACTAGATGTTTTCCTAGACTGTTATGCTCCCTACCATTTATTTATAATATTTTCACTGTAACAAATACTCTTTTGGTGTGGAAGGATGTTAAGAAATATTTATCCATTACAAATCAGTTGTCTCTGAAGTCTCCAATTGCATTCAATCCTGATTTTCCCACTCTCATACAGAATAGAAGAGTGTCGGAGTTAGATCATTTATTTGATGACGGTCAAATGAGATCGTTTCAGGAGTTAAGATTTAATCTGCACAGTAGAAAGAGATTCACTAAGAGATTTAGTGCAAGAGGATTTAGTGCAGATATTTCCTGCAAGAGGAAAGAGATTCACTAAATGATTCAAAAGATTATTGGAAAGACTTTTGTAATGTCCCCAAAGGTATATCTTCTGCACTGTACAGTGGATCTGTCTCTGGCCTGTGACAGAATCTGTACTCAATATCTGTATATATCTGGCAAAAAATGTACTATTATTATGGTCAACTGCTCAGATACCTTCAATCAATATGAGTCAGGCGACAACTCTTTTACCATTGGAAAAATCAACTTATGATTTAAATCAAAGATCTGTGTTCTGGTGCATTTGGTCCTCTCTCGGGAACTTTCTTGAGGATATTCAGGGACTATGTCTTTCTGCTTTTGGTTTATCATTTTCTTTTATTTCTGTCTTTGCTCTTATGCATTTGAATGTCTAATATGTACTCGCTGTACATGTTGTTATGAGATACCAGTACCACTGTTGTTTTATTGGAAACTTTAATTAAAAAAAAAAAAAAAGTATTCATTTAAATAAATTCATTATGTAAAAAATTATTTGAAATAAATGAATGAAGACTTCCTCCAGAGTTTTTGAACGAATCTCTTGAATGAATAATTAAGACATCAAATACATTCAATCACTGGTAACCACCTTCTGGCATAATATAACATACAGTCTTTATTTGAAGCGTAACATTAGTTACAAAGGTCAGTTCCTAATTTTGACTGCGGCTATACCCGGACTATAAACTTTTATCTTAATACTTTTGTTATTATTTAATGTTTGCAACACAGATATGTAGCTGTAACAATTCAATCCACTGAAGGCAAGTGTAGTGAGAACCCAAGTGCAGTTTATTTACAAAGTGATCCAAGATACAAACATAATCCAAACAGATGAAGACTTGACTTGAAACACACATGATTTGAAACAGACTTGACGTGGCATGAACAGACTTGACTCACCGACAGCGGGTTACAGCATCAATACACGACAAGAGACAAAGGCAACAAAAGAGCTACTTATACCAACCAATGAGGAACAAGGATACGAGGATATTGTGGACCGCGGCAAGTCCGGATATGTCCAATTTCCATGTTTTATGAAAGGCTTTCCATAGACATAATGATTTTAATACTGTCTCAACCCCTTTGATTTTTTACTGTACAAACTGTACACCTATCCATCACACAAAAATTTCTGCATTTTTACATTTTAGTATGTGACTTAATTATGAGGGCTCAAGAAATTTCCTCATAAACCACATTTACGTTGTTATATCAGTGTAATACCCATGTCATTATACAAATTTGTGTCCCGATAAATCATATAAACAAGCACACACAGACATAAACATTTCAAGCTTCAAAAGAGGCGTATCTCTATCTTAAAGAATATAGTAATAAAGAAACTATAGAATTATATATGACAGCATAGAAACAAACATGTTACTAAAGCCAACCAAATCATTTATCATACATTTTAAACATGTATTCAACATTTATTTAAAGCTTATTGAACTTAAAAACAAACACATCATTCTCTTCTTTGAAAGAAGATGGTAATAAATAAAAAGTGATTATATGTATATAACATACTGCATAAAAATAAACATTTACTACAGTTTTAGGTGTCAATAAGAGATGGGCGGAGTTACAGATGAGGGGTGCGTTTCCCAAAAGAAACCATCTTTACCAATAGAGCTCAATGGGAAACGCACCCCAGATGAGCTTCTGCAGTCCATTACAGTGCATTTATCGAGTAAGCCTGATAAACCAGCATAAATTTCGTCATAGTTTTTATCATCAGATATTAGTTTTAGCTTGTCAACGTCTCGTCTTAGTCACAGAAAAAAGGTTTGTTGACGAATATTTTTCGCCATCGTCAATGACATTAACACTGTTTGCTTGTATGTATTTATGTAGTCTTTGATAATATCTCAAATATATATCCAAATGCAAAACATAATGGAAATAATGTCAACGATGATTGGCTTGTAAGTTGCCCCATTAGTGGAATTGCCGCTGTAGTGGTAAGCCACTACTTGCTTCCATCTTGTTGTGGTCCCTGCCAACATAAAAACACGTGCATGTGTTGTTGTCGCCCCTGTGTGGCCCGGTAACGTCACATCCCCATAAAGTTTTCCAGTTCCCAGGTGCAGCTCCACACTTGGTGTGATTGCCATCTCATCCAGAGTCAGCACACACTCCCTTTCCATCTCTGTCAGGCCAGGTACCTTCAGCATTTCAAACACCTCTCCAAATATGCCTGGCTCCATCTTTATGTGATGCATTCTTCTTTGCAGGGTGCTGATGTCAGGAAGAGATATTTCCATGTCCTGAATTAGCCTGTAACCTGTTGAGCCTGTGGCAAAATGTAGTTTAATTGCCTTTTTAATTGTGTTGTTTTCCCATCTCATGCCCCTCTTACTCTTCCCAACGATCTTCTTTATCTGATCTTTTTCATAGCTGTTAATTTTGTTCAGGGCTCCCTCTGCTCTTAGTGACTTATTTTTTTGTATTTCTAGCTCCTCCATCAGTTTTCTCACACTGACTCCTGGCTCACATGGCCCCTGCACACTAGTTCCTGGTATGTCCCTCTCAGTTTGCTCACAGTCTTCTCTTTCCCTTCTTTCACTTTCCTCTCTTTATCTCTGAAATGATGACATGGCATTGTTAGTGTTACAAAAATGTGGCAAGTATTATAGAACTTGGAAATGTATAAATAATGACTTCACAGTATTCATACCAAAGTTCATTTTAAGACTGTATGTGTGGTCACTGGCCATTGCATGAACTTGTACTGGAGGTTCTGTGGCACTTCTTGCTGGACCCTTCCTTCTCTTTGGCTTAGGGCGATGCAAAAATATGGTTGGAACAGCATCATCCTTCAATTTCACACCACCTTTTTTTGTTCTGCTGAATTGCTCTTCCTCAAAATGTGCCTGAAAGAGTGGCTTATGAGTTTAATTTCCATACACATTACAGATATAACCCAATAACTGTCAATCGAAATTCCATTTAATCATGTACATATGACAGTGAAATACAGTGATATTTGGTCCACAAGTGAAATGTCCAAATAAATATTATAAACATAACTGTACACATTTTCATGTTATTCTAGTCGCTCTTAATGGTCAGGTTGCTTCTGCTAACCAAACGCCACACAGCCAACCATGGTAAGACATCAAACATTTTTTTTTACACATTTTTACTTATTTGGTTTTGGCATTATAAGAATATAATCATATTGTTACATGTCCCTGGCTGTTGGAAGAATGTAATCAGTAAATGACAAAGTTTGCTGTTGGTCAGCTGGTCCTCTAATAAAACACTGCATTCAAAGACATTAAGACATTTTTAAAAAACAGTAATCAAAAATAAGTTGAAATAAATATACACTCAAACACCTATAATGACAATAAATCAATAAATATAAAACATAAATAAATTCGAAACTACTGTACATGTATGTATTTGGTTGAATCCCATTTCATACAGCAGGCTGAGCTACAGGTGAGTGACACTAGCATTGTCATGATACTGTACAGATGAGGAAGCCAGTTGCAGGTAAAGAAATGATTTATTGTCCAGAAACTGAATATACAGACATAGGATGGAATGATGATCGGTGACGCAGGAATGGATGGGCTGCACGGCCGGTGAGGTGAAGAGTGTCCAAGGTGGTGTGGGAATCCAGTACAGGAACGACGAACACACGACTACACGGACAGACCTTGACACCGGGAACCAGAACTGACGAGAACACACGGGAACTGGAGACAGAACAGCACGGGAAGACATCCAAAACGATCTGACAATGAGAAGAGAATCTGGTGATTATTTATGTGTGCGGGAAATGGGCTGCAGCTGCCGCTGCTGATGAGGCACAGCTGAGAGGAGTGAGTGGTGAATGCTCGGCCACGCCCACACACGTACGGCACGCACACACATGACAGTACACAGGACAAAGAGGACACAATGGATGCGCGAACCGTGACAGTACCCTTCCCCTAAGAACGCCTCCTGGCGTTCCCAGGTTCCCCTACCTGTCGATTGTAGTCATCGATAAGGGAGTGATCCAGTATGTCTCTCGCAGGTACCCAACTTCTCTCCTCCGGACCGTAACCCTCCCAGTCCACCAAGTACTGAAATCCGCGTCCCCTCCGTCTAGAGTCCAGTATACGGTTTACCGAAAATGTGGGTTCCCCGTCTACGAGTCGCGGCGGGGGGGGAACCGGGGCTGGCGGATTAATGGGAGAATGAAACACGGGTTTAATTTTGGATACGTGAAAGACGGGGTGAATCCTCCTGTACACCGGAGGAAGGTTGAGGCGGACTGCCACCGGACTAATGATCTTGGTGACAGTGAACGGGCCAATAAATTTGGGAGCGAGCTTATTAGAAACGGAGCGGAGAGGAATGTTCTTGGTTGAAAGCCACACTTTTTGACCAATGACGTAAACGGGGGGCTTAGACCGGTGGCGATCGGCTTTAGCCTTGGTGCGCGCCCCTACTTGGAGTAGAGTCTCACGGGCTCTAGTCCATGTGCGGTGACACCTCTGGACAAAGGCGTGAGCGGAGGGGACCGCGACTTCGGATTCCAGACTGGGAAAAACTGGTGGCTGGTAACCTAAACTACATTCAAACGGAGATAGGCCCGTGGACGACACTGGCAACGCATTGTGGGCGTACTCCACCATAGAGAGTTGTTGGCTCCAAGAGGAAGGATTCTTGGAGACCAGACATCGCAACACCCTCTCCAAATCTTGGTTGGCTCTCTCGGTTTGGCCATTGCTCTGGGGGTGAAACCCAGAGGACAGACTGACAGTCGCTCCCAGCAATTTACAAAACTCTTGCCAAAATTTGGACACAAATTGGGGTCCGCTGTCGGAAACCACGTCTATCGGGAGGCCATGTAAACGAAAGACGTGGTTCACGACTGTCAATGCTGTCTCCTTGGCTGAGGGTAATTTGGGCAAGGGAATGAAATGGGCCGCCTTCGAGAATCGGTCCACCACAGTCAAAACGACCGTGTTGCCCTGAGAGGGCGGGAGGGCGGTAATAAAATCTAGAGCGATGTGGGACCAGGGTCTCGAAGGGACCGGCAGCGGTTGGAGTAACCCATCTGGGGGTCGATTGGAAGTCTTACCAGTGGCACAGACCGAGCAAGCCAAAACAAAACTGTGAATGTCTTGAGCCATACGTGGCCACCAGAATCGTTGCTTAACCAAAAACCTAGTTCGATTGACTCCTGGATGACAAGCCACGTTGGAACAATGCCCCCACTGGATAACGTCGGACCGTAACCTCTCAGGCACAAATAACCGATTCGGTGGGCAACCGGGCGGAGGCATTACCCCTTCTAAGGCCGCTTTGACCTTCGACTCGATCTCCCATGTGAGTGTGGAGACAAAAAGAGTCTCAGGTAAAATGCACTCGGGAGTAGACGGGCGTTCGGAATTGTCAAAAACGCGAGATAAAGAGTCGGGTTTGATGTTTTTGGAACCCGGGCGGTACGAGAGAGAGAAATCAAAACGTTTGAAAAAAAGTGCCCACCGAGCCTGCCTGGAGTTCAGTCTTTTAGCCGTTCTAATGTATTCTAGATTCCTATGATCGGTCCAGACGATAAAAGGTACCCCTGACCCTTCCAACCAGTGACGCCATTCCTCCAACGCTAACTTGACTGCCAACAACTCTCGGTTACCAATGTCGTAATTACGCTCGGCTGGGGATAAACGATGGGACAAAAACGCGCAGGGATGCATCTTGCCGTCCGCGGAAGAGCGCTGGGACAACACTGCGCCTACCCCCACCTCTGACGCGTCGACCTCCACCACAAACTGACGTGAGGGATCAGGGGCTATGAGAATGGGGGCCGAAACAAAGCGGTCCTTGAGTTTGGCAAACACAGCCTCGGCTGTGTTAGACCACCTGAACGCAGTTCTGGGGGAGGTCAAGGCAGTCAGAGGCGCGGCTAGTTGGCTGAAGTTGCGAATAAAACGCCGGTAGAAGTTGGCGAAGCCCAGAAACCTCTGCAGGGCCTTACGGGAATCAGGACTTGGCCACTCCACCACAGCCTTAACCTTCTCAGGGTCCATGCGCATTCCCTCGGACGACACAATGTACCCTAGGAAAGGAACTGACTGTGCATGAAAAGCGCATTTCTCCGCCTTGACAAAAAGCCCATTCTCTAACAACCTCTGAAGCACTCGCCGGATGTGCTGCACATGTTCCTGGAGAGACGAAGAAAAAATCAGTATGTCATCCAGGTAGACATATATGAACTGATCTACCATATCTCGCAGCACGTCATTGACGAGTGCCTGGAAGACTGCTGGGGAGTTGGACAGCCCGAAGGGCATGACCAAGTATTCAAAGTGCCCCCTAGGGGTGTTAAAAGCAGTCTTCCACTCATCCCCCTTCCTTATGCGGACCAAATGATAGGCATTGCGCAAATCCAATTTTGTGAAAATGGACGCTCCCTGCAACCTCTCGAAGGCTGAAGACATCAACGGCAAAGGATAAGAAACAGAAAACAGAAACCAACGGACAGGCAGACACAAGACAGGACTCATGACAGTTATTGCTCCAAGCTATGACGGATCCTTGATGCCAGTCTATCTTGGGGTTGTGATTGATGAGCCAGGGGTGGCCGAGCACGACGGGTGCAAGGGGGGTGTCCATGATCAAGAAGGATATAGTCTCAGTATGGTTGCCTGACGTGGTGAGAATGATGGGTTCAGTGGTGAAGGCAATGGGAGGTAACTTGTGGCCGTTAAGGGCATGGACGGAGATCTTGTGCGTAAGGGGTTTGATGGGGATCTGAAATTTGTGCGCAAATGAAAAGTCCAGAAAGTTACCCTATGCCCCGGAATCCAGAAGAGCCTGACAGGTGAGTGAACGTGTAGCCCATCTCAGTCTTACCGGGAGGAGGGTCGATGATGTAGTTGAGGTCTTCTCTGCGGAGATCCCACCCGATAGTAGCCTCACATTTACTGTGTCTTTTACCGGGCATCTATTGAGCAGATGTCCTGCCCCTCCGCAATACAGGCAGAGGCCCTGGGATCTCCGCCTCTCCTTCTCCTCCCGGGAAAGCCGAGCCCGCCCTACCTGCATGGGTTCGGGATCGTAGGTGGGACTGTCCATGTCCACGTCGTTGACACAGCGACTCTCAGACCCACCAGGGACTCGGCTGGCTGGAACGCGTCGCTCAGCTCTAGCGAGCCGTGCGTCCACCCTGAGGCCCAAGTCTATTATTCCGTTGAGTGTGGTGGGGAGGTCCAGGACGTAGATCTCCTTCTGGACGTGGTCAGCCAGCCCATGCAGGAACATGTCCCACTGCGCCTCCTCGTTCCAGCGACACTCCGCCGCCAGGGTCCGGAACTCGATGGAATAGTCCGATACAGATCTTTCACCCTGGCGGAGATCGGCGAGAATTCTGGCCGCCTCTCTTCCGGCGACTGCCCGATCGAAAACCCGCTTCATTTCTTCGGATAATGTCAGGAACGAGGTGCAGCATGGATCCTGGTTCTCCCACACCGCTGTTCCCCATAGTGCCGCCCTTCCAGTCAGCAACGTGAGAACAAAAGCCACCTTGCTCTGTTCAGAAAAAAAGGTTCTGGGTTGCAGGGCAAAATGCATAGAGCATTGCGTCAGGAATGCCCTGCAAAATTGTGGCTCACCTGAGTATGGCTCAGGAACGGGTAGCCGCGGTTCCGACTGGAAGGGGGGTCCCGATGGAGTGGGGGGAGCTGGCGGTGTGGGTGGCCCAATGGGAACTCGTAGTTGTTGGAGCTGTTGGGTGAGCTCGGATACCTGCGTCACCAGAGCCTGAATAACCCGACCAGTGGTATTCAGGCTCGCCTCTTGAGAGTTCATGCGTTCAATGCTTTGGGTGATGAAATCCTCCAGAGATGTGGCTGAGGCGCCCGCTGCTTCCATGGGATGGTCAGATCGTTCTGTCATGATACTGTACAGATGAGGAAGCAAGTTGCAGGTAAAGAAATGATTTATTGTCCAGAAACTGAATATACAGACACAGGATGGAATGATGATCGGTGACGCAGGAATGGATGGGCTGCACGGCCGGTGAGGTGAAGAGTGTCCAAGGTGGTGTGGGAATCCAGTACAGGAACGACGAACACACGACTACACGGACAGACCTTGACACCGGGAACCAGAACTGACGAGAACACACGGGAACTGGAGACAGAACAGCACGGGAAGACATCCAAAACGATCTGACAATGAGAAGAGAATCTGGTGATTATTTATGTGTGCGGGAAATGGGCTGCAGCTGCCGCTGCTGATGAGGCACAGCTGAGAGGAGTGAGTGGTGAATGCTCGGCCACGCCCACACACGTACGGCACGCACACACATGACAGTACACAGGACAAAGAGGACACAATGGATGCGCGAACCGTGACAAGCATATGATTATGACACACTGTCATCTAAACAATTAAACAGTTCAATATTACTTAATGACAAAACCTTATGATTATTTATTTATGAAGTGTTTAAAACCTAATGATTCATAATATTGTGGTCATTTCTCGTTAGGGTCATACATATTCTCTAACTTCTGATAGACTTTTCTGTGACCAAAAAAATATAGAAAATATTCACAAGAAACATCAATTCTATATTAGAGAATTGTTTAGAAAATGAAAGAATATTTCTATGGGGAATATGGCTCTTTCATTTAGAGGGTGGGACTATTCCTCCATATTGCGCACTGCAGCTTCTGCCATTCATAAGTCATAGGAGTGAACCGTCTTTGTATTTCTATAAGCATTGTTTTAAATAATACCCTTACTAAAAAAGATGAAATATTTTTATTTACCTGCATGCCATGTGATCATTAATCAACATCAAAGAAACCGTGAACATGCAAATGTATCTAGTATGATAAAACAGCGCTGTTTTACCTCACATACACTCGACCGGAAGAAGCGGAAGCGCTCGACTGTAACCATTTCCTTCCAAGGATTTTTTTGCGGAAAAAATTTAGCGTTTTAAAAGATTTACAATATAGCTGATGGAAATGCCAATTATCGATAAAATTTCTCGTGCTGACTAAATCATTTTCCGTTTAACTTTAGCGCATAAATTCCATATCGATACTTCAAATGTTGCTAAAATTTGTTTGGAAACACTTTTTGTCGAGCGAACGGGCTTTAACGCAAATAAATGTGGAGTCACATGACTTAATTAGCCTATAAGCAGCGTCTGTGTTCATGGTGTTGCTCACATTAAAGCACCGTTTCCCTGTAGTTCAAAAGCGTATTAAATCATATTCATATTATTCAATTGTATCTAAAATTATTTTATACATGGTAAGAAAAAGACGAGTTACCTCTCAAACATACTTATCTTAATTTGTAGGCTAGCCTACGTTTACATGATTATTAATTTTTTTTACAGTGCACTGTTCAGTGTAAATATCCTGTAGTCCGTGCCTTTCAGCTTGATCACCATAACCCCGTGATATTATTCCAAGCACATTTTGTTTTACATATTGGAACGTGAAGAACAAAAGTTTAAATTAATTTTTTTTTGGCTTGTTAGCTTCTTATATTTTTATTCTTGCTTTGTTCTGAATTCTTTCTACCGTTAAATTTAAATGATTTGTTGTGGAGTGAGGGAAATAAAATATTTTTTTCATGTTTCTTCAATATTTTTGGCTGACTGTATTTTATTATGACATGAACAGGCTGCGTTGTGGAGTCAGTAGGCTATGCTTAACTGTGCATGAGGTGCTGGCACGATCAGAAAATATTTTATTTTATCTGATAAAGTAGCATTCAGGAAGGGGGATAAAATCTTGTATAAACAGGCTAAATACACTGGAAAAGGAGATCAGAGTGGCAAAGAGAAATTAATCCGATAAGCTAAGGATCCAATTCTCTTCCAGTGACTCAGCATCAGTGTGGAAAGGTCTGAAAGAGATAACCAACTACAAGACACCATCCTCCAGCACTGTGGAGAATCAACAACTGGCAGACGATTTGAATGAGTTCTATTGCAGGTTTGAAAAAACACCCCACACCCGCCCTGAACACCTCTCCACACAGCCATTAACACCTCCAGCAACCCCCCTCTCCCCCACACCTGCAATTCAGATCAGTGAAGACGAGGTGTGCCAGGTCTTCTGGAAGCAGAAAAGGAAAAAAGCATAAGGCCCAGACTGTTACACCAGTCTGTCTAAAATCCTCTGCTGACCAGCTGGCCCCATCTTCACAAAGATCTTCAACAGATCACCGGAACTGTGCGAAGTCCCCTCATGCTTCAAATGCTCCACCATCATCCCCATCCCAAAAAAATAAAAAATTACAGGACTAAAAGACTACAGGCCTGTGGCTCTAACGTCAAACTGTTGAAAAACTGAAGGATATCACTGCACCCTCGCTGGATCCTCTTATCTCATTGAGGCTCGATTACTGTAATTCCCTTTATATGGGCATTGCTTAATCGACTCCAAATGGTACAAAATGCTGCCGCTAGGCTCCTTACTGGTGAGCGTAAATGAGAGCACATTACCCCAGTTTTAACATCTTTGCATTGGCTCACAATTCGATATAGAATTGATTTTAAAGTCCAGCTTCTAGTTTTTAAGGCTCTGAATGGGTTAACTCCTGTATATCTGTCTGACTTAGTATCTGCTCACAATCCTGGAAGGTCTCTTAGGTCTTCCAAGCAGACACTTTTAAATGTTCCTTGGGCTAAATTGGAATCAAGAGGTGACCGAGCCTTTGCTGTTGCTGCTCCGAAACTCTGGAACAGCTCACTGGTTTCTATTAGAACTGCCTCTACATTGAATGAATTTACAGCCTCAACTCAAAACCCATGTTTTCTCTTGGGCCTTTAATTGTAGTTAATTGTGTGGTGTCAGCTCTGTTCCGTGCTGTAATCTATGTTGTTCTGAGTATTAATGTTGTTGGTTTTTTATTGATTGTGCAGCACCTTGGTCAACTATCATTGTTTTTATTGGTGCTATATAAATAAAGTTGAGTTGAGTTGTTTTCCGTGCCTTTGCCAGAACGGATTCAGCACACCTCTTACCCAGTCGGGGATATTTGTGGTCCGCACAGAACTCTTATTTGACATCGTTCTTAGCTGCAAGTGTCGTGTCCTCCGTCTTCTCTTAAGAATCACTCTTGAAGCTTTGGGGTTTTGATGCCAGAATTTAGATTTTATTATCAGAGACAATAAAACCGAGAGCCGCTGCAGCGAAATCTCTCGAATACATGGTCGCTCCCTCTTAAATACAGTTTCTCCTAAGGCGTGTTCTATACATTTTCTATAGTGTTATTGTTTCTAAGAAACAGTCTCCCTCTGTATGTTACGTTAAATGAAGAGGCATGACTTGGTCACAGGATGTGCAGCTTTACTTTAAACCATACGTCTGCACATTCCATTCTTCTGCAGGCCTCTACACATGCGGACAGATACAATTTTACAATAGTAGAATAACTTGATACATACATGGCTATATTCACATTGATTACACTTAATTAATTTACTTTTTTTGATTAATAAAACTCTTCTACATTTTCCCCCTTTGAGACTTACTAAGTCTCACCTTTGCTTATCTTTCCCAGAGTGCAGTTTCATAATTCAGTCTCATCAGTTATTACTACCTAGTGACCAAATTAAATCACAGTTTTATAATTAATGACTAGATTCTCCCCCACAATTGACTAGGAAGGAGTAAAAGATCCTGTCTCCCTAATTCCTCATTTAAGATAAAACAATGTTATAAGCATGAGCGTGCAATTGGTTCAGCGCTTGCCTGTGGTTGTCAAAAATTCAAAACATAAAACATATAACATCACACAAAAATATCATAGTTGATCTTCAGCCCAGACACTTTACGCATCGTAGAGGGCCACCCTTGGGCAGAGGTTAGGCTAGCACTTACACCCAGGGTATGGTTCATCTTTATACTTCTTCTTCGTCCTCAGTTGAGGTACTAGAATCTCCATCATTTGACAATGTTTGTGACTTCCAGTTGGGTGCATAAGCCCAGTCCTGGTAGTGTACATTTTGATTACACTTCAAATTCCATTTTTCATCATCTTGACATCTTAGTGTTTGCTTAGCTGTGTCTTTGACAACTAGTGACCTCAGTATAGGAAGCACACAACAAAACAGTAATCCTCCTATTAATACTGCAACTCCTAAAAACATTCCTAATTTAGCTAACCATGCTCCCCATGCTCCTAACTTTAGATCAAACCAATCCCACATTTTATTATCAGTCCCAGCGTTAGTTTTAAGTTCAATCCTTAGATTTTTCAATTTGGTCATTGCTTCAGCGAATGCTCCTTCTGGAGCAGTATTATTTGGTATAAAAGTACAGCATTGATCCCCAAACATAACACACACTCCTCCTTTCTCAGCTAGCAAATAATCCAAAGCTATTCTGTTTTGCCATGTCATTCTGCTTGTTGCATCTAATTGCTCTCCTAAAAGTGATAAGGCATCATCAGTGTAATTAATAAATCTTTGCTGATTGTAATATATGTAATTGATCCATTCTGTATTTTTATTTTGCGTAATCCAAACAAATATTGATTCAAACCCTGATTTGACTTCATCTCTTGCTTTAAACTCATAAGGTATACCTCTTGGTTGACCAATTGAATCTATATAAACTGCAGGGTCCTTTTCAAAGGCCCTTTTAGATCTGGATTTTTCTTCATTTGTTGCTTCCTCTTCTAGAGAGACGTGGCTCATTTTATGTGTCAGCATAACCCTAGTACATAATCCTGACCATTTTTCTGGTAATGTTGTCAAGAGGCCATATTCTAATCCATACATCCACCATATGTCTGCCAATGCAATATCAATATCATCAAATATAGGTGATGGGCCCTCTTTTATCACTAAATAGTCATCTTTACATCGTGGTATTTTCCATATTTTGCTGCATTTCCCTTCAAATCTTCCTACATCAATATGTCCTTTCTTTTCATAACATTCAAATTCCTGATCTGCCATTAATTGTATTTTTCCTTGTGGCTTTTGTACTTTTGTTTTCTGTACTATTGGCCTTTTACGGGTACGTATGCACTGTAATTCAGTTGCTTCTCTGTAATTTGTCGTAGATTGTAGAAACTGGCACCAATATGGGCAAAATGCCATTTTTTGGGTACAGTTTCTAAAGATATTTATCTCTCTGTCTCTTTCTATAAAACATTTACCTCCCAATCTTACTACATCTAACCCCATTACATTAGATAGTCCTGGACAGTTCTTAAACCATTCATCATGAAATATTCTACAACTAGAACTGTGTATAGGTATTGGTACAATATATATAATTGGTCTTGCTTCAAAGCAAACTATGCAGTTTTCCCATTTCTCCTTTTCTGCTGCGAAATTTACCCATTTATACCAATTATTGTCTTCTGCCTTTTCCCATAATATATCTGAATTACCCCTTATCTTAAAAGTAATATTATGATTATCATCTACAATGTGTCTATTTTGTCTAGATAGTTTTTCCTCCTCATCTAGTTCTTGTTCTTTTTGAATTAAGTCAAAGCCACTGTTAGTTTCATCCAAGGTTTGAAAAGTAAATTCTGGGGAAGTCTGGGTGCTGTTGATTATAGCTTGAGTTTGCCAAATTAAATGCATTAGGTATGTGATCATCAGATATGTTGTCAGACTTATTCTTTCTCTTCTCCTGTTTGTCCGACAGGAGAATGTGAGCTCCTTGTACATCTGCTTGTGAGCTTTCATCAGTTTGTACTTCATCTTGTGTCACTGGTCTTTCCTTGTCACTTTCTCCTGAATTATCTGCTTGTCTGTTTTCTCTTTCCGTCTGTACTTTGGGAACTCTAGTACAGTGGTTTAGATGATACCAAGTTGTACTTCCCTCCACTTGGACTGCAGTTGGAGTAGCTCTCACCACTTTGTAGGGTCCTTCTCTCCTGGGCTCATTCCACTTTCTCCGGAACACTCTCAGATATACTTGGTCACCTGGAACAATTGGACATTCCGACTCTGTTTCCTCACAGGGCTCATTTCTTGTTTCCTGTAAATAGATAGCTTTATGTATGGCAGTTAATTTCTTCATATATGATCGAAGTTCCATTTGTAATTGCTCTAGAGGAGGTCCTTTGTAGGGGCCTCTACAATATGGCACAGGCATGGGTCGACCCGTAAGCATTTCATGCGGTGTTAAGTGCGTGTTTCTGTTAGTTTGCATGCGATAGCTCATTAGTGCAAGAGGTAATGGATCAATCCAGTTAAGTTTAGTACTTTCACATATTTTGTTTAGTTTGGCCTTGAGGGTTCCATTCAGTCTCTCTACCATTCCTTGTGATTGTGGATGGTAAATGCACCATAGTCTCTGCTTTATTCTCAATTGTTGCAGTACTTGTTTTACAGTTTTTTGTATGAATGTCGATCCATTATCTGAACTTATTTCTGATGGTATTCCAAATCTAGGAATTACTTCTCTTGTTAGAAATTTTATTACTGTTCCTGCTCCCTGATCTGCTGATGGTACTGCCTCCACCCATCTGCTAAATCTGTCTATGACCACAAGCATGTACCTTTTGCCTTGTACTCGCTTTATCATATCCACATAGTCCATTACCAAATGCTTAAATGGTCCTTCTGGAACTGGTATATGGCCTATTGGTGTCGTTATTCCTTTTCTCACATTGTTTTTGGCACAAACTTCACATGTGGTCAGAAATTAATCTACCTTTGCATGTAAATAAGGAGACCAGTATCCTTGCTTTTTCATTTTCCTTATCACTTCCCCCTTTGCGCAATGGTCAAAACCATGTGCATTGGAAATGAGAATATTCAGAAGTGAAGTTGGGGCAACAATTTGCCCTTCATGTGTAAGCCAAATATCGTGCGTGTCTTTTTTGGCCCCCCTTTGGTGCCACATTGAGTGTTCATAAGGGCCTGCTTGTTGTTGAATTCGAATAATATCGTCCAACTGAGGTTGAGGTTCTATAAGTACTACAGGTGTTAATACTGCTACCTGACACCCTGAGGCTTTTTTAGCTTCCAAATATGCTGCATTGTTTCCTTTAATGACATAATCATTTCCTTTTTTATGAGCCTGACACTTGATTATTGCTAATCTTTTTGGTAGCATCATAGCAGAAATTAAATTACATATTTGTTCAGCATGTTGGATGGGAGTTCCATCACTCTTTTTGAAACCTCTTTGTTTCCATACAGCTCCAAATAAATGACATACACCATGAGCATATGCTGAATCAGTGAAAATATTGGCTGTTTGTCCCTTTGCTACTTGACATGCAGCAGTGAGAGCTTTTAATTCTGCTAATTGAGCAGAGCATGGCTGTACACAATGTTGTGATATCACGGGCACAAATTCTTCCTTGTCCTTTTTTACCACTGAATATCCTGTATGATTTCCTACATGATCTCTAAAGCTAGAACCATCCACGAAGTATGTGACTTCTGCTTCAGGGATTGGTGTAGACTCAAGATCTGGCCGTAATCTAGTAAATGTCAATGAATTTGTCACACAGTCATGGGGCTTTCCTTCAAAATTCAAAGGAATTAATTCAGCTGGATTTACTGTATGACATCGCTTTATAGTAACATCTGGATATGTAAGTAGTGATGAATAGGCTAGAATTCGGGCTTGAGTCAGAACAAATTTTCCATGTTCTATTAACCCTCTGGGCCCTGAGGGTGTTTTGGGGCCCTGGAGAACTTTCGACATGCCCTGACATTTGTGCTTTTTTCAGTTGCTTATAAAAATATAAATGGCTAAAGTCTAATAACACTGTAAACAGCACAAACAGGGCTACAATAATATGTTAGCAGCATTTATGTACATGATTGTGTTTTTGAGAAAACAACGTTTATGCGTGGTTAGTGAAAAACTAAAATTTTGAAGTCACTGAAATAAGACCATAAAACACATACAGAACAATTGTTTACAAGACTTTTGAGAACCAGATCTTGTAGCCTAGAATTTTTACTTCACAATTATGTGAAAATCATTCCGCTTACTCATTCACAGTAAGTTTGAAGAGACTGAAAGTCAGCAGGATTCATCATCTGTGGTGCAGGTGTCTGATTAAATAAAATACAAACAACCAAAAAAAAAAAGAAAAAACATTTGTGAGCATGTTTATATCAGGAGCATATATATCTATATATATATATATATATATATATATATATATATATATACAAACCCGATTCCAAAAAAGTTGGGACACTGTACAAATTTTGAATAAAAACAGAATGCAATGATGTGGAAGTTTCAAATTTCAATATTTTATTCAGAATACAACATAGATGATATATCAAATGTTTAAACTGAGAACATGTGTCATTTTAAGGGAAAAATAAGTTTATTTTAAATTTCATGGCATCAACACATCTCAAAAAAGCTGGGACAAGGCCATGTTTACCACTGTGTGGCATCCCCTCTTCTTTTTATAACAGTCTGCAAACGTCTGGGGACTGAGGAGACAAGTTGCTCAAGTTTAGGAATAGGAATGTTGTCCCATTCTTGTCTAATACAGGCTTCTAGTTGCTCAACTGTCTTAGGTCTTCTTTGTCGCATCTTCCTCTTTATGATGCGCCAAATGTTTTCTATGGGTGAAAGATCTGGACTGCAGGCTGGCCATTTCAGTACCCGGATCCTCCTTCTACGCAGCCATGATGTTGTAATTGATGCAGTATGTGGTCTGGCATTGTCATGTTGAAAAATACAAGGTCTTCCCTGAAAGAGACAACGTCTGGATGGGAGGATATGTTGTTCTAGAAATTGGATATACCTTTCAGCATTGATGGTGCCTTTCCAGATGTGTAAGCTGCCCATGCCACACGCACTCATGCAACCCCATACCATCAGAGATGCAGGCTTCTGAACTGAGCGCTGATAACAACTTGGGTTGTCCTTGTCCTCTTTAGTCCGGATGACATGGCGTCCCAATTTTCCAAAAAGAACTTCAAATTTTGATTCGTCTGACCACAGAACAGTTTTCGACTTTGCCACAGTCCATTTTAAATAAGCCTTGGCCCAGAGAAAACGCTTGCGCTTCTGGATCATGTTTAGATATAGCTTTTTTTTTAACCTATAGAGTTTTAGCCGGCAACGGCGAATGGCACGGTGGATTGTGTTCACCGACAATGTTTTCTGGAAGTATTCCTGAGCCCATGTTGTGATTTCCATTACAGTAGCATTCCTGTATGTGATGCAGTGCCGTCTAAGGGCCCGAAGATCACGGGCATCCAGTATGGTTTTCCGGCCTTGACCCTTACGCACAGAGATTGTTCCAGATTCTCTGAATCTTTGGATGATATTATGCACTGTAGATGATGATAACTTCAAACTCTTTGCAATTTTTCTCTGAGAAACTCCTTTCTGATATTGCTCCACTATTTTTCGCCGCAGCATTGGGGGAATTGGTGATCCTCTTGCCATCTTGACTTCTGAGAGACACTGCCACTCTGAGAGGCTCTTTTTATACCCAATCATGTTGCCAATTGACCTAATAAGTTGCAAATTGGTCCTCCAGCTGTTCCTTATATGTACATTTAACTTTTCCGGCCTCTTATTGCTACCTGTCCCAACTTTTTTGGAATGTGTAGCTCTCATGAAATCCAAAATGAGCCAATATTTGACATGACATTTCAAAATGTCTCACTTTCAACATTTGATATGTTATCTATATTCTATTGTGAATAAAATATAAGTTTATGAGATTTGTAAATTATTGCATTCCTTTTTTATTCGTAATTTGTACAGTGTCCCAACTTTTTTGGAATCGATTTTGTATATATATATATATATATATAGGTTTTGTAGTCATAGACTCATTCATGCTTTGTATTATCGTAAAAAAAAAGACATTTTATTTTTGAGAAACTAATTATTATTGTTTAGCATGCTATTAAAATCTATTTTTGAACAGAGTAGGCTATTAATAATAAACATGTTCTAAACATACTTAGACTTGTAGCATTCATCATGTTACAATGTACTCTCATATTAATTTTATTGTTTTATAAAAAGCATGAAATTTAAATATAATGAATTGCCCATCATATTCAAAATGTTTTACTGGATTTCAAACATTTTAGTCAGGAATTATAGTTTGGGGAAAACCCAACTATGATTTTGTAGTCATATAGCCATCCTGAACATCATGTATGATTTTATAGTATAGAAGATATGATTTTGCAGCCATAGACTCAAGCATGCTTTGTACTATAAGAGGATGTACTTCGTAATATAAAAAATATAAAAAAGGATATTTTATATCTGATAACTAATTGTATTTAATATATTTGTGAACAGATTATTAATAATAAACATGGTCTAAACATTCTTAGATGTGTAGCATTCATCGTGTTGTAATTTGGGAACAACCCATCTAGTAATGTGTTCAAGTTTATGTCACAATAACACGTTAACTAATGCAAAACATAAACATTACTTACTCATCAGATCATCTTCTCTACTGGATGAAATATTGCTCTTCTTTTGAGGGAAATCCAGCCTTTACTCAGCGCGTCTTCTTCCAGAAACTAACAGTATAGCAGCGATGAACAGTCTCTGTGTTTATGTCGTGTCTCCACGTGCGCGCGGGTCACGTGGTTATTTACATGTGAACACGAGGGGGCGGGATCTCATTAAAAATAATGAGTTAGACGGGACAGACTGAACATCGTGTTGGTTTCATACGGATTACTTCATCACAGAATATTTGTTTTCGATATGACTTACTTCATTTGAAAGAAGACGCTTTCTATAGATATAACTCTCATGTCTGTGTGTGCAGTATTCGCTGAGTTACACTTAATTTTAGTGACGCGTTTCTGAAAACAGATCGCGGAGACGGAGAAGACAGAGAGCGCACCCTGTTTGTTTTCTTTATTCTTCAAAAGCACAAAGTTTAGTTGTTATTATGAGTGAATACAAATAAAAGCAGACCCCTTACAGATTCGAATGGTGTATTGCTCTTATCTGAACGATCACAAATGGCAGAGTAATTCAAGCTCATTTCTGCCTTATCAGGAAAATCTGCCCCAAAACGCGTATTTGCGTTTGTCGGGCTCAGAGGGTTAATTCAACAATTTTGTGATGAGTATAAATAGTTACTGGGTAGCCCATGGTTATTGTGGATGCTTTCTCATATGCATAATATACTGCAGCAAGGCCTTGTTGGTAACATGGTGGGTAACCCTGAGCTACATTGTCCAATTTTGTGCTATAGTAAGCAATAGGTTGTTTTTTCCTACCACTACAAGTTTCTTGCATCTGTTTGCAACATACAGATGAAATTGTTTAGAGTATTCTGGATTTCCCAATGCTGGGGCCTGTTACAGTTCCTGTTTTAGAGTTTCAAATGCTAGTAGTGCATCTATGTTCCATCTTAATGGATTACCTAAATGTTGCAGTCCTGCTTGTTTCATGATTTCTCTCAATGGAGAATGGAGAATCTGTTACATTAAACAATTTTTTCACAAATTCACATTTAGGTATACTTAGAGCTGCTCCCTGTTTACCTATTATAATGTGCTGCGAAATTACTTCAATTTTTTGTCCTTCAGTTTCTTCCTGCCATTTCTTTTCCATTTTTTCATCCCTTTCAGGATCATACATCATTGTACAATGAAATTCTGATTTTGGTAACTGTGCTTTTGGAATCTGTGCCTCAATAAATTTTCCCCATTTATTAATTGTCTGTCTCACATCTTGTGCAATCTGTCCTATCCAATAAACATTTGCTTTTGGTTCTACAACTATCATTTGAGGTTCTATCCCTATTGTGTCTATATATACTCCTTCAGGAGAACACCAAATTTGTAGCCCCAATTTACATAATGCATCTCTTCCTAACAAATTAATAGGAGTCTGATTTGACACAAGAATGGGCATAGTTACACTTTTATTTTTTGTTTGTAGACACACTGGAGCTGTCATTGGAATTAGCTGCATTTGTCCCGAGAATCCTATTGTCTTTGCAAATTTTCCAGACAAGGGGAGATGTGAGGCATAATTTGAATTGACACAAGTATAAACAGCTCCTGTGTCCACCATCATTGGTGTGGTCTTTCCCTCTATTTCAATTTGAAGAATAGGTTCTTGTTCAGCTTTAGTTGTTAAAATTGGAAGCAGACTCTCCCCTCTAGGATTATCTGGGCACCCCTAATATCCTTGATTTGGACCTCCCCAAGGATTTACTGGGCCCTGTGATGGACCCTGGGTGGGCTGCTGCCAATTCTCCCCCCTTCCACCCCTAGGTGGGACAGTCAGTTTTGTTATGTCCGAATTGTCCACATCCCCAGCACACTCCTGGAGGACCAGTATAAGACTTGCCTCTTCCTCTCTGGGCTCTTTGTACTGGTTTTCTTTTCTATCCCATTGGCCCTTTTCTATCCCATTGGTTTCCTCATTTCCTGTTTTCCCTTCATAGTTTGCTTTCATCATTTTTAATGCTATGTGTGCCTGTTTATAACAATCTAATGGTAAATATCCTTTGTTCTTTTTATTTTGTTGCCTCTTTGGTCTTACGTCTGGTTCTTTTTGTTTGTCTTCCAATTCTACTTGTCCTTCCATTTGCATTTCCCCAGACACCTCTACAGTACCCTTAAGTATTGGGAACTGTCCCCCTGGGGGCAGATATGGGGGTGGTTTAGAATACAACTCTTCTTTTTTCTTTGTTTCTTTATCTGCCTCTTTTAGTATTTTTCTTGCCTGTTTTATACTTTTCAATGAGTTTTCTCCTTCCTTTTTGAACAAGGCTAGAACTTCCCTCTCTTTATCCCATTTTACTTCTCTTTTTTCACTCTTTTTACTGTTGCCTTTAGTTTTATGATTTTTTATCAGAGTTTCCATTTCCTCACACAATGATACATCAAATGTCCCTTCCTTTGGCCATTTTGTCATCATTTTTTTGGTTCTCAGCTGCCATTTGTTTGAGAGCTTGTGTATCAGCTCTTTACACAATGGATATTTTAATCCTAGTATTTCCACTGGAGTGGCTGCCATGATTTTTCCTATAATATGAAACTCTTATATTTAAAGCTCAATCTATATTTTATACAACAATTTAATTTATTATTATTTTTTCAAATAATATATTCTCCACCCTTCTTAAATTATTATTTGATCACTTTCTTCTATTTCCTTCAGTATCATGCGCTTTTAGGCCTGGCAAATATTATAACCCTTGCACATTTTCAATATAGAGTGACTTCATACTATAAAGTTTAATTATTCATCTTTATTTATTATTATTACAATTTATTTTATTTTTTTATCACTTGGTATCCAAAACTTGCCAACCTATCACTTAGACATTCTTTGTTTCTGTTCTAAAATCCTTTTATCAACAATTCATATTAGATGTTAATTATTACAATTTATTTATTTAACATAGAGAATATACCTCTATTTTATTCTATCTGAACAGCATTAGTCTCTTAAAATTTCCTAAATATTCTCCCTATCATAATCCCACAACATATCCATTCAAATGTGTATGAAAAACTACAATGCCAATCTTGATCCAATCTTTATTGAAACAATTTTCCTAGACACATTCACTCCATCTAGTCCCTTTATTCAAAGGGCTCATACACTCATCCTTTGTCCCTTTATTTATAGGGCTCATTCACTCATTCATCCCTCTCAGGTGCGGCACGAGCTGCATCCACACTCTGCCAGGCCCCACTTAAAGGACGGTCCAGGAGGGGTGCGCAGCTCCTGCCCACCTAATACGGAATTTATTTGTTGTCTCATACAACCACGGTCATTCACACAGACACTGACACAAACACCTTAAAACAGACTACACTTCACTCGTCTTGAGTGACCTTTTGGCTTTACCCTTTCACTGCTCTACTTTACAACACAGTAAAAAATAAAACCCAGCAGGAATTTTTTGCCTACCCGTACAGACCTCTATATATTTTATTTTATTATATATAGAGCGGTAACCGCAGGACTTTGCGCGCTTCCCTATACTTTATCTGCTTAACGTTTAATGTTATATCCATCAAAGGCCCACTTAACAATAAACACAGACCATTGCATGCAATGTATATCTGCTCAACGTTTACGTCATCCATCAAAGGCCCTCTTGACAGTAAACACAGATTTTTGCATATACAATCTACCTTAATTCACTGTTATCCATCAAAGGCCCTCTTAAGGTACTACCCGTGACATGTTTACTTTTTACTTTCGTTTTATCTCAGTGAAGATCGTCTAACGCAATGTACTTTGATTGGGTGATTTCTTCGTTTGAGCTTTGGATATATATGTCCGTAAGTGCCATATTTGTGTTAATACATACTGATGTCCATAAGGAGTTGTTTAATTGTTGGAATAATTGATTGATACTGCATTTATTGTGGGAAACGAATTGCTTTAATAATTAATGCTACATGCTAACGGTTTAAGGGAACATTAGGTTTCTCTTTGTTTAACACAAATGCATATATTTATAGTATATACAAGCTAAAGTAATGTTGTGAAGAAACTATGTACATTGTATTGTTTAACTGTATATGTCATAGATATAAATGTAATGCTTAAACATAATTTTCTTCTTTGTTTGTAGTTTTACAGTTGAAAATAACCAGTAAAGTCGCCAAGGTCACAAGAGTGCTTTCTGGAGTTTTCTTTGTTCGCTATTTGTTAACCCTTTGCTAAAGTGACGCAATGGTGAGAACAGAATAAGATATTAGTTTTAGCTTGTCAACGTCTCGTCTTAGTCACAGAAAAAAGGTTTGTTGACGAATATTTTTTGCCATCGTCAATGAAATTAACACTGTTTGCTTGTATGTATTTATGTAGTCTTTGATAATATCTCAAATATATATCCAAATGCAAAACATAATGGAAATAATGTAAACGATGCTTGGCTTGTAAGTTGCCCCATTAGTGGAATTGCCGCTGTAGTGGTAAGCCACTACTTGCTTCCATCTTGTTGTGGTCCCTGCCAACATAAAAACACGTGCATGTGTTGTTGTCGCCCCTGTGTGGCCGGGTAACGTCACATCCCCATAAAGTTTTCCTGTTCCCAGGTGCAGCTCCACACTTGGTGTGATTGCCATCTCATCCAGAGTCAGCACACACTCCCTTTCCATCTCTGTCAGGCCAGGTACCTTCAACATTTCAAACACCTCTCCTAATATGCCTGGCTCCATCTTTATGTGATGCAGTCTTCTTTGCAGGGTTCTGATGTCAGGAAGAGATATTTCCATGTCCTGAATTAGCCTGTAACCTGTTGAGCCTGTGGCAAAATGTAGTTTAATTGCCTTTTTAATTGTGTTGTTTTCCCATCTCATGCCCCTCTTACTCTTCCCAACGATCTTCTTTATCTGATCTTTTTCATAGCTGTTAATTTTGTTCAGGGCTCCCTCTGCTCTTAGTGACTTATTTTTTTGTATTTCTAGCTCCTCCATCATTCTTCTCTGGCTCACATGCCCCTGCACACTAGTTCCTGGCTCACTGTCTCCTGGTATGTCCCTCTCAGTTTGCTCACAGTCTTCTCTTTCCCTTCTTTCACTTTCCTCTCTTTATCTCTGAAATGATGACATGGCATTGTTAGTGTTACAAAAATGTGGCAAGTATTATAGAACTTGGAAATGTATAAATAATGACTTCACAGTATTCATACCAAAGTTCATTTTAAGACTGTATGTGTGGTCACTGGCCATTGCATGAACTTGTACTGGAGGTTCTGTGGCACTTCTTGCTGGACCCTTCCTTCTCTTTGGCTTAGGGCGATGCAAAAATATGGTTGGAAGTTAAGTTTAATTTCCATACACATTACAGATATAACCCAATAACTGTCAATCTGTAATTATTTTATTTTTTTTACACATTTTTACTTATTTGGTTTTGGCATTATAAGAATATAATCATATTGTTACAGGTCCCTGGCTGTTGGAAGAATGTAATCAGTAAATTACAAAGTTTGCTGTTGGTCAGCTGGTCCTCTAATAAAACACTGCATTCAAAGACATTAAGACATTTTTAAAAAACAGTAATCAAAAATAAGTTGAAATAAATATACACCCAAACACCTATAATGACAATCAATCAATAAATATAAAACATAAATTCCAAACTACTGTACATGTATGTATTTGGTTGAATCCCATTTCATACAGCAGGCTGAGCTACAGGTGAGTGACACTAGCATATGATTATGACACACTGTCATCTAAACAATTAAACAGTTCAATATTACTTAATGACAAAACCTTATGATTATTTATTTATGAAGTGTTTAAAACCTAATGATTCATAATACTGTGGTCATTTCTCGCTAGGGTCATACATATTCTCTAACTTTTGATAGACTTTTCTGTGACCAAACAAATATAGAAAATATTCACAAGAAACATCAATTCTATATTAGAGAATTGTTTAGAAAATGAAAGAATATTTCTATGGGGAATATGGCTCTTTCATTTAGAGGGTGGGACTATTCCTCCATATTGCGCACTGCAGCTTCTGCCATTCATAAGTCTAGGAGTGAACCGTCTTTGTATTTCTATAGGCATTGTTTTAAATAAAACACTAAAAAAGATGAAATATTTTTATTTACCTGCATGCCATGTGATCATTAATCAACATCAAAGAAACCGTGAACATGCAAATGTATCTAGTATGATAAAACAGTGCTGTTTTACCTCACATACGCTCGACCGGAAGAAGCGGAAGCGCTCGACTGTAACCAGGTTTGCATCCAAGGATTTTTTTGCAAAAACAATATTTAGCGTTTTAAAATATTTACGATATAGCTGATGGAAATGCCAATTATCAATTAAATTTCTCGTGCTGACAAAATCTTTTTTCCGTTTAACTTCCATATTGATACTTCAAATGTTGCAAAAATTTGTTTGGAAACACTTTTTGTCGAGCGAACGGGCTTTAACGCAAATAAATGTTGTGTCACATGACATAATTAGCCTATAAGCAGCGTCTGTGTTCATGGTGTTGCTCACGTTAAAGCACCGTTTCCCTGTAGTTCAAAAGCGCATTAAATCATATTCATATTATTCAATTGTATCTAAAATTATTTTATACATAGTAAGAAAAAGACGAGTTACCTCTCAAACATACTTATCTTAATTTGTAGGCTAGCCTACGTTTACATGATTATTAATTTTTTTTACAGTGCACTGTTCAGTGTAAATATCCTGTAGTCCGTGCCTTTCAGCTTGATCACCATAACCCCGTGATATTATGCCAAGCACATTTTGTTTTACATATTGGAACGTGTAGTACAAAAGTTTAAATTAATTTGTTTTGGCTTGTTAGCTTCTTATATTTTTATTCTTGCTTTGTTCTGAATTCTTTCTACCATTAAATTTAAATGATTTGTTGTGGAGTGAGGGAAATAAAATATTTTTTTCATGTTTCTTCAATATTTTTGGCTGACTGTATTTTATTATGACATGAACAGGCTGCGTTGTGGAGTCAGTAGGCTATGCTTAACTGTGCATGAGGCGCCGGCACGATCAGAAAGATTTCATTTTATCTGATAAAGTAGCGTTCAGGAAGGGGGATAAAATCTTGTATAAACAGGCTAAATACACTGGAAAAGGAGATCAGAGTGGCAAAGAGAAATTAATCCGATAAGCTAAGGATCCAATTCTCTTCCAGTGACTCAGCATCAGTGTGGAAAGGTCTGAAAGAGATAACCAACTACAAGACACCATCCTCCAGCACTGTGGAGAATCAACAACTGGCAGACGATTTGAATGAGTTCTATTTAGGGCTGGGTATCATTCAAAAATTTTCGATATCGATACCGATACCTTGAGTTCGATACCGGTTCCTGAACGATACTTTTTTCGATACCAGTTTTAATAAGATTACATTATCTCAAAAAACTATTTTTTTAGCTTGTTGATATTTATACAGACTCAAAGCCTCATCTCCTGAGCCACTGCACAAAGGAACAAAATATATCCAACACAATAAATAAATAAATTATTTTAATAAAGTTCAAATTGTTTTCAGTTTACACATCTGTTAGGCTACGTTTACATTAGTGTGTGTTCATTTTAAAACACAAAGCTCAGACAGAATCATCATTTCTAGGTTGTTAAAGACTTCAAGAAATTTGAAATCTTCATCCACTTTCATAAGTGGGTGTTTTATTTTCTTTCACCATATGTTTTATTGTTATTAAATTCTGGTGTAGTATGTCTAATTATTTGAATGCATAAAAACAACTTAGTTTATTTAAATTTATTCTTAAAATAGCCTTATGAAATGTTTTATTTTTCCTCAGAAATTCTGTGTTCTGTATCTGGTTTTCAAATGAAGACATAAAACATTAATTTAATTTATCTTTTTTCTATCTAAAAAAAAAAGTTTTAATAATTTGAATAGTAGCCTAGTAGTAGCAGTATGTACTGTCTGCTGAACAATATTAATATATTTCTGCCGCAGTGTCTTCCAAGTTACACCGAACTTTTATTTTGACGGGTTGCCTGGAATACCTTTACAGTTCTGTGTGTAGATGATATGAGTTAGTTTTACTCGAATCAAACGGTAAAATGCTCATGAAGTTACTTTCTGAGCAGGTCTGGAGATGTTGTTCATGTCCTCATTTAGTGAGGCGTCAGACGCTGAAATGACCACGAGCGTCACGCGTGCTTCAGTCTGTGTATAATAAACAAACCGCGCGATTTAAAGAGCAGACTGCTCCGTGCGCTTTAGAAACGCTCTCGCGGATGTCAAACACTGATCAATCAGCGCGTCGCCTAGCACACCTAGTGCTGCAGGATTATTGGCTCACTGACGGTGATGAGATTAACCCCTTAGGTATCGAAATTTGGTACCGAACGACAAGACGTTTTTCGATACTCGGTGGTATCGAGGCAATTCGGTCGGTGCCTAAAAAGTATCGAACTCGATACCCAGCCCTAGTTCTATTACAGGTTTGAAAAAACACCCCATACCCGCCCTGAACACCTCTCCACACAGCCATTAACACCTTCAGCAACCCCCCTCTCCCCCACGACTGCAATTCAGATCAGTGAAGACGAGGTGTGCCAGGTCTTCTGGAAGCAGAAAAGGAAAAAAGCATAAGGCCCAGACTGTTACACCAGTCTGTCTGAAATCCTCTGCTGACCAGCTGGCCCCCATATTCACAAAGATCTTCAATAGATCACCGGAACTGTGCGAAGTCCCCTCATGCTTCAAATGCTCCACCATCATCCCCATCCGATAAAATCCAAAATTACAGGACTAAAAGACTACAGGCCTGTGGCTCTAACGTCTGTGGTGTAGGGATTCTAACCCCACATATTATCTTTATTTTAGCTTTTAGGGAATCACTCTTACGAGTCGATGGTCATATGATTAATTGCTATTAATCAGAATGTCCAACTTATACCAGGTTAACGATACCTTATTAACGACTTGTCCAGGAAGTATTAAAATCAGCACGTTTATCTTTTAACCATTGTATTTATCTCATTCGTGGCCAACGATAAAATAAACCAAATAGTTAACTTTAGTTATCAAGCTCATGAGCGTAGGTAAAACGCAATCTTTTTGGCAAATAATTATGATCTGCAAAATCACATAGCACAGACAAGAGATTTCTTAATAAAATCAAAGTTTATTTACTACTCTAACCCAATACTAACTAGACAACACAAAACAGACGATTTAAACAGACATACATACAGGTAATGAGTTGTTTTGATCTGAAGAGAGTCTTAGGTTCTAATGCTCGTTTCAACCTGAGGGAAATCACACGCCGGAACTCTTTTATCCTTACTCTTAACAAATAGATATCACCAGTTTCAGCCAATTTTGAGAGATTCTGCTTGCCTTACTGTTTCTTCAGTTGTTTCCGATCGGAAACTCAGTCTTTTTTCGGTTGAAGGCGTCTCTGCTGAAAATTTGGCTCTCAGTTGAGATCAGTTCTTTCCGGGTTCGAGACGGACCGTGCGCTGATTGGCTGCTCGGTAGGTCGTGTCACGAAGGTACTCTTCAGTGGTTGGAGGGCTTCGTTCTGACTCGATGAAGCGCTCAGGAAGTTGAAGCGGTTGCAATGCTCAGCCGTGATGTTAGTGTCCAGAAGCGCTTTGCAGCGCGTGCAGAACGAGAGACGAGTGAGGCGAGCGTGAGCTCTTCCTTTTCAGTTTTCAACTCCAACCGAACTTTTCAGTTGTGCATCTGGGTTTTAACGGGCCGATTTGGGATCCGCCCACGGGCGCCTGATCCAATCGGATTCTTCCTGTAGGGCGTTTGATCCAATCGCAAGTGTTTCTGTGGGGCGGAGCCCCGCCCTGCACAGCTGCGTGTTGTGCATACCTTATCTGATTCAGTTATTTTACCACATGAAAACCTTATAAACAGCAGACTTCTATTCGTATTGTACTCATGCATTGATGAAAACAGATCATCTCCATTCACACCATAATATTCTTCATGAGATTAGCTTTCTGACGAAACCAAACACCATGTAACTTTGCATAGCCAAAAATACATATGAATACAAATGATATTACTCGGTTAAATGCGTTGATTAACCTGTTAACGTTCACCAGAGCGACGTCGCACTGAACGCTCTTTGTTTGCATGTGTCATTGTTTTCTAATAGAATAAATGAAACGGGACAAAGTTAATCTTGACAAACTATATATCATTCTGAGGGTCTAAGCCTCAAGCATCGACGACAGATCGCTGTTTTTCGATGGAAAGCTTATAAGGAATGTATTTGCTACATTTGTGTAAGCAGTACACATCCAAACACGCAGAGTAAAAAAGCAGTACGTACCTTTATCATTGTAATAACGAGCCACAAACGCGTCCACTGCTGAAATCCCAGTTTAGTTAGAGAGGTAAGGGTCCACAGAACAACATCCAGCGAGCACTTTTAGTCCAGCGAAATAATAACATTGTAATAAGGATGAATATTCCTTTGTTTGGATTGCTCCAGGACTTATTTCATGAATTTGTATATGAAATAAAAAAACATTCAGTGTGGAAAAATATTTTTCAAGGCACGTCAGTGTGTATAACTTTTTATATTTTTTAGCATTATCAACTCTGGATGATGGATAGTAAAGCCGAGAGTGTCTTCTTTCCAAAGATACCTAATTTGTGTGTGTAGCATACTTTGTCACAAACTGTTACCATTTTAATTTAGCTAGGTTATTTTCACCTATGAGGCCCACAATGGGGCCGAAGGTTAACAGGTTAAACGATCCTGAATTCTAAATAATCACATCGAGCATGTGAACTGACATCTAGTCATCAAGTAAACTTTATACATTCTGGAAAAAGATTACCATAAGTTAAAAATAACACAACAAGCTTATAAATGTCACAAACAAAAACATTCTTCATATGAGTTATAACTATATTGTCTATAGTGTTTTGTTTTCGAGTATAATTTGTTTCAGTAGCAGAAACTAGTATAACTTTGTTCCCTTTTAAACTTTCTAATTCAAAGGTGTGGTTCTCTTTGTTAGATAGCACCACAGAAAAACAGGCGCGTTTCCCCCTCCTTTGGGAGAAGCGCGAAGTCAAAAAAGTCTTCTTTTTTGAATTACGGCGCTCAACGGAGTCAGATTCAGGGGAGTCTCTGGCGCCACGTAAATTAGAATCCGGGAATATGAGTTCTGTTTTCTTTCAAAATGACAAAACGGGAATTTTCTTCGCTCGATCCTGGTTTTATGGTCTCAGGAGATAAGGGAGTTAATACCAGGAGACACCAGGCTGTCTGGCAATTGGGTATGTTTTTGAAAATAGGTGTGTGTGCTTCGGTCATGAGGGACCCAAGCCTTACAGTGGTCAGACCTTACTGGTGAGCGTAAACGAGAGCACATTACCCCAGTTTTAATATCTTTGCATTGGCTCACAATTCGATACAAAATTGATTTTAAAGTCCAGCTTCTAGTTTTTAAGGCTCTGAATGTGTTAACTGCTGTATATCTGTCTGACTTAGTATCTGCTCACAATCCTGGAAGGTCTCTTAGGTCTTCCAACCAGAGACTTTTAAATGTTCCTCGGGCTAAATTGAAATCAAGAGGTGACCGAGCCTTTGCTGTTGCTGCTCCGAAACTCTATTAGTTTCTATTAGAACTGCCTCTACATTGAATGAGTTTACAGCCTCAACTCAAAACCCATGTTTTCTCTTTGGCCTTTAATTGTAATTAATTGTGTGGTGTCAGCTCTGTTCCGTGCTGTAATCTATGTTGTTCTGAGTATTAATGTTGTTGATTTTTTATTGATTGTGCAGCACCTTGGTCAACTATCGTTGTTTTTATTGGTGCTATATAAATAAAGTTGAGTTGTTTTCTGTGCCTTTCCCAGAATGGATTCAGCACACCTCTTACCCAGTCTGGGATATTTGTGGTGCACACAGAACTCTTATTTGACACAGTGTTTGTGTGTTCTTCTGTTGTCTTTGACAGCTTTTAGGTGCGTTATTGACAACGCTTACCTCTGCTTACGCGTCCCCACCGCATCAGCACCGAAAACATGGGGAATTAGACAAATATAATCGCACAACCTATTCGATATTCTATTAATAAATCGACTAATCGAATATTCGAAAATTGTGACCCATCCCTATTTCAGTGCTTATCTCCATTAATGAGAGTGGAATATTTAATGTAAATGTATATATTGAAATGAGAACAGAGTTTAAAATTGTTTACTTCATTACTTTTCTCTCTCCAGGAAAAAAAGTTCATATGCATGGGTCTGAGTTTGCATACAGGTGCACACCCGTCAAGTTTGTTTTCATAAATCCTACCTTTTGCGTAGGAAGTGGCGTACGCCTCTTTCAGGGCTCAGGGTTTGTGCATACTAGAGGTCTTCACGGGTCCACTTGGATCCAAAAACCCGAATAGTAAAACCCGGTAATTAAAATGAATGTGCTTTTCCCAAATGGACCCGAATTATTTTAAACTTTCCGGATGCGTAGCCTACTTGTGCATTAATGTTAAGTTAATTTTTGAGAAACGCACATAAAAAAGGAACACGTTTGTTACCTCAGAAACCCACCTTATAGATATAAGATCCGTCAGGAAATCCACTTGTCAATGCAAGGCTTTTCTTTTTTTGTGTGCCCTTCACCGGAGATGAGGTAGCTAACGTTGTAGACAAAACTAGCAAATCCATGATTTATTAAACTATCAAGTTTATATTTCTAATCCACTGGTTACAATTGAAAGCCAAACTCAGAAATAACATGTATCAGGCAGGACAAATAGGCTAATAAGTAAATAAACTGAATGAAAGTAATGGAGCAGCGGCCGGGAATTTTCTGGACCGATGCGGAAAATGCCGTTTACGTTCGGGTCCAGTCAGGTTCGAAAATAAATGTGGTCAGGTTGGGTCGGGCTTATCTTTTTTTTTTAATTATTAATGCATGTCGGGTTCGGGTAAGAAGTGATTCGAGTCGGGCACGGGTTTTAGGACCCGAGAAGACCTCTAGTGCGTATGCCTGGACATTTAAATTAGTATCAAATGAGTGAGTTCAGCTTTGAGAATGAAAACCAACCTGTTTTTGTCTCAGTATCTTTGTTGTTTGACTCTGAATGTTTCTTCAGTCTTCACTCTCCTCTTTAATAAACTCCAAGCCATAAGTATTAACTAATAAGTAATATTCACAAATTATTTAATGCTGGGACAAAATTTCAGACAGGCCGGGAGTCTCACAGTCATCCATTTAGCCTTCTCAAATCAACACGATTTGCCTAAAATAAAATCTATAGATATAAAACAGTTCAAGCATATCACAAGGTGATAAATGTTTAACCCATATCCGTGCGCTGTTAGACGGTTTGTGCGGAGAGGAGCTAAAGCATGCTTTTATATGACATGGAGGCGCGCCAGCACGCTCACTTGCATTTTTTTCTTACAGTAGAAACAACTTAAAATACGCCTTCATTTTTGCTCATAAAGGTAAGGAGCAGAGCTGGGTAGTAACTGATTACATGTAATCTGGATTACGTAATCAGATTCCAAAAATGAAGTACTTGTAATTAGAGTAAATTACATTTTAAAGTACTCATAATCAGACTACAGTTACATTTTTATGGATTACATGATTACATATTATTCACACAATTGCAATAAATTATTCATAAATGATTAATTCTCCCTAATTTCTCTTTTTCATCTTTTGCATTTTCCTTTCTAAAATAGCCTAGCGATTATATACATATTATATATAGTATATATAGTCCAGTTTTGTGGACATTCACACAGAGACAGCATTTGACCACTGGATTTACAAAAATAATGTCAGGTTTAAGAAGGGTTTCAACATTGCATCAACTACTGATGAACACATTCATTTTTATTTGAATATTACTCTAGGTTTTTTTTAACCGTGTGTTATTAATTAATTAAAATGCACATATTCACATTATTTCTTAGTTACATGTAATGCAGGCATTCCAAAACATTTTGTCATCTATACCTTATTCACCGAATATATTTGCTTTAAGGTTTTAAAATAAATATTTCAATAATTAAGTATCACATTTGTATCTTCACGGTTTCTTTGATGTTGATTAATGATCACATGGCATGCAGGTAAATAAAAATATTTCATCTTTTTTAGTAATTGTTTTATTTAAAACAAAGACTATAGAAATACAAAGACGGTTCACTCCTATAGGCCTACTTATGAATGGAAGAAACTGCAATGCGCAATATGTAGGAACAGTCCCACCTTCTAAATTAAAAAAGAGCCAAATTTCCCATAGAAACCTGACTAGACCAGATAATGCACATGTGCAGAATAAGCATATTATAACTCCGCATGCGCATTGGCTGGTCTAGCCTGAAAAATAAGCTTTTTAAATGCTATTTTAGCATAAGAAACAACATTCATTGGGCCATTAATTTCAGATTTTTGTTGCTGATTTGACATGTATTTTAATGGTGAGTTCAGCAAGCAGTTTTTGAGATTTCAGGATTCCCCCATTCATTAAGATTAAGAAGGCGTTGCAAATATGGCGGCCGAGTGAAGCGACTTTCCTCAAAAGGGAGTTTGTTTTAAAATTATTATAATTTTTTTTTTATGATTTAATTAATTGTCAGCTTTTCATTAAACACACAACCCCCCTGCAGTTCCTTTACGAACTCTAGTTTGGGAAACCTTGATGTAATATAATGTTTCATGCACTTTATATTGTAAATTACAATGAATGGAACAAGTTTTCTTACTCTGCATTTTTTACATCATTATGGTACAAGATAATGCTATTTAAATCAATGTGATTAATGAGTTAAATCAAAAGTAATCTAAAAGTAATCTGATTATATTACCTAAAATGTGTAATGTAACAGATTACGTTACTGACTACAATTTTTGTCATGTAATCTGGAATAAGTAACGGATTACAATTTGTAAAGAATCTACCCAGCTCTGGTAAGGAGTAATATATAATTCTGAGCTGTAAACGGTCTACCTTTATATGTTAAATATGCTTACATTCACAAAAAAATTGTGCTTTTATAAAATGAATAGGAAAACAGAGTAGGCCTAGGCCTATGCGCTTTCTGTCTTCACAATTATGAACCGAAACTCAGCGAATTGACTCACAGATATGATAAATATATATACAGAAAGCTTTAAATTACTATTTTAAAACAAAATCATTCAAATCGAAAACAAAAACTCTTTCATTATGTAACCGTAAAGATGCATTTCTCTCTAATTGAAGGCACGTCCAATGAGATGGCGAGTCATTTTTTTCATCACTGTCTAAAATAGGCTATAAAAATAAGGAAAAGCCTAAAACAGGCCCGATTATAATTTAATATAATTTTTTATTATAATTTTTTTTTCCTTTATCATTACCATAAATTAACCATGGTTTTGCTATGCTAACTATAGTTTAACTATACCATTTGTATAAACAAAAACAAACAAACAAAAAAAGCATCACCAAACAAATGTAAATATTAATCAAAGATAACACAAGTAAACACAACATGCAGTTTTTGAATGAAGTTTTTTATTATGAAGGGAAAACTAAATCCAAACCCACATGGCCCTGTGTGAAAAAGTGTTTGCCCCCCTGTTAAAACATAACTGTGGTTTATCACACCTGAGTTCAGTTTCTCTAGCCACACCAGGCCTGATTACTGCCACACCTGTTCACAATCAAGAAATCACTTAAATAGGACCTGCCTGACAAAGTGAAGTAGACCAAAAGATCCTCAAAAGCTACACATCATGTTGAGATCCAAAGAAATTCAGGAACAAATGAGAAAGAAAGTAATTGAGATCTATCAGTCTGGAAAAGGTTATAAAGCTGTTTCTAAAGCTTTGGGACTCCAGCGAACCACAGTGAGAGCTATTATCCACAAATGGAGAAAACATGCAACAGTGGTGAACCTTCCCAGGAGTGGCCAGCCGACCAAAATTACCCCAAGAGCGCAGCGACGACTCATCCAAGAGGTCACAAAAGACCCCACGACAACATCTAAAGAACTGCAGGCCGAGTATAGAGTATTTTCCCAAAAGTCTTGGGGATCATCAAGATGTTTTCTGGCAAAACTGAGACGAGCCTTTATGTTCTTTTTGCTCAGCAGCTTTGCTCAGTTTTCGTCTTGGAGCTCTGCCATGCAGGCCATTTTTGCCCAGTCTCTTTCTTATGGTGGAGTCATGAACACTGACCTTAACTGAGGCAAGTGAGGCCTGCAGTTCTTTAGATGTTGTTGTGGGGTCTTTTGTGACCTCTTGGATGAGTCGTCGCTGCGCTCTTGGGGTAATTTTGGTCGGCTGGCCACTCCTGGGAAGGTTCACCACTGTTCCATGTTTTCTCCATTTGTGGATAATGCCTCTCACTGTGGTTCGCTGGAGTCCCAAAGCTTTAGAAACGGCTTTATAACCTTTTCCAGACTGATAGATCTCAATTACTTTCTTTCTCATTTGTTCCTGAATTTCTTTGGATCTCAACATGATGTGTAGCTTTTGAGGATCTTTTGGTCTACTTCACTTTTTCACACAGGGCCATGTGGGTTTGGATTTTGTTTTCCCTTCATAAAAAAACCCTTCATTTAAAAACTGCATGTTGTGTTTACTTGTGTTATCTTTGATTAATATTTACATTTGTTTGATGATCTGAAACATTAAAGTGTGACAAACATGCAATAAAATAAAAAATCAGGAAGGGTGCCAACACTTTTTCACACCACTGTATATATACGTAACATCACTACTTTTTCAGTTCTTTGTCAGTTGTTGATTTAGCCTGTTGCTGAATGTTCTCTTGGTGTTCAGTGTTCCCAATCCTTTGTTTTATTTTGTTTGTTCATTAAATGGATTTGCATTTGGATCCTTGCCTCTCGTGTCATCTTTATCTACCGTACCTAACAATGGTTTTGTTTGTCACTTAATCTCTAGGATTGTTTTTATATATTTATATTATTATATTGTTTTTGGTATCTACTTTACCAACACTTTTTCACACCACTGTGTGTGTGTGTGTGTTTGTCTTGTAAGTATATTTCAATTCAATTCAATTTTATTTGTCACATACATAATTATACAGAGCAGTGAAATATAGGTAATTTTGAAAATATATTTTCAATCATAAACGCATTATGATGTCAGTCCTGCATATTCAGTCAGCCTAGAATCCAACAACAAACAGTGCAAAAAATTACAAATAAATAAACAACTAAAAAAAGGAAAGGAAAAAACACATTCATTAGTAATGTCATTTCCTCCAACATTTATTTCTATTACCTTTTTCCTTTATGTAGTATTTTCAGTATTTATATTTACATTATTTTTTATTCTATTTAAATTCAATGTATTTCATTCATCTTCTCTTTAATTTAATTTAATTTTATATAATATAATTATATATTATTTTATTTTGCATCATTCATTCATTTTATTTTTTAGCCAGAATCAACCTACTCAAGGAAGTAATCACGTGGTTTTCAGGTGAATGAAGGTTCAGACGTCATAGATCATGTGCTTTTGTCAAAACAAATCAAGCTACGATATAGTGCTTCAATGTGAAATGTGTTGTTTTTTAATACAAGCTTCAGAGCTTCAGTTTTGAACGTAACATCACTACTTTTTCAGTTCTTTGTCAGTTGTTGATTTAGCCTGTTGCTGAATGTTCTCTTTGTGTTCAGTGTTCCCAATCCTGTTTTATTTTGTTTGTTCATTAAATGGATTTGCATTTGGATCCTTGCCTCTCGTGTCATCTTTATCCACCGTACCTAACAATGGTTTTGTTTGTCACTTAATCTCTAGGATTGCTTTTCAAAGATCTACTTTACCAAACAAATCTTATGTTAAATATTAGCTCGCTGGTGAATGTAAATGGTTTGATGTTCTTGATGACTATGTTTGTCCAGAAAGTCTGGTAGTGATTCACCGGAATGTGTTCTTGTCCCACTTTAGATTTCAGTCTTCTGCTTGATGAATCTGTATTATTAATGTGCCGCTGGTTTCATCCAACATGGTCATTACACAGATCCATGTTTTATGTTTCCGAGCTTATATAGGTGACCGAGCTATCAGGAGATTTTGGAGCACTTCATGCTTCCATCTGCTGAAAAGCTTTATGGAGATGAAGATTTCATTTTTCAGCACGACCTGGCACCTGCTCACAGTGCCAAAACCACTGGTAAATGGTTTACTGACCATGGTATTACTGTGCTCAATTGGCCTGCCAACTCTCCTGACCTGAACCCCATAGAGAATCTGTGGGATATTGTGAAGAGAAAGTTGAGAGACGCAAGACCCAACACTCTGGATGAGCTTAAGGCCGCTATCGAAGCATCCTGGGCCTCCATAACACCTCAGCAGTGCCACAGGCTGATTGCCTCCATGCCACGCCGCATTGAAGCAGTCATTTCTGCAAAAGGATTCCCGACCAAGTATTGAGTGCATAACTGAACATAATTATTTGAAGGTTGACTTTTTTTGTATTAAAAACACTTTTCTTTTATTGGTCGGATGAAATATGCTAATTTTTTGAGATAGGAATTTTGGGTTTTCATGAGCTGTATGCCAAAATCATCAATATTAAAACAATAAAAGGCTTGAACTACTTCAGTTGTGTTGTAATGAATCTAAAATATATGAAAGTCTAATGTTTATCAGTACATTACAGAAAATAATGAACTTTATTACAATATGCTAATTGTTTGAGAAGGACCTGTATTTAACCTGTTAGCCTTCGCCCCCATTTGGGGCCTCACAGGTGAAAATAACCTACCTAAATTAAAATGGTAACAGTTCGTGACAAAGTGTGCTACACAAACAAATCTAGGCTTTACTATCTATCATCCAGACTTGATAATGTTCAAAAAGATAAAAAGTTTTAGACACTGACGTGCCTTGAAAAATATTTTTCCACACTGAATGTTTTTTTATTTCATATACAAATTCATGAAATAAGTCCTGGAGCAATCCAGAAAAGTAATGGATTGAAAGCCACGTGTCTCATGAGTTTATATTTCAAATTTGAAGAAGAAGATACCATGAAAAATGAGATTCCTGCAATATTTTTTCTGAAACTATTTATAGTCCCCCCCACCCCCCTGTTTGAGGAAAAATAACCACCAAATGGATTGCAGAATTATACAAGCTATTTTAGTCATTATACATATTCCTGCATAGTTTTTCAATTATAAAATAATACAGATTTATTTGAGCACTAAAAAATTCAAAAATAATTATTTGAGTAATAAAAAATAGAAAAAAAATGCGTTGTATATAGTATGTATACTGAAGTATTCTGATTGCCAGACATGAAGTGATATTGCCAGACATGGTCATAGAGTCAGTAAACACACGCTGATGTGCTTCCATTCAGATGATGATCATACAGATGGGCCATATAATCAATAATAGCTGATCATTGAATCACAATGATAGCCGTCATAGAGTCGGTAATAAACACGCTGATGTCCGTCCATACAGATTATAATCATGCAGATACGGCCACATTCCCCACACAATACACACACACACACATATAAAAAATGTATATGCTTAAAATGCTTTCAGGAAGGAGCGCCAAATTCAAATAAACTATATTCTGCTTTTCTGATACTTTTTTTTCCGTGGACGGTCTCATTCTGTTTGTAAAACTGTATGTTACAACACCGTGTTGTTTTTTTTTATCACCAAGACGCTGTTTTTGAGCGTAATTTATTTCATAACGGACGCGAACAATAACTCTCCCGAAGAAATGAAATGTAAACAAAGGAATATTCATCCTTATTACAACGTTATTGTTTCGCTGAACTAAAAGTGCTCGCTGGGATGTTGTTCTGTGGACCCTTACCTCTCTAACTAAACTGGGATTTCAGCAGTGGACGCGTTTGTGGCTCGTTATTACAATGATAAAGGTACGTACTGCTTTTTTCTCTGCTTGTTTGGATGTGTACTGCTTACACAAATGTAGCAAATACATTCCTTATAAGCTTTCCATCGAAAAACAGCGATCTGTCGTCGATGCTTGAGGCGTAGACCTTCAGAATGATATATAGTTTCTCAAGATTAACGATATTCTTTCACGTTAAATTCATTCATAAACATTAAACTAGTGGGGAAGAAACCGCTTCAGTGCGCTGTCGCTCTGGTAAACGTTAACAGGTTAAAAAGGTTCAAACATTCACTGATGCTCCAGAAGGAAACACGATGTGGGGTGAAAACTTTTGAACAGGATGAAGATCTCCAAATTTGTATTATTTTGTAGATCAGAAGCAACAGAAGATACTTGCATGGTTCCCGGAAGACAAATTGAGTACAATTTACCTTGATCTTCAAATTAAAAAAGTTTTCAGCCCCCCGGCTCTTAATACATTGTGTTTCCTTCTGGAGCATCAGTGAATGTTTGAACCTTTTTTAATAGTTGTGTTCGAGTCCCTCAATTGTCCTCAGTGTGAAAAGATGCATCTCAAAATCATACAGTCACTGCTGGAAAGGATTCAAACATGCAGGAAGATGCTGGAAAACTGAAGATTCCGCAGGAGAGGGAGGATTTTTCTGAAGAACAGTGTTTAGTTTAACTGTTCAGAACAAACAAGGGAGTCATGAACAACCATCAAAAAACAGTCGTGAATCAATCCACTGCGATCTCCCTGTCGGTGATTTTCTCTTGATCGAGCTGATTAATCTCGTCCTTTTCCTCAATTGTTCCGAGTAAGAAGTAGAAGAGATAAAAGAAGCTGCCCAACTTCAAATGCCCCCGTATCCTCCAAAGCTCCACCCTTGTCCTCAGCCCTCCGTCCGCGGCAAAGTCAAAAAGCCCGCTGCCCTCCGTGGCTCACTCACATCCTCGTCGAAGTCATGCCCACCGACGTCCACGGCGAATTCAAAGCTGCCGCCCTCTGTGGCGAAGTTGTTATTGTGTCCGTGGCTCTCCCAAGCCTGCCATCCACAGAGAACTCAACTTCGCCATCCGTGGCTCTCCCAAGCCTGCCATCCTCGGGGAACTCTATGCTGCCGTCCGCAGGGAACTCAACGCTGCCGTCTGCGGCCACCGCTGACTCTAGCCCAAGTGTCCGCTCCTCCAAAGCGCCCTCTAGTGTCCACTCCTCCAGAATGCCAGCCAGATCGAGCCCCTACTTTCCCCAAGGAATTTTTTTTGGGGGGGCCCCGCCCAAGCTCCCTGATCTGCCATGGCCGCCCAAACTCCCTAATCCACCATGGCCGCCCAAGCTCCCTAATCCACCATGGCCACCCAAGCTCCCTAATCCACCATGGCCCCAGATGTGCCGTGGGTATTTTCTAACTTGTAACAAACTCTACCTTTTCCTAAAATTGTTTTAACAACACTAGCTCGTCTTGACTTGTTTTACAGGAAAAAAAGCCATTGCTCATTTTAAGCTTATGTTTGATATGTGTGTGAAAAAACTTTAATAAAAACTTCCCTTCATCCCCATTTAACACTGTTTCACATTTTAAAGTTTAAAGCACAAAACAGTTTCAACGGACCACACACAAAAACACATTTCCCAAAACAGTCATAAATTCCTTTCGATCATTGGAGTGGATAACCAGATGGCCGGTTAGATGGGTGGGGGTGGATGGGAACAGGTGTCCAGTTATGGGTGGGGGTGGAATTTTTATGACCCCCCTCATTAATCAAATTTTTGACAAAAGGTTGCCTACTATCTCTCTCAGGTACAAAACAAATGTGAGGATAAATACAAAAACATCAAACAAATCAGCATTGGAAATCAGAGGATTTTCTGACTTTTCTTACTCAATCTTAGTAAGTAAATCCTTAAACAATTCGAGTAATTCTGTCAAATATACCAAATTTTAGAAATTGTTAAAAAAATAGTTTTTTTTTTCATATTTTCTCTAATGAAAGACATATATAGCAATGAAAGCCAGAATATTAAAAGGCACAAATTAATATTTACTGAGTAATCTGCTATTTTGAAGACAGGAGTCAAAATGACCATTCTCATCTGAGGTTTGGAGCCAAATTACAGGAGGGGAAAAAAAGACTCCAGAAAGATGGTATCATAAAAAAAGGACTTTAGCAGTCCTTTTTGCATTATATGCTAATGGTTTTCCCTCTATCAAACTATTGTGCTAAAATGAGTGTCAAAAATACTGGCAAAAGAGACAAAAGAGGCAGTATGTTTACAAATATCAACAATAAGTTATTACTGTTGACTACTACAGTACTTTTTTCATGTATTTATAATGTGCTTATACTTGAAACAAGTGGGGGGAAAATCTGCAAGTGGAGAAAAATACAATTAGATTAAAGATATAGTCTCTGAAAAAAGTCTTAATATCTTCTAGATATCTAGATTAATTTTTTTACTGAAAAATAATAATAGTAATAATAAAAAAAAATGCTTATTACGAATAGCATTTCTTTTGCACTGAAAATCTGTCGACTCAAAACTCCAAAAAACCTCAGCCTATAGTGAATTAAGCCTTTATGTCAATGTTTTAGTTGACGATGCAAAGTTTGCATAAAAATGGATGTAAATGCAGTATGGATGGCTCTGGCTCCTCTGGTGCATAAATGGACTAATTAGGATGTTTTCTTACACTAATGTGTTTCGTAGCATTTATTTGCTCATTCATTCATGCCTGCTAAGTCTTTTAAACTACATTAAGGTTAGAGAACACAAACAAAACTTTACAAAGCCTTTAAAAACCATAAGAGATGGAGAAGCTCTGATGTCCACAGATAAGTTGTTCAGCAATGGAAAAAGCATGATCACCTTAAAGTGTCTCAAGTGTCGATGGTAGAGTATACAGCTGCTTATTTGACGCTTATTTGTTAATCTGTCTGTGTTTTTGTTTGTCTGCGTGTTTGCACCTGATTTGGCAGGCCTGTGTAAACTGACGGGAGTTTCAGCACAAACTCCCTGAAAATATGTGCTAAACATAATGTTTTGCGCAGTTCTGCAATTCTGGCAGGTTCTTGCACAGTATGCACGAAAATAAAGATGTGCACAAAATTCACATTGATCCAATAGACATTAGGACAAGGTAAACAAATACAGTGCGAGTGTGACTGAAGGGAGGAGAGACCAGGTTGGTCATGTGATGCACATTTAAACAGATCATCCCCCATAAAACGTGCATCACTCACACTCTTCATCCTAAAGAAAGACAGATTCCTTTAATCAGCCATGAAGAAGCTCTACAAGTTCCTGTGGTTCTTACTAGGTAACGTACAACATTCACGTATCTGCTATTTTACTAGATTTACACAGATATTAACACCTGAGTTTTCTGTAATGTTTTCTTTTGTTCAGAGATGCCAACACTCATCCTTCCTGTTGAAAAAAAAACAGCATATGCTAGTTAGGTATGATTTGAGGCTGGGATGCTGGTTTGAGCTGGTTAAGCTCGTCCTTAGCTGGTCTTAAGCTGGTCGGACCAGCATAAACCAGCAAAGGACCAGCTCAAACCAGCATCCTGGCTTCAAAACATACCTAACTAGCATATGCTGTTTTTTTTTCAACAGGGCTCTAATGGGGATTTACAGCATATTATAAAGTGTTACAATTTCTGGCCAAACAAACCTAAATAATCTAAATCAGTTGCATGCATTCATGCTTGTCTATAATTAAGCAGTTTTTTTTTTTTTAAACCACACATGTGAATATATGTACAATGTAATTTATTTCTGTGATCAAAGCTGAATTTTCAGCATCATTACTCCAGTCTTCAGTGTCACATGATCCTTCAGAAATCATTCTAATATGCTGATTTGCTGCTCAAGAAACATTTCTGATTATTATCAATGTTGAAAACAGCTGTGCTGCTTCATATTTTTGTGGAAACCGTGATTCATTCTATTTGTGTCCTTGATGAATAAAAATATACATTTCTTAAAAAAATACTGCCCCTAAACTTTTGAAAGGTAGTGTAGATTGTCAATTATGGTTTTGTTTGTCACTTGATCTCTAGGACTGTTTTTCTCAGTTTATTATTTTTTTGGATCTGCTTTACCAAACAAATCTAATGTAAATGTTTTGCTTGTTTGTGTATGTAAATGGTTTGTAAGGGTGGTTTCTATACAGTGGTTCAGGCTGAAGGATTGCCGAATGACTAAAGAAACATTAACAGCAGGATGGTATAAAGCTGTACATTTCTTGTCTATTACCAACCACTGCCATTTATTCCAAACGACGGAAATAAGCACAGTTAGAATAGCCAAATATGTGGGAGAGCGTTGCTATTATGTGACTATATTGTATTGCAATAGGTAGCACTTCAATATTAAAGGGGACCTATTATGCTTCTTTTTACAAGATGTAAAATAAGTCTCTGATATACTGAGTGTGTATCTGAAGTTTTAGCTCAAAATACCTGACAGATTAATGTTTTATAGCTTGTTAAAATTGCCACTTTTAGGGTATGAGCCAAAAAGTGCTGTATTTGAGTATGTTGCTTTAATGCAAATGAGCTGGTGCTCCCGGAGAAGAGGGCGGAGCTTCAAGAGTTCAAGCTCCGGCATTAGCAGTGCTAGCCTTTGCAAATAAACATTCCACTATTAGTACAAGCCTGTTCTCTTTACAGAAAACATACTCCGTTTAAAAGTCAGTCATCTGATTGTACTGTGCATAATAAATTTACGTTTATGAATTACACAGACGGGAACACGGCGGGATAAAAATAACAACATAGCTGGTCTCATAGTGCATGGCATTCTATCACAAACTTTATAAGTCCCACTCGTGATTATGAGCTCAACAAACTCAA
The DNA here is from genome assembly GCF_936440315.1 of Barbus barbus. NCBI lineage: Eukaryota > Metazoa > Chordata > Actinopteri > Cypriniformes > Cyprinidae > Barbus > Barbus barbus. The sequence goes on along the minus strand of NC_136731.1, from coordinate 2,557,730 downwards.
GCAATCGACACGCATTGCTTTCATATGCAACTTTTAACTACCACATTCCTATTCACGATCATTCATGAAGAGAGCACCAGTGAAAACAGGCAGAGACGATGGTAGCTTCAGCCTTACAGAGTGCCAAGAAGCTCTTTCAGAAAGGCAATTTGGAAAACAAACGCGTGCTACTTACTTCGTGCGCGAACGTCAGCTCCAGACAAAGCATTGGTGTTGATCCCTAAACATATTGGGGACTTTACAGATTTTTTCCAGGACATTTCCTTAGACAATGAAACTTAACCACAGTGTCTATGGAGACTCCTATGTCCCCCTTCAATTAGGTCACTCTACATTGCTATGGGAAATACATTTTCCTCGAATACTACTGAAGCCTTATTGAATCACGCCAGTGAAACTGTTCAATGGCATCCAAGCACGAAATATGAGCGGGAATCCCACTCTCCATAAGGCAGTGCTTGTATGTCATCCATTCAGAATCTCTTTCCTCAGCCAACCTTCTACGAGAAGCAATACTACTCACCGTGATCTGCGCTACTCACCAGTCGGGTGCATAATCCGGGATCCTCCCTCCTGTCTTCTGTGGACGGAGCTGACCAAGTGGGGTATGTCAAACTCCCCCCCGTGGAAGAAGCTGTCGCTGCCCATCTCTGTCCTTCAGCTGCGGCGAACTGGAGAGTGAGAAAGTGGAGACGTTCACGGAGCGCTTCGTTGAAGCGCAGAAGCAGTTGAAAGCCATTAGCCACTTCCTCCTCAGCGCAGCGCGCGGGAAGACCGCACGCCTCTTCTGCTGCTGTTCGGGGCGAACAGGATCCGGCGGTGAGGTCAAGACAATCGTGGCCAAAGCGCCATCAGGGCTCAAAGGGCCAGAGACCCCCCCCCTGACAGAAACAGCAGACCACCGGCACCGGAATCCAAGCCGCGTTCCTAATGCTGTCTCTCGGAGGAGGAAAGCTGCACCCAGCACCGAAGACGAGCCACTGAAGAAGTTTGCTCGCTCCGCTGTGTGTGCTCACCGCGCCCCACTGCCTGTTGCGGGTGGCAAGAGCAATTGTCATGTTTGTGTTTTGACTGTTACACTATGTAGTGCAATAAAGTAAAAAAACATACAAAACTGACCTGAATATCAGGGCAATTTTCCTCCTCTCACTCCCCTCTCCCCCATCACTCGCTCTCACACTCATGTGGTATTAAACTCCCCATTCCCCAACGGCTAGTTATCCCTCACGGTACGCAATCCGCCTCGTCCGCTGTCACAGTTCACAGAAGCGTGGCAGGCACTGCCAGGGGTATCAGAGTGGGTTATGAAATCAATAAAGAACAAACGCGTCCACTGCTGAAATCCCAGTTTAGTTAGAGAGGTAAGGGTCCACAGAACAACATCCCAGCGAGCACTTTTAGTCCAGCGAAACAATAACGTAATAAGGATGAATATTCCTTTGTTTACATTTCATTTCTTCGGGAGAGTTATTGTTCACGTCCGTTATTGAATAAATTACGCTCAAAAACAGCGTCTTGGTGGTAAAAAAACAACACGATGTCGTAGCATATAGTTTTATAAACAGAATGAGACCATCCACGGAAAAAAAAGTCTAAAATAAGCAGAATATAGTTTATTTTAATTTGGCGCTCTATCTTGAAAGCGTGACGCACGCTGTGACGCAGCTGTCATCTGAGCGGGGGCGTAACTTAGCGGTCTGCTTTTTCCATAAAAAAACTTAAAAAAAAATTTTCAACATTTTTTATATGTGTGTGTGGGGAATGTGGCCGTATCTGCATGATTATCATCTGTATGGACGCACATCAGCGTGTTTATTACCGACTCTATGACGGCTATCATTGTGATTCAATGATAAGCTATTATTGATTATATGGCCCATCTGTTTGATTATCAAAAAGCATGATCGAAAGCCATGTGTCTCATGAGTTCATATTTCAAATTTGAAGAAGATACCATGAAAAATGAGATTCCTGCAATATTTTTTCAGAAACTATTTATAGTCCTCCCACCCCCCTGTTTGAGGAAAAATAACCACCAAATGGATTGCAGAATTATACAAGATATTTTAGTCATTATACATATTCCTGCATAGTTTTTCAATTATAAAATAATAGACAGATTTATTTGAACACCAAAAAATACAAAAATAATTATTTGAGTAATAAAAAAGGAAAACAAAATAGAAAAAAAATGCTTTGTATATAGTATGTATACTGAAGTATTCTTCGTTATTCGTTATTACAATGATAAATATCACTGCCAGACGTGAAGTGATATTGCCAGACATGGTCATAGAGTCAGTAAAGACACGCTGATGTGCTTCCATTCAGATGATAATCAAACAGATGGGCCATATAATCAATAATAGCTGATCAATGAATCACAATGATAGCCGTCATAGAGTCGGTAATAAACACGCTGATGTCCGTCCATACAGATTATAATCATGCAGATACGGCCACATTCCCCACACAATACACACACACACATATAAAATATGTAGAAGAAAAAAAAACAGTTTTTTATGGATAAAGCAGATCGCTCAGATGACAGCGTGCGTGTCACAGCGTGCGTCAGAGCTGGCAGGAGGGAGCGCCAAATTCAAATAAACTATATTCCGCTTTTCTGAGACTTTTTTTTCCGTGGACGGTCTCATTATGTTTGTAAAACCGTATGCTGCAACACCGTGTTGTTTTTTTTACCACCAAGACGCTGTTTTTGAGCGTAATTTATTCCATAACGGACGCAAACAATAACTCTCTGAAGAAATGAAACGTAAACAAAGGAATATTCATCCTTATTACAACGTTATTGTTTCGCTGGACTAAAAGTGCTCGCTGGGATGTTGTTCTGTGGACCCTTACCTCTCTAACTAAACTGGGATTTCAGCAGTGGACGCGTTTGTGGCTCGTTATTACAATGATAAAGGTACGTACTGCTTTTTTATTCTGCGTGTTTGGATGTGGACTGCTTACACAAATGTAGCAAATTTGTGCCACTCATTCCTTATAAGCTTTCCATCGAAAAACAGCGATCTGTCATCGATGCTTGAGGCTTAGACCCTCAGAATGATATATAGTTTGTCAAGATTAACTTTGTCCCGTTTCATTTATTCTATTAGAAAACAATGACACATGCAAACAAAGAGCGTTCAGTGCGACGTCGCTCTGGTGAACGTTAACAGGTTAATTTAGGTAGGTTATTTTCACCTGTGAGGCCCCAAATGGGGGGCGAAGGTTAACAGGTTAACCCTCTGGGGCTTGAGGGTGTTTTGGGGGCCTGGAGAACTTTCGACATGCCCTGACATTTATGCTTTTTTCAGTTGCTTATAAAAATAGAAATGGCTAAAGTCTAATAACATTGTAAACAGCACAAACTGGACTACAATAATATGTTAGCAGCATTTATGTACAAACCCGATTCCAAAAAAGTTGGGACACTGTACAAATTGTGAATAAAAACAGAATGCAATGATGTGGAAGTTTCAAATTTCAATATTTTATTCAGAATACAACATAGATGACATATCAAATGTTTAAACTGAGAAAATGTATAATTTTAAGGGAAAAATAAGTTGATTTTAAATTTCATGGCATCAACACATCTCAAAAAAGTTGGGACAAGGCCATGTTTACCACTCTGTGTCATCCCCTCTTCTTTTTATAACAGTCTGCAAACGTCTGGGGACTGAGGAGACAAGTTGCTCAAGTTTAGGAATAGGAATATTGTCCCATTCTTGTCTAATACAGGCTTCTAGTTGTTCAACTGTCTTAGGTCTTCTTTGTCGCATCTTCCTCTTTATGATGCGCCAAATGTTTTCTATGGGTGAAAGATCTGGACTGCAGGCTGGCCATTTCAGTACCCGGATCCTCCTTCTACGCAGCCATGATGTTGTAATTGATGCAGTATGTGGTCTGGCATTGTCATGTTGGAAAATGCAAGGTCTTCCCTGAAAGAGACAACGTCTGGATGGGAGCATATGTTGTTCTAGAACTTGGATATACCTTTCAGCATTGATGGTGCTTTTCCAGATGTGTAAGCTGCCCATGCCACACGCACTCATGTAACCCCATACCATCAGAGATGCAGGCTTCTGAACTGAGCGCTGATAACAACTTGGGTTGTCCTTGTCCTCTTTAGTCCGGATGACATGGCGTCCCAATTTTCCAAAAAGAACTTCAAATTTTGATTCGTCTGACCACAGAACAGTTTTCCACTTTGCCACAGTGCATTTTAAATAAGCCTTGGCCCAGCGAAAACGCCTGCGCTTCTGGATCATGTTTAGATATGGCTTATTTTTTGACCTATTGAGTTTTAGCCGGCAACGGTGAATGGCACGGTGGATTGTGTTCACCGACATTGTTTTCTGGAAGTATTCCTGAGCCCATGTTGTGATTTCCATTACAGTAGCATTCCTGTATGTGATGCAGTGCCGTCTAAGGGCCCGAAGATCACGGGCATCCAGAATGGTTTTCCGGCCTTGACCCTTACGCAGAGAGATTGTTCCAGATTCTCTGAATCTTTGGATGATATTATGCGCTGTAGATGATGATAACTTCAAACTCTTTGTAATTTTTCTCTGAGAAACTCCTTTCTGATATTGCTCCACTATTTTTCGCCGCAGCATTGGGGGAATTGGTGATCATCTTGCCATCTTGACTTCTGAGAGACACTGCCACTCTGAGAGGCTCTTTTTATACCCAATCATGTTGCCAATTGACCTAATAAGTTGCAAATTGGTCCTCTAGCTGTTCCTTATATGTACATTTAACTTTTCCGGCCTCTTATTACTCCCTGTCCCAACTTTTTTGGAATGTGTAGCTCTCATGAAATCCAAAATGAGCCAATATTTGGCATGACATTTCAAAATGTCTCACTTTCAACATTTGATATGTTATCTATATTCTATTGTGAATAAAATATAAGTTTATGATATTTGTAAATTATTGCATTCCTTTTTTATTCGTAATTTGTACAGTGTCCCAACTTTTTTGGAATCGGGTTTGTACATGATTGTGTTTTTGAGAAATCGTACTCTCTGGGTTCCCTGAGATACGGAACGAGTACTGCGTCTTACTAAAGACGCTATGGGAAAAAGCCTTTTTTCTCCTTTACTGAAGCCTTATTCAATCACGCAGTGAAACGGCACGATCATTGGTTCGTGCAGTGTGTTAAAACGAACCAATGTGTCGGCAGCGGAGCTGCACGAGCCTATGGCGACGGAGCCCGCCAGAATGGGCGGGGTTATCTGGCTATATAATCGGCCGTCTCACCATAGGATCCTCAGGTTTACTTCGACTGAAGCGACGACTGAGTCGTGCAGCTACCTGGCACGGCAAAGTACGCAGTACTCGTTCCGTATCTCAGGGAACCGAGGTTACGATAGTAACCGAGTACGTTCCCTATCGATACTCCACTCGTACTGCGTCTTGCTAAAGATGCTATGGGAACACAATTCAATCACGCCGTGCTATGGTAGAGGAACGACTGTGTAAAATACCTCCATAAGCATTCCATGCTCAGAGGGAAGTAGTATACTTGGGCTAAAGCGAGCTGAGCTCATAGAGGTCACGCTCGGCCTGGGTCATTCCATGTATTCCTCACATACTCAGCACTTTCAGGGCTGAGATATGTAAGGAACCCATCAGAGAGCTTGAGTGCCCGTGCAGTCAAGAGTTCTCCGTTAGGGTTGTTCCCACAACGTAAGTCATACTCATCTAAGCAGATAGGACCCTGGCCTGCAAGGCCGGTACATCCAGCATATAAAACCTTGCAGATGTGGACGGCGAGGCCCAGCCGGCCGCCGCACAAATGTCTGTAATGGACACACCGCTAGACCAGGCCCATGACGAGGCAATGCCTCTAGTCGAATGGGCTCGTACTCCAATGGGGCATTGAAGGCCCAAGGAAGAGTAAGCCAGCGTAACGGCATCCTCTATCCACTTAGAGAGTCTCTGCTTCATGACCGGAAGCCCTTTGGCGCGGTTACCGAAGCTAACAAAGAGCTGTTCCGTGCGCCTGAAGGAGGCGGAACGCTCAAAGTAGATCCGTAGGGCTCTAACAGGGCATAACAAAATTAACTCCCGGTCCACCTCGGAGGGAGGAAGCGCGGAGAGTGTGATGACCTGAGCTCTGAACGGAGTGGAAAGTACCTTAGGTATGTATCCATGCCTTGGTTTTAGGACGACCTTGGAGTCGTTTGGCCCAAATTCCAGGCAGGCAGGGCTCATAGAGAGCACCTGCAGGTCTCCTACTCGCTTGACTGACGCTAGTAGCAGAGCAGTCTTCAGCGACAGTGACCGAATGTTCGTGGACTGGAGCGGCTCAAAAGGAGGGCCCCTCAGGGCCCTCAGCACAGTGGGTAACTCCCACGTAGGGACAGTAAGGGGCCGAGGCGGATTCAGCCTCTTGGCACCCCTCAGAAAGCGGACGACAGCATTGTCCCTGCCCACTGATTAGCCCGCAATAGGGGCGTGAAAGGACGCTATAGCCGATACGAACACCCTGAGTGTGGAGGGAGAGCGTCCTTTATCCAGCAGTTCCTGCAGGAAGGACAGAATCACCGCCAACTCAGAAGCAGGGGGGTCCTCACCGCGGTTTAGACACCATTTGGAGAAAACCGCCCATTTAAGGGCATAGAGGCGTCTCGTAGACTGGGCTCTAGCCTCAGAAATGGTATTTAGCACTCGCTCTGGGAGGCTGGTAGGCTCCCGTTGAGCGGCCAGAGGTGAAGCCCACAGTTCGGGACGAGGGTGCCAAAATAAACCGTTCGCCTGAGAGAGGACGTCTCGTCTCAGGAGCACGGGCCAGGGGGCTGTGGTTAGCAGCTGGGTCAGCTCTGACATCCAAGGCTGGTTCTCCCACAGGGGGACCACCAACAAGACCTTGTGTCGTTGATCCCTGATTCGCCTGATCACCTGAGGAATCAGAGCGATCGGAGGGAATGCATAAAGGAGGAGGTTGGGCCAGTCGTGGGCCAACGCGTCCTTGATCTTCGAATAATAGGCTGGGCAGTGAGAGTTGTCTTTGGAGGCGAAAAGGTCTACTTCAGCCTTGCCAAAGATTCTCCAGATCATTCGAACCGTCTGCGGATGGAGCATCCACTCTTCTGAGGGGACGTTGCTCCGTGATAACATATCCGCTCCTTGGTTCAATCTGCCCAGCAAATGTGCTGCTCTCAGCGAGCGCAAGTTGAGCTGAGCCCACTCCAGAAGTCGCTCTACCATAAGGAAGAGGCGCTTCGAGGAGAGACCTCCCTGGTGATTTACGTAGGACACCACTGACATGTTGTCTGAGCGGATCAGCACATGTCGTTCCTTTAGCTCTGGCAGGAAAAACTGGCAGGCTCGACACACTGCTAGCATTTCTAAACAGTTGATGTGGAGGTTCCGCTCCGCCTTCGACCAAAGGTCGGTTTGCCTTCGCACAGTACCCCCCAACCCATGTTGGAGGCGTCTGTCGTGACAACTTTCCTGCTGCAGACCATCCCTATGGTCACACCCTTTCTGCTTCTCACTCAGGGCTGTGTCTATGCTAATAGGACAGCGTCACAAATGGGCGGGAATTTTTCCCCTCGGTGACATGAACAGAGGGAGAATCTGAAACTGCTCGTTCTGAGAGACTGTTTATGATTTTTTTTTAGATTATAAAAAAAGGAGGGGGTGGATTTTTACCATTATATAGGCTGGTTGTTTTCACACACTGCGTTCACACAACTATGTTCAAACACCTTTTAAAAGTGATTTTTGCATAATAGGTCCCCTTTAACTTTTAATCAAGACTAGTTAGCATATAATTCATAATTGAAATGGTTTAATAACAGTATTTTGTTATGTTACACTTTAATTGGTTACAAAATAGGTGAAGTATAGTAAAAGATAAACAGATTTGTACCCAGCATGTATGTAAAATGTTACCTGAGAGAGAGAGAAAAAGAGAGAGAGCAGAGCCCCATGAAGAGGGCCCCAGCGAAGAAAGAGAGCTCGCCAGCCAAGAAAATATACAGTAAAGACAAGAGACAGAGCAACAGTTACAATCCTCTGTTATCCCTTCCTTGATCATTTGACTAAAACACAAATATGAGACATTCAAACTGACCAATCAGCAAACTACAGCTTCACTAACTGTACTAAAGGTGTGATGATTAGTAGACCCCCAGTGTATACACATCTTGGCCTACTGGCCTTGATTGCTATCAGCACTTCTGTGTTTTCAGGAATGCCAAATGGCCCTTTTGTTATGGAAGACAGGTTTAGGACAGGAAAGCAGAAGTCTTTGATCATTTTCAAACTTACAGGTTTGACAGACTTTATGACTGTGTTTGTCCAGAAAGTCTGGTAGTGATTCACAGGAACGTGTCCTCATCCCACTTTGGATTTCAGTCTTCTGCTTGATGACCATGCTGGATGAAACCACTGACACATGAATAATTATTTGTATTATTAATGTGTCAATCATTTCGTAGCTCAATGTTTTATGTTTCCTTTATCATTCAGACAAAATCAAGGTGAATTAAAATGCAAATTCAAATGTGATTCAACAAAACCCAGTCGTTTCACTTGTTTCCACAGGGTTTTTATTGGTTGAGGAGATGGCACGTGGACAAGAAGGTAAGAATCCTTCAGTGTCTTAACACTTTTGTTCTGTTTTGTCTGTTAAATGGGCAGATATAAAAGTACTTAGAAATTTAGCCCTGTAATGAAGATCTGATGCAGTTTGATGCCCAAGTTTTATCGTCCTGTTAGTTATAGTTCCTGATACCAGATAGACCAAAGTCAGAAAATGAACTACTTATTAACAGGCAATATTTCCCTCCAAAATTGATTTTTTTTCAGAAACAGGCTTTACAAATTTGGGTAACACTTTACATTAAGGTTTCCTTTATTAAGGGTTTATAAAGGTGTTCATAAATGACTAATAACTCTCTTACAAATGCATTATAAATCATTGATAAGCAGTTATAAATGCATGAATAAAAGGGTGTTTTTGATGCAATACCTGCCAAATAGTGAGCCATTTTTAACTCATATGATATAAATGCTTAACAAATATATTAATACTTATTTCACTCAAAACCAGATTGCTGATTTATTTCATGATGCAGCAAAAATTTACTATTATAGCAAGCCTGAAGGATGTTGTATTTTACAGTTTTCTCATTTATATACATATATTTATATACAATGTTTCTTATCAGAATCTACTCTGTACCTTCCCATGATTCTCCGCAAAAGTTCATGATGCCTATCCACTTAGAAATTGATGTATTTTGTTTATTAAGATTAAATTACCATCTTGATTTTTATTTTGGGGGGAAAATCATAAAAGCGCAACCGTGACTTGATGACATATTAATATACACTTTGAGAGATTAAAATTTCACTTCAGAGCATGTTGGAGCAATCCGTGACTACTACTTCTTTGAAAACGTGACTTTACATCGGATGCTCGCTAGTGCCAACTACAGGCTTTGGTGATGTGATCCTGAAAGAATATAATAATATATAATATAATAAATGTATTAAATGTGTAAGACCTGGTCGAAACCAGAATACACACACACACCTAATTTCAACACATTCCTGAAGCAGGAATGAAAGCTCCCATTCCAGCCCATCGTTCGCCCCGAACCTCCTTATCTCCTGGGACCATAAAAACCAGGATATATTGGAGAAGGACATCTGGATGTCTTTAGAGAAGAGCAACTTTAAGAGCTTGGCTGGATTTATCATAAATAAAGTCGAACAAGGGCAAAGACCTTGTCATTTGGAGAAACTTCACACAAACCCTCCCGAATCTCTTTCCATTAACGCAGTAAATTCAAGGATGGTATCGTTGAAGATGATGTTTTTACGATCAACGTCCAACTAGGAAAATCTCCAGATCTTCCCAAAAACGTGAAATTACGACCTCGCGTTATCAGCACATTCCAGGAACGCGCCTTGTTGCTCTCTAACAGACAAAGAGACGCCTTGCTCAAGTATCTAAAAAGGACAAAATTATACTAGTTTCTGCTATTGAAGCAATATACTGGAAAAACACTATATATAATATATTCACAACATATATTAAGGTTGTCACGACATGTATAAACTTTACTATGGTATTGGAACGTATGAAATTGTTGTAATCTTCTGATGCATAACTTCACCTGATGCCTAGTGTTCAGTTCACATGCTGGATGTGTTTATTTAGAATTTAGGATCGTTTAATCGATGCATTAACCGCGTAATGAATACAAAGGATATATGTATTTTTGTGCATGTCAAATACGTGGTGTTTGGTTTCAGATGAAAGCTGATTTCATCAATAGTAAGCTGGTGTGGATGAAATTTGTTTGTTCTCATCAATGCATGATTACAATACGAATAGAAATCTGCTGTCAATATGTTTTTCATGTGATAAATAATTGAACAGATAAGGTATGCGTACGGAGAGAAGCTGTACAGGGCGGGGCTCCGCCCCACAGGAAGAATCCGATTGGGTCAGTCGCCCGGGGGGCAGATCCCAAATCGGCCCGTTAAAAACAGATACTCTTCAGAGTTGTAGTGGTTGGAAATTGAAAAGAAAAGCTTAAGCTCAGCTCGCTCCTTGCTGGATGCTCTCAGCCATTTAACATCATGATCGCGCAGTAAACTGAGATCAAGACTCAAGCTTCCAAAGAACTTTGACATCTAAAAGCCTCAGAAACTGAACCAACTTCCTGGGAGCGTCATCAAGTCAGAACGAGGCCAACCAACCACTGAAGAGTATTCTCGTGACAACGAACTACCAAGCCGCCCATCAGCGCGCGATCTTTTCTGAGCCGGGAACAACTGAACTCAACTGAAAGCGAGAAAGTAAGACAAAATCTCCTGAATCGGCTGAACTGGTTGTATTCATCTTTTAAGAGTAAAGACAGAAGAGTTCTATGCGTGTGTGATTTCCCTCAGGTTGAAAACGAGCATTAGAACCTAAAACTCTCTTCAGATCAAAACAATTCATTGCAACGAATGTGTGTGTTTGTTTACGTCTTTTGTTTCGTGTTGTTTAGCTTAGTATTGTGTTAGAGTAGTGAAATAAACTTTGATTCTATTAAGAAATCTCATGTCTGTTGCTATGTGATTCTCCAAGTCTTGAAATTACTTGCCAAAAGATCGCGTTACCGGTGCTCATGAGCTTGATAACTAACTATTTGGTTTGTTTTATCGTTGGCCGCGAATAAGATAAACAAAATTGTGAAGAGATAACGTGCTGATTTTAATGCTCGCTGGACAAGTCGTTAATAAGGTATCGTTAACAAGGTATAAGTTGGACATTCTGATTAATCTCAATTAATCATATACATATCGAATCTTAAGAGTGATTCCCTAAAAGCTAAAGTTAGAACAATGATTCTAATGATTACTTACAAATGCAATGTTATGCTACGTCTAATAAATAAATAAATATACATATTTGTCACAGATCGTAGTGAAGGGCAGTGAGGAAGTAGGATTCAGATGCAGCAGTATCTACTATTTTTATTAAGAAGATTACTTAACTCAGGGAAATGTAGGAGAACAAACCATCCACATACAAAGGAATTCAGACAACCAAAGACTAAAACTCTACTACTCTACACTCTAGGACTATAATAGACCAAAGGAGAAAGGAACAAAATATAATGCAATACATTTATATTTAGTAATTTAGCAGATGCTTTTATCCAAAGCGACTTACAAATGAGGACAATGGAAGCAATCAAAATTAACAAAAGAGCAATGAAATCTAGTACTATAACAAGTCTCGTAATACACGTAGCAAGATTTTTAAATAATATTATAAAAGGAAAACAGATTTTTTTAAATAAAAATAAAACATAGCATACAAAAAGACTAGTAAAGCTAGTGATAGGTTTTTTGTTGTTTTTTTAAATAAAACAAACAGTAAAAGAATAAAGTGCAAATCTAAAAGGAACAAGTTCTTTTTTTTTTAGAATAGAATTAGAATAGAGAGTGCTAGAGTTAGGGGGTCAAATAAAAATGGAAGAGTGTGTTTTTAGTAAATTCTTGAAGACAGCTAAGGACTCAGCTGCTCTGATTGAGTTGGGCAGGTTATTATCATTAGGCAATAATATGAAAGAATCACTAAGCAAACAAACACGGACCTAAACATGACATTATATAAATACATATTATAATAATACATAGAAACAACATTAGAAATCTGTGAAAATGCTGTTATACAATTTCTGATCAATTCTGGTGTGCAAATTTGTGATTCTTTTCTTTCCTTTTATTTTTTAGTTACATTTACATTCCTGTTACATTTTGGGGAAAAAAAGGGATCACATCACCAAAGCCTGTGTGTCTGTAGTTGCCTGTGTGTCACCAAGGCCTCTAGTTGGTGCTAACGAGCATCCTCAAAGATGAGGAAGTCACACTGCTAGGATTGGTCCAACGTGCTCTGAAGTGAAATTTTAATCTCACAAAGTGTTTATTAATTTTAGGGATCAGCTAACTGTGAGGTGACACTGCAGAGTATACTTTTCAAGTGTTTAAATGTGTAATCGTTTTGTTAGTTGAATTAATTTGTTACCGTAAAAATAACCACGCCGGCGATCCACGGACGGTTTGCCCGCACACAGGTAACGTTACTGCGAGTGTGAATGAACAAATACTGAAGTTACAGCGGGTTTATCATGATATAAAAAACTTAAAAAAACACTGATTGTTTATTAATATAATGTTCTGTAATGGTGCTTTCAGTCATTTATTTAATTATTATTTCAGAACTGTTAGATAAAATAAAAATATGTACTTTTTTTCATTTGTATAAGCCACTTTCCATGTGCAGTTATGCTCAGTAATGTTGTTTAAGTAGTTTTGTTTACTGATATAGTGCATCAATAATAAAATACATTTAACAGAGAAAAAAATATATTTTGTGTCTGCATTAATAAATGATTAGTAAGTTCACTTTAACAGGTTAATGATGTTCATACCGCATCAATAAATGGTTCACAGGTGTTCACTTGTAAGATTCATGTTCATAGGTTATTAACGTTCATAAATCATTAATAAATGGTTCACAGGTCATGAAATCATGAAATAAATCAGGAATCTGGTTTTGAGTGAAATAAGTATTAATAAATATATTTGTTAAGCATTTATAACATGTGAGTTAAAAATGGCTCACTATTTGGCAGGTATTGCATATTATACTGCTTTTGTATAATAGAACATACCAAGCCCATCATGATATATAGGCCAAGATTAGAATTAAACTGAGTAACAAATGTTGGATATCCAAAATAATAAAAAAGATGTTCGCAATCATCCTTTTACCCTTGTGTTTTAAATATCTGTCACTGTTTTGCACCCTTAACCCTTAATTTCTGACCCTGTGGTGGACATGTAGCTGATGATGAGTAAGAAACATTAGTTTGGTAAAGGTCTTCTGCAGTAGTAGATGACTTCTTATTGGCCTTTATCCATGAATTTCTTCCAGAGAATGCAGCACTATGGGGCCAAGCTAGTCAGTCATCAACTTATGGTCCAGGATATGTTCCTGAAAAGGCTGTTGATGGATCGTTGGCCAGCTTTACACACACTAACCAAGAGACCAATCCATGGTGGAGAGTGGATCTACTGAAAGTGTACAAAGTGAACAGAGTGACCATCACTAATAGACCGACCAGTGCTGATAGGATTAATGGAGCGGTGATTCGTATCGGGAACTTTCTTGCCATTTACAACAACACCATGTGAGGATTTCTTTCTTTTGATTTGATTTCTGTGGCTGAAGTGAAGAATGAACAGAAACAGATAACAGATGATCTTTCTGTTTGTAGATGTGGTGTGATTTCTACTCTTGGAGCCAGTGCCACGACCACTTTCTCATGCGGTGGTATGAAGGGACGTTATATGGTTGTTCATCTTGCTGGAAATCTGAAGATTCTTAGTATTACTGAAGCTGGAGTCTACGGGTATTTGGCAGGTAATTAGTTTTTGTAGAGCACTTTATTGAATGTAATAAATACTTTTTTAGAAACTTACTTTAAACTCATAGTTCACCAGAAATCACACTCATGTCTTTCCAAACCAGTATGACACTATTCATGCTTAACTGGTGTCTTATGTACAGATGATTCTGATAAACATGGGGCTTGAGCATATAACAGGGATACAAACTCATCATGGGTGAAAAAGGTGACAAAGACCCCCCCCTAAAATATTTTAAAAACCTTTATGATTTTTACATTTAGTTCATGAAGATGAAAAATTGTCTCCTGGTGGAAAACAAAGATTTGTAAGATGAAAATGACATGAAATTACCAGTAGATGCCAGCAGAGGATCACTCATTAGCTCAGTTGCCGTTTCCACTCCCTGTTTTTTCCCAAGTTTTGCTCTTGGATTTATTACAAATTGACTATGAGGTATAGCAAGTGCAGGAAGTCACAAAAACAAATAAGCACAGACACCAACAGCCTAGAAGGGTTAATTGACCTATCGGTAAGCCCCTCCCCTAGAACGCAGATGAGCCAATGGCAGTCGAGTAGCAGTTGCACGGAGAGCAGAACTCGGACATCTTTAGGTTTCAGCGCCATAGAGAAACACTGGACGATCCGAAGAGGTTTATGCTACAAAAAAATGCAAAAACTATGCCTGGGGTACTTGTAACACTGATTCCAGGTATCCTGAGAGGATGAGCTGTATGACTTATTTTATTACATTTCCTGAATCTAAACAAAACAGAGCAAAATGTCCCAAAGCATTCAACCTCAATCCAAATGAAGACAAAAACATTCATTTTATGGTTGTCATACACTCATTAAGTTACAATTTATAATGCTCAAGCAGAACGTTAATGTCATCTTGTGCTTTAGCAAGGTATCTCTGGCTAAAACTAGCTAACGTTAAAGTTAGTGAGTCCATGCTAATGTACAAACCTAAATAGTGGACTGTTCTCATGTCTTGTACAGTGTAGGGCAAAAACACATAAATGAAGGTCTACATTTCACTATCTCTCCATATTAAACTGGTTAAATGTACATTAATTTAATCATACCCTGCAATACATAAACAGTGTTGATCCTGCATGTTGTCATCCGCGATCGTGATGACCGACCGTAATATGAGACTTCTCCCGCTTGCATTGTGATCTGTAAACCCTCGCTTCGAGTTACCCACCGTATTTATTTTTAAATATTTTATAAATCACTTTTTGGAAATTTTAATTCCCATTTGGTGGCCTTCTGTGTCCAGAATTGTGCAAAAACATCGTGGGACAAGGTTTTCACACTGCAGCTGTCATCGTAAGACAGTTATCTGTTTGTCCGAGGGAGCAAAAGTAACTAAGGGGGCGGGGCTTACGATAACTCACTTCTTCTGTAGATGAAGCTGGATCACAAATGATTTGCGCAAACATAGATGTACAGTGCCTTGCGAAAGTATTCATACCCCTTAATTTTTTTAATGTTTTATGTTGCTTAAAAACTTAAATGATTCCATTGCATAAGTAATGCAATAATTTACAACTACTCGTGTAATGGATTGGATGGACGTTACGTGATTATTCATATTCCTGGAGACTGGAAGATTCTTGCGCTTTGTGAGGTTGAAGTCTACGGGTACTTGGCAGGTTGTAGAGCATTATATTCAATATTCTACATTAATATATAATTCATGTAATATCATGCCATACTTGAAACGTACTATAAAGGAACACAAAATCTTAACTTCCAAAATTCGGTTTGGTGAGGGTAGTTGATGTAGTAATAACGTCTCCAGGTTACGTATGTAACCATGGCTCCCTGAGTAGGGAACGAGACATTGCGTCCTCTAGGAGTCGCTTTGGTCAACGCCGTCAACGTGACCCGTGCCTGAAGCATACATACAAAAACCACAACATGTTTGCCAGCGCCAGCCTATGATGTCACTACCGGTATAAAGGTATAAGGTATAATATAAAGGGGCATAAAGGGGCGCCGGGAGAATAAGTCATCCACTTCTTTGTCTGAAGCTTGTGTCCGAAGCATGGCACAAAGCCTAGAGCAGGGGTGCCCACCCTTTTTTATGTGGGGATTACTTTTCAAATGAGAAACTCACCGAGATCTACCAAGTGAAAAATAAATAAATAATAAAATGCATATAAAATAAATAGGCCTAAATAAAAAAGTTTGTTGGGTTGTATCTTTATATTGCATTAATTTACTTTTTAATTAAAAAAAAAAATTATAATAAAAATAATGTTCAATCATTAGTATCCCTATAGAACCGTGCCTACATTTACCTAAAGCAGTGGTTCTCAACCTTTTTTTTACTCCAAGACCCCCTCCTCTCCAAATCAATACTGCAAGCCCAAACTTTTCTATTCACTAAAAACATTAGTATTTTCATGTATTTATTTTATTTTTATTTTTTTAAAAATAGGCCTACTTCGCAAAAATGACTCACAAACTTCAAAACATGCGAGCATCCGTTATAAAACCCTGTAAACCCTGTGTAAACTACTCATCAGTTGTAAATGTTTTACAAACTTTATGGTTTCCAGTCGTGTGTGCGTAAATATATATATATATTCACAAACAAGCTGTAACCTGGAAGGTTTGTAAAACATTTACAACTGATGAGTAGTTTACACTTTAGATTAGGGGACGCAGAAAGCTTTGTAAATGATTTATAATGTTTATTGAGATAATAGTACAATGTTGACATTTCAATGATCTATAAGTGATTAATAATATATTAACTAGTAACTATTAACCATTAAGGATGTGTTTAATTATTTCATGATGCTATTTATAAAGATAACTTATGACAGATTTATAAATCGTTAGCATATTACTTAATCATTTGTGAATGTATAGTTATGTTTTGTAAATGATTAGTTCATCATTAGCGAATTACTTGTAAATGACTTTTAAATGAATTAACAAAACATACACAAATTGTTAGCATATCACTTATTAATCGCTTATGAATGTTTTGTAAACGATTAGTTAATCATTAACTAATCACTTATAAATGACTTATAACTGGACGTTATTATAAAGTGTTACCTTTAGTTTTAAGTTATCTAGTTACCACTGTCCTAAAGCGTGATCTACCAGCATTGCCTAGGCGATCGACCTATTGGGCACCCCTGGCCTAGAGGATGCAGTGTCTCCTTCCCTACTCAGGGAACCATGGTTACATACGTAACCTGAGACGTTCCCTTTGGAGGGAACTTCAATATGCGTCCTCTAGGGGTCGCTTTGGGTAACAGAATACCCATGCCACCTTGCTGAGGGGCGTGCATGCCAGCACAAAGACGAGCACTAGTACCAACTCTACCAAGCTAAGGGAGTTGCCCCTGGGATGGTGCGATGGCTGTCAGTGACATTATCCCCTTCGGTCAAAGGCCTGAGCTGCATACCTGCAAATAAGTTGCCAAAGGCCTGAGCTGCAGATAAGTTGGACATTTTGATATTAATCAAAATGTCCAACTTATACCTTATTAACCATACCTCATTAACGATTTGTCCAGCAAGCATTAAACCAGTAGGCCTTAACAATTCAGATTATTTCCGTGGCCACAGTACTACTGAATTGATTAGGTAATGTTGAGCATGGGTAAAATTAGCATAGGTAAAATTAGCACAGGTAACGCGATCTTTGGCAAATAGTTAAGACTTGAAAATCACATAGCAACAGACAAGAAATTTCTTAATAGAATCAAAGTTTATTTCACTATTCTACCACAATACTAAGCTAAATAACACAAAACAGAATACGTAAACACACACACACACACACACACACACACACATTGCAGGCAATGAATTGTTTTGATCTGAAGAGAGTTTTAGGTTCTAATGCTCGTTTTCAAGAATGCTCTAACTTCAAACTGAGGGAGTCACAAGCAAGGAACTTCACTATCTTTACTCTTAGAGATGAATACAACCAGTTCCAGCACAAGTAAGGAGATTTGTTTGATATTACTTGCTTTCAGCTGAGTTTCCTTTCCGTTCCTTCCTGGTTAAGGGAACCCCGGGTGCGGATTGGCTGCTGATGTGTCGTCGTCACGGGGAACCCCTCTAGCATATTGGTTGGGTTCTCTGTGGAGTGGTGATGGCTCTTAGGAAGTTCGTTTCAGTTCTTCGGCTTCAGGTGTTGAAGTTTCTTTAGAAGTTTGACTAAGTCTTGATTGTTGTTCAGTGCTCTGCCAGATGTTAATGGCAAGAAGCGCTTAACAACGCGATCAGAGCAGGAGCCGAAGTTTCAAACAGCGTGCGAGCAAGCAGAGAGAGCGCACAGCACAGCTGGGCGTCTGTCTTTAACGGGCTGATTTGGGATCCACCCACGGGCGACTGACCCAATCGGATTCTTCCTGTGGGGCGGAGGCCCGCTCTGCACGGCTTCTTTCCGTGCATACATTATCTTTTCAGTTATTTTATCACATGAAGAAACTATTGACAGCAGATTTCTATACGTGTTGTAATCATACATTATAATAAAAAAAGTCAACTTTCATCCACAAGAGATTATTGCTGACGAAATCAGCTCTCGTTCAACATCAAACATTAGGTATTTGGCATAAACAAAGTACATACCTTAATTTTATATACTTACATGGGTTAATACAGTACATCGATTAAACGATCCTAAATTCTAAATAAATCACACCAAGCATGTGAAACTAAACAATAGTGATCGTGAGACATTAGACATTGAAAGATTACAACAATACCCTAGATTCCAATAACACAGCAAGCTTATAAATGACATGAAATACAACCTTAATATATATTGTAAATATATTGTATATATTGTTTTTGAGTATATTGCTTCAATAGCAGAAACTAGTATAATTTGTCCCTTTTGAAATACTTAAGCAAAGGTTTGAGTCTCTTTGTCTGTTAATAAGCAGAAAAGGTGCGTTCCTCTGCTAGGGAGCGCGAGGTCATGGGAATGTCACGTTTGTGGAGATCTGGAGATTTCCTTAGCTCGGACGTCGGTTGTAAAACCGTCTCCTTGTTGATACCATCATTGAATTACTGCATTACACCATCAGGAGTTATGTGCTGGATCCTTTCCAGATGACAAGGTCTTTGCCCTGTTTCTGGTTGAATTATGTTTAAGTGGTAAGAAAGCCACAGTAAAGTCCTGTTGCAAACATTGAAGGTTCTGTTCTTTAAAGACATGTTCCTCTCAGATATCTCCTGTTTTTTAGAGGTCTCCTGAGATAAGGAGATTTAGGGCAGGAAATCGGCCAGCCAGTCAAATGCTGGGAGTGGGAGCTTTGATTTCTGCTCAGGAATGTCCCAAATTATCTGTGTCCTGGTCTACTAAGCTCTACACTTACATTTCATACTGAAAACCGTTTATAAGAAAAGAGATTAGTCAAAATGATGAATGATTATAGGTGATTATATTATTTTATCAGATTTTTAGAACATTAGGTAATTTTCATCAACCGGTTAAAATTTACAACTGTGCATAAAAAAATTAGTGTTGATTTGAACAATAACGGGAGACAGGCCAAGGTGGGCGAAGATAAAAATCTTTGTCATTATTTTATCTTTCTTATTAAAAACTAAGAACAAAGATACACATTACAAGTACATATAATATATAAATAGAACAAACAGTGCTTTATTTCCAGGTGCAATAGGTGTATTTAGCAGGAGCATTCAAGAAATTGAATGAACAAATATAAAAACAAAAAAAAGTATATAGACTGATTCCTAAAGCAACTGTATTCAAGTTTTTCAGTCAAAAGTAGTGAGTGATTTTTCTCTTTGCGTTTTGTTGTTTTATTAACGTTAAAGGAATAGTTCCCCCAAAAATAAAAATTCTGTCATATGTCTGTCAATTCTGTCATGATGTTTTATTTTTATACCATCATTTACTCAAAAGTTGTTTTAAACCTGAGTGAGTTTCTTTCTTCTGCTGAACATAAATGCTGTTGTGAAGAACGTGGAAAACCAAACAGTTGCTGGTCCACAGTGACTTCCATAGGATTTTGTCCTACTATCAAATTCAATGTGGACCCGCAACTTTTTGGTGAGCCTCATTCTTCAAAATATCTTCTTTTGTGTTCAGCACAAGAAATAAATTAATACTGGTTTGGGACAACATGTGAGTGAGTAAATAATGACAGAATTCAATTGTAGGGTGAACTATCTCTTTAATGACAGTCGACAGCATGTTTAGTTCTGTCCCTTTCAGACCTGCACGCATATACAGACACACATCCATTTTTCTCTCAACAGTTTACTTTCATTTTAGACATAACTGAGTCTATATGTAAATCTTGTGTGTTTTGACAGCATTAGAGCAAAAGATAACTTACTTCAGTAATCAGGCGCTGTTTGAAAGGGTTTTAGTGCGCGATTCTGGTGTATGCTCTCAGAAAAAGCGCACATCAGACCAGCGCGCGAATGAAACATTTAACCGGCAAATATGCAAAATAATGTACTTTTGCAATCGCTAATAAGTGCAGTGTCCTGTCAGAGTAACTCTACTGCTGTATGTCGTGTTGTACAGAATACAGAGACAGCGGCGCAGAACTGTAATTGATAGTATCGTGCTACAGAAAATATTCTATGATATTTCTTCAAAAGCAGATCGTGGAGAGATTTTATCGTCCACGATCAAAAATCGTCATATTGCACACCCCTAATTCCTTCATATTTTAATTCATATAATTTCCCTCTGTAAAACCTTTCACTGCTTTCAGCCATATTTTCAAACAAAACTATTAAACGGTAGCACTAACTGTCGGGAATGTAATCTTGTGGTCAGACTAGAGTGAGCTTGGCAACCCCTTGTAAATCTTTAGCGACCCCCAGGTTGAGAACCACTGCCCTAGAGGATGCAGCTTGAAGTTCCCTCGAAAGGGAACTCGCTTCATCTTCAGTCATTGTTCCTCAGTAATCTTCCCCTCTGCTGCAAACTTTGTGCATCAAGACGAGTCATGACATTTTTTTTCATACATTTTTTAGAAAATCTGGCAGGTGCTGGAGCTGCTATACAGTCGTCAACATCTGCGGACTGGTTTGCTGAAAAGGCCATTGATCGAGGTCTCCAGCAGTTCTATACGGGATGCTCCTCAACCCTTAATGAGACTAACCCATGGTGGAGGCTGGATCTGCGTGATGTCTACCGAGTTAGTGAAGTGGTCTTCACTAATAGAAAAGACTGCTGTGCTGAACAAATAAATGGAGCGGAGATTCGCATCGGAAACTCTTTGGAGAACAACGGCACCAACAATCCCATGTGAGAAACTTGAGGCTGAAAGAGCGTGAGACGTCAAGTACAAATGTGAAGGATTAATACAGATATGACAGTATTTTTATATCCTTCATGTGTTTCTCTGTCTGTAGATGTGCTGTTATTCCTGCTATTCCAGCAGGTGAGTCCTACAGCTACTCATGTGATGGGATGGAGGGACGTTACGTGAATCTGATCATTCCTGGAGACAAGAAGATCCTCACTCTGTGTGAGGTGAAGGTCTATGGAGAAGGTATACATCAGTAATATTGGTTTATAATATATCAGATAATAATTTCTTCACATTATACATTTTTGTCAATATGACGCAGTGAGGAGCTTGGAAAGGTTTTAATAAATTCAAGCTCATTTGTAGGGTGCAAACCATATTTTTATGAATTTACATATGTACAAATATATTTTTCTAGGTCCCTGTTTAAAAAGATCATTTGTAAAACTGCTGTTTCACTCCAGCAATGATTTGACCGACTCTACAATGAGAGAAAACGTTCTCAAACAGGTAAAAGTAACAAGTGATGAGAAAACAAACACTTACCACAATAGGTTTACGACAGGAGTGCTGATCACCTATTGATTATTCAGTCAAACTATTTACAGCATCAACAAATTTACAATATTCTCACATTTTAAAGAGACATGATTTTACAAAAGTACTGTTTGGGACATGACACGAGAAAAGAGGAGAGGAAGATTTGAATGTCTTCATATTCTGATCTAATCTGGGGTGCGTTTCCCAAAAGCATAGTTAGCCAACTATATCTTTACCAGCATAGTTGAACGATTTGGTGTTTCCCGAAACCATAGTTCAAACGAACATTCGCAATCAGTGTAGCAAACTTACATGGTTGGAGCTACAGCTCTCGACCTGTGGTTAGAAGCATAGTTTCTTGTTAGTAAGATATATGGGCTTAAATAAATATGCTCTTGGGCACAACAAGCAAGCTAACATGCAGTACTATCTGTATCTTCCATTCTATCTAAATATAAATGCATTTTAATTATGTACTTTTTAATTACGCATCCATTGTAAGCGCCGTTTTAGAAAAGTGCGCATGTGCTTAAATGCCTAAGGGAACCCCGGAGTATGACGTAAGAGGGAACCCGCGATCAATCAAACATCAAATAAAGAAAAATGACAGGGAACAAAAAAATAATAAATTAGTCAGTAGGTGCCATGTTCAATACAGTAGCATCTCTAATCAGTTAAATAGCAGAAGTTATTCCTCCACCACATGCATGTGACGTCATTAACAGTGGCCCTATGTTGCTGAACTAACGTGGTTCAGACGACGGAGATGCGCCCATGTTCAGGAAACAGTTGTGACTAGCTAGTTAGTTTCCAAAACGATGCATCGTACTATGGTGGTTAATCAGTGAGTTACGTCATTGTTCGGGAAACATAACCCAGTTTAGTATGAATGTTATTTCCAGTTGGGATCTGCTCTGGCTGATAGAGGATTCACAAACGTGACACTGAGGTGGTCTCAAACCCCTAAACAGGAAGTGATGCGGAAAGTGGACGCTGACAAACGTGAGTCTGTTCCCACAGCTGTACAATAACTTATGACATATGCTGTACAAATAGGAATGATTATAAAATGATGATATTTAATAGAAAAAATGTTTCATTTACAGGTCACTGTGATAGAAGTATGCAATAATGCCCTGGAAATCAACAGTGTCTTTGACTCACTAAATTCACATTCATTCAGTTTATTCATAATTTATGAAAGCCCGTTTCCACCACTGAATAAAATATAAAACAAGGTAACTGTGACTTTTTATCTCACAATTCTGACATAAAGTCCCTTCTGAGGGGAAAAAAGAGACTATTTTCTTACAATTGCAAGTTTGTATCTCACAATTATGACTTTATTTCTCAGAATTATGACTTTATTTCTCAGAATTATGACTTTATTTCTCAGAATTACGACTTTATTTGACTTTATTTCTCAGAATTGTGACTATTTCTCAGAATTATGACTTTATTACTCAGAATTATGACTTTATTTCTCAGAATTGTGACTTTATTTCTCAGAATTGTGAGAGTAGTAACTACAGTCTAGTGTAATCCTAGTCTTTACTTTTTAATATTAGAAACAGTACTAATAGCATTAGTTAGATGCCAGATATATCATGTGTTTTTTAAGCTATGACTTTGGATTGATTTTTAGAATAGAGATCACGGTTCTCCCACGATTCAGAAAACAAAACATTAGCCTACATATTATTGCATGTGTTGAAAATTATATTTAATAACTAAATATAGAAATATTTATCCATTCCAAATCAGTTGTCTCTGAAGTCTCCAATTGCATTCAATCCTGATTTTCCCACTCTCATACAGAATAGAGGAGTGTTGGAGTTAGGTCATGTATTTGATGACGGTCAAATGAGATCGTTTCAGGAGTTAAGAAAGGCATTTAATCTGCCCAGAAAATATTTTCATAAATTCTTTTAAATCCGACACTTTTTAGAGTTACAGTTAAACGAAGGTAATATACAACTTGATCTTATTGAAATAGAAAACATATTTTTTCTTCATTTACTCTAAAAAGAAGCTCTCTGAATTATATACAGTGCTGTTTAATGTTGGTCCTTCATCCTTTGACTCTTTAAGGGTGATCTGGGAAAAGAACATAGAGTCTAGTTTTAGAAATGAGGAGTGGTTGTCTGTCTGTTCAAATATCTTCCCCAAAAGTGCTGCAATTTCGGTTCACGAACAAAATTATATTTTTTTTCACAGGACTTATCTAACCCCAGTTCGCCTCCATAGAATATCTCCCAATAGATCTCAGTTATGCTTCAAATGTAAGGTAGACATTGGCACAGTGATGCATGTATTTTGGGATTGTGACAAAATCAAAATGTACTGGAAAGAGATTCACTAAATTATTCAAAAGATTATTGGAAAGACTTTTGTAATGTCCCCAAATGTACACCTTCTTCACTGAACAGTGGATCTGTCTCTGGACTGTGACAGAATCTGTACTCAACTTCTGTATATATCTGGCCAAAAAATGTACTATTATTATGGTCAACTGCTCAGATACCTTCAATCAATATGAGTCAGGCGACAACTTTTACCATTGGAAAAATTAACTTATGATTTACATCAAAGATCTGTGTTCTGGTGCATTTGGTCCTCTCTCGGGAACTTTCTTGAGGATATTCAGGGACTATGTCTTTCTGCTTTTGGTTTATCATTTTCTTTTATTTCTGTCTTTGCTCTTATGCATTTGAATGTCTAATATGTACTAGCTGTACATGTTGTTATGAGATACCAGTCCCACTGTTGTTTTATTGGAAAATTTAATAAAAAATAAAAAAAGTATTCATTTAAATAAATTCATTATGTAAAAAATAATTTGAAATAAATGAATAAAGACTTCCTCCAGAGTTTTTGAATGAATCTCTTGAATGAATAATTAAGACATCAAATACATTCAATCACTGGTCACCACCTTCTGGCATAATGTAACATATACAGTCTTTATTTGAAGCGTAACATTAGTTACAAAGGTCAGTTCCTAATTTTGACTGCGGCTATACCCGGACTATAAACTTTTATCTTAATACTTTTGTTATTATTTAATGTTTGCAACACAGATATGTAGCTGTAACAATTCAGTCCACTGAAGGCAAGTGTAGTGAGAACCCAAGTGCAGTTTATTTACAAAGTGATCCAAGATACAAACATAATCCAAACAGATGAAGACTTGACTTGAAACACACATGATTTGAAACAGACTTGACGTGGCATGAACAGACTTGACTCACCGACAGCGGGTTACAGCATCAATACACGACAAGAGACAAAGGCAACAAAAGGGCTACTTATACCAAACAATATAGGCCACATGACAAGAACCAACCAATGAGGAACAAGGATACGAGGATATTGTGGACCGCGGCAAGTCCGGATATGTCCAATTTACATGTTTTATAAAAGGCTTTCCATAGACATAATGATTTTAATACTGTCTCAACCCCTTTGATTTTTTACTGTACAAACTGTACACCTATCCATCACACAAACATTTCTGCATTTTTACATTTTAGTATGTGACTTAATTATGAGGGCTCAAGAAATTTAATCATAAACGACATTTACGTTGTTATATCAATGTAATACCCATGTCATTATACAAATTTGTGTCCCGATAAATCATATAAACAAGCACACACATACATAAACATTTCAAGCTTCAAAAGAGGCGTATCTCTATTTTAAAGAATATAGTAATAAAGAAACAATAGAATTATATATGACAGCATAGAAACAAACATGTTACTAAAGCCAACCAAATCATTTATCATACATTTTAAACATGTATTCAACATTTATTTAAAGCTTATTGAACTTAAAAATAAACACATCATTCTCTTCTTTGAAAGAAGATGGTAATAAATAAAATGTGATTATATGTATATAACATACTGCATAAAAATAAACATTTACTATAGTTTTAGGTGTCAATAAGAGATGGGCGGAGTTACAGATGAGGGGTGCGTTTCCCAAAAGAAACCATCTTTACCAATAGAGCTCAATGGAACGTACCACCATAGTTAGCTAACAATGCTTTTGGGAAACGCACCCCAGATGAGCTTCTGCAGTCCATTACAGTGCATTTATCGAGTAAGCCTGATAACCCAGCATAAATTTTGTCATAGTTTTTATCATCAGATATGTGCTGTTGCATATATCTTTGTGTTTTTGACCCTACTGGACATTTAAGGTACTACCCGTGACATGTTTACTTTTTACTTTCGTTTTCTCTCAGTGAAGATCGTCTAAAACGCAATGTACTTTGAGTGGGTGATTTCTTCGTTTGAGCTTTGCTTTGGATATATATGTCCGTAAGTGCCATATTTGTGTTAATACATACTGATGTCCATAAGGAGTTGTTTAATTGTTGGAATAATTGATTGATACTGCATTTATTGTGGGAAACGAATTGCTTTACTGAACTGCTGGTTTGTTTGGCCAGAGGAGAATTGGCCCCCCGACTGAGCCTGGTTTCTCCCAAGGTTTTTTCTCCATTCTGTCACCGATGGAGTTTTGGTTCCTTGCCGCTGTCGCCTCTGGCTTGCTTAGTTGGGGACGCTTCATTTCCAGCGATATCGCCGACCTTATTGCAAAGACACTATTCAAACTTATTGACACTTTATTTTCCTTTTTTTTTTGATATTGTGCAGTGCTTTGACACAATTTGCATTGTAAAAAGCGCTATATAAGTAAAGGTGACTTGACTTGACTTGACTTTAATAATTAATGCTACATGCTAACGGTTTAAGGGAACATTAGGTTTCTCTTTGTTTAACACAAATGCATATATTTATAGTATATACAAGCTAAAGTAATGTTGTGAAGAAACTATGTACATTGTATTGTTTAACTGTACATGTCATAGATATAAATGTAATGCTTAAACATAATTTTCTTCTTTGTTTGTAGTTTTACAGTTGAAAATAACCAGTAAAGTCGCCAAGGTCACAAGACTGCTTTCTGGAGTTTTCTTTGTTCGCTATCTGTTACACCTTTGCTAAAGTGACGCATTGGTGAGAACAGAATAGTAAAAGGACATTGACACAGCGGGTGAAGACAACAGAATCACACTGTCATTATTACATTGCATCGTACAGCTCAGCAGAAGCTAGTGAAGTATGGAGTCACACAGTGAGGAGAAAGATGTGTCACAAGCCTTTGAAATAAGATCACAAACTTCTGGCTCAAAGTCATCTCAAAGTCATCTCGGGCGAGAGCTAAAGCAGAAGCAGCGAGAGCTAAAGCATCTTATGCGGAAAAAGAGGCAGCTATGATGAGGAAAAAAGCGGAGGTGGAAGCAGATCTGTTTGTGCTACAATCTCAAAAAGAAGCAACTGCAGCATCTGCCGAAGCAGCGATTTATGAGGCAGCAGCCGACATTGAGGAGGGAAATATAGATGAATTGGTTAGTGAGACACACTCAGTTCGAACCCAGCGTACCAAGGAGTATGTTCAGAAGCAGGCGATTGAACAACATCAGCAGCAGTTTGATGATATCCCGATTGCACAGTCACCCTTTAGAGGTGATGAACCCCTTCAGCACGAGGCTACAGGAACTTCTCGTCGTGAATATCCATCATATGGGATGGAGGAGTTAAAAATCAAACAGGAGACAATGGATAACCGGAAAGATGAAGTTCATGGATGCCGCTCTGCTTTCCAAGCATCTCCTACTCCCAACATTAGAGCTCCCATGGTTAGTTTGCCATACACGTCTGATTTAGCTAATTACATGGTGAGAAAAGAGATTAGTTTAGGTCTCATGAAGTTTGATGATTGTCCTGAGAACTACTGGGCCTGGAAATCCTCTTTTCAAGATGTGACAAAGGACCTTGGTTTAACAGCCAGAGAAGAGCTTGATCTTCTCACAAAATGGCTGGGCCCAGAGTCATCCACGCAAGCAAAACGGATCAGATCGGTTCATGCGCACTATCCCATAGCAGGTGTCCGTATGCTTTGGCAGCGATTGGAGGAGTGTTACGGGAGCCCAGAAGTAATTGAGAATGCACTGTTGAGAAAACTGGAAGAGTTTCCAAGGATTTCTAACAGAGATGGTCGGAGACTCAGGGAGCTAGGAGACATGCTTTTGGAATTGGAATCGGCAAAGACAGGTGGACATTTACCTGGGTTGGCAATTCTTGACACAGCGAGGGGAGTCAATCCCATCATTGAAAAACTTCCCTTTAACCTGCAAGAAAGATGGATCACTCATGGAGCCAGGTATAAAGAGGATCATCGTGTCTCTTTCCCACCATTTGGCTTCTTTGTGCAATTTGTTTGTGATCAAGCAAGAATAAGAAATGATCCCAGTTTTTCTTTGTCTATGCAGAGTCATCTTTCACGGCTCAGCAACAAAATACCTGTGTCAGTAAGGAAAACTGAGGTACTAGCCACTGTTTCAAATTCTAAAGCCAAGCAACTCTCTGAACAGAAGATTCTGGATCCTAGTAAGCAATGTCCAATTCACAACAAGCCGCATCCATTGTCGAAATGCCGTGGATTTCGAGTAAAGCCACTGGATGAAAGAAAAACATGCCTCAAAGATTTGTCTATCTGCTTCAGGTGTTGCGGTTCCAATAAACACATGGCAAAAGAGTGTGAGGCTGCGGTTATATGTCGAGAGTGTAACAGTGAGCGCCATGTCTCCGCAATGCACCCAGGGCCTGCTCCATGGGCAGAGGGAGCTCTAGTGACAGAGCAAGAGCAAGGCGGGGAGTCCGAAGGAGACATATCTTCCGAAGTTACCTCCAAGTGCACAGAAATTTGTGGTAAAGCTCCTAGACCTAAATCGTGCTCGAAAATCTGTTTGGTTGACGTTTTTCCATCTGATTGTCCTGAACAAGCTGAGAGAATATATGTTGTTCTGGATGAACAAAGTAACCGGTCTTTAGCAAAGTCTGCCTTTTTCAAGCAGTTTGGTATCAATGGAGATTGGTACCCCTATACTTTACGCACATGTGCAGGAACAGCAAAGGCAATGGGAAGAAGAGCGAACAATTTCATTGTTAGGTCACTTGATGGGGAAACCCAGGTGTCACTTCCAATGCTCTTAGAATGTAATATGTTGCCTGAAGATAGAGACGAAATTCCAACACCTGAAATAGCCGTCACGGTGCACACACGAGGGAGGAACCAGGAACACGCAGACGAGGATATAAACTCAAATAACATTCTTTACTGACATCAAGGCAGGGCAACACAAGGCAGGGCAAGACACAGACATCAACAGGAACACCGGGGAGTAACGAGTAGACCAGACAAAATGGCACTACACAGACAGGACTATAAATACACAGGTAAATCATAGATAATGAGACGAACATGGCTGGACAAGAATTAAACTAATGATTACATTTAACAAGGACAGGAAACAAACCAAATATGGGCACAAGAGGCAGGAACACATGACACACACACAACAGTTCCCTTACAATAGCAAGGTACTTCTCTCATCTCAAGCCAGTGGCTGACAAGTTACCACCCTTTGACGCAAGCGCTCCCATTCTTCTCCTTTTAGGGAGGGACATTCTAAGTGTCCATAAGGTCCGAGAACAGTGTAATGGACCTGGTAACATGCCATATGCTCAACGCCTGGATTTAGGCTGGGTCATCGTGGGAGAAGTGTGTATGGGAGGAGTACACAAGTCTGAGACAGCAAATGTTTTCAGGACAAACATACTGCAAAATGGACGCACTTCTTTTTTCCCATCCTGTTCTAAAGAAATTCAGGTCAAAGAACAGTTTTGCACTCCCATTTGTCGATACCAGTCGACTCTACCTTGCTATCCAGTCACAAGCTCTTGTACAGATCACTTAGGAGACACTGTGTTTCAAAAGACTCCCAGTGATGATAAGCTTTCGCTGTCTGTTGAAGATGGCATCTTCCTTGATATTATGAACAGAGAAATGTACATGGATGATTCAAACCACTGGGTAGCTCCCTTGCCGTTCCGTTTACCTCACAACCCATTACCGAACAACCGAGACCAAGCAATGAAGTGTCTTAATGTTCTGCAACGCACCTTACAAAGGAAACCTGAAATGGCCAAACACTTTGTGGAGTTTATGCAAAATATGTTCATCAACAAACACGCAGAGCTAGCTCTACCATGTCAGTCTGATGAAGAGTGCTGGTATTTACCAATATTTGGTGTATACCACCCCATGAAACCTGGGAAGATTAGGGTCGTCTTCGATTCTAGTGCTCAGTGTGAAGGAATCTCTTTGAACGACACTCTTCTTCGTGGACCAGATCTAAACAACAGGCTACTTGGGGTCCTGATGCGTTTTCGTAAGGAACAAGTTGCAGTCACAGCTGACGTGGAACAGATGTTCTACTGCTTCAAGGTCCGAGAAGATCACCAAAACTTTCTGAGGTTCTTGTGGTTCAAGGATAACGATCTCTCCAAAGAAATCACAGAGTATAGAATGACTGTACATGTTTTTGGGAACAGCCCATCTCCAGCTGTAGCAATCTCCGGGATAAGACGGGCAGCGGATTTTGGAGAAGAGTAATATGGTAGAGAAGCCAAACAGTTTGTCCATAGAAATTGTTACGTGGACGACGGCCTGATCTCTGTTTCCAGTGCAGCCGAAGCCATCAGTCTCCTGGAAAACACCAAAAACATGTTGGCTGAATCAAACATAAAGCTTCACAAGATTTCTTCAAATAACCATCAAGTCATGGAAGCATTCCCTTCATCTGATAGGGCAAATGACCTGAAGGATCTGGATTTAAGTGTCGATCCTCTGCCTCTCCAACGAAGCTTAGGGGTGAGTTGGAGTTTAGAGACAGATTGTTTCACGTTCCAAGTATCTCCAGATGTTAGACCATTCACTCGACGGGGCATACTTTCAACAGTTAACAGTCTCTATGATCCTTTGGGATTTGTTGCTCCTGTTACCATGCAGGGTAAGGCCTTAGTAAGAGAGCTGTCTTCAGACCAGTTTGACTGGGACACACCACTCCCACCAGATAAGGAGGCCCAATGGAAGGCATGGACAGATTCTTTAACCGATCTCAGAGAAGTCCAGATTCACAGACCCTATGTACCAGTCTCTATGTCCTGTGCTTCCAAGAAAGATGTGATCATATTTTCTGATGCTTCCACAGTGGCCATAGCAGCGGTTGCCTATCTCAGAGTTGTCACTATGGATGGTCAGTGTCATGTTGGGTTTATCATGGCTAAATCAAAGTTGGCACCATACCCGGCTCACACAGTGCCGCAGCTGGAGCTGTGTGCAGCAGTTCTAGCTGTTGAGCTAGCAGAACTGATTACAGAAGAATTGGATCTGGAACTGACTGCAGTAAAATTCTACACTGACAGTAAAATTGTGTTAGGGTACATCCACAATACATCTCGGCGATTCTATGTGTATGTTGCAAACCGAGTGGCACAAATCAGAAGTTCCACCAAACCAGAACAGTGGTATCATGTTGGTTCTGACCTGAACCCAGCATATCTTGGTACTAGATTTATTCCAGCAACCACCCTTCCTCACACTGATTGGTTCTCTGGTCCAGAATTCCTACGACAGCCTTTTCTTGAGGAAACGGCTAAGGATAAACCGTTCGGGCTTGTAGAGCCAGAGAGGGATCAGGAGATCCGTCCTCAAGTGGCAACATTGGTCACTGATGTGACAGAATAGTCTCTAGGATCACACCGTTTTGAGCGTTTCTCAGAGTGGAGATCCCTTGTAAGAAGCATAGCAAAGCTTGTCCATGTTGCAAAATCACTTTATGAAAAGAAACATACAGGGGATTGCAAAGGCTGGCACTGGTGCCAAAAAAGTCTCCAGTCTGAGATCACACAAGCAAAAACTATTATCATACGGTGTGTGCAGCAAGAACACTATAAAGATGAACTCAAATGCTTGAGGAAGGGAGAAGAAATCTTACAACGAAGCTCTCTGAAGGAACTAGCTCCCTTTGTAGATGGAGAAGGACTGATTCGAGTTGGAGGCCGCTTGCAGTCGGCGGAACTGTCAGAACAGGAGAAACACCCGTTAATAATCCCAGCAAGACAACATGTAGCAACATTATTGGTCAGGTACTACCATGATCGGGTGGCACACCAAGGACGACATCTGACCGCTGGAGCACTACGATCGGCAGGTCTCTGGATTGTAAAAGGAACAAAGCTAATTAACAGTGTGATTCATCAGTGTGTTACTTGCAGGAAGTTAAGAGGAAGACTCGAAGAACAAAGAATGTCAGAACTACCCATGGATAGAGTGGCAGTAGATCCACCATTCACTCACGTGGGCCTAGATGTGTTTGGGCCATGGAGCATAACGTCACGCCGTACCAGAGGGGGAAGTGCTGACAGCAAAAGATGGGTTGTCATCTTTTCCTGCTTAAGTACACGAGCTGTCCATTTGGAGGTCATCGAGTCCATGTCAACTTCTAGCTTGATTAATGCCCTCAGACGGTTCCTGGCAGTTCGCGAACCGGTCAAACACTTTAGATCCGACAGAGGAACAAATTTCATTGGGGCCTGTCGAGAACTGAATATCAATACTGATGATCCAGAGCTCAAGGGGTACTTGCAGGAGCAAGGTTGTACATGGTCATTTAACGCTCCCCACTCTTCCCATATGGGAGGAGCTTGGGAAAGGATGATCAACACTGCGCGACGCATTCTTGATGCACTGTTGCTAAAAACCCATCTTTCCCGTCTTACCCATGAAGTCTTGACTACTCTCATGTCTGAAGTCATGGCAATAATGAATGCTAGACCTTTACTTCCTATTTCTTCTGATCCCAACACATTGGAAATTCTGTCTCCTTCAATGCTACTCACACAAAAGGCCAGTACTCTACCGGCACCTCATGGAGACTTTGACATGAAGGACCTCTACAAGAAAGAATGGAGACAGGTTCAATGTCTGGCTGATGCTTTCTGGAAGGCATGGAAGAGAGACTATCTTGCAACATTGCAAGTACGGAGAAAGTGGACGGCAGAAAAACGAAACCTTCAAGAAGGAGATGTCGTCTTGCTTAAGGATTCTAATGCGAAACGCAATGAGTGGCCTATTGGGCTTATTGTGAAAACCATACCCAGCAGCGATAATAGAGTGAGGAAGGTAGAGGTAAAGATAATTAAAGAAGGATCTGCAAAGGTATATCTGAGGCCCATCTCAGAGGTGATAATACTCCTGCCTGGAAAGTCATAGAATGTTCAATAGTGGTATAAAAGTTATTATACCAGGCGGGGAGTGTGCTGTTGCATATATCTTTGTGTTCCCTTTCAGGAACGTCGAGCTGCGTCGGAGACGCTATGGGAACGCTCTCAGCGTCATTCCGCTCTGAATATCGTATGCAATCAGTCCAATAGAAAGGGCGAAGCGTCACGGGCGGGGTGACGTCACGACCAGGAAGTATATAAGCACGTGAGGCGGCGCCCGCGTTAGCTTTCTGTCATTCAGCAAGCGCTCTGTGTGTGTGTCAGTCCAATCTGTCTTGTGAGTCTTATTTACTGTTGTTTGTCCTGAGTGAAAGTGACAAGAATGCCTAAAGCTAAGACCAAGGCAGGGGGTGATCTCAGATCACGCTATAGGTTGTGTGTTAGTCCTTGCCCGCGCTACATTACGGGCGAGGACACACATGATCTGTGCGTGGTCTGCCTGGGTGCGGAGCATGCGGCAGCGGCTCTCGAGGGAGCCGTTTGCCCACACTGTGAGCGGCTCTCGCTGCGCACACTCCGCACCCGGAGGGCTCTCTTTGAGAAGGGAGCCTTTGTGAGCGTCCCACGCGGTGCTGGCCCCGCTTTTGCCGAGGCAGAGCGGCGGCTGCACTCGTGGGGTTCACAGGCTGATTTGGCGGACGAGAGTGAGACGGGAATTTCCCTATCTCCTCCCGTAACCGCCAGATCTGGTGCCCCGTCTCTTGAGGGAGCGGTTCCTTCCTCTCGAGGCGAGGGCTCGGAGCTCCGTCTCTCGTCCTCTGAGGAGGCTGAGGCGTCGAGCGCCGACGAGGGTTCGCCGCCCACACCCCAGTACGAGGAGCTTTTAGAGGTGGTTACTAGGGCAGTGGCCAAGCTTGACATCAGTTGGCCCCCCGAAAAATCAACAAAGCCGCAGTCAAGTCTATTAGATGAGCGTTTTCTGCGCTCGCGGCAACCACCTCACCGCAGGAGCCTTCCATTTTTCCCCGATCTCCACGCTGAGGTGTCGAGATCGTGGTCGAGACCGTTCTCGTCCCGCCCGTTCGTCCCCGCATCATATTATTATGGCAATGTGCGGGACCTGGACGTGTGCGGGTACAGGACGATGCCGCGGGTTGAACGGACGCTTGCGAGCTATCTGTCCCCGCTCACGGCGTCGTCCTTGAAGGCTCCTACCCTGCCTACTAAGCCTCTGCGCACGACTTCATCCTTAGTGGGCAGGGGGTATGCGGCAGACTCGGATCGAGTCGATCCTCACGGCAGTCAGGAGAGTGCGTCAAGGCCAGCCATTCACTGTCAAGCAGTTTCAGAGGCTGCTAGGGCTTATGGCAGCAGCGTCCAGCGTGATTCCTTCTGGCCTGCTGTACAAGAGGCCCCTACAGTGGTGGCTCAAGAACAGAGGGGTCTCCTTGAGGGGAGACTCGCTCCGCACTGTCAAAGTGTCACGCCGTGGGTTCCGTGCCTTAGACATGTGGAGAGATCCTCAGTTCTTGATTCAGGGCCCGGTGCTGGGAGCTCCGTGTCGCCGCGTCTCTCTAGCGACGGACGCATCCCTCACCGGTTGGGGTGCGGTCATGAGTGGCCACCCTGCCCGTGGTCTGTGGAGTCGACGCCACCTATCGTGGCATATCAACCGGCTAGAAATCCTAGCTGTGTTCCGTGCGATCAAGCACTTCCTCCCGGACCTAAGAGACCGCCATGTGCTGGTGCGCACCGACTTTCTGGAGTTTTCTTTGTTCGCTATCTGTTAAACCTTTGCTAAAGTGACGCAATGGTGAGAACAGAATAGTAAAAGGACATTGACACAGCGGGTGAAGACAACAGAATCACACTGTCATTATTACATTGCATCGTACAGCTCAGCAGAAGCTAGTGAAGTATGGAGTCACACAGTGAGGAGAAAGATGTGTCACAAGCCTTTGAAATAAGATCACAAACTTCTGGCTCAAAGTCATCTCAAAGTCATCTCGGGCGAGAGCTAAAGCAGAAGCAGCGAGAGCTAAAGCATCTTATGCGGAAAAAGAGGCAGCTATGATGAGGAAAAAAGCGGAGGTGGAAGCAGATCTGTTTGTGCTACAATCTCAAAAAGAAGGGGTTCATCACCTTTAGAGGTGATGAACCCCTTCAGCACGAGGCTACAGGAACTTCTCGTCGTGAATATCCATCATATGGGATGGAGGAGTTAAAAATCAAACAGGAGACAATGGATAACCGGAAAGATGAAGTTCATGGATGCCGCTCTGCTTTCCAAGCATCTCCTACTCCCAACATTAGAGCTCCCATGGTTAGTTTGCCATACACGTCTGATTTAGCTAATTACATGGTGAGAAAAGAGATTAGTTTAGGTCTCATGAAGTTTGATGATTGTCCTGAGAACTACTGGGCCTGGAAATCCTCTTTTCAAGATGTGACAAAGGACCTTGGTTTAACAGCCAGAGAAGAGCTTGATCTTCTCACAAAATGGCTGGGCCCAGAGTCATCCACGCAAGCAAAACGGATCAGATCGGTTCATGCGCACTATCCCATAGCAGGTGTCCGTATGCTTTGGCAGCGATTGGAGGAGTGTTACGGGAGCCCAGAAGTAATTGAGAATGCACTGTTGAGAAAACTGGAAGAGTTTCCAAGGATTTCTAACAGAGATGGTCGGAGACTCAGGGAGCTAGGAGACATGCTTTTGGAATTGGAATCGGCAAAGACAGGTGGACATTTACCTGGGTTGGCAATTCTTGACACAGCGAGGGGAGTCAATCCCATCATTGAAAAACTTCCCTTTAACCTGCAAGAAAGATGGATCACTCATGGAGCCAGGTATAAAGAGGATCATCGTGTCTCTTTCCCACCATTTGGCTTCTTTGTGCAATTTGTTTGTGATCAAGCAAGAATAAGAAATGATCCCAGTTTTTCTTTGTCTATGCAGAGTCATCTTTCACGGCTCAGCAACAAAATACCTGTGTCAGTAAGGAAAACTGAGGTACTAGCCACTGTTTCAAATTCTAAAGCCAAGCAACTCTCTGAACAGAAGATTCTGGATCCTAGTAAGCAATGTCCAATTCACAACAAGCCGCATCCATTGTCGAAATGCCGTGGATTTCGAGTAAAGCCACTGGATGAAAGAAAAACATGCCTCAAAGATTTGTCTATCTGCTTCAGGTGTTGCGGTTCCAATAAACACATGGCAAAAGAGTGTGAGGCTGCGGTTATATGTCGAGAGTGTAACAGTGAGCGCCATGTCTCCGCAATGCACCCAGGGCCTGCTCCATGGGCAGAGGGAGCTCTAGTGACAGAGCAAGAGCAAGGCGGGGAGTCCGAAGGAGACATATCTTCCGAAGTTACCTCCAAGTGCACAGAAATTTGTGGTAAAGCTCCTAGACCTAAATCGTGCTCGAAAATCTGTTTGGTTGACGTTTTTCCATCTGATTGTCCTGAACAAGCTGAGAGAATATATGTTGTTCTGGATGAACAAAGTAACCGGTCTTTAGCAAAGTCTGCCTTTTTCAAGCAGTTTGGTATCAATGGAGATTGGTACCCCTATACTTTACGCACATGTGCAGGAACAGCAAAGGCAATGGGAAGAAGAGCGAACAATTTCATTGTTAGGTCACTTGATGGGGAAACCCAGGTGTCACTTCCAATGCTCTTAGAATGTAATATGTTGCCTGAAGATAGAGACGAAATTCCAACACCTGAAATAGCCGTCACGGTGCACACACGAGGGAGGAACCAGGAACACGCAGACGAGGATATAAACTCAAATAACATTCTTTACTGACATCAAGGCAGGGCAACACAAGGCAGGGCAAGACACAGACATCAACAGGAACACCGGGGAGTAACGAGTAGACCAGACAAAATGGCACTACACAGACAGGACTATAAATACACAGGTAAATCATAGATAATGAGACGAACATGGCTGGACAAGAATTAAACTAATGATTACATTTAACAAGGACAGGAAACAAACCAAATATGGGCACAAGAGGCAGGAACACATGACACACACACAACAGTTCCCTTACAATAGCAAGGTACTTCTCTCATCTCAAGCCAGTGGCTGACAAGTTACCACCCTTTGACGCAAGCGCTCCCATTCTTCTCCTTTTAGGGAGGGACATTCTAAGTGTCCATAAGGTCCGAGAACAGTGTAATGGACCTGGTAACATGCCATATGCTCAACGCCTGGATTTAGGCTGGGTCATCGTGGGAGAAGTGTGTATGGGAGGAGTACACAAGTCTGAGACAGCAAATGTTTTCAGGACAAACATACTGCAAAATGGACGCACTTCTTTTTTCCCATCCTGTTCTAAAGAAATTCAGGTCAAAGAACAGTTTTGCACTCCCATTTGTCGATACCAGTCGACTCTACCTTGCTATCCAGTCACAAGCTCTTGTACAGATCACTTAGGAGACACTGTGTTTCAAAAGACTCCCAGTGATGATAAGCTTTCGCTGTCTGTTGAAGATGGCATCTTCCTTGATATTATGAACAGAGAAATGTACATGGATGATTCAAACCACTGGGTAGCTCCCTTGCCGTTCCGTTTACCTCACAACCCATTACCGAACAACCGAGACCAAGCAATGAAGTGTCTTAATGTTCTGCAACGCACCTTACAAAGGAAACCTGAAATGGCCAAACACTTTGTGGAGTTTATGCAAAATATGTTCATCAACAAACACGCAGAGCTAGCTCTACCATGTCAGTCTGATGAAGAGTGCTGGTATTTACCAATATTTGGTGTATACCACCCCATGAAACCTGGGAAGATTAGGGTCGTCTTCGATTCTAGTGCTCAGTGTGAAGGAATCTCTTTGAACGACACTCTTCTTCGTGGACCAGATCTAAACAACAGGCTACTTGGGGTCCTGATGCGTTTTCGTAAGGAACAAGTTGCAGTCACAGCTGACGTGGAACAGATGTTCTACTGCTTCAAGGTCCGAGAAGATCACCAAAACTTTCTGAGGTTCTTGTGGTTCAAGGATAACGATCTCTCCAAAGAAATCACAGAGTATAGAATGACTGTACATGTTTTTGGGAACAGCCCATCTCCAGCTGTAGCAATCTCCGG
This sequence comes from Barbus barbus, assembly GCF_936440315.1. Classification (NCBI taxonomy): domain Eukaryota; kingdom Metazoa; phylum Chordata; class Actinopteri; order Cypriniformes; family Cyprinidae; genus Barbus; species Barbus barbus. The sequence continues at coordinate 2,519,705 of NC_136731.1, read as the reverse complement.
GATAAGACGGGCAGCGGATTTTGGAGAAGAGTAATATGGTAGAGAAGCCAAACAGTTTGTCCATAGAAATTGTTACGTGGACGACGGCCTGATCTCTGTTTCCAGTGCAGCCGAAGCCATCAGTCTCCTGGAAAACACCAAAAACATGTTGGCTGAATCAAACATAAAGCTTCACAAGATTTCTTCAAATAACCATCAAGTCATGGAAGCATTCCCTTCATCTGATAGGGCAAATGACCTGAAGGATCTGGATTTAAGTGTCGATCCTCTGCCTCTCCAACGAAGCTTAGGGGTGAGTTGGAGTTTAGAGACAGATTGTTTCACGTTCCAAGTATCTCCAGATGTTAGACCATTCACTCGACGGGGCATACTTTCAACAGTTAACAGTCTCTATGATCCTTTGGGATTTGTTGCTCCTGTTACCATGCAGGGTAAGGCCTTAGTAAGAGAGCTGTCTTCAGACCAGTTTGACTGGGACACACCACTCCCACCAGATAAGGAGGCCCAATGGAAGGCATGGACAGATTCTTTAACCGATCTCAGAGAAGTCCAGATTCACAGACCCTATGTACCAGTCTCTATGTCCTGTGCTTCCAAGAAAGATGTGATCATATTTTCTGATGCTTCCACAGTGGCCATAGCAGCGGTTGCCTATCTCAGAGTTGTCACTATGGATGGTCAGTGTCATGTTGGGTTTATCATGGCTAAATCAAAGTTGGCACCATACCCGGCTCACACAGTGCCGCAGCTGGAGCTGTGTGCAGCAGTTCTAGCTGTTGAGCTAGCAGAACTGATTACAGAAGAATTGGATCTGGAACTGACTGCAGTAAAATTCTACACTGACAGTAAAATTGTGTTAGGGTACATCCACAATACATCTCGGCGATTCTATGTGTATGTTGCAAACCGAGTGGCACAAATCAGAAGTTCCACCAAACCAGAACAGTGGTATCATGTTGGTTCTGACCTGAACCCAGCATATCTTGGTACTAGATTTATTCCAGCAACCACCCTTCCTCACACTGATTGGTTCTCTGGTCCAGAATTCCTACGACAGCCTTTTCTTGAGGAAACGGCTAAGGATAAACCGTTCGGGCTTGTAGAGCCAGAGAGGGATCAGGAGATCCGTCCTCAAGTGGCAACATTGGTCACTGATGTGACAGAATAGTCTCTAGGATCACACCGTTTTGAGCGTTTCTCAGAGTGGAGATCCCTTGTAAGAAGCATAGCAAAGCTTGTCCATGTTGCAAAATCACTTTATGAAAAGAAACATACAGGGGATTGCAAAGGCTGGCACTGGTGCCAAAAAAGTCTCCAGTCTGAGATCACACAAGCAAAAACTATTATCATACGGTGTGTGCAGCAAGAACACTATAAAGATGAACTCAAATGCTTGAGGAAGGGAGAAGAAATCTTACAACGAAGCTCTCTGAAGGAACTAGCTCCCTTTGTAGATGGAGAAGGACTGATTCGAGTTGGAGGCCGCTTGCAGTCGGCGGAACTGTCAGAACAGGAGAAACACCCGTTAATAATCCCAGCAAGACAACATGTAGCAACATTATTGGTCAGGTACTACCATGATCGGGTGGCACACCAAGGACGACATCTGACCGCTGGAGCACTACGATCGGCAGGTCTCTGGATTGTAAAAGGAACAAAGCTAATTAACAGTGTGATTCATCAGTGTGTTACTTGCAGGAAGTTAAGAGGAAGACTCGAAGAACAAAGAATGTCAGAACTACCCATGGATAGAGTGGCAGTAGATCCACCATTCACTCACGTGGGCCTAGATGTGTTTGGGCCATGGAGCATAACGTCACGCCGTACCAGAGGGGGAAGTGCTGACAGCAAAAGATGGGTTGTCATCTTTTCCTGCTTAAGTACACGAGCTGTCCATTTGGAGGTCATCGAGTCCATGTCAACTTCTAGCTTGATTAATGCCCTCAGACGGTTCCTGGCAGTTCGCGAACCGGTCAAACACTTTAGATCCGACAGAGGAACAAATTTCATTGGGGCCTGTCGAGAACTGAATATCAATACTGATGATCCAGAGCTCAAGGGGTACTTGCAGGAGCAAGGTTGTACATGGTCATTTAACGCTCCCCACTCTTCCCATATGGGAGGAGCTTGGGAAAGGATGATCAACACTGCGCGACGCATTCTTGATGCACTGTTGCTAAAAACCCATCTTTCCCGTCTTACCCATGAAGTCTTGACTACTCTCATGTCTGAAGTCATGGCAATAATGAATGCTAGACCTTTACTTCCTATTTCTTCTGATCCCAACACATTGGAAATTCTGTCTCCTTCAATGCTACTCACACAAAAGGCCAGTACTCTACCGGCACCTCATGGAGACTTTGACATGAAGGACCTCTACAAGAAAGAATGGAGACAGGTTCAATGTCTGGCTGATGCTTTCTGGAAGGCATGGAAGAGAGACTATCTTGCAACATTGCAAGTACGGAGAAAGTGGACGGCAGAAAAACGAAACCTTCAAGAAGGAGATGTCGTCTTGCTTAAGGATTCTAATGCGAAACGCAATGAGTGGCCTATTGGGCTTATTGTGAAAACCATACCCAGCAGCGATAATAGAGTGAGGAAGGTAGAGGTAAAGATAATTAAAGAAGGATCTGCAAAGGTATATCTGAGGCCCATCTCAGAGGTGATAATACTCCTGCCTGGAAAGTCATAGAATGTTCAATAGTGGTATAAAAGTTATTATACCAGGCGGGGAGTGTGCTGTTGCATATATCTTTGTGTTCCCTTTCAGGAACGTCGAGCTGCGTCGGAGACGCTATGGGAACGCTCTCAGCGTCATTCCGCTCTGAATATCGTATGCAATCAGTCCAATAGAAAGGGCGAAGCGTCACGGGCGGGGTGACGTCACGACCAGGAAGTATATAAGCACGTGAGGCGGCGCCCGCGTTAGCTTTCTGTCATTCAGCAAGCGCTCTGTGTGTGTGTCAGTCCAATCTGTCTTGTGAGTCTTATTTACTGTTGTTTGTCCTGAGTGAAAGTGACAAGAATGCCTAAAGCTAAGACCAAGGCAGGGGGTGATCTCAGATCACGCTATAGGTTGTGTGTTAGTCCTTGCCCGCGCTACATTACGGGCGAGGACACACATGATCTGTGCGTGGTCTGCCTGGGTGCGGAGCATGCGGCAGCGGCTCTCGAGGGAGCCGTTTGCCCACACTGTGAGCGGCTCTCGCTGCGCACACTCCGCACCCGGAGGGCTCTCTTTGAGAAGGGAGCCTTTGTGAGCGTCCCACGCGGTGCTGGCCCCGCTTTTGCCGAGGCAGAGCGGCGGCTGCACTCGTGGGGTTCACAGGCTGATTTGGCGGACGAGAGTGAGACGGGAATTTCCCTATCTCCTCCCGTAACCGCCAGATCTGGTGCCCCGTCTCTTGAGGGAGCGGTTCCTTCCTCTCGAGGCGAGGGCTCGGAGCTCCGTCTCTCGTCCTCTGAGGAGGCTGAGGCGTCGAGCGCCGACGAGGGTTCGCCGCCCACACCCCAGTACGAGGAGCTTTTAGAGGTGGTTACTAGGGCAGTGGCCAAGCTTGACATCAGTTGGCCCCCCGAAAAATCAACAAAGCCGCAGTCAAGTCTATTAGATGAGCGTTTTCTGCGCTCGCGGCAACCACCTCACCGCAGGAGCCTTCCATTTTTCCCCGATCTCCACGCTGAGGTGTCGAGATCGTGGTCGAGACCGTTCTCGTCCCGCCCGTTCGTCCCCGCATCATATTATTATGGCAATGTGCGGGACCTGGACGTGTGCGGGTACAGGACGATGCCGCGGGTTGAACGGACGCTTGCGAGCTATCTGTCCCCGCTCACGGCGTCGTCCTTGAAGGCTCCTACCCTGCCTACTAAGCCTCTGCGCACGACTTCATCCTTAGTGGGCAGGGGGTATGCGGCAGACTCGGATCGAGTCGATCCTCACGGCAGTCAGGAGAGTGCGTCAAGGCCAGCCATTCACTGTCAAGCAGTTTCAGAGGCTGCTAGGGCTTATGGCAGCAGCGTCCAGCGTGATTCCTTCTGGCCTGCTGTACAAGAGGCCCCTACAGTGGTGGCTCAAGAACAGAGGGGTCTCCTTGAGGGGAGACTCGCTCCGCACTGTCAAAGTGTCACGCCGTGGGTTCCGTGCCTTAGACATGTGGAGAGATCCTCAGTTCTTGATTCAGGGCCCGGTGCTGGGAGCTCCGTGTCGCCGCGTCTCTCTAGCGACGGACGCATCCCTCACCGGTTGGGGTGCGGTCATGAGTGGCCACCCTGCCCGTGGTCTGTGGAGTCGACGCCACCTATCGTGGCATATCAACCGGCTAGAAATCCTAGCTGTGTTCCGTGCGATCAAGCACTTCCTCCCGGACCTAAGAGACCGCCATGTGCTGGTGCGCACCGACAGCACGGCAGTAGTCTCGTATATCAACCGCCAAGGAGGTCTGAGGTCGCGCCCCTTGTACAAGCTGGCGCGCCAGATCCTGGTGTGGGCCCAGGGCAAGCTCCTATCCTTGAGAGCTGTTCACATCCCTGGGCATCTCAACGTGGGAGCAGACGTTCTGTCGAGGCAGGGGCTGAGGCCCGGGGAATGGATGCTTCACCCAGAGGTGGTGAAGCAGATCTGGAAGGTCTTTGGCCAGGCACAGGTGGACCTCTTCGCCACTCGAGAGTCAGCGCAATGTCCCCTCTGGTTCTCTCTAGCTCCGCCAGCCCCGCTGGGTCTGGACGCTATGGTGCAGACGTGGCCGAGGCTGCGTCTGTACGCCTTCCCCCCGATCGTTTTGCTCCCGGGAGTTCTGGAGAGAGTGCGCCGGGACGCGGTCAGTCTACTGCTAGTAGCGCCGTTCTGGCCGGGCCGAGTATGGTTCTCGGACCTGATTGCTCTTCTCGACGGCACCCCGTGGCCGGTGCCTGTCAGAAGAGATCTCCTCTCACAGGCAGGGGGCACCATTGTGCACCCCCGCCCGGAGCTATGGAAGCTGTGGGTTTGGCCTCTGAGGGGGTGCAACTCGTAGCTTCCGGTCTGTCAACTGAGGTTGTTGAGACCCTCCTTCAATCCAGAGCTCCCTCTACGAGGAAACTGTATGCCCTGAAGTGGAAACTCTTCACTTCCTGGTGCGGAGACCGCCAATTTGACCCAGTTAACTGCCCAGTTGGTACAGTGCTGGAGTTCCTGCAGGCCCGGTTCTCCGCAGGGTTAACCCACTCCACGATCAAGGTCTACGTGGCTGCTATTTCGTCATACCACGCCCTTATCGATGGCCAGTCAGTGGGCAGACAACCCCTGGTGATACGTTTCCTCCGCGGTGCGCTGAGGCTGAAGCCTCCGGTGCGACCACGAGTCCCTACGTGGGACTTGGCTGTGGTATTGGAGGCTCTGAGTAGGGCGCCTTTCGAGCCTCTTGAGGAGATAACTGAGAGACTCCTCACTATCAAGACTGTCTTCCTGTTGGCCATCACCTCTCTGAGGAGGGTGGGGGATCTTCAGGCTCTTTCTTCGGCCCCTTCTCACATTGACTTTGCGCCCGGCTTGGCGAAAGTATTTCTCTACCCCCGTCCGGGGTACCTTCCTAAAGTCCCGACAGTCGTACCACAGCCGGTCGTACTGCAGGCCTTCTGTCCTCCTTCCTTCAGGGAGCCTGACCAGGAGAAGCACCACTGTGTGTGCCCAGTGCGAGCATACATCCACAGAGCTGCCCTGTGGAGAAAGACGGACCAGTTGCTGGTATGCTATGGTCCGCCTAAGAGGGGTCTTCCTGCTACGAAGCCCACTCTTAGTAGGTGGATTGTGGATGCTGTTAACCTTGCTTACGAGGCCTCTGGGCTTGCCCATCCGCTGGGAGTCAGAGCGCACTCAACTAGAGGTATGGCGGCCTCAAAGGCCCTTTGGGCAGGTGTCCCAATACGGGACATCTGCGACGCTGCTGGATGGTCCACGCCCCTGACCTTTGCGAGGTTTTTACAACCTTGATCTCCGAGCCACTCCAGGCTCCTCTGTCCTTTTGTCCTGACATAGGCAGGGACTTGTCAGTATGGAGGCGTTGGTATAGCGTTCCCATAGCGTCTCCGACGCAGCTCGACGTTCCTGAAAGGGAACGACCTAGGTTACGTATGTAACCCAGGTTCCCTAAGGGAACGAGAGCTGCGTCTCGCAGCCATACTTCCGGCATCCCTGCCAGCGCTTGCTTCATGACATGGAGCTAACGCGGGCGCCGCCTCACGTGCTTATATACTTCCTGGTCGTGACGTCACCCCGCCCGTGACGCTTCGCCCTTTCTATTGGACTGATTGCATACGATATTCAGAGCGGAATGACGCTGAGAGCGTTCCCATAGCGTCTCCGACGCAGCTCTCGTTCCCTTAGGGAACCTGGGTTACATACGTAACCTAGGTCGTTTTTGACCCGCCACCTACTGGACATTTAAGGTACTACCCGTGACATGTTTACTTTTTACTTTCGTTTTATCTCAGTGAAGATCGTCTAACGCAATGTACTTTGATTGGGTGATTTCTTCGTTTGAGCTTTGGATATATATGTCCGTAAGTGCCATATTTTTGTTAATACATACTGATGTCCATAAGGAGTTGTTTAATTGTTGGAATAATTGATTGATACTGCATTTATTGTGGGAAACGAATTGCTTTAATAATTAATGCTACATGCTAACGGTTTAAGGGAACATTAGGTTTCTCTTTGTTTAACACAAATGCATATATTTATAGTATATACAAGCTAAAGTAATGTTGTGAAGAAACTATGTACATTGTATTGTTTAACTGTATATGTCATAGATATAAATGTAATGCTTAAACATAATTTTCTTCTTTGTTTGTAGTTTTACAGTTGAAAATAACCAGTAAAGTCGCCAAGGTCACAAGAGTGCTTTCTGGAGTTTTCTTTGTTCGCTATCTGTTAACCCTTTGCTAAAGTGACGCAATGGTGAGAACAGAATAAGATATTAGTTTTAGCTTGTCAACGTCTCGTCTTAGTCACAGAAAAAAGGTTTGTTGACGAATATTTTTTGCCATCGTCAATGAAATTAACACTGTTTGCTTGTATGTATTTATGTAGTCTTTGATAATATCTCAAATATATATCCAAATGCAAAACATAATGGAAATAATGTCAACGATGATTGGCTTGTAAGTTGCCCCATTAGTGGAATTGCCGCTGTAGTGGTAAGCCACTACTTGCTTCCATCTTGTTGTGGTCCCTGCCAACATAAAAACATGTGCATGTGTTGTTGTCGCCCCTGTGTGGCCGGGTAACGTCACATCCCCATAAAGTTTTCCTGTTCCCAGGTGCAGCTCCACACTTGGTGTGATTGCCATCTCATCCAGAGTCAGCACACACTCCCTTTCCATCTCTGTCAGGCCAGGTACCTTCAGCATTTCAAACACCTCTCCTAATATGCCTGGCTCCATCTTTATGGGATGCAGTCTTCTTTGCAGGGTTCTGATGTCAGGAAGAAATATTTCCATGTCCTGAATTAGCCTGTAACCTGTTGAGCCTGTGGCAAAATGTAGTTTAATTGCCTTTTTAATTGTGTTGTTTTCCCATCTCATGCCCCTCTTACTCTTCCCAACGATCTTCTTTATCTGATCTTTTTCATAGCTGTTAATTTTGTTCAGGGCTCCCTCTGCTCTTAGTGACTTATTTTTTTGTATTTCTAGCTCCTCCATCATTCTTCTCACACTGACTCCTGGCTCACATGGCCCCTGCACACTAGTTCCTGGCTCACTGTCTCCTGGTATGTCCCTCTCAGTTTGCTCACAGTCTTCTCTTTCCCTTCTTTCACTTTCCTTTCTTTATCTCTGAAATGATGACATGGCATTGTTAGTGTTACAAAAATGTGGCAAGTATTATAGAACTTGGGAATTTATAAATAATGACTTCACAGTATTCATACCAAAGTTCATTTTAAGACTGTATGTGTGGTCACTGGCCATTGCATGAACTTGTACTGGAGGTTCTGTGGCACTTCTTGCTGGACCCTTCCTTCTCTTTGGCTTAGGCGATGCAAAAATATGGTTGGAACAGCATCATCCTTCAATTTCACGCCACCTTTTTTTGTTCTGCTGAATTGCTCTTCCTCAAAATGTGCCTGAAAGAGTGGCTTATGAGTTTAATTTCCATACACATTACAGATATAACCCAATAACTGTCAATCGAAATTCCATTTAATAATGTACATATGACAGTGAAATACAGTGATATTTGGTCCACAAGTGAAATGTCCAAATAAATATTATAAACTTAACTGTACACAGTTTCATGTTATTGTAGTCGCTCTTAATGATCAGGTTGCTTCTGCTAACTTAAGCCAACCAAACACCACACAGCCAACCATGGTAAGACATCAATCTGTAATTATTATTTTTTTTACACATTTTTACTTATTTGGTTTTGGCATTATAAGAATATAATCATATTGTTACAGGTCCCTGGCTGTTGGAAGAATGTAATCAGTAAATTACAAAGTTTGCTGTTGGTCAGCTGGTCCTCTAATAAAACACTGCATTCAAAGACATTAAGACATTTTTAAAAAACAGTAATCAAAAATAAGTTGAAATAAATATACACCCAAACACCTATAATGACAATCAATCAATAAATATAAAACATAAATAAATTCCAAACTACTGTACATGTATGTATTTGGTTGAATCCCATTTCATACAGCAGGCTGAGCTACAGGTGAGTGACACTAGCATATGATTATGACACACTGTCATCTAAACTATTAAACAGTTCAATATTACTTAATGACAAAACCTTATGATTATTTATTTATGAAGTGTTTAAAACCTAATGATTCATAATACTGTGGTCATTTCTCGCTAGGGTCATACATATTCTCTAACTTCTGATAGACTTTTCTGTGACCAAACAAATATAGAAAATATTCACAAGAAACATCAATTCTATATTAGAGAATTGTTTAGAAAATGAAAGAATATTTCTATGGGGAATATGGCTCTTTCATTTAGAGGGTGGGACTATTCCTCCATATTGCGCACTGCAGCTTCTGCCATTCATAAGTCAAAGGAGTGAACCGTCTTTGTATTTCTATAGGCATTGTTTTAAATAAAACACTAAAAAAGATGAAATATTTTTATTTACCTGCATGCCATGTGATCATTAATCAACATCAAAGAAACCGTGAACATGCAAATGTATCTAGTATGATAAAACAGTGCTGTTTTACCTCACATACACTCGACCGGAAGAAGCGGAAGCGCTCGACTGTAACCAGGTTTGCATCCAAGGATTTTTTTGCAAAAACAATATTTAGCGTTTTAAAATATTTACGATATAGCTGATGGAAATGCCAATTATCGATTACATTTCTCGTGCTGACAAAATCTTTTTTCCGTTTAACTTCCATATTGATACTTCAAATGTTGCAAAAATTTGTTTGGAAACACTTTTTGTCGAGCGAACGGGCTTTAACGCAAATAAATGTTGTGTCACATGACATAATTAGCCTATAAGCAGCGTCTGTGTTCATGGTGTTGCTCACGTTAAAGCACCGTTTCCCTGTAGTTCAAAAGCGCATTAAATCATATTCATATTATTCAATTGTATCTAAAATTATTTTATACATGGTAAGAAAAAGACGAGTTACCTCTCAAACATACTTATCTTAAGGCGAGACACTACAGGTGAATAGGGTAAAATTTTTAACTAGCAGATATCACCATGAAACTTTCCCAGTTGATTACCTACATTAAGATGAGAAAAAAATGTATTACAAAGTTTCTGTAATTTTATGTTTAAATATGCAAATTAGGCATTATCTAATTAAATATGCACTAATTTGCATATATTTTAAAAAACGAAATCTCAGAATTGGATAAAGCCAGGTTCAAAATTATTTTTTCATTGTGTTCACATATTAGATGGGAAAAAAATTACAGAGGGCTTTATGGATATCTACTTTTGTTATCCTGTAAATCAGAATATACTGTCAATAGCCTTAAAAAATGTATTTTCGCCATGTTTTTTGGAATAAAATGTTATATAAATCAGGCTAGGAATAATATATTTACAAATCCCTCTGTAATTGTCTTCATAATATAACTAGGTACAAGACTGGAAAGTTTGGTGTATATAGGTGCTTATGAAGTGGAGATTTCGTACTTGGAGTATGAGAGAAAAGTCATTTTGAGAAAACGGGCTTTAAAGATTTATATTGTAAAAATCCACACATTTTTATATGAAAACATGGCTAACAAGCAAAACAACAGGCCAAGTAAATGTTTATAACAATGTAGACCATGAACAATGACAACTGAATAAAACAACATTGCCAAATAAGACCTTCAACTAACCACAGAGAACCACAAATACAGACACAAACTTATCATCAGAACTGCAACTCTAGTCATCTATGTCCATCGGAACACAAAGTTCACCCATGAGGGTTGAAAGCCTAGCTCTCCATGCCTGCACCATATGTAGGCCCCTCACCCCTCTCTTGCTGATGCCTTTTCAGCTTTTTAGCTGTGCTCAGAGTCTTAAAAGTTTAAATGGCCATACTTGCAGCTGCCTCAACTCTACTCTTACCTACAAACACTGTTTTTGGACAGCGGGCCCAAATGACGGAGTTGAGGCACTCATTCGCATTTTGAGTGCCACCATGCTGCATGCGCTGCAGCAGGCTGTCACTTGACATGCGGTGGTATACAGGTATCAGCTTCTGGCCCACCTCTCAAGACAAAAAGTTTCCTGCATGGAGCCTGTGGCTCTCTGGAGTTTCTCCATTTTCCTCCGCTCTCCTATACCAACACCAGGACAGGCTGCACCTGGTGTGCAAGGGGACTTCGTCACAGGACATGCTATGGAGGAGACCAGCCCAGATCTCATTTTTCATTTTCTCTATGGAACCCTGGTTATTTAAAATTGCCCCCCTGCAATAATTTTGTAATGTTTTACATTTTTTGGCCGTTAATTTTCCCAGACCCTTCCCCCCCCAATTTGCGTTCAGCACTTAATTTTCGTAGTGCTGTGCCCATACGTTTATGGGCATGGTTGATGCATTCTAATTTTACTACCTCATGCCCAGGGTATGGGTTGAGGGATACCACCTCCCTGAATGCAGCACTGTCCCCATCTGACAGCATCTGAATGTATCTCAGCTGGTGGCGACTCACAGACCTGGCCCACATCCTCTTCGCTGCCTCCTGCTCCATAGCCTTGCTTGAGCCCCTAAAATGTTGTGCACAGTCATGCGTTTCTCTCCAGCTGTCAATTTCCTCATCTGTAATCTTTCCCTCATGCCTGGCAGCTTCTTAAAGGGCACAAGCATGGCAATAGGAGGATAGAACCTCAAAGTCGATCACCAGTCCCGTAAAAATATCGATGCACACCCCGATCCCATAGTGTGATGTGAACCCTCTTTTCTGCCAAGTGCCATCAAAAGACACACTGATATTTATCACCGCATCTGCATCCTCTCTCAGCAACTCTGCCACATCTGCATCAATATCTGCATAGGCCTGCCTGACCTGCTCCCTGGTCCTGTGAAGTGACTCAAGACCTCTCAATTTCTGCCGCTAAAATGAAATGTGTATTGTATCAATAACTGTTCATTTGTTTTGTTTTTATAGATACAGCACACAGAAATCTGTACTGTAAAAGTAAAACTGACCACCGCAACACAACATAATGAATGAGATGGCACTTTATTCTATTCTTATAAATCAATAAATAATTTCATCCATAAAAAACAAATATTGTTACAGTAATGTTATAATATGTTACAAGGTGGTAACAGCCACACGTATTGGGCTATTTCTGACATTAGAAATTCTAAACCTCCCATCGACAGCTTACGTTCAGATGCGCTTCCCGAGGGCATTTCACTGGGTAATCCATCACTAATTTTCCTTTTCCCCTTTGCAAGTGACAACTGCTGTACTCTTTTCGATGATTGACGCGAAGTTATTTTCATTAATTCACTCAAAAGATCCCGCGGAAAGCTTAACCAAACAAGGAAGCGTCAAAGCATACCATGTCATGTGACGATTCTGAACGAATCACGTTGTCAGAAATTGTCTTCAGCCAATGAGATTGCGCATTTAGAGTTAAATCCCCTCTTTTACTTTCACGATTGGTTGCTGATAGAAAGGAAATGACCATATTTGGATCCGACAGCATTGTAGAGAAGAGAGAGAGCTTTCCAGCAGTATACGTGATGACTGTGTACAGGCAGAGATCGCGGAGCAGCATGTTGATTTAGAACGTCAACTTTTGTTGAATTTATGAGAAATCTACAGACGCAAACAGACAAAGTGCAGTAAAATGTGTATTTCGGACTTTTTTTCACCACAAGTCTGAAAGAAGACATGTTATTGAAGACAAATATCCAAAAATCTCAAAATTGACCAATAAAAAAAAAACGATGTTTTTGCCTGCCGTGTCTCGCCTTAATTTGTAGGCTAGCCTACGTTTACATGATTATTAATTTTTTTTACAGTGCACTGTTCAGTGTAAATATCCTGTAGTCCGTGCCTTTCAGCTTGATCACCATAACCCCGTGATATTATGCCAAGCACATTTTGTTTTACATATTGGAACGTGTAGTACAAAAGTTTAAATTAATTTGTTTTGGCTTGTTAGCTTCTTATATTTTTATTCTTGCTTTGTTCTGAATTCTTTCTACCATTAAATTTAAATGATTTGTTGTGGAGTGAGGGAAATAAAATATTTTTTTCATGTTTCTTCAATATTTTTGGCTGACTGTATTTTATTATGACATGAACAGGCTGCGTTGTGGAGTCAGTAGGCTATGCTTAACTGTGCATGAGGCGCCGGCACGATCAGAAAGATTTCATTTGATCTGATAAAGTAGCGTTCAGGAAGGGGGATAAAATCTTGTATAAACAGGCTAAATACACTGGAAAAGGAGATCAGAGTGGCAAAGAGAAATTAATCCGATAAGCTAAGGATCCAATTCTCTTCCAGTGACTCAGCATCAGTGTGGAAAGGTCTGAAAGAGATAACCAACTACAAGACACCATCCTCCAGCACTGTGGAGAATCAACAACTGGCAGACGATTTGAATGAGTTCTATTTAGGGCTGGGTATCATTCAAAAATTTTCGATATCGATACCGGTTCCTGAACGATACTTTTTTCGATACCAGTTTTAATAAGATTACATTATCTCAAAAAACTATTTTTTTAGCTTGTTGATATTTATACAGACTCAAAGCCTCATCTCCTGAGCCACTGCACAAAGGAACAAAATATACTCAACACAATAAATAAATAAATTATTTTAATAAAGTTCAAATTGTTTTCAGTTTACACATCTGTTAGGCTACGTTTACATTAGTGTGTGTTCATTTTAAAACACAAAGCTCAGACAGAATCATCATTTCTAGGTTGTTAAAGACTTCAAGAAATTTGAAATCTTCATCCACTTTCATAAGTGGGTGTTTTATTTTCTTTCACCATATGTTTTATTGTTATTAAATTCTGGTGTAGTATGTCTAATTATTTGAATGCATAAAAACAACTTAGTTTATTTAAATTTATTCTTAAAATAGCCTTATGAAATGTTTTATTTTTCCTCAGAAATTCTGTGTTCTGTATCTGGTTTTCAAATGAAGACATAAAACATTAATTTAATTTATCTTTTTTCTATCTAAAAAAAAAAAGTTTTAATAATTTGAATAGTAGCCTAGTAGTAGCAGTATGTACTGTCTGCTGAACAATATTAATATATTTCTGCCGCAGTGTCTTCCAAGTTACACCGAACTTTTATTTTGACGGGTTGCCTGGAATACCTTTACAGTTCTGTGTGTAGATGATATGAGTTAGTTTTACTCGAATCAAACGGTAAAATGCTCATGAAGTGACTTTCTGAGCAGGTCTGGAGATGTTGTTCATGTCCTCATTTAGTGAGGCGTCAGACGCTGAAATGACCACGAGCGTCACGCGTGCTTCAGTCTGTGTATAATAAACAAACCGCGCGATTTAAAGAGCAGACTGCTCCGTGCGCTTTAGAAACGCTCTCGCGGATGTCAAACACTGATCAATCAGCGCGTCGCCTAGCACACCTAGTGCTGCAGGATTATTGGCTCACTGACGATGATGAGATTAACCCCTTAGGTATCGAAATTTGGTACCGAACGACAAGACGTTTTTCGATACTCGGTGGTATCGAGGCAATTCGGTCGGTGCCTAAAAAGTATCGAACTCGATACCCAGCCCTAGTTCTATTACAGGTTTGAAAAAACACCCCATACCCGCCCTGAACACCTCTCCACACAGCCATTAACACCTTCAGCAACCCCCCTCTCCCCCACGACTGCAATTCAGATCAGTGAAGACGAGGTGTGCCAGGTTTTCTGGAAGCAGAAAAGGAAAAAAGCATAAGGCCCAGACTGTTACACCAGTCTGTCTGAAATCCTCTGCTGACCAGCTGGCCCCCATATTCACAAAGATCTTCAATAGATCACCGGAACTGTGCGAAGTCCCCTCATGCTTCAAATGCTCCACCATCATCCCCATCCGATAAAATCCAAAATTACAGGACTAAAAGACTACAGGCCTGTGGCTCTAACGTCTGTGGTGTAGGGATTCTAACCCCACATATTATCTTTATTTTAGCTTTTAGGGAATCACTCTTACGAGTCGATGGTCATATGATTAATTGCTATTAATCAGAATGTCCAACTTATACCAGGTTAACGATACCTTATTAACGACTTGTCCAGGAAGTATTAAAATCAGCACGTTTATCTTTTAACCATTGTATTTATCTCATTCGTGGCCAACGATAAAATAAACCAAATAGTTAACTTTAGTTATCAAGCTCATGAGCGTAGGTAAAACGCAATCTTTTTGGCAAATAATTATGATCTGCAAAATCACATAGCACAGACAAGAGATTTCTTAATAAAATCAAAGTTTATTTACTACTCTAACCCAATACTAACTAGACAACACAAAACAGACGATTTAAACAGACATACATACAGGTAATGAGTTGTTTTGATCTGAAGAGAGTCTTAGGTTCTAATGCTCGTTTCAACCTGAGGGAAATCACACGCCGGAACTCTTTTATCCTTACTCTTAACAAATAGATATCACCAGTTTCAGCCAATTTTGAGAGATTCTGCTTGCCTTACTGTTTCTTCAGTTGTTTCCGATCGGAAACTCAGTCTTTTTTCGGTTGAAGGCGTCTCTGCTGAAAATTTGGCTCTCAGTTGAGATCAGTTCTTTCCGGGTTCGAGACGGACCGTGCGCTGATTGGCTGCTCGGTAGGTCGTGTCACGAAGGTACTCTTCAGTGGTTGGAGGGCTTCGTTCTGACTCGATGAAGCGCTCAGGAAGTTGAAGCGGTTGCAATGCTCAGCCGTGATGTTAGTGTCCAGAAGCGCTTTGCAGCGCGTGCAGAACGAGAGACGAGTGAGGCGAGCGTGAGCTCTTCCTTTTCGATTTTCAACTCCAACCGAACTTTTCAGTTGTGCATCTGGGTTTTAACGGGCCGATTTGGGATCCGCCCACGGGCGCCTGATCCAATCGGATTCTTCCTGTAGGGCGTTTGATCCAATCGCAAGTGTTTCTGTGGGGCGGAGCCCCGCCCTGCACAGCTGCGTGTTGTGCATACCTTATCTGATTCAGTTATTTTACCACATGAAAACCTTATAAACAGCAGACTTCTATTCGTATTGTACTCATGCATTGATGAAAACAGATCATCTCCATTCACACCATAATATTCTTCATGAGATTAGCTTTCTGACGAAACCAAACACCATGTAACTTTGCATAGCCAAAAATACATATGAATACAAATGATATTACTCGGTTAAATGCGTTGATTAACCTGTTAACGTTCACCAGAGCGACGTCGCACTGAACGCTCTTTGTTTGCATGTGTCATTGTTTTCTAATAGAATAAATGAAACGGGACAAAGTTAATCTTGACAAACTATATATCATTCTGAGGGTCTAAGCCTCAAGCATCGACGACAGATCGCTGTTTTTCGATGGAAAGCTTATAAGGAATGTATTTGCTACATTTGTGTAAGCAGTACACATCCAAACACGCAGAGTAAAAAAGCAGTACGTACCTTTATCATTGTAATAACGAGCCACAAACGCGTCCACTGCTGAAATCCCATTTTAGTTAGAGAGGTAAGGGTCCACAGAACAACATCCAGCGAGCACTTTTAGTCCAGCGAAATAATAACATTGTAATAAGGATGAATATTCCTTTGTTTGGATTGCTCCAGGACTTATTTCATGAATTTGTATATGAAATAAAAAAACATTCAGTGTGGAAAAATATTTTTCAAGGCACGTCAGTGTGTATAACTTTTTATCTTTTTTAGCATTATCAACTCTGGATGATGGATAGTAAAGCCGAGAGTGTCTTCTTTCCAAAGATACCTAATTTGTGTGTGTAGCATACTTTGTCACAAACTGTTACCATTTTAATTTAGCTAGGTTATTTTCACCTATGAGGCCCACAATGGGGCCGAAGGTTAACAGGTTAAACGATCCTGAATTCTAAATAATCACATCGAGCATGTGAACTGACATCTAGTCATCAAGTAAACTTTATACATTCTGGAAAAAGATTACCATAAGTTAAAAATAACACAACAAGCTTATAAATGTCACAAACAAAAACATTCTTCATATGAGTTATAACTATATTGTCTATAGTGTTTTGTTTTCGAGTATAATTTGTTTCAGTAGCAGAAACTAGTATAACTTTGTTCCCTTTTAAACTTTCTAATTCAAAGGTGTGGTTCTCTTTGTTAGATAGCACCACAGAAAAACAGGCGCGTTTCCCCCTCCTTTGGGAGAAGCGCGAAGTCAAAAAAGTCTTCTTTTTTGAATTACGGCGCTCAACGGAGTCAGATTCAGGGGAGTCTCTGGCGCCACGTAAATTAGAATCCGGGAATATGAGTTCTGTTTTCTTTCAAAATGACAAAACGGGAATTTTCTTCGCTCGATCCTGGTTTTATGGTCTCAGGAGATAAGGGAGTTAATACCAGGAGACACCAGGCTGTCTGGCAATTGGGTATGTTTTTGAAAATAGGTGTGTGTGCTTCGGTCATGAGGGACCCAAGCCTTACAGTGGTCAGACCTTACTGGTGAGCGTAAACGAGAGCACATTACCCCAGTTTTAATATCTTTGCATTGGCTCACAATTCGATACAAAATTGATTTTAAAGTCCAGCTTCTAGTTTTTAAGGCTCTGAATGTGTTAACTGCTGTATATCTGTCTGACTTAGTATCTGCTCACAATCCTGGAAGGTCTCTTAGGTCTTCCAACCAGAGACTTTTAAATGTTCCTCGGGCTAAATTGAAATCAAGAGGTGACCGAGCCTTTGCTGTTGCTGCTCCGAAACTCTATTAGTTTCTATTAGAACTGCCTCTACATTGAATGAGTTTACAGCCTCAACTCAAAACCCATGTTTTCTCTTTGGCCTTTAATTGTAATTAATTGTGTGGTGTCAGCTCTGTTCCGTGCTGTAATCTATGTTGTTCTGAGTATTAATGTTGTTGATTTTTTATTGATTGTGCAGCACCTTGGTCAACTATCGTTGTTTTTATTGGTGCTATATAAATAAAGTTGAGTTGTTTTCTGTGCCTTTCCCAGAATGGATTCAGCACACCTCTTACCCAGTCTGGGATATTTGTGGTGCACACAGAACTCTTATTTGACACAGTGTTTGTGTGTTCTTCTGTTGTCTTTGACAGCTTTTAGGTGCGTTATTGACAACGCTTACCTCTGCTTACGCGTCCCCACCGCATCAGCACCGAAAACATGGGGAATTAGACAAATATAATCGCACAACCTATTCGATATTCTATTAATAAATCGACTAATCGAATATTCGAAAATTGTGACCCATCCCTATTTCAGTGCTTATCTCCATTAATGAGAGTGGAATATTTAATGTAAATGTATATATTGAAATGAGAACAGAGTTTAAAATTGTTTACTTCATTACTTTTCTCTCTCCAGGAAAAAAAGTTCATATGCATGGGTCTGAGTTTGCATACAGGTGCACACCCGTCAAGTTTGTTTTCATAAATCCTACCTTTTGCGTAGGAAGTGGCGTACGCCTCTTTCAGGGCTCAGGGTTTGTGCATACTAGAGGTCTTCACGGGTCCACTTGGATCCAAAAACCCGAATAGTAAAACCCGGTAATTAAAATGAATGTGCTTTTCCCAAATGGACCCGAATTATTTTAAACTTTCCGGATGCGTAGCCTACTTGTGCATTAATGTTAAGTTAATTTTTCAGAAACGCACATAAAAAAGGAACACGTTTGTTACCTCAGAAACCCACCTTATAGATATAAGATCCGTCAGGAAATCCACTTGTCAATGCAAG
The DNA here is from genome assembly GCF_936440315.1 of Barbus barbus. NCBI lineage: Eukaryota > Metazoa > Chordata > Actinopteri > Cypriniformes > Cyprinidae > Barbus > Barbus barbus. The sequence goes on along the minus strand of NC_136731.1, from coordinate 2,501,333 downwards.
GCTTTTCTTTTTTTGTGTGCCCTTCACCGGAGATGAGGTAGCTAACGTTGTAGACAAAACTAGCAAATCCATGATTTATTAAACTATCAAGTTTATATTTCTAATCCACTGGTTACAATTGAAAGCCAAACTCAGAAATAACATGTATCAGGCAGGACAAATAGGCTAATAAGTAAATAAACTGAATGAAAGTAATGGAGCAGCGGCCGGGAATTTTCTGGACCGATGCGGAAAATGCCGTTTACGTTCGGGTCCAGTCAGGTTCGAAAATAAATGTGGTCAGGTTGGGTCGGGCTTATCTTTTTTTTTTAATTATTAATGCATGTCGGGTTCGGGTAAGAAGTGATTCGAGTCGGGCACGGGTTTTAGGACCCGAGAAGACCTCTAGTGCGTATGCCTGGACATTTAAATTAGTATCAAATGAGTGAGTTCAGCTTTGAGAATGAAAACCAACCTGTTTTTGTCTCAGTATCTTTGTTGTTTGACTCTGAATGTTTCTTCAGTCTTCATGTCTTCACTCTCCTCTTTAATAAACTCCAAGCCATAAGTATTAACTAATAAGTAATATTCACAAATTATTTAATGCTGGGACAAAATTTCAGACAGGCCGGGAGTCTCACAGTCATCCATTTAGCCTTCTCAAATCAACACGATTTGCCTAAAATAAAATCTATAGATATAAAACAGTTCAAGCATATCACAAGGTGATAAATGTTTAACCCATATCCGTGCGCTGTTAGACGGTTTGTGCGGAGAGGAGCTAAAGCATGCTTTTATATGACATGGAGGCGCGCCAGCACGCTCACTTGCATTTTTTTCTTACAGTAGAAACAACTTAAAATACGCCTTCATTTTTGCTCATAAAGGTAAGGAGCAGAGCTGGGTAGTAACTGATTACATGTAATCTGGATTACGTAATCAGATTCCAAAAATGAAGTACTTGTAATTAGAGTAAATTACATTTTAAAGTACTCATAATCAGACTACAGTTACATTTTTATGGATTACATGATTACATATTATTCACACAATTGCAATAAATTATTCATAAATTATTAATTCTCCCTAATTTCTCTTTTTCATCTTTTGCATTTTCCTTTCTAAAATAGCCTAGCGATTATATACATATTATATATAGTATATATAGTCCAGTTTTGTGGACATTCACACAGAGACAGCATTTGACCACTGGATTTACAAAAATAATGTCAGGTTTAAGAAGGGTTTCAACATTGCATCAACTACTGATGAACACATTCATTTTTATTTGAATATTACTCTAGGTTTTTTTTAACCGTGTGTTATTAATTAATTAAAATGCACATATTCACATTATTTCTTAGTTACATGTAATGCAGGCATTCCAAAACTTTTTGTCATCTATACCTTATTCACCGAATATATTTGCTTTAAGGTTTTAAAATAAATATTTCAATAATTAAGTATCACATTTGTATCTTCACGGTTTCTTTGATGTTGATTAATGATCACATGGCATGCAGGTAAATAAAAATATTTCATCTTTTTTAGTAATTGTTTTATTTAAAACAAAGACTATAGAAATACAAAGACGGTTCACTCCTATAGGCCTACTTATGAATGGAAGAAACTGCAATGCGCAATATGTAGGAACAGTCCCACCTTCTAAATTAAAAAAGAGCCAAATTTCCCATAGAAACCTGACTAGACCAGATAATGCACATGTGCAGAATAAGCATATTATAACTCCGCATGCGCATTGGCTGGTCTAGCCTGAAAAATAAGCTTTTTAAATGCTATTTTAGCATAAGAAACAACATTCATTGGGCCATTAATTTCAGATTTTTGTTGCTGATTTGACATGTATTTTAATGGTGAGTTCAGCAAGCAGTTTTTGAGATTTCAGGATTCCCCCATTCATTAAGATTAAGAAGGCGTTGCAAATATGGCGGCCGAGTGAAGCGACTTTCCTCAAAAGGGAGTTTGTTTTAAAATTATTATAATTTTTTTTTTATGATTTAATTAATTGTCAGCTTTTCATTAAACACACAACCCCCCTGCAGTTCCTTTACGAACTCTAGTTTGGGAAACCTTGATGTAATATAATGTTTCATGCACTTTATATTGTAAATTACAATGAATGGAACAAGTTTTCTTACTCTGCATTTTTTACATCATTATGGTACAAGATAATGCTATTTAAATCAATGTGATTAATGAGTTAAATCAAAAGTAATCTAAAAGTAATCTGATTATATTACCTAAAATGTGTAATGTAACAGATTACGTTACTGACTACAATTTTTGTCATGTAATCTGGAATAAGTAACGGATTACAATTTGTAAAGAATCTACCCAGCTCTGGTAAGGAGTAATATATAATTCTGAGCTGTAAACGGTCTACCTTTATATGTTAAATATGCTTACATTCACAAAAAAATTGTGCTTTTATAAAATGAATAGGAAAACAGAGTAGGCCTAGGCCTATGCGCTTTCTGTCTTCACAATTATGAACCGAAACTCAGCGAATTGACTCACAGATATGATAAATATATATACAGAAAGCTTTAAATTACTATTTTAACACTTTAACCTTCAACCCCATTTAGGGCCTCGCAGGTGAAAATAACCTACCTGAATTAAAATGGTAACAGTTTGTGACAAAGTGTGCTACACAAACAAATTAGGTATCTTTGGAAAGAAGAGACTCTGGGCTTTACTATCTATCATCCAGAGTTGATAATGCTCAAAAAGATAAAAAGTTATAGACACTGACGTGCCTTGAAAAATATTTTTCCACACTGAATGTTTTTTTATTTCATATACAAATACATGAAATAAGTCCTGGAGCAATCCAGAAAAGTAATGGATCGAAAGCCATGTGTCTCATCAGTTCATATTTCAAATTTGAAGAAGATACCATGAAAAATGAGATTCCTGCAATATTTTTTCTGAAACTATTTATAGTCCCCCCCACCCCCCTGTTTGAGGAAAAATAACCACCAAATGGATTGCAGAATTATACAAGCTATTTTAGTCATTATACATGTTCCTGCATAGTTTTTCAATTATAAAATAATAGACAGATTTATTTGAGCACTAAAAAATACAAAAATAATTATTTGAGTAATAAAAAAGGAAAAAAAATAGAAAAAAATGCTTTGTATATAGTATGTATACTGAAGTATTCTTCGTTATTCGTTATTACAATGATAAATATCACTGCCAGACGTGAAGTGATATTGCCAGACATGGTCATAGAGTCAGTAAACACACGCTGATGTGCTTCCATTCAGATTATAATCAAACAGATGGGCCATATAATCAATAATAGCTGATCAATGAATCACAATGATAGCCGTCATAGAGTCGCTAATAAACACGCTGATGTGCGTCCATACAGATTATAATCATGCAGACACGGCCACATTCCCCACACAATACACACACACACATATAAAAAATGTAGAAGAAAAAAAAAACAGTTTTTTATGGATAAAGCAGATCGCTAAGTTATGCCCCGCTCAGATGACAGCGTGCGTCACAGAAGCGTCACTGCCGGCAGGAGGGAGCGCCAAATTCAAATAATCTATATTCCGCTTTTCTGAGACTTTTTTTTCCGTAGACGGTCTCATTATGTTTGTAAGACCGTATTCTACAAAATCGTTTTGTTTTTTTACCACCAAGACGCTGTTTTTGAGCGTAATTTATTCCATAACGGACGCGAACAATAACTCTCTGAAGAAATGAAACGTAAACATAGGAATATTCATCCTTATTACAACGTTATTGTTTCGCTGGACTAAAAGTGCTCGCTGGGATGTTTTTCTGTGGACCCTTACCTCTCTAACTAAACTGGGATTTCAGCAGTGGACGCGTTTGTGGCTCGTTATTACAATGATAAAGGTACGTACGGCTTTTTTACTCTGCGTGTTTGGATGTGTACTGCTTACACAAATGTAGCAAATTTGTGCCACTCATTCCTTATAAGCTTTCCATCGAAAAACAGCGATCTGTCGTCGATGCTTGAGGCTTAGACCCTCAGAATGATATAGAGTTTGACAAGATTAACTTTGTCCCGTTTCATTTATTCTATTAGAAAACAATGACACATGCAAACAAAGAGCGTTCAGTGCGAGGTCGCTCTGGTGCAGGCTAACAGGTTAAAACAAAATCATTCAAATCGAAAACAAAAACTCTTTCATTATGTAACCGTAAAGATGCATTTCTCTCTAATTGAAGGCACGTCCAATGAGATGGCGAGTCATTTTTTTCATCACTGTCTAAAATAGGCTATAAAAATAAGGAAAAGCCTAAAACAGGCCCGATTATAATTTAATATAATTTTTTATTATAATTTTTTTTTCCTTTATCATTACCATAAATTAACCATGGTTTTGCTATGCTAACTATAGTTTAACTATACCATTTGTATAAACAAAAACAAACAAACAAAAAAAGCATCACCAAACAAATGTAAATATTAATCAAAGATAACACAAGTAAACACAACATGCAGTTTTTGAATGAAGTTTTTTATTATGAAGGCAAGGCAAGTTTATTTATATAGCACATTTCATACACAGTGGTAATTCAAAGTGCTTTACATAAAAGAAAGTGAAAGACATTTAAAATCAATAAAAACATGGAAATAAAAATAATAAAAACAAAGAATTTTAAAATGATATAGAAAATGATTTAAAATAAATTTAAAGAAAATGATTATACATAAAATGTATTGCAGTCAGTTCGGACATATAGCACAGTGCTCATTCAACAAATGCACAGTTAAACAGATGAGTTTTGAGTCTTGATTTAAATGTGGCTAATGTTTTAGCACATCTGATCTCTTCTGGAAGCTGGTTCCAACTGCGGGCCGCATAATAGCTAAAAGCAGACTCCCCTTGTTTTGTGTGAACCCTTGGTATTTCTAACTGACTCGATCCTAATGATCTGAGTGGTCTGTTTGGTTTATATTCAGTGAGCATATCAGCAATATGAAGGGAAAACTAAATCCAAACCCACATGGCCCTGTGTGAAAAAGTGTTTGCCCCCCTGTTAAAACATAACTGTGGTTTATCACACCTGAGTTCAGTTTCTCTAGCCACACCAGGCCTGATTACTGCCACACCTGTTCACAATCAAGAAATCACTTAAATAGGACCTGCCTGACAAAGTGAAGTAGACCAAAAGATCCTCAAAAGCTACACATCATGTTGAGATCCAAAGAAATTCAGGAACAAATGAGAAAGAAAGTAATTGAGATCTATCAGTCTGGAAAAGGTTATAAAGCCGTTTCTAAAGCTTTGGGACTCCAGCGAACCACAGTGAGAGCCATTATCCACAAATGGAGAAAACATGCAACAGTGGTGAACCTTCCCAGGAGTGGCCAGCCGACCAAAATTACCCCAAGAGCGCAGCGACGACTCATCCAAGAGGTCACAAAAGACCCCACGACAACATCTAAAGAACTGCAGGCCGAGTATAGAGTATTTTCCCAAAGGTCTTGGGGATCATCAAGATGTTTTCTGGCAAAACTGAGACGAGCCTTTATGTTCTTTTTGCTCAGCAGCAGTTTTCGTCTTGGAACTCTGCCATGCAGGCCATTTTTGCCCAGTCTCTTTCTTATGGTGGAGTCATGAACACTGACCTTAACTGAGGCAAGTGAGGCCTGCAGTTCTTTAGATGTTGTCGTGGGGTCTTTTGTGACCTCTTGGATGAGTCGTCGCTGCGCTCTTGGGGTAATTTTGGTCGGCTGGCCACTCCTGGGAAGGTTCACCACTGTTGCATGTTTTCTCCATTTGTGGATAATGGCTCTCACTGTGGTTCGCTGGAGTCCCAAAGCTTTAGAAACGGCTTTATAACCTTTTCCAGACTGATAGATCTCAATTACTTTCTTTCTCATTTGTTCCTGAATTTCTTTGGATCTCAACATGATGTGTAGCTTTTGAGGATCTTTTGGTCTACTTCACTTTTTCACACAGGGCCATGTGGGTTTGGATTTTGTTTTCCCTTCCTAAAAAAAAACCTTAATTTAAAAACTGCATGTTGTGTTTACTTGTGTTATCTTTGATTAATATTTACATTTGTTTGATGATCTGAAACATTAAAGTGTGACAAACATGCAATAAAATAAAAAATCAGGAAGGGTGCCAACACTTTTTCACACCACTGTATATATACGTAACATCACTACTTTTTCTGTTCTTTGTCAGTTGTTGATTTAGCCTGTTGCTGAATGTTCTCTTGGTGTTCAGTGTTCCCAATCCTTTGTTTTATTTTGTTTGTTCATTAAATGGATTTGCATTTGGATCCTTGCCTCTCGTGTCATCTTTATCCACCGTACCTAACAATGGTTTTGTTTGTCACTTAATCTCTAGGATTGTTTTTCAGTTTATTTTTTAAATATCTACTTTACCAACACTTTTTCACACAACTGTGTGTGTGTGTGTTTGTCTTGTAAGTATATTTCAATTCAATTCAATTTTATTTGTCACATACATAATTATACAGAGCAGTGAAATATAGGTAATTTTGAAAATATATTTTCCATCATAAACGCATTATGATGTCAGTCCTGCATATTCAGTCAGCCTAGAATCCAACAACAAACAGTGCAAAAAATTACAAATAAATAAACAACTAAAAAAAGGAAAGGAAAAAACACATTCTTTAGTAATGTCATTTCCTCCAACATTTATTTCTATTACCTTTTTCCTTTATGTAGTATTTTCAGTATTTATATTTACATTATTTTTTATTCTATTTAAATTCAATGTATTTCATTCATCTTCTCTTTAATTTAATTTAATTTTATATAATATAATTATATATTATTTTATTTTGCATCATTCATTCATTTTATTTTTTAGCCAGAGTCAACCTACTCAAGGAAGTAGTCGAGCAACCTATTCGAGGAAGTAATCACGTGGTTTTCAGGTGAATGAAGGTTCAGACGTCATAGATCATGTGCTTTTGTCAAAACAAATCAAGCTACGATATAGTGCTTCAATGTGAAATGTGTTGTTTTTTAATACAAGCTTCGGAGCTTCAGTTTTGAACGTAACATCACTACTTTTTCAGTTCTTTGTCAGTTGTTGATTTAGCCTGTTGCTGAATGTTCTCTTTGTGTTCAGTGTTCCCAATCCTGTTTTATTTTGTTTGTTCATTAAATAGATTTGCATTTGGATCCTTGCCTCTCGTGTCATCTTTATCCACCGTACCTAACAATGGTTTTGTTTGTCACTTAATCTCTAGGATTGCTTTTCAAAGATCTACTTTACCAAACAAATCTTATGTTAAATATTAGCTCGCTGGTGAATGTAAATGGTTTGATGTTCTTGATGACTATGTTTGTCCAGAAAGTCTGGTAGTGATTCACAGGAACGTGTCCTTGTCCCACTTTAGATTTCAGTCTTCTGCTTGATGAATCTGTATTATTAATGTGCCGCTGGTTTCATCCAACATGGTCATTACACAGATCCATGTTTTATGTTTCCGAGCTTATATAGGTGACCGAGCTATCAGGAGATTTTGGAGCACTTCATGCTTCCATCTGCTGAAAAGCTTTATGGAGATGAAGATTTCATTTTTCAGCACGACCTGGCACCTGCTCACAGTGCCAAAACCACTGGTAAATGGTTTACTGACCATGGTATTACTGTGCTCAATTGGCCTGCCAACTCTCCTGACCTGAACCCCATAGAGAATCTGTGGGATATTGTGAAGAGAAAGTTGAGAGACGCAAGACCCAACACTCTGGATGAGCTTAAGGCCGCTATCGAAGCATCCTGGGCCTCCATAACACCTCAGCAGTGCCACAGGCTGATTGCCTCCATGCCACGCCGCATTGAAGCAGTCATTTCTGCAAAAGGATTCCCGACCAAGTATTGAGTGCATAACTGAACATAATTATTTGAAGGTTGACTTTTTTTGTATTAAAAACACTTTTCTTTTATTGGTCGGATGAAATATGCTAATTTTTTGAGATAGGAATTTTGGGTTTTCATGAGCTGTATGCCAAAATCATCAATATTAAAACAATAAAAGGCTTGAACTACTTCAGTTGTGTTGTAATGAATCTAAAATATATGAAAGTCTAATGTTTATCAGTACATTACAGAAAATAATGAACTTTATTACAATATGCTAATTGTTTGAGAAGGACCTGTATTTAACCTGTTAGCCTTCGCCCCCATTTGGGGCCTCACAGGTGAAAATAACCTACCTAAATTAAAATGGTAACAGTTCGTGACAAAGTGTGCTACACAAACAAATCTAGGCTTTACTATCTATCATCCAGACTTGATAATGTTCAAAAAGATAAAAAGTTTTAGACACTGACGTGCCTTGAAAAATATTTTTCCACACTGAATGTTTTTTTATTTCATATACAAATTCATGAAATAAGTCCTGGAGCAATCCAGAAAAGTAATGGATTGAAAGCCACGTGTCTCATGAGTTTATATTTCAAATTTGAAGAAGAAGATACCATGAAAAATGAGATTCCTGCAATATTTTTTCTGAAACTATTTATAGTCCACCCCACCCCCCTGTTTGAGGAAAAATAACCACCAAATGGATTGCAGAATTATACAAGCTATTTTAGTCATTATACATATTCCTGCATAGTTTTTCAATTATAAAATAATACAGATTTATTTGAGCACTAAAAAATTCAAAAATAATTATTTGAGTAATAAAAAATAGAAAAAAAATGCGTTGTATATAGTATGTATACTGAAGTATTCTGATTGCCAGACATGAAGTGATATTGCCAGACATGGTCATAGAGTCAGTAAACACACGCTGATGTGCTTCCATTCAGATGATGATCATACAGATGGGCCATATAATCAATAATAGCTGATCATTGAATCACAATGATAGCCGTCATAGAGTCGGTAATAAACACGCTGATGTCCGTCCATACAGATTATAATCATGCAGATACGGCCACATTCCCCACACAATACACACACACACACATATAAAAAATGTTTATGCTTAAAATGCTTTCAGGAAGGAGCGCCAAATTCAAATAAACTATATTCTGCTTTTCTGATACTTTTTTTTCCGTGGACGGTCTCATTCTGTTTGTAAAACTGTATGTTACAACACCGTGTTGTTTTTTTTTATCACCAAGACGCTGTTTTTGAGCGTAATTTATTTCATAACGGACGCGAACAATAACTCTCCCGAAGAAATGAAATGTAAACAAAGGAATATTCATCCTTATTACAACGTTATTGTTTCGCTGGACTAAAAGTGCTCGCTGGGATGTTGTTCTGTGGACCCTTACCTCTCTAACTAAACTGGGATTTCAGCAGTGGACGCGTTTGTGGCTCGTTATTACAATGATAAAGGTACGTACTGCTTTTTTCTCTGCTTGTTTGGATGTGTACTGCTTACACAAATGTAGCAAATACATTCCTTATAAGCTTTCCATCGAAAAACAGCGATCTGTCGTCGATGCTTGAGGCGTAGACCTTCAGAATGATATATAGTTTCTCAAGATTAACGATATTCTTTCACGTTAAATTCATTCATAAACATTAAACTAGTGGGGAAGAAACCGCTTCAGTGCGCTGTCGCTCTGGTAAACGTTAACAGGTTAAAAAGGTTCAAACATTCACTGATGCTCCAGAAGGAAACACGATGTGGGGTGAAAACTTTTGAACAGGATGAAGATCTCCAAATTTGTATTATTTTGTAGATCAGAAGCAACAGAAGATACTTGCATGGTTCCCGGAAGACAAATTGAGTACAATTTACCTTGATCTTCAAATTAAAAAAGTTTTCAGCCCCCCGGCTCTTAATACATTGTGTTTCCTTCTGGAGCATCAGTGAATGTTTGAACCTTTTTTAATAGTTGTGTTCGAGTCCCTCAATTGTCCTCAGTGTGAAAAGATGCATCTCAAAATCATACAGTCACTGCTGGAAAGGATTCAAACATGCAGGAAGATGCTGGAAAACTGAAGATTCCGCAGGAGAGGGAGGATTTTTCTGAAGAACAGTGTTTAGTTTAACTGTTCAGAACAAACAAGGGAGTCATGAACAACCATCAAAAAACAGTCGTGAATCAATCCACTGCGATCTCCCTGTCGGTGATTTTCTCTTGATCGAGCTGATTAATCTCGTCCTTTTCCTCAATTGTTCCGAGTAAGAAGTAGAAGAGATAAAAGAAGCTGCCCAACTTCAAATGCCCCCGTATCCTCCAAAGCTCCACCCTTGTCCTCAGCCCTCCGTCCGCGGCAAAGTCAAAAAGCCCGCTGCCCTCCGTGGCTCACTCACATCCTCGTCGAAGTCATGCCCACCGACGTCCACGGCGAATTCAAAGCTGCCGCCCTCTGCGGCGAAGTTGTTATTGTGTCCGTGGCTCTCCCAAGCCTGCCATCCACAGAGAACTCAACTTCGCCATCCGTGGCTCTCCCAAGCCTGCCATCCTCGGGGAACTCTATGCTGCCGTCCGCAGGGAACTCAACGCTGCCGTCTGCGGCCACCGCTGACTCTAGCCCAAGTGTCCGCTCCTCCAAAGCGCCCTCTAGTGTCCACTCCTCCAGAATGCCAGCCAGATCGAGCCCCTACTTTCCCCAAGGAATTTTTTTTGGGGGGGCCCCGCCCAAGCTCCCTGATCTGCCATGGCCGCCCAAACTCCCTAATCCACCATGGCCGCCCAAGCTCCCTAATCCACCATGGCCACCCAAGCTCCCTAATCCACCATGGCCCCAGATGTGCCGTGGGTATTTTCTAACTTGTAACAAACTCTACCTTTTCCTAAAATTGTTTTAACAACACTAGCTCGTCTTGACTTGTTTTACAGGAAAAAAAGCCATTGCTCATTTTAAGCTTATGTTTGATATGTGTGTGAAAAAACTTTAATAAAAACTTCCCTTCATCCCCATTTAACACTGTTTCACATTTTAAAGTTTAAAGCACAAAACAGTTTCAACGGACCACACACAAAAACACATTTCCCAAAACAGTCATAAATTCCTTTCGATCATTGGAGTGGATAACCAGATGGCCGGTTAGATGGGTGGGGGTGGATGGGAACAGGTGTCCAGTTATGGGTGGGGGTGGAATTTTTATGACCCCCCTCATTAATCAAATTTTTGACAAAAGGTTGCCTACTATCTCTCTCAGGTACAAAACAAATGTGAGGATAAATACAAAAACATCAAACAAATCAGCATTGGAAATCAGAGGATTTTCTGACTTTTCTTACTCAATCTTAGTAAGTAAATCCTTAAACAATTCGAGTAATTCTGTCAAATATACCAAATTTTAGAAATTGTTAAAAAAATAGTTTTTTTTTTCATATTTTCTCTAATGAAAGACATATATAGCAATGAAAGCCAGAATATTAAAAGGCACAAATTAATATTTACTGAGTAATCTGCTATTTTGAAGACAGGAGTCAAAATGACCATTCTCATCTGAGGTTTGGAGCCAAATTACAGGAGGGGAAAAAAAGACTCCAGAAAGATGGTATCATAAAAAAAGGACTTTAGCAGTCCTTTTTGCATTATATGCTAATGGTTTTCCCTCTATCAAACTATTGTGCTAAAATGAGTGTCAAAAATACTGGCAAAAGAGACAAAAGAGGCAGTATGTTTACAAATATCAACAATAAGTTATTACTGTTGACTACTACAGTACTTTTTTCATGTATTTATAATGTGCTTATACTTGAAACAAGTGGGGGGAAAATCTGCAAGTGGAGAAAAATACAATTAGATTAAAGATATAGTCTCTGAAAAAAGTCTTAATATCTTCTAGATATCTAGATTAATTTTTTTACTGAAAAATAATAATAGTAATAATAAAAAAAAATGCTTATTACGAATAGCATTTCTTTTGCACTGAAAATCTGTCGACTCAAAACTCCAAAAAACCTCAGCCTATAGTGAATTAAGCCTTTATGTCAATGTTTTAGTTGACGATGCAAAGTTTGCATAAAAATGGATGTAAATGCAGTATGGATGGCTCTGGCTCCTCTGGTGCATAAATGGACTAATTAGGATGTTTTCTTACACTAATGTGTTTCGTAGCATTTATTTGCTCATTCATTCATGCCTGCTAAGTCTTTTAAACTACACTAAGGTTAGAGAACACAAACAAAACTTTACAAAGCCTTTAAAAACCATAAGAGATGGAGAAGCTCTGATGTCCACAGATAAGTTGTTCAGCAATGGAAAAAGCATGATCACCTTAAAGTGTCTCAAGTGTCGATGGTAGAGTATACAGCTGCTTATTTGACGCTTATTTGTTAATCTGTCTGTGTTTTTGTTTGTCTGCGTGTTTGCACCTGATTTGGCAGGCCTGTGTAAACTGACGGGAGTTTCAGCACAAACTCCCTGAAAATATGTGCTAAACATAATGTTTTGCGCAGTTCTGCAATTCTGGCAGGTTCTTGCACAGTATGCACGAAAATAAAGATGTGCACAAAATTCACATTGATCCAATAGACATTAGGACAAGGTAAACAAATACAGTGCGAGTGTGACTGAAGGGAGGAGAGACCAGGTTGGTCATGTGATGCACATTTAAACAGATCATCCCCCATAAAACGTGCATCACTCACACTCTTCATCCTAAAGAAAGACAGATTCCTTTAATCAGCCATGAAGAAGCTCTACAAGTTCCTGTGGTTCTTACTAGGTAACGTACAACATTCACGTATCTGCTATTTTACTAGATTTACACAGATATTAACACCTGAGTTTTCTGTAATGTTTTCTTTTGTTCAGAGATGCCAACACTCATCCTTCCTGTTGAAAAAAAAACAGCATATGCTAGTTAGGTATGATTTGAGGCTGGGATGCTGGTTTGAGCTGGTTAAGCTCGTCCTTAGCTGGTCTTAAGCTGGTCGGACCAGCATAAACCAGCAAAGGACCAGCTCAAACCAGCATCCTGGCTTCAAAACATACCTAACTAGCATATGCTGTTTTTTTTTCAACAGGGCTCTAATGGGGATTTACAGCATATTATAAAGTGTTACAATTTCTGGCCAAACAAACCTAAATAATCTAAATCAGTTGCATGCATTCATGCTTGTCTATAATTAAGCAGTTTTTTTTTTTTTAAACCACACATGTGAATATATGTACAATGTAATTTATTTCTGTGATCAAAGCTGAATTTTCAGCATCATTACTCCAGTCTTCAGTGTCACATGATCCTTCAGAAATCATTCTAATATGCTGATTTGCTGCTCAAGAAACATTTCTGATTATTATCAATGTTGAAAACAGTTGTGCTGCTTCATATTTTTGTGGAAACCGTGATTCATTCTATTTGTGTCCTTGATGAATAAAAATATACATTTCTTAAAAAAATACTGCCCCTAAACTTTTGAAAGGTAGTGTAGATTGTCAATTATGGTTTTGTTTGTCACTTGATCTCTAGGACTGTTTTTCTCAGTTTATTATTTTTTTGGATCTGCTTTACCAAACAAATCTAATGTAAATGTTTTGCTTGTTTGTGTATGTAAATGGTTTGTAAGGGTGGTTTCTATACAGTGGTTCAGGCTGAAGGATTGCCGAATGACTAAAGAAACATTAACAGCAGGATGGTATAAAGCTGTACATTTCTTGTCTATTACCAACCACTGCCATTTATTCCAAACGACGGAAATAAGCACAGTTAGAATAGCCAAATATGTGGGAGAGCGTTGCTATTATGTGACTATATTGTATTGCAATAGGTAGCACTTCAATATTAAAGGGGACCTATTATGCTTCTTTTTACAAGATGTAAAATAAGTCTCTGATATACTGAGTGTGTATCTGAAGTTTTAGCTCAAAATACCTGACAGATTAATGTTTTATAGCTTGTTAAAATTGCCACTTTTAGGGTATGAGCCAAAAAGTGCTGTATTTGAGTATGTTGCTTTAATGCAAATGAGCTGGTGCTCCCGGAGAAGAGGGCGGAGCTTCAAGAGTTCAAGCTCCGGCATTAGCAGTGCTAGCCTTTGCAAATAAACATTCCACTATTAGTACAAGCCTGTTCTCTTTACAGAAAACATACTCCGTTTAAAAGTCAGTCATCTGATTGTACTGTGCATAATAAATTTACGTTTATGAATTACACAGACGGGAACACGGCGGGATAAAAATAACAACATAGCTGGTCTCATAGTGCATGGCATTCTATCACAAACTTTATAAGTCCCACTCGTGATTATGAGCTCAACAAACTCAAGCAATCGACACGCATTGCTTTCATATGCAACTTTTAACTACCACATTCCTATTCACGATCATTCATGAAGAGAGCACCAGTGAAAACAGGCAGAGACGATGGTAGCTTCAGCCTTACAGAGTGCCAAGAAGCTCTTTCAGAAAGGCAATTTGGAAAACAAACGCGTGCTACTTACTTCGTGCGCGAACGTCAGCTCCAGACAAAGCATTGGTGTTGATCCCTAAACATATTGGGGACTTTACAGATTTTTTCCAGGACATTTCCTTAGACAATGAAACTTAACCAGTGTCTATGGAGACTCCTATGTCCCCCTTCAATTAGGTCACTCTACATTGCTATGGGAAATACATTTTCCTCGAATACTACTGAAGCCTTATTGAATCACGCCAGTGAAACTGTTCAATGGCATCCAAGCACGAAATATGAGCGGGAATCCCACTCTCCATAAGGCAGTGCTTGTATGTCATCCATTCAGAATCTCTTTCCTCAGCCAACCTTCTACGAGAAGCAATACTACTCACCGTGATCTGCGCTACTCACCAGTCGGGTGCATAATCCGGGATCCTCCCTCCTGTCTTCTGTGGACGGAGCTGACCAAGTGGGGTATGTCAAACTCCCCCCCGTGGAAGAAGCTGTCGCTGCCCATCTCTGTCCTTCAGCTGCGGCGAACTGGAGAGTGAGAAAGTGGAGACGTTCACGGAGCGCTTCGTTGAAGCGCAGAAGCAGTTGAAAGCCATTAGCCACTTCCTCCTCAGCGCAGCGCGCGGGAAGACCGCACGCCTCTTCTGCTGCTGTTCGGGGCGAACAGGATCCGGCGGTGAGGTCAAGACAATCGTGGCCAAAGCGCCATCAGGGCTCAAAGGGCCAGAGACCCCCCCCCTGACAGAAACAGCGGACCACCGGCACCGGAATCCAAGCCGCGTTCCTAATGCTGTCTCTCGGAGGAGGAAAGCTGCACCCAGCACCGAAGACGAGCCACTGAAGAAGTTTGCTCGCTCCGCTGTGTGTGCTCACCGCACCCCCCTGCCTGTTGCGGGTGGCAAGAGCAATTGTCATGTTTGTGTTTTGACTGTTACACTATGTAGTGCAATAAAGTAAAAAAACATACAAAACTGACCTGAATATCAGGGCAATTTTCCTCCTCTCACTCCCCTCTCCCCCATCACTCGCTCTCACACTCATGTGGTATTAAACTCCCCATTCCCCAACGGCTAGTTATCCCTCACGGTACGCAATCCGCCTCGTCCGCTGTCACAGTTCACAGAAGCGTGGCAGGCACTGCCAGGGGTATCAGAGTGGGTTATGAAATCAATAAAGAACAAACGCGTCCACTGCTGAAATCCCAGTTTAGTTAGAGAGGTAAGGGTCCACAGAACAACATCCCAGCGAGCACTTTTAGTCCAGCGAAACAATAACGTAATAAGGATGAATATTCCTTTGTTTACATTTCATTTCTTCGGGAGAGTTATTGTTCACGTCCGTTATTGAATAAATTACGCTCAAAAACAGCGTCTTGGTGGTAAAAAAACAACACGATGTCGTAGCATATAGTTTTATAAACAGAATGAGACCATCCACGGAAAAAAAAGTCTAAAATAAGCAGAATATAGTTTATTTTAATTTGGCGCTCTATCTTGAAAGCGTGACGCACGCTGTGACGCAGCTGTCATCTGAGCGGGGGGCGTAACTTAGCGGTCTGCTTTTTCCATAAAAAAACTTAAAAAAAATTTTTCAACATTTTTTATATGTGTGTGTGGGGAATGTGGCCGTATCTGCATGATTATCATCTGTATGGACGCACATCAGCGTGTTTATTACCGACTCTATGACGGCTATCATTGTGATTCATTGATCAGCTATTATTGATTATATGGCCCATCTGTTTGATTATCATCTGAATGGAAGCACATCAGCGTGTGTTTACTGACTCTATGACCATGTCTGGCAATATCACTTCACGTCTGGCAGTGATATTTATCATTGTAATAACGAATAACGAAGAATACTTCAGTATACATACTATATACAAAGCATTTTTTTCTATTTTGTTTTCCTTTTTTATTACTCAAATAATTATTTTTGTATTTTTTGGTGTTCAAATAAATCTGTCTATTATTTTATAATTGAAAAACTATGCAGGAATATGTATAATGACTAAAATATCTTGTATAATTCTGCAATCCATTTGGTGGTTATTTTTCCTCAAACAGGGGGGTGGGAGGACTATAAATAGTTTCTGAAAAAATATTGCAGGAATCTCATTTTTCATGGTATCTTCTTCAAATTTGAAATATGAACTCATGAGACACATGGCTTTCGATCATGCTTTTTGATAATCAAACAGATGGGCCATATAATCAATAATAGCTTATCATTGAATCACAATGATAGCCGTCATAGAGTCGGTAATAAACACGCTGATGTGCGTCCATACAGATGATAATCATGCAGATACGGCCACATTCCCCACACACACATATAAAAAATGTTGAAAAAATTTTTTTAAGTTTTTTTATGGAAAAAGCAGACCGCTAAGTTACGCCCCCGCTCAGATGACAGCTGCGTCACAGCGTGCGTCACGCTTTCAAGATAGAGCGCCAAATTAAAATAAACTATATTCTGCTTATTTTAGACTTTTTTTTCCGTGGATGGTCTCATTCTGTTTATAAAACTATATGCTACGACATCGTGTTGTTTTTTTACCACCAAGACGCTGTTTTTGAGCGTAATTTATTCAATAACGGACGTGAACAATAACTCTCCCGAAGAAATGAAATGTAAACAAAGGAATATTCATCCTTATTACGTTATTGTTTCGCTGGACTAAAAGTGCTCGCTGGGATGTTGTTCTGTGGACCCTTACCTCTCTAACTAAACTGGGATTTCAGCAGTGGACGCGTTTGTTCTTTATTGATTTCATAACCCACTCTGATACCCCTGGCAGTGCCTGCCACGCTTCTGTGAACTGTGACAGCGGACGAGGCGGATTGCGTACCGTGAGGGATAACTAGCCGTTGGGGAATGGGGAGTTTAATACCACATGAGTGTGAGAGCGAGTGATGGGGGAGAGGGGAGTGAGAGGAGGAAAATTGCCCTGATATTCAGGTCAGTTTTGTATGTTTTTTTACTTTATTGCACTACATAGTGTAACAGTCAAAACACAAACATGACAATTGCTCTTGCCACCCGCAACAGGCAGGGGGGCGCGGTGAGCACACACAGCGGAGCGAGCAAACTTCTTCAGTGGCTCGTCTTCGGTGCTGGGTGCAGCTTTCCTCCTCCGAGAGACAGCATTAGGAACGCGGCTTGGATTCCGGTGCCGGTGGTCCGCTGTTTCTGTCAGGGGGGGGGTCTCTGGCGCTCTATCTTGAAAGCGTGACGCACGCTGTGACGCAGCTGTCATCTGAGCGGGGGCGTAACTTAGCGGTCTGCTTTTTCCATAAAAAAACTTAAAAAAATTTTTTCAACATTTTTTATATGTGTGTGTGGGGAATGTGGCCGTATCTGCATGATTATCATCTGTATGGACGCACATCAGCGTGTTTATTACCGACTCTATGACGGCTATCATTGTGATTCAATGATAAGCTATTATTGATTATATGGCCCATCTGTTTGATTATCAAAAAGCATGATCGAAAGCCATGTGTCTCATGAGTTCATATTTCAAATTTGAAGAAGATACCATGAAAAATGAGATTCCTGCAATATTTTTTCAGAAACTATTTATAGTCCTCCCACCCCCCTGTTTGAGGAAAAATAACCACCAAATGGATTGCAGAATTATACAAGATATTTTAGTCATTATACATATTCCTGCATAGTTTTTCAATTATAAAATAATAGACAGATTTATTTGAACACCAAAAAATACAAAAATAATTATTTGAGTAATAAAAAAGGAAAACAAAATAGAAAAAAAATGCTTTGTATATAGTATGTATACTGAAGTATTCTTCGTTATTCGTTATTACAATGATAAATATCACTGCCAGACGTGAAGTGATATTGCCAGACATGGTCATAGAGTCAGTAAACACACGCTGATGTGCTTCCATTCAGATGATAATCAAACAGATGGGCCATATAATCAATAATAGCTGATCAATGAATCACAATGATAGCCGTCATAGAGTCGGTAATAAACACGCTGATGTCCGTCCATACAGATTATAATCATGCAGATACGGCCACATTCCCCACACAATACACACACACACATATAAAATATGTAGAAGAAAAAAAAACAGTTTTTTATGGATAAAGCAGATCGCTCAGATGACAGCGTGCGTGTCACAGCGTGCGTCAGAGCTGGCAGGAGGGAGCGCCAAATTCAAATAAACTATATTCCGCTTTTCTGAGACTTTTTTTTCCGTGGACGGTCTCATTATGTTTGTAAAACCGTATGCTGCAACACCGTGTTGTTTTTTTTACCACCAAGACGCTGTTTTTGAGCGTAATTTATTCCATAACGGACGCAAACAATAACTCTCTGAAGAAATGAAACGTAAACAAAGGAATATTCATCCTTATTACAACGTTATTGTTTCGCTGGACTAAAAGTGCTCGCTGGGATGTTGTTCTGTGGACCCTTACCTCTCTAACTAAACTGGGATTTCAGCAGTGGACGCGTTTGTGGCTCGTTATTACAATGATAAAGGTACGTACTGCTTTTTTATTCTGCGTGTTTGGATGTGGACTGCTTACACAAATGTAGCAAATTTGTGCCACTCATTCCTTATAAGCTTTCCATCGAAAAACAGCGATCTGTCATCGATGCTTGAGGCTTAGACCCTCAGAATGATATATAGTTTGTCAAGATTAACTTTGTCCCGTTTCATTTATTCTATTAGAAAACAATGACACATGCAAACAAAGAGCGTTCAGTGCGACGTCGCTCTGGTGAACGTTAACAGGTTAATTTAGGTAGGTTATTTTCACCTGTGAGGCCCCAAATGGGGGGCGAAGGTTAACAGGTTAACCCTCTGGGGCTTGAGGGTGTTTTGGGGGCCTGGAGAACTTTCGACATGCCCTGACATTTATGCTTTTTTCAGTTGCTTATAAAAATAGAAATGGCTAAAGTCTAATAACATTGTAAACAGCACAAACTGGACTACAATAATATGTTAGCAGCATTTATGTACAAACCCGATTCCAAAAAAGTTGGGACACTGTACAAATTGTGAATAAAAACAGAATGCAATGATGTGGAAGTTTCAAATTTCAATATTTTATTCAGAATACAACATAGATGACATATCAAATGTTTAAACTGAGAAAATGTATAATTTTAAGGGAAAAATAAGTTGATTTTAAATTTCATGGCATCAACACATCTCAAAAAAGTTGGGACAAGGCCATGTTTACCACTCTGTGTCATCCCCTCTTCTTTTTATAACAGTCTGCAAACGTCTGGGGACTGAGGAGACAAGTTGCTCAAGTTTAGGAATAGGAATATTGTCCCATTCTTGTCTAATACAGGCTTCTAGTTGTTCAACTGTCTTAGGTCTTCTTTGTCGCATCTTCCTCTTTATGATGCGCCAAATGTTTTCTATGGGTGAAAGATCTGGACTGCAGGCTGGCCATTTCAGTACCCGGATCCTCCTTCTACGCAGCCATGATGTTGTAATTGATGCAGTATGTGGTCTGGCATTGTCATGTTGGAAAATGCAAGGTCTTCCCTGAAAGAGACAACGTCTGGATGGGAGCATATGTTGTTCTAGAACTTGGATATACCTTTCAGCATTGATGGTGCTTTTCCAGATGTGTAAGCTGCCCATGCCACACGCACTCATGTAACCCCATACCATCAGAGATGCAGGCTTCTGAACTGAGCGCTGATAACAACTTGGGTTGTCCTTGTCCTCTTTAGTCCGGATGACATGGCGTCCCAATTTTCCAAAAAGAACTTCAAATTTTGATTCGTCTGACCACAGAACAGTTTTCCACTTTGCCACAGTGCATTTTAAATAAGCCTTGGCCCAGCGAAAACGCCTGCGCTTCTGGATCATGTTTAGATATGGCTTATTTTTTGACCTATTGAGTTTTAGCCGGCAACGGTGAATGGCACGGTGGATTGTGTTCACCGACAATGTTTTCTGGAAGTATTCCTGAGCCCATGTTGTGATTTCCATTACAGTAGCATTCCTGTATGTGATGCAGTGCCGTCTAAGGGCCCGAAGATCACGGGCATCCAGAATGGTTTTCCGGCCTTGACCCTTACGCAGAGAGATTGTTCCAGATTCTCTGAATCTTTGGATGATATTATGCGCTGTAGATGATGATAACTTCAAACTCTTTGTAATTTTTCTCTGAGAAACTCCTTTCTGATATTGCTCCACTATTTTTCGCCGCAGCATTGGGGGAATTGGTGATCATCTTGCCATCTTGACTTCTGAGAGACACTGCCACTCTGAGAGGCTCTTTTTATACCCAATCATGTTGCCAATTGACCTAATAAGTTGCAAATTGGTCCTCTAGCTGTTCCTTATATGTACATTTAACTTTTCCGGCCTCTTATTACTCCCTGTCCCAACTTTTTTGGAATGTGTAGCTCTCATGAAATCCAAAATGAGCCAATATTTGGCATGACATTTCAAAATGTCTCACTTTCAACATTTGATATGTTATCTATATTCTATTGTGAATAAAATATAAGTTTATGATATTTGTAAATTATTGCATTCCTTTTTTATTCGTAATTTGTACAGTGTCCCAACTTTTTTGGAATCGGGTTTGTACATGATTGTGTTTTTGAGAAATCGTACTCTCTGGGTTCCCTGAGATACGGAACGAGTACTGCGTCTTACTAAAGACGCTATGGGAAAAAGCCTTTTTTCTCCTTTACTGAAGCCTTATTCAATCACGCAGTGAAACGGCACGATCATTGGTTCGTGCAGTGTGTTAAAACGAACCAATGTGTCGGCAGCGGAGCTGCACGAGCCTATGGCGACGGAGCCCGCCAGAATGGGCGGGGTTATCTGGCTATATAATCGGCCGTCTCACCATAGGATCCTCAGGTTTACTTCGACTGAAGCGACGACTGAGTCGTGCAGCTACCTGGCACGGCAAAGTACGCAGTACTCGTTCCGTATCTCAGGGAACCGAGGTTACGATAGTAACCGAGTACGTTCCCTATCGATACTCCACTCGTACTGCGTCTTGCTAAAGATGCTATGGGAACACAATTCAATCACGCCGTGCTATGGTAGAGGAACGACTGTGTAAAATACCTCCATAAGCATTCCATGCTCAGAGGGAAGTAGTATACTTGGGCTAAAGCGAGCTGAGCTCATAGAGGTCACGCTCGGCCTGGGTCATTCCATGTATTCCTCACATACTCAGCACTTTCAGGGCTGAGATATGTAAGGAACCCATCAGAGAGCTTGAGTGCCCGTGCAGTCAAGAGTTCTCCGTTAGGGTTGTTCCCACAACGTAAGTCATACTCATCTAAGCAGATAGGACCCTGGCCTGCAAGGCCGGTACATCCAGCATATAAAACCTTGCAGATGTGGACGGCGAGGCCCAGCCGGCCGCCGCACAAATGTCTGTAATGGACACACCGCTAGACCAGGCCCATGACGAGGCAATGCCTCTAGTCGAATGGGCTCGTACTCCAATGGGGCATTGAAGGCCCAAGGAAGAGTAAGCCAGCGTAACGGCATCCTCTATCCACTTAGAGAGTCTCTGCTTCATGACCGGAAGCCCTTTGGCGCGGTTACCGAAGCTAACAAAGAGCTGTTCCGTGCGCCTGAAGGAGGCGGAACGCTCAAAGTAGATCCGTAGGGCTCTAACAGGGCATAACAAAATTAACTCCCGGTCCACCTCGGAGGGAGGAAGCGCGGAGAGTGTGATGACCTGAGCTCTGAACGGAGTGGAAAGTACCTTAGGTATGTATCCATGCCTTGGTTTTAGGACGACCTTGGAGTCGTTTGGCCCAAATTCCAGGCAGGCAGGGCTCATAGAGAGCACCTGCAGGTCTCCTACTCGCTTGACTGACGCTAGTAGCAGAGCAGTCTTCAGCGACAGTGACCGAATGTTCGTGGACTGGAGCGGCTCAAAAGGAGGGCCCCTCAGGGCCCTCAGCACAGTGGGTAACTCCCACGTAGGGACAGTAAGGGGCCGAGGCGGATTCAGCCTCTTGGCACCCCTCAGAAAGCGGACGACAGCATTGTCCCTGCCCACTGATTAGCCCGCAATAGGGGCGTGAAAGGACGCTATAGCCGATACGAACACCCTGAGTGTGGAGGGAGAGCGTCCTTTATCCAGCAGTTCCTGCAGGAAGGACAGAATCACCGCCAACTCAGAAGCAGGGGGGTCCTCACCGCGGTTTAGACACCATTTGGAGAAAACCGCCCATTTAAGGGCATAGAGGCGTCTCGTAGACTGGGCTCTAGCCTCAGAAATGGTATTTAGCACTCGCTCTGGGAGGCTGGTAGGCTCCCGTTGAGCGGCCAGAGGTGAAGCCCACAGTTCGGGACGAGGGTGCCAAAATAAACCGTTCGCCTGAGAGAGGACGTCTCGTCTCAGGAGCACGGGCCAGGGGGCTGTGGTTAGCAGCTGGGTCAGCTCTGACATCCAAGGCTGGTTCTCCCACAGGGGGACCACCAACAAGACCTTGTGTCGTTGATCCCTGATTCGCCTGATCACCTGAGGAATCAGAGCGATCGGAGGGAATGCATAAAGGAGGAGGTTGGGCCAGTCGTGGGCCAACGCGTCCTTGATCTTCGAATAATAGGCTGGGCAGTGAGAGTTGTCTTTGGAGGCGAAAAGGTCTACTTCAGCCTTGCCAAAGATTCTCCAGATCATTCGAACCGTCTGCGGATGGAGCATCCACTCTTCTGAGGGGACGTTGCTCCGTGATAACATATCCGCTCCTTGGTTCAATCTGCCCAGCAAATGTGCTGCTCTCAGCGAGCGCAAGTTGAGCTGAGCCCACTCCAGAAGTCGCTCTACCATAAGGAAGAGGCGCTTCGAGGAGAGACCTCCCTGGTGATTTACGTAGGACACCACTGACATGTTGTCTGAGCGGATCAGCACATGTCGTTCCTTTAGCTCTGGCAGGAAAAACTGGCAGGCTCGACACACTGCTAGCATTTCTAAACAGTTGATGTGGAGGTTCCGCTCCGCCTTCGACCAAAGGTCGGTTTGCCTTCGCACAGTACCCCCCAACCCATGTTGGAGGCGTCTGTCGTGACAACTTTCCTGCTGCAGACCATCCCTATGGTCACACCCTTTCTGCTTCTCACTCAGGGCTGTGTCTATGCTAATAGGACAGCGTCACAAATGGGCGGGAATTTTTCCCCTCGGTGACATGAACAGAGGGAGAATCTGAAACTGCTCGTTCTGAGAGACTGTTTATGATTTTTTTTTAGATTATAAAAAAAGGAGGGGGTGGATTTTTACCATTATATAGGCTGGTTGTTTTCACACACTGCGTTCACACAACTATGTTCAAACACCTTTTAAAAGTGATTTTTGCATAATAGGTCCCCTTTAACTTTTAATCAAGACTAGTTAGCATATAATTCATAATTGAAATGGTTTAATAACAGTATTTTGTTATGTTACACTTTAATTGGTTACAAAATAGGTGAAGTATAGTAAAAGATAAACAGATTTGTACCCAGCATGTATGTAAAATGTTACCTGAGAGAGAGAGAAAAAGAGAGAGAGCAGAGCCCCATGAAGAGGGCCCCAGCGAAGAAAGAGAGCTCGCCAGCCAAGAAAATATACAGTAAAGACAAGAGACAGAGCAACAGTTACAATCCTCTGTTATCCCTTCCTTGATCATTTGACTAAAACACAAATATGAGACATTCAAACTGACCAATCAGCAAACTACAGCTTCACTAACTGTACTAAAGGTGTGATGATTAGTAGACCCCCAGTGTATACACATCTTGGCCTACTGGCCTTGATTGCTATCAGCACTTCTGTGTTTTCAGGAATGCCAAATGGCCCTTTTGTTATGGAAGACAGGTTTAGGACAGGAAAGCAGAAGTCTTTGATCATTTTCAAACTTACAGGTTTGACAGACTTTATGACTGTGTTTGTCCAGAAAGTCTGGTAGTGATTCACAGGAACGTGTCCTCATCCCACTTTGGATTTCAGTCTTCTGCTTGATGACCATGCTGGATGAAACCACTGACACATGAATAATTATTTGTATTATTAATGTGTCAATCATTTCGTAGCTCAATGTTTTATGTTTCCTTTATCATTCAGACAAAATCAAGGTGAATTAAAATGCAAATTCAAATGTGATTCAACAAAACCCAGTCGTTTCACTTGTTTCCACAGGGTTTTTATTGGTTGAGGAGATGGCACGTGGACAAGAAGGTAAGAATCCTTCAGTGTCTTAACACTTTTGTTCTGTTTTGTCTGTTAAATGGGCAGATATAAAAGTACTTAGAAATTTAGCCCTGTAATGAAGATCTGATGCAGTTTGATGCCCAAGTTTTATCGTCCTGTTAGTTATAGTTCCTGATACCAGATAGACCAAAGTCAGAAAATGAACTACTTATTAACAGGCAATATTTCCCTCCAAAATTGATTTTTTTCAGAAACAGGCTTTACACATTTGGGTAACACTTTACATTAAGGTTTCCTTTATTAAGGGTTTATAAAGGTGTTCATAAATGACTAATAACTCTCTTACAAATGCATTATAAATCATTGATAAGCAGTTATAAATGCATGAATAAAAGGGTGTTTTTGATGCAATACCTGCCAAATAGTGAGCCATTTTTAACTCATATGATATAAATGCTTAACAAATATATTAATACTTATTTCACTCAAAACCAGATTGCTGATTTATTTCATGATGCAGCAAAAATTTACTATTATAGCAAGCCTGAAGGATGTTGTATTTTACAGTTTTCTCATTTATATACATATATTTATATACAATGTTTCTTATCAGAATCTACTCTGTACCTTCCCATGATTCTCCGCAAAAGTTCATGATGCCTATCCACTTAGAAATTGATGTATTTTGTTTATTAAGATTAAATTACCATCTTGATTTTTATTTTGGGGGGAAAATCATAAAAGCGCAACCGTGACTTGATGACATATTAATATACACTTTGAGAGATTAAAATTTCACTTCAGAGCATGTTGGAGCAATCCGTGACTACTACTTCTTTGAAAACGTGACTTTACATCGGATGCTCGCTAGTGCCAACTACAGGCTTTGGTGATGTGATCCTGAAAGAATATAATAATATATAATATAATAAATGTATTAAATGTGTAAGACCTGGTCGAAACCAGAATACACACACACACCTAATTTCAACACATTCCTGAAGCAGGAATGAAAGCTCCCATTCCAGCCCATCGTTCGCCCCGAACCTCCTTATCTCCTGGGACCATAAAAACCAGGATATATTGGAGAAGGACATCTGGATGTCTTTAGAGAAGAGCAACTTTAAGAGCTTGGCTGGATTTATCATAAATAAAGTCGAACAAGGGCAAAGACCTTGTCATTTGGAGAAACTTCACACAAACCCTCCCGAATCTCTTTCCATTAACGCAGTAAATTCAAGGATGGTATCGTTGAAGATGATGTTTTTACGATCAACGTCCAACTAGGAAAATCTCCAGATCTTCCCAAAAACGTGAAATTACGACCTCGCGTTATCAGCACATTCCAGGAACGCGCCTTGTTGCTCTCTAACAGACAAAGAGACGCCTTGCTCAAGTATCTAAAAAGGACAAAATTATACTAGTTTCTGCTATTGAAGCAATATACTGGAAAAACACTATATATAATATATTCACAACATATATTAAGGTTGTCACGACATGTATAAACTTTACTATGGTATTGGAACGTATGAAATTGTTGTAATCTTCTGATGCATAACTTCACCTGATGCCTAGTGTTCAGTTCACATGCTGGATGTGTTTATTTAGAATTTAGGATCGTTTAATCGATGCATTAACCGCGTAATGAATACAAAGGATATATGTATTTTTGTGCATGTCAAATACGTGGTGTTTGGTTTCAGATGAAAGCTGATTTCATTAATAGTAAGCTGGTGTGGATGAAATTTGTTTGTTCTCATCAATGCATGATTACAATACGAATAGAAATCTGCTGTCAATATGTTTTTCATGTGATAAATAATTGAACAGATAAGGTATGCGTACGGAGAGAAGCTGTACAGGGCGGGGCTCCGCCCCACAGGAAGAATCCGATTGGGTCAGTCGCCCGGGGGGCAGATCCCAAATCGGCCCGTTAAAAACAGATACTCTTCAGAGTTGTAGTGGTTGGAAATTGAAAAGAAAAGCTTAAGCTCAGCTCGCTCCTTGCTGGATGCTCTCAGCCATTTAACATCATGATCGCGCAGTAAACTGAGATCAAGACTCAAGCTTCCAAAGAACTTTGACATCTAAAAGCCTCAGAAACTGAACCAACTTCCTGGGAGCGTCATCAAGTCAGAACGAGGCCAACCAACCACTGAAGAGTATTCTCGTGACAACGAACTACCAAGCCGCCCATCAGCGCGCGATCTTTTCTGAGCCGGGAACAACTGAACTCAACTGAAAGCGAGAAAGTAAGACAAAATCTCCTGAATCGGCTGAACTGGTTGTATTCATCTTTTAAGAGTAAAGACAGAAGAGTTCTATGCGTGTGTGATTTCCCTCAGGTTGAAAACGAGCATTAGAACCTAAAACTCTCTTCAGATCAAAACAATTCATTGCAACGAATGTGTGTGTTTGTTTACGTCTTTTGTTTCGTGTTGTTTAGCTTAGTATTGTGTTAGAGTAGTGAAATAAACTTTGATTCTATTAAGAAATCTCATGTCTGTTGCTATGTGATTCTCCAAGTCTTGAAATTACTTGCCAAAAGATCGCGTTACCGGTGCTCATGAGCTTGATAACTAACTATTTGGTTTGTTTTATCGTTGGCCGCGAATAAGATAAACAAAATTGTGAAGAGATAACGTGCTGATTTTAATGCTCGCTGGACAAGTCGTTAATAAGGTATCGTTAACAAGGTATAAGTTGGACATTCTGATTAATCTCAATTAATCATATACATATCGAATCTTAAGAGTGATTCCCTAAAAGCTAAAGTTAGAACAATGATTCTAATGATTACTTACAAATGCAATGTTATGCTACGTCTAATAAATAAATAAATATACATATTTGTCACAGATCGTAGTGAAGGGCAGTGAGGAAGTAGGATTCAGATGCAGCAGTATCTACTATTTTTATTAAGAAGATTACTTAACTCAGGGAAATGTAGGAGAACAAACCATCCACATACAAAGGAATTCAGACAACCAAAGACTAAAACTCTACTACTCTACACTCTAGGACTATAATAGACCAAAGGAGAAAGGAACAAAATATAATGCAATACATTTATATTTAGTAATTTAGCAGATGCTTTTATCCAAAGCGACTTACAAATGAGGACAATGGAAGCAATCAAAATTAACAAAAGAGCAATGAAATCTAGTACTATAACAAGTCTCGTAATACACGTAGCAAGATTTTTAAATAATATTATAAAAGGAAAACAGATTTTTTTAAATAAAAATAAAACATAGCATACAAAAAGACTAGTAAAGCTAGTGATAGGTTTTTTGTTGTTTTTTTAAATAAAACAAACAGTAAAAGAATAAAGTGCAAATCTAAAAGGAACAAGTTCTTTTTTTTTTAGAATAGAATTAGAATAGAGAGTGCTAGAGTTAGGGGGTCAAATAAAAATGGAAGAGTGTGTTTTTAGTAAATTCTTGAAGACGGCTAAGGACTCAGCTGCTCTGATTGAGTTGGGCAGGTTATTATCATTAGGCAATAATATGAAAGAATCACTAAGCAAACAAACACGGACCTAAACATGACATTATATAAATACATATTATAATAATACATAGAAACAACATTAGAAATCTGTGAAAATGCTGTTATACAATTTCTGATCAATTCTGGTGTGCAAATTTGTGATTCTTTTCTTTCCTTTTATTTTTTAGTTACATTTACATTCCTGTTACATTTTGGGGAAAAAAAGGGATCACATCACCAAAGCCTGTGTGTCTGTAGTTGCCTGTGTGTCACCAAGGCCTCTAGTTGGTGCTAACGAGCATCCTCAAAGATGAGGAAGTCACACTGCTAGGATTGGTCCAACGTGCTCTGAAGTGAAATTTTAATCTCACAAAGTGTTTATTAATTTTAGGGATCAGCTAACTGTGAGGTGACACTGCAGAGTATACTTTTCAAGTGTTTAAATGTGTAATCGTTTTGTTAGTTGAATTAATTTGTTACCGTAAAAATAACCACGCCGGCGATCCACGGACGGTTTGCCCGCACACAGGTAACGTTACTGCGAGTGTGAATGAACAAATACTGAAGTTACAGCGGGTTTATCATGATATAAAAAACTTAAAAAAACACTGATTGTTTATTAATATAATGTTCTGTAATGGTGCTTTCAGTCATTTATTTAATTATTATTTCAGAACTGTTAGATAAAATAAAAATATGTACTTTTTTTCATTTGTATAAGCCACTTTTTTCATTTGTATAAGCCACTTTCCATGTGCAGTTATGCTCAGTAATGTTGTTTAAGTAGTTTTGTTTACTGATATAGTGCATCAATAATAAAATACATTTAACAGAGAAAAAAATATATTTTGTGTCTGCATTAATAAATGATTAGTAAGTTCACTTTAACAGGTTAATGATGTTCATACCGCATCAATAAATGGTTCACAGGTGTTCACTTGTAAGATTCATGTTCATAGGTTATTAACGTTCATAAATCATTAATAAATGGTTCACAGGTCATGAAATCATGAAATAAATCAGGAATCTGGTTTTGAGTGAAATAAGTATTAATAAATATATTTGTTAAGCATTTATAACATGTGAGTTAAAAATGGCTCACTATTTGGCAGGTATTGCATATTATACTGCTTTTGTATAATAGAACATACCAAGCCCATCATGATATATAGGCCAAGATTAGAATTAAACTGAGTAACAAATGTTGGATATCCAAAATAATAAAAAAGATGTTCGCAATCATCCTTTTACCCTTGTGTTTTAAATATCTGTCACTGTTTTGCACCCTTAACCCTTAATTTCTGACCCTGTGGTGGACATGTAGCTGATGATGAGTAAGAAACATTAGTTTGGTAAAGGTCTTCTGCAGTAGTAGATGACTTCTTATTGGCCTTTATCCATGAATTTCTTCCAGAGAATGCAGCACTATGGGGCCAAGCTAGTCAGTCATCAACTTATGGTCCAGGATATGGTCCTGAAAAGGCTGTTGATGGATCGTTGGCCAGCTTTACACACACTAACCAAGAGACCAATCCATGGTGGAGAGTGGATCTACTGAAAGTGTACAAAGTGAACAGAGTGACCATCACTAATAGACCGACCAGTGCTGATAGGATTAATGGAGCGGTGATTCGTATCGGGAACTTTCTTGCCATTTACAACAACACCATGTGAGGATTTCTTTCTTTTGATTTGATTTCTGTGGCTGAAGTGAAGAATGAACAGAAACAGATAACAGATGATCTTTCTGTTTGTAGATGTGGTGTGATTTCTACTCTTGGAGCCAGTGCCACGACCACTTTCTCATGCGGTGGTATGAAGGGACGTTATATGGTTGTTCATCTTGCTGGAAATCTGAAGATTCTTAGTATTACTGAAGCTGGAGTCTACGGGTATTTGGCAGGTAATTAGTTTTTGTAGAGCACTTTATTGAATGTAATAAATACTTTTTTAGAAACTTACTTTAAACTCATAGTTCACCAGAAATCACACTCATGTCTTTCCAAACCAGTATGACACTATTCATGCTTAACTGGTGTCTTATGTACAGATGATTCTGATAAACATGGGGCTTGAGCATATAACAGGGATACAAACTCATCATGGGTGAAAAAGGTGACAAAGACCCCCCCCTAAAATATTTTAAAAACCTTTATGATTTTTACATTTAGTTCATGAAGATGAAAAATTGTCTCCTGGTGGAAAACAAAGATTTGTAAGATGAAAATGACATGAAATTACCAGTAGATGCCAGCAGAGCATCACTCATTAGCTCAGTTGCCGTTTCCACTCCCTGTTTTTTCCCAAGTTTTGCTCTTGGATTTATTACAAATTGACTATGAGGTATAGCAAGTGCAGGAAGTCACAAAAACAAATAAGCACAGACACCAACAGCCTAGAAGGGTTAATTGACCTATCGGTAAGCCCCTCCCCTAGAACGCAGATGAGCCAATGGCAGTCGAGTAGCAGTTGCACGGAGAGCAGAACTCGGACATCTTTAGGTTTCAGCGCCATAGAGAAACACTGGACGATCCGAAGAGGTTTATGCTACAAAAAAATGCAAAAACTATGCCTGGGGTACTTGTAACACTGATTCCAGGTATCCTGAGAGGATGAGCTGTATGACTTATTTTATTACATTTCCTGAATCTAAACAAAACAGAGCAAAATGTCCCAAAGCATTCAACCTCAATCCAAATGAAGACAAAAACATTCATTTTATGGTTGTCATACACTCATTAAGTTACAATTTATAATGCTCAAGCAGAACGTTAATGTCATCTTGTGCTTTAGCAAGGTATCTCTGGCTAAAACTAGCTAACGTTAAAGTTAGTGAGTCCATGCTAATGTACAAACCTAAATAGTGGACTGTTCTCATGTCTTGTACAGTGTAGGGCAAAAACACATAAATGAAGGTCTACATTTCACTATCTCTCCATATTAAACTGGTTAAATGTACATTAATTTAATCATACCCTGCAATACATAAACAGTGTTGATCCTGCATGTTGTCATCCGCGATCGTGATGACCGACCGTAATATGAGACTTCTCCCGCTTGCATTGTGATCTGTAAACCCTCGCTTCGAGTTACCCACCGTATTTATTTTTAAATATTTTATAAATCACTTTTTGGAAATTTTAATTCCCATTTGGTGGCCTTCTGTGTCCAGAATTGTGCAAAAACATCGTGGGACAAGGTTTTCACACTGCAGCTGTCATCGTAAGACAGTTATCTGTTTGTCCGAGGGAGCAAAAGTAACTAAGGGGGCGGGGCTTACGATAACTCACTTCTTCTGTAGATGAAGCTGGATCACAAATGATTTGCGCAAACATAGATGTACAGTGCCTTGCGAAAGTATTCATACCCCTTAATTTTTTTAACGTTTTATGTTGCTTAAAAACTTAAATGATTCCATTGCATAAGTAATGCAATAATTTACAACTACTCGTGTAATGGATTGGATGGACGTTACGTGATTATTCATATTCCTGGAGACTGGAAGATTCTTGCGCTTTGTGAGGTTGAAGTCTACGGGTACTTGGCAGGTTGTAGAGCATTATATTCAATATTCTACATTAATATATAATTCATGTAATATCATGCCATACTTGAAACGTACTATAAAGGAACACAAAATCTTAACTTCCAAAATTCGGTTTGGTGAGGGTAGTTGATGTAGTAATAACGTCTCCAGGTTACGTATGTAACCATGGCTCCCTGAGTAGGGAACGAGACATTGCGTCCTCTAGGAGTCGCTTTGGGCAACGCCGTCAACGTGACCCGTGCCTGAAGCATACATACAAAAACCACAACATGTTTGCCAGCGCCAGCCTATGATGTCACTACCGGTATAAAGGTATAAGGTATAATATAAAGGGGCATAAAGGGGCGCCGGGAGAATAAGTCATCCACTTCTTTGTCTGAAGCTTGTGTCCGAAGCATGGCACAAAGCCTAGAGCAGGGGTGCCCACCCTTTTTTATGTGGGGATTACTTTTGAAATGAGAAACTCACCGAGATCTACCAAGTGAAAAATAAATAAATAATAAAATGCATATAAAATAAATAGGCCTAAATAAAAAAGTTTGTTGGGTTGTATCTTTATATTGCATTAATTTACTTTTTAATTAAAAAAAAAAATTATAATAAAAATAATGTTCAATCATTAGTATCCCTATAGAACCGTGCCTACATTTACCTAAAGCAGTGGTTCTCAACCTTTTTTTTACTCCAAGACCCCCTCCTCTCCAAATCAATACTGCAAGCCCAAACTTTTCTATTCACTAAAAACATTAGTATTTTCATGTATTTATTTTATTTTTATTTTTTTTAAACAAAGAAAATTCAAGATAGATTTAAACATTCCATGTTCTTTTTTGCAAAAATAGGCCTACTTCGCAAAAATGACTCACAAACTTCAAAACATGCGAGCATCCGTTATAAAACCCTCACTGGATTTAACTACGTAAATATGCTGAGCTATATTCAAGCAGAAATTTGATGTTATAAATTTGATGTGCCGAGAGCGCACATAGCTTCCACTCGGTTCGTTTGCGCATAAAATAAAGGACAAAACGCGCGCCTAATCCACAATACTTTGTCACTGTAATCATCTTTACCTTGATTACAATTGTCCTCCATTAAAACTTTAGGCTACTAGTGTGACACTGCCTTCTTTTATCCAGCCGAGAGCTGTAATTTGCATATCATATGCTCATACAGCGGTTTTGAGCCGCCATTCTGTCTGTATTTCACACAGCGTGATGAATAACGGTTTGCTTCTCCGAAACACAGAATACGTAGAGAGGTGGTGCTGTTATATATATATATATATATATATATATATATATATATATATATTACATTATTTAACATATTAGTCATAACATTAGTCAATATTATATTTTAGTTTGGTAACACTTTATAATAACGTCCAGTTATAAGTAATTTATAAGTGATTAGTTAATGATTAACTAATCGTTTACAAAACATTCATAAGCGATTAATAAGTGATATGCTAACAATTTGTGTATGTTTTGTTAATTCATTTAAAAGTCATTTACAAGTAATTACCTAATGATGAACTAATCATTTACAAAACATGACTATGCATTCATAGATGATTAATAATTGATAAGTTAATATTTTTATCTATGTTTTGTAGAATAAGTTTTGAATCATTTACAAGTAATTAGCTAATGATGAACTAATCATTTACAAAACATAACTATACATTCACAAATGATTAAGTAATATGCTAACGATTTATAAATCTGTCATAAGTTATCTTTATAAATAGCATCATGAAATAATTAAACACATCCTTAATGGTTAATAGTTACTAGTTAATATATTATTAATCACTTATAAATCATTGAAATGTCAACATTGTACTATTATCTCAATAAACATAATAAATCATTTACAAAGCTTTCTGCGTCCCCTAATCTAAAGTGTAAACTACTCATCAGTTGTAAATGTTTTACAAACTTTATGGTTTCCAGTCGTGTGTGCGTAAATATATATATATATTCACAAACAACCTGTAACCTGGAAGGTTTGTAAAACATTTACAACTGATGAGTAGTTTACACTTTAGATTAGGGGACGCAGAAAGCTTTGTAAATGATTTATTATGTTTATTGAGATAATAGTACAATGTTGACATTTCAATGATTTATAAGTGATTAATAATATATTAACTAGTAACTATTAACCATTAAGGATGTGTTTAATTATTTCATGATGCTATTTATAAAGATAACTTATGACAGATTTATAAATCGTTAGCATATTACTTAATCATTTGTGAATGTATAGTTATGTTTTGTAAATGATTAGTTCATCATTAGCGAATTACTTGTAAATGACTTTTAAATGAATTAACAAAACATACACAAATTGTTAGCATATCACTTATTAATCGCTTATGAATGTTTTGTAAACGATTAGTTAATCATTAACTAATCACTTATAAATGACTTATAACTGGACGTTATTATAAAGTGTTACCTTTAGTTTTAAGTTATCTAGTTACCACTGTCCTAAAGCGTGATCTACCAGCATTGCCTAGGCGATCGACCTATTGGGCACCCCTGGCCTAGAGGATGCAGTGTCTCCTTCCCTACTCAGGGAACCATGGTTACATACGT
The DNA here is from genome assembly GCF_936440315.1 of Barbus barbus. Lineage (NCBI taxonomy): Eukaryota > Metazoa > Chordata > Actinopteri > Cypriniformes > Cyprinidae > Barbus > Barbus barbus. The sequence goes on along the minus strand of NC_136731.1, from coordinate 2,467,187 downwards.
AACCTGAGACGTTCCCTTTGGAGGGAACTTCAATATGCGTCCTCTAGGGGTCCCTTTGGGTAACAGAATACCCATGCCACCTTGCTGAGGGGCGTGCATGCCAGCACAAAGACGAGCACTAGTACCAACTCTACCAAGCTAAGGGAGTTGCCCCTGGGATGGTGCGATGGCTGTCAGTGACATTATCCCCTTCGGTCAAAGGCCTGAGCTGCATACCTGCAAATAAGTTGCCAAAGGCCTGAGCTGCAGATAAGTTGGACATTTTGATATTAATCAAAATGTCCAACTTATACCTTATTAACCATACCTCATTAACGATTTGTCCAGCAAGCATTAAACCAGTAGGCCTTAACAATTCAGATTATTTCCGTGGCCACAGTACTACTGAATTGATTAGGTAATGTTGAGCATGGGTAAAATTAGCACAGGTAACGCGATCTTTGGCAAATAGTTAAGACTTGAAAATCACATAGCAACAGACAAGAAATTTCTTAATAGAATCAAAGTTTATTTCACTATTCTACCACAATACTAAGCTAAATAACACAAAACAGAATACGTAAACACACACACACACACACACACACACACACATTGCAGGCAATGAATTGTTTTGATCTGAAGAGAGTTTTAGGTTCTAATGCTCGTTTTCAAGAATGCTCTAACTTCAAACTGAGGGAGTCACAAGCAAGGAACTTCACTATCTTTACTCTTAGAGATGAATACAACCAGTTCCAGCACAAGTAAGGAGATTTGTTTGATATTACTTGCTTTCAGCTGAGTTTCCGTTCCTTCCTGGTTAAGGGAACCCCGGGTGCGGATTGGCTGCTGATGTGTCGTCGTCACGGGGAACCCCTCTAGCATATTGGTTGGGTTCTCTGTGGAGTGGTGATGGCTCTTAGGAAGTTCGTTTCAGTTCTTCGGCTTCAGGTGTTGAAGTTTCTTTAGAAGTTTGACTAAGTCTTGATTGTTGTTCAGTGCTCTGCCAGATGTTAATGGCAAGAAGCGCTTAACAACGCGATCAGAGCAGGAGCCGAAGTTTCAAACAGCGTGCGAGCAAGCAGAGAGAGCGCACAGCACAGCTGGGCGTCTGTCTTTAACGGGCTGATTTGGGATCCACCCACGGGCGACTGACCCAATCGGATTCTTCCTGTGGGGCGGAGGCCCGCTCTGCACGGCTTCTTTCCGTGCATACATTATCTTTTCAGTTATTTTATCACATGAAGAAACTATTGACAGCAGATTTCTATACGTGTTGTAATCATACATTATAATAAAAAAAGTCAACTTTCATCCACAAGAGATTATTGCTGACGAAATCAGCTCTCGTTCAACATCAAACATTAGGTATTTGGCATAAACAAAGTACATACCTTAATTTTATATACTTACATGGGTTAATACAGTACATCGATTAAACGATCCTAAATTCTAAATAAATCACACCAAGCATGTGAAACTAAACAATAGTGATCGTGAGACATTAGACATTGAAAGATTACAACAATACCCTAGATTCCAATAACACAGCAAGCTTATAAATGACATGAAATACAACCTTAATATATATTGTAAATATATTGTATATATTGTTTTTGAGTATATTGCTTCAATAGCAGAAACTAGTATAATTTGTCCCTTTTGAAATACTTAAGCAAAGGTTTGAGTCTCTTTGTCTGTTAATAAGCAGAAAAGGCGCGTTCCTCTGCTAGGGAACGCGAGGTCATGGGAATGTCACGTTTGTGGAGATCTGGAGATTTCCTTAGCTCGGACGTCGGTTGTAAAACCGTCTCCTTGTTGATACCATCATTGAATTACTGCATTACACCATCAGGAGTTATGTGCTGGATCCTTTCCAGATGACAAGGTCTTTGCCCTGTTTCTGGTTGAATTATGTTTAAGTGGTAAGAAAGCCACAGTAAAGTCCTGTTGCAAACATTGAAGGTTCTGTTCTTTAAAGACATGTTCCTCTCAGATATCTCCTGTTTTTTAGAGGTCTCCTGAGATAAGGAGATTTAGGGCAGGAAATCGGCCAGCCAGTCAAATGCTGGGAGTGGGAGCTTTGATTTCTGCTCAGGAATGTCCCAAATTATCTGTGTCCTGGTCTACTAAGCTCTACACTTACATTTCATACTGAAAACCGTTTATAAGAAAAGAGATTAGTCAAAATGATGAATGATTATAGGTGATTATATTATTTTATCAGATTTTTAGAACATTAGGTAATTTTCATCAACCGGTTAAAATTTACAACTGTGCATAAAAAAATTAGTGTTGATTTGAACAATAACGGGAGACAGGCCAAGGTGGGCGAAGATAAAAATCTTTGTCATTATTTTATCTTTCTTATTAAAAACTAAGAACAAAGATACACATTACAAGTACATATAATATATAAATAGAACAAACAGTGCTTTATTTCCAGGTGCAATAGGTGTATTTAGCAGGAGCATTCAAGAAATTGAATGAACAAATATAAAAACAAAAAAAAGTATATAGACTGATTCCTAAAGCAACTGTATTCAAGTTTTTCAGTCAAAAGTAGTGAGTGATTTTTCTCTTTGCGTTTTGTTGTTTTATTAACGTTAAAGGAATAGTTCCCCCAAAAATAAAAATTCTGTCATATGTCTGTCAATTCTGTCATGATGTTTTATTTTTATACCATCATTTACTCAAAAGTTGTTTTAAACCTGAGTGAGTTTCTTTCTTCTGCTGAACATAAATGCTGTTGTGAAGAACGTGGAAAACCAAACAGTTGCTGGTCCACAGTGACTTCCATAGGATTTTGTCCTACTATCAAATTCAATGTGGACCCGCAACTTTTTGGTGAGCCTCATTCTTCAAAATATCTTCTTTTGTGTTCAGCACAAGAAATAAATTAATACTGGTTTGGGACAACATGTGAGTGAGTAAATAATGACAGAATTCAATTGTAGGGTGAACTATCTCTTTAATGACAGTCGACAGCATGTTTAGTTCTGTCCCTTTCAGACCTGCACGCATATACAGACACACATCCATTTTTCTCTCAACAGTTTACTTTCATTTTAGACATAACTGAGTCTATATGTAAATCTTGTGTGTTTTGACAGCATTAGAGCAAAAGATAACTTACTTCAGTAATCAGGCGCTGTTTGAAAGGGTTTTAGTGCGCGATTCTGGTGTATGCTCTCAGAAAAAGCGCACATCAGACCAGCGCGCGAATGAAACATTTAACCGGCAAATATGCAAAATAATGTACTTTTGCAATCGCTAATAAGTGCAGTGTCCTGTCAGAGTAACTCTACTGCTGTATGTCGTGTTGTACAGAATACAGAGACAGCGGCGCAGAACTGTAATTGATAGTATCGTGCTACAGAAAATATTCTATGATATTTCTTCAAAAGCAGATCGTGGAGAGATTTTATCGTCCACGATCAAAAATCGTCATATTGCACACCCCTAATTCCTTCATATTTTAATTCATATAATTTCCCTCTGTAAAACCTTTCACTGCTTTCAGCCATATTTTCAAACAAAACTATTAAACGGTAGCACTAACTGTCGGGAATGTAATCTTGTGGTCAGACTAGAGTGAGCTTGGCAACCCCTTGTAAATCTTTAGCGACCCCCAGGTTGAGAACCACTGCCCTAGAGGATGCAGCTTGAAGTTCCCTCGAAAGGGAACTCGCTTCATCTTCAGTCATTGTTCCTCAGTAATCTTCCCCTCTGCTGCAAACTTTGTGCATCAAGACGAGTCATGACATTTTTTTTCATACATTTTTTAGAAAATCTGGCAGGTGCTGGAGCTGCTATACAGTCGTCAACATCTGCGGACTGGTTTGCTGAAAAGGCCATTGATCGAGGTCTCCAGCAGTTCTATACGGGATGCTCCTCAACCCTTAATGAGACTAACCCATGGTGGAGGCTGGATCTGCGTGATGTCTACCGAGTTAGTGAAGTGGTCTTCACTAATAGAAAAGACTGCTGTGCTGAACAAATAAATGGAGCGGAGATTCGCATCGGAAACTCTTTGGAGAACAACGGCACCAACAATCCCATGTGAGAAACTTGAGGCTGAAAGAGCGTGAGACGTCAAGTACAAATGTGAAGGATTAATACAGATATGACAGTATTTTTATATCCTTCATGTGTTTCTCTGTCTGTAGATGTGCTGTTATTCCTGCTATTCCAGCAGGTGAGTCCTACAGCTACTCATGTGATGGGATGGAGGGACGTTACGTGAATCTGATCATTCCTGGAGACAAGAAGATCCTCACTCTGTGTGAGGTGAAGGTCTATGGAGAAGGTATACATCAGTAATATTGGTTTATAATATATCAGATAATAATTTCTTCACATTATACATTTTTGTCAATATGACGCAGTGAGGAGCTTGGAAAGGTTTTAATAAATTCAAGCTCATTTGTAGGGTGCAAACCATATTTTTATGAATTTACATATGTACAAATATATTTTTCTAGGTCCCTGTTTAAAAAGATCATTTGTAAAACTGCTGTTTCACTCCAGCAATGATTTGACCGACTCTACAATGAGAGAAAACGTTCTCAAACAGGTAAAAGTAACAAGTGATGAGAAAACAAACACTTACCACAATAGGTTTACGACAGGAGTGCTGATCACCTATTGATTATTCAGTCAAACTATTTACAGCATCAACAAATTTACAATATTCTCACATTTTAAAGAGACATGATTTTACAAAAGTACTGTTTGGGACATGACACGAGAAAAGAGGAGAGGAAGATTTGAATGTCTTCATATTCTGATCTAATCTGGGGTGCGTTTCCCAAAAGCATAGTTAGCCAACTATATCTTTACCAGCATAGTTGAACGATTTGGTGTTTCCCGAAACCATAGTTCAAACGAACGTTCGCAATCAGTGTAGCAAACTTACATGGTTGGAGCTACAGCTCTCGACCTGTGGTTAGAAGCATAGTTTCTTGTTAGTAAGATATATGGGCTTAAATAAATATGCTCTTGGACACAACAAGCAAGCTAACATGCAGGACTATCTGTATCTGCCATTCTATCTAAATATAAATGCATTTTAATTATGTACTTTTTAATTACGCATCCATTGTAAGCGCCGTTTTAGAAAAGTGCGCATGTGCTTAAATGCCTAAGGGAACCCCGGAGTATGACGTAAGAGGGAACCCGCGATCAATCAAACATCAAATAAAGAAAAATGACAGGGAACAAAAAAATAATAAATTAGTCAGTAGGTGCCATGTTCAATACAGTAGCATCTCTAATCAGTTAAATAGCAGAAGTTATTCCTCCACCACATGCATGTGACGTCATTAACAGTGGCCCTATGTTGCTGAACTAACGTGGTTCAGACGACGGAGATGCGCCCATGTTCAGGAAACAGTTGTGACTAGCTAGTTAGTTTCCAAAACGATGCATCGTACTATGGTGGTTAATCAGTGAGTTACGTCATTGTTCGGGAAACATAACCCAGTCCAGTATGAATGTTATTTCCAGTTGGGATCTGCTCTGGCTGATAGAGGACTCACAAACGTGACACTGAGGTGGTCTCAAACCCCTAAACAGGAAGTGATGCGGAAAGTGGACGCTGACAAACGTGAGTCTGTTCCCACAGCTGTACAATAACTTATGACATATGCTGTACAAATAGGAATGATTATAAAATGATGATATTTAATAGAAAAAATTTTCATTTACAGGTCGCTGTGATAGAAGTATGCAATAATGCCCTGGAAATCAACAGTGTCTTTGACTCACTAAATTCACATTCATTCAGTTTATTCATAATTTATGAAAGCCCGTTTCCACCACTGAATAAAATATAAAACAAGGTAACTGTGACTTTTTATCTCACAATTCTGACATAAAGTCCCTTCTGAGGGGAAAAAAGAGACTATTTTCTTACAATTGCAAGTTTGTATCTCGCAATTATGACTTTATTTCTCAGAATTATGACTTTATTTCTCAGAATTATGACTTTATTTCTCAGAATTACGACTTTATTTGACTTTATTTCTCAGAATTGTGACTATTTCTCAGAATTATGACTTTATTACTCAGAATTATGACTTTATTTCTCAGAATTGTGACTTTATTTCTCAGAATTGTGAGAGTAGTAACTACAGTCTAGTGTAATCCTAGTCTTTACTTTTTAATATTAGAAACAGTACTAATAGCATTAGTTAGATGCCAGATATATCATGTGTTTTTTAAGCTATGACTTTGGATTGATTTTTAGAATAGAGATCACGGTTCTCCCACGATTCAGAAAACAAAACATTAGCCTACATATTATTGCATGTGTTGAAAATTATATTTAATAACTAAATATAGAAATATTTATCCATTCCAAATCAGTTGTCTCTGAAGTCTCCAATTGCATTCAATCCTGATTTTCCCACTCTCATACAGAATAGAGGAGTGTTGGAGTTAGGTCATGTATTTGATGACGGTCAAATGAGATCGTTTCAGGAGTTAAGAAAGGCATTTAATCTGCCCAGAAAATATTTTCATAAATTCTTTTAAATCCGACACTTTTTAGAGTTACAGTTAAACGAAGGTAATATACAACTTGATCTTATTGAAATAGAAAACATATTTTTTCTTCATTTACTCTAAAAAGAAGCTCTCTGAATTATATACAATGCTGTTTAATGTTGGTCCTTCATCCTTTGACTCTTTAAGGGTGATCTGGGAAAAGAACATAGAGTCTAGTTTTAGAAATGAGGAGTGGCTGTCTGTCTGTTCAAATATCTTCCCCAAAAGTGCTGCAATTTCGGTTCACGAACAAAATTATATTTTTTTTCACAGGACTTATCTAACCCCAGTTCGCCTCCATAGAATATCTCCCAATAGATCTCAGTTATGCTTCAAATGTAAGGTAGACATTGGCACAGTGATGCATGTATTTTGGGATTGTGACAAAATCAAAATGTACTGGAAAGAGATTCACTAAATTATTCAAAAGATTATTGGAAAGACTTTTGTAATGTCCCCAAATGTACACCTTCTTCACTGAACAGTGGATCTGTCTCTGGACTGTGACAGAATCTGTACTCAACTTCTGTATATATCTGGCCAAAAAATGTACTATTATTATGGTCAACTGCTCAGATACCTTCAATCAATATGAGTCAGGCGACAACTCTTTTACCATTGGAAAAATTAACTTATGATTTACATCAAAGATCTGTGTTCTGGTGCATTTGGTCCTCTCTCGGGAACTTTCTTGAGGATACTCAGGGACTATGTCTTTCTGCTTTTGGTTTATAATTTTCTTTTATTTCTGTCTTTGCTCTTATGCATTTGAATGTCTAATATGTACTAGCTGTACATGTTGTTATGAGATACCAGTCCCACTGTTGTTTTATTGGAAAATTTAATAAAAAATAAAAAAAGTATTCATTTAAATAAATTCATTATGTAAAAAATAATTTGAAATAAATGAATAAAGACTTCCTCCAGAGTTTTTGAATGAATCTCTTGAATGAATAATTAAGACATCAAATACATTCAATCACTGGTCACCACCTTCTGGCATAATGTAACATATACAGTCTTTATTTGAAGCGTAACATTAGTTACAAAGGTCAGTTCCTAATTTTGACTGCGGCTATACCCGGACTATAAACTTTTATCTTAATACTTTTGTTATTATTTAATGTTTGCAACACAGATATGTAGCTGTAACAATTCAGTCCACTGAAGGCAAGTGTAGTGAGAACCCAAGTGCAGTTTATTTACAAAGTGATCCAAGATACAAACAGAATCCAAACAGATGAAGACTTGACTTGAAACACACATGATTTGAAACAGACTTGACGTGGCATGAACAGACTTGACTCACCGACAGCGGGTTACAGCATCAATACACGACAAGAGACAAAGGCAACAAAAGGGCTACTTATACCAAACAATATAGGCCACATGACAAGAACCAACCAATGAGGAACAAGGATACGAGGATATTGTGGACCGCGGCAAGTCCGGATATGTCCAATTTACATGTTTTATAAAAGGCTTTCCATAGACATAATGATTTTAATACTGTCTCAACCCCTTTGATTTTTTACTGTACAAACTGTACACCTATCCATCACACAAACATTTCTGCATTTTTACATTTTAGTATGTGACTTAATTATGAGGGCTCAAGAAATTTAATCATAAACCACATTTACGTTGTTATATCAATGTAATACCCATGTCATTATACAAATTTGTGTCCCGATAAATCATATAAACAAGCACACACATACATAAACATTTCAAGCTTCAAAAGAGGCGTATCTCTATTTTAAAGAATATAGTAATAAAGAAACAATAGAATTATATATGACAGCATAGAAACAAACATGTTACTAAAGCCAACCAAATCATTTATCATACATTTTAAACATGTATTCAACATTTATTTAAAGCTTATTGAACTTAAAAATAAACACATCATTCTCTTCTTTGAAAGAAGATGGTAATAAATAAAATGTGATTATATGTATATAACATACTGCATAAAAATAAACATTTACTATAGTTTTAGGTGTCAATAAGAGATGGGCGGAGTTACAGATGAGGGGTGCGTTTCCCAAAAGAAACCATCTTTACCAATAGAGCTCAATGGAACGTACCACCATAGTTAGCTAACAATGCTTTTGGGAAACGCACCCCAGATGAGCTTCTGCAGTCCATTACAGTGCATTTATCGAGTAAGCCTGATAACCCAGCATAAATTTTGTCATAGTTTTTATCATCAGATATGTGCTGTTGCATATATCTTTGTGTTTTTGACCCTACTGGACATTTAAGGTACTACCCGTGACATGTTTACTTTTTACTTTCGTTTTCTCTCAGTGAAGATCGTCTAAAACGCAATGTACTTTGAGTGGGTGATTTCTTCGTTTGAGCTTTGCTTTGGATATATATGTCCGTAAGTGCCATATTTGTGTTAATACATACTGATGTCCATAAGGAGTTGTTTAATTGTTGGAATAATTGATTGATACTGCATTTATTGTGGGAAACGAATTGCTTTACTGAACTGCTGGTTTGTTTGGCCAGAGGAGAATTGGCCCCCCGACTGAGCCTGGTTTCTCCCAAGGTTTTTTCTCCATTCTGTCACCGATGGAGTTTTGGTTCCTTGCCGCTGTCGCCTCTGGCTTGCTTAGTTGGGGACGCTTCATTTCCAGCGATATCGCCGACCTTATTGCAAAGACACTATTCAAACTTATTGACACTTTATTTTCCTTTTTTTTTTGATATTGTGCAGTGCTTTGACACAATTTGCATTGTAAAAAGCGCTATATAAGTAAAGGTGACTTGACTTGACTTGACTTTAATAATTAATGCTACATGCTAACGGTTTAAGGGAACATTAGGTTTCTCTTTGTTTAACACAAATGCATATATTTATAGTATATACAAGCTAAAGTAATGTTGTGAAGAAACTATGTACATTGTATTGTTTAACTGTACATGTCATAGATATAAATGTAATGCTTAAACATAATTTTCTTCTTTGTTTGTAGTTTTACAGTTGAAAATAACCAGTAAAGTCGCCAAGGTCACAAGACTGCTTTCTGGAGTTTTCTTTGTTCGCTATCTGTTACACCTTTGCTAAAGTGACGCATTGGTGAGAACAGAATAGTAAAAGGACATTGACACAGCGGGTGAAGACAACAGAATCACACTGTCATTATTACATTGCATCGTACAGCTCAGCAGAAGCTAGTGAAGTATGGAGTCACACAGTGAGGAGAAAGATGTGTCACAAGCCTTTGAAATAAGATCACAAACTTCTGGCTCAAAGTCATCTCAAAGTCATCTCGGGCGAGAGCTAAAGCAGAAGCAGCGAGAGCTAAAGCATCTTATGCGGAAAAAGAGGCAGCTATGATGAGGAAAAAAGCGGAGGTGGAAGCAGATCTGTTTGTGCTACAATCTCAAAAAGAAGCAACTGCAGCATCTGCCGAAGCAGCGATTTATGAGGCAGCAGCCGACATTGAGGAGGGAAATATAGATGAATTGGTTAGTGAGACACACTCAATTCGAACCCAGCGTACCAAGGAGTATGTTCAGAAGCAGGCGATTGAACAACATCAGCAGCAGTTTGATGATATCCCGATTGCACAGTCACCCTTTAGAGGTGATGAACCCCTTCAGCACGAGGCTACAGGAACTTCTCGTCGTGAATATCCATCATATGGGATGGAGGAGTTAAAAATCAAACAGGAGACAATGGATAACCGGAAAGATGAAGTTCATGGATGCCGCTCTGCTTTCCAAGCATCTCCTACTCCCAACATTAGAGCTCCCATGGTTAGTTTGCCATACACGTCTGATTTAGCTAATTACATGGTGAGAAAAGAGATTAGTTTAGGTCTCATGAAGTTTGATGATTGTCCTGAGAACTACTGGGCCTGGAAATCCTCTTTTCAAGATGTGACAAAGGACCTTGGTTTAACAGCCAGAGAAGAGCTTGATCTTCTCACAAAATGGCTGGGCCCAGAGTCATCCACGCAAGCAAAACGGATCAGATCGGTTCATGCGCACTATCCCATAGCAGGTGTCCGTATGCTTTGGCAGCGATTGGAGGAGTGTTACGGGAGCCCAGAAGTAATTGAGAATGCACTGTTGAGAAAACTGGAAGAGTTTCCAAGGATTTCTAACAGAGATGGTCGGAGACTCAGGGAGCTAGGAGACATGCTTTTGGAATTGGAATCGGCAAAGACAGGTGGACATTTACCTGGGTTGGCAATTCTTGACACAGCGAGGGGAGTCAATCCCATCATTGAAAAACTTCCCTTTAACCTGCAAGAAAGATGGATCACTCATGGAGCCAGGTATAAAGAGGATCATCGTGTCTCTTTCCCACCATTTGGCTTCTTTGTGCAATTTGTTTGTGATCAAGCAAGAATAAGAAATGATCCCAGTTTTTCTTTGTCTATGCAGAGTCATCTTTCACGGCTCAGCAACAAAATACCTGTGTCAGTAAGGAAAACTGAGGTACTAGCCACTGTTTCAAATTCTAAAGCCAAGCAACTCTCTGAACAGAAGATTCTGGATCCTAGTAAGCAATGTCCAATTCACAACAAGCCGCATCCATTGTCGAAATGCCGTGGATTTCGAGTAAAGCCACTGGATGAAAGAAAAACATACCTCAAAGATTTGTCTATCTGCTTCAGGTGTTGCGGTTCCAATAAACACATGGCAAAAGAGTGTGAGGCTGCGGTTATATGTCGAGAGTGTAACAGTGAGCGCCATGTCTCCGCAATGCACCCAGGGCCTGCTCCATGGGCAGAGGGAGCTCTAGTGACAGAGCAAGAGCAAGGCGGGGAGTCCGAAGGAGACATATCTTCCGAAGTTACCTCCAAGTGCACAGAAATTTGTGGTAAAGCTCCTAGACCTAAATCGTGCTCGAAAATCTGTTTGGTTGACGTTTTTCCATCTGATTGTCCTGAACAAGCTGAGAGAATATATGTTGTTCTGGATGAACAAAGTAACCGGTCTTTAGCAAAGTCTGCCTTTTTCAAGCAGTTTGGTATCAATGGAGATTGGTACCCCTATACTTTACGCACATGTGCAGGAACAGCAAAGGCAATGGGAAGAAGAGCGAACAATTTCATTGTTAGGTCACTTGATGGGGAAACCCAGGTGTCACTTCCAATGCTCTTAGAATGTAATATGTTGCCTGAAGATAGAGACGAAATTCCAACACCTGAAATAGCCGTCACGGTGCACACACGAGGGAGGAACCAGGAACACGCAGACGAGGATATAAACTCAAATAACATTCTTTACTGACATCAAGGCAGGGCAACACAAGGCAGGGCAAGACACAGACATCAACAGGAACACCGGGGAGTAACGAGTAGACCAGACAAAATGGCACTACACAGACAGGACTATAAATACACAGGTAAATCATAGATAATGAGACGAACATGGCTGGACAAGAATTAAACTAATGATTACATTTAACAAGGACAGGAAACAAACCAAATATGGGCACAAGAGGCAGGAACACATGACACACACACAACAGTTCCCTTACAATAGCAAGGTACTTCTCTCATCTCAAGCCAGTGGCTGACAAGTTACCACCCTTTGACGCAAGCGCTCCCATTCTTCTCCTTTTAGGGAGGGACATTCTAAGTGTCCATAAGGTCCGAGAACAGTGTAATGGACCTGGTAACATGCCATATGCTCAACGCCTGGATTTAGGCTGGGTCATCGTGGGAGAAGTGTGTATGGGAGGAGTACACAAGTCTGAGACAGCAAATGTTTTCAGGACAAACATACTGCAAAATGGACGCACTTCTTTTTTCCCATCCTGTTCTAAAGAAATTCAGGTCAAAGAACAGTTTTGCACTCCCATTTGTCGATACCAGTCGACTCTACCTTGCTATCCAGTCACAAGCTCTTGTACAGATCACTTAGGAGACACTGTGTTTCAAAAGACTCCCAGTGATGATAAGCTTTCGCTGTCTGTTGAAGATGGCATCTTCCTTGATATTATGAACAGAGAAATGTACATGGATGATTCAAACCACTGGGTAGCTCCCTTGCCGTTCCGTTTACCTCACAACCCATTACCGAACAACCGAGACCAAGCAATGAAGTGTCTTAATGTTCTGCAACGCACCTTACAAAGGAAACCTGAAATGGCCAAACACTTTGTGGAGTTTATGCAAAATATGTTCATCAACAAACACGCAGAGCTAGCTCTACCATGTCAGTCTGATGAAGAGTGCTGGTATTTACCAATATTTGGTGTATACCACCCCATGAAACCTGGGAAGATTAGGGTCGTCTTCGATTCTAGTGCTCAGTGTGAAGGAATCTCTTTGAACGACACTCTTCTTCGTGGACCAGATCTAAACAACAGGCTACTTGGGGTCCTGATGCGTTTTCGTAAGGAACAAGTTGCAGTCACAGCTGACGTGGAACAGATGTTCTACTGCTTCAAGGTCCGAGAAGATCACCAAAACTTTCTGAGGTTCTTGTGGTTCAAGGATAACGATCTCTCCAAAGAAATCACAGAGTATAGAATGACTGTACATGTTTTTGGGAACAGCCCATCTCCAGCTGTAGCAATCTCCGGGATAAGACGGGCAGCGGATTTTGGAGAAGAGTAATATGGTAGAGAAGCCAAACAGTTTGTCCATAGAAATTGTTACGTGGACGACGGCCTGATCTCTGTTTCCAGTGCAGCCGAAGCCATCAGTCTCCTGGAAAACACCAAAAACATGTTGGCTGAATCAAACATAAAGCTTCACAAGATTTCTTCAAATAACCATCAAGTCATGGAAGCATTCCCTTCATCTGATAGGGCAAATGACCTGAAGGATCTGGATTTAAGTGTCGATCCTCTGCCTCTCCAACGAAGCTTAGGGGTGAGTTGGAGTTTAGAGACAGATTGTTTCACGTTCCAAGTATCTCCAGATGTTAGACCATTCACTCGACGGGGCATACTTTCAACAGTTAACAGTCTCTATGATCCTTTGGGATTTGTTGCTCCTGTTACCATGCAGGGTAAGGCCTTAGTAAGAGAGCTGTCTTCAGACCAGTTTGACTGGGACACACCACTCCCACCAGATAAGGAGGCCCAATGGAAGGCATGGACAGATTCTTTAACCGATCTCAGAGAAGTCCAGATTCACAGACCCTATGTACCAGTCTCTATGTCCTGTGCTTCCAAGAAAGATGTGATCATATTTTCTGATGCTTCCACAGTGGCCATAGCAGCGGTTGCCTATCTCAGAGTTGTCACTATGGATGGTCAGTGTCATGTTGGGTTTATCATGGCTAAATCAAAGTTGGCACCATACCCGGCTCACACAGTGCCGCGGCTGGAGCTGTGTGCAGCAGTTCTAGCTGTTGAGCTAGCAGAATTGATTACAGAAGAATTGGATCTGGAACTGACTGCAGTAAAATTCTACACTGACAGTAAAATTGTGTTAGGGTACATCCACAATACATCTCGGCGATTCTATGTGTATGTTGCAAACCGAGTGGCACAAATCAGAAGTTCCACCAAACCAGAACAGTGGTATCATGTTGGTTCTGACCTGAACCCAGCATATCTTGGTACTAGATTTATTCCAGCAACCACCCTTCCTCACACTGATTGGTTCTCTGGTCCAGAATTCCTACGACAGCCTTTTCTTGAGGAAACGGCTAAGGATAAACCGTTCGGGCTTGTAGAGCCAGAGAGGGATCAGGAGATCCGTCCTCAAGTGGCAACATTGGTCACTGATGTGACAGAATAGTCTCTAGGATCACACCGTTTTGAGCGTTTCTCAGAGTGGAGATCCCTTGTAAGAAGCATAGCAAAGCTTGTCCATGTTGCAAAATCACTTTATGAAAAGAAACATACAGGGGATTGCAAAGGCTGGCACTGGTGCCAAAAAAGTCTCCAGTCTGAGATCACACAAGCAAAAACTATTATCATACGGTGTGTGCAGCAAGAACACTATAAAGATGAACTCAAATGCTTGAGGAAGGGAGAAGAAATCTTACAACGAAGCTCTCTGAAGGAACTAGCTCCCTTTGTAGATGGAGAAGGACTGATTCGAGTTGGAGGCCGCTTGCAGTCGGCGGAACTGTCAGAACAGGAGAAACACCCGTTAATAATCCCAGCAAGACAACATGTAGCAACATTATTGGTCAGGTACTACCATGATCGGGTGGCACACCAAGGACGACATCTGACCGCTGGAGCACTACGATCGGCAGGTCTCTGGATTGTAAAAGGAACAAAGCTAATTAACAGTGTGATTCATCAGTGTGTTACTTGCAGGAAGTTAAGAGGAAGACTCGAAGAACAAAGAATGTCAGAACTACCCATGGATAGAGTGGCAGTAGATCCACCATTCACTCACGTGGGCCTAGATGTGTTTGGGCCATGGAGCATAACGTCACGCCGTACCAGAGGGGGAAGTGCTGACAGCAAAAGATGGGTTGTCATCTTTTCCTGCTTAAGTACACGAGCTGTCCATTTGGAGGTCATCGAGTCCATGTCAACTTCTAGCTTGATTAATGCCCTCAGACGGTTCCTGGCAGTTCGCGAACCGGTCAAACACTTTAGATCCGACAGAGGAACAAATTTCATTGGGGCCTGTCGAGAACTGAATATCAATACTGATGATCCAGAGCTCAAGGGGTACTTGCAGGAGCAAGGTTGTACATGGTCATTTAACGCTCCCCACTCTTCCCATATGGGAGGAGCTTGGGAAAGGATGATCAACACTGCGCGACGCATTCTTGATGCACTGTTGCTAAAAACCCATCTTTCCCGTCTTACCCATGAAGTCTTGACTACTCTCATGTCTGAAGTCATGGCAATAATGAATGCTAGACCTTTACTTCCTATTTCTTCTGATCCCAACACATTGGAAATTCTGTCTCCTTCAATGCTACTCACACAAAAGGCCAGTACTCTACCGGCACCTCTTGGAGACTTTGACATGAAGGACCTCTACAAGAAAGAATGGAGACAGGTTCAATGTCTGGCTGATGCTTTCTGGAAGGCATGGAAGAGAGACTATCTTGCAACATTGCAAGTACGGAGAAAGTGGACGGCAGAAAAACGAAACCTTCAAGAAGGAGATGTCGTCTTGCTTAAGGATTCTAATGCGAAACGCAATGAGTGGCCTATTGGGCTTATTGTGAAAACCATACCCAGCAGCGATAATAGAGTGAGGAAGGTAGAGGTAAAGATAATTAAAGAAGGATCTGCAAAGGTATATCTGAAGCCCATCTCAGAGGTGATAATACTCCTGCCTGGAAAGTCATAGAAGGTTCAATAGTGGTATAAAAGTTATTATACCAGGCGGGGAGTGTGCTGTTGCATATATCTTTGTGTTCCCTTTCAGGAACGTCGAGCTGCGTCGGAGACGCTATGGGAACGCTCTCAGCGTCATTCCGCTCTGAATATCGTATGCAATCAGTCCAATAGAAAGGGCGAAGCGTCACGGGCGGGGTGACGTCACGACCAGGAAGTATATAAGCACGTGAGGCGGCGCCCGCGTTAGCTTTCTGTCATTCAGCAAGCGCTCTGTGTGTGTGTCAGTCCAATCTGTCTTGTGAGTCTTATTTACTGTTGTTTGTCCTGAGTGAAAGTGACAAGAATGCCTAAAGCTAAGACCAAGGCAGGGGGTGATCTCAGATCACGCTATAGGTTGTGTGTTAGTCCTTGCCCGCGCTACATTACGGGCGAGGACACACATGATCTGTGCGTGGTCTGCCTGGGTGCGGAGCATGCGGCAGCGGCTGTCGAGGGAGCCGTTTGCCCGCACTGTGAGCGGCTCTCGCTGCGCACACTCCGCACCCGGAGGGCTCTCTTTGAGAAGGGAGCCTTTGTGAGCGTCCCACGCGGTGCTGGCCCCGCTTTTGCCGAGGCAGAGCGGCGGCTGCACTCGTGGGGTTCACAGGCTGATTTGGCGGACGAGAGTGAGACGGGAATTTCCCTATCTCCTCCCGTAACCGCCAGATCTGGTGCCCCGTCTCTTGAGGGAGCGGTTCCTTCCTCTCGAGGCGAGGGCTCGGAGCTCCGTCTCTCGTCCTCTGAGGAGGCTGAGGCGTCGAGCGCCGACGAGGGTTCGCCGCCCACACCCCAGTACGAGGAGCTTTTAGAGGTGGTTACTAGGGCAGTGGCCAAGCTTGACATCAGTTGGCCCCCCGAAAAATCAACAAAGCCGCAGTCAAGTCTATTAGATGAGCGTTTTCTGCGCTCGCGGCAACCACCTCACCGCAGGAGCCTTCCATTTTTCCCCGATCTCCACGCTGAGGTGTCGAGATCGTGGTCGAGACCGTTCTCGTCCCGCCCGTTCGTCCCCGCATCATATTATTATGGCAATGTGCGGGACCTGGACGTGTGCGGGTACAGGACGATGCCGCGGGTTGAACGGACGCTTGCGAGCTATCTGTCCCCGCTCACGGCGTCGTCCTTGAAGGCTCCTACCCTGCCTACTAAGCCTCTGCGCACGACTTCATCCTTAGTGGGCAGGGGGTATGCGGCAGCAGGCCAGGCCGGTGCGTGTCTGCACACCATGGCGGTGTTACAGGCGTACCAGGCCGAACTGCTGAGAGAGTTAGATGAGGGCGGCGAGGTTAGGCCAGAAGATATTTCTGAGCTGAGGAAGACCGCTGATCTTGCCCTCCGCGCTACCAAGGAGTCGGCCCGTGCCATCGGCCGCTCCATGGCAGCTATGGTGGCGACGGAGAGGCATTTGTGGCTGACCCTGTCTGAGATAAAGGAGAAAGACAGGGTCTGCCTCATGGACGCCCCGCTTCAGCCTTCTGGTCTGTTCGGCGACGCAGTCAGCTTGGTCGTCGACAGATTTCAGGAGGCTCGTAAGCAGGCGGAGGCGTTTCAGCGGTTTCTCCCTCGCCGATCTCTAACTCGGGGGACTGCTGGGCGGGAGCAGTCCCCTCCGCATACCAGCTCCTCGTACCGGGCTGCGCAGAAGCAGAGCGTGGCCACTCGTGCTCCCCCGCGGCGGAGCCGAGCGCGGCGGCGCTCTGCACCGAGTACCTCGAAGCCGAAGGCTGATCTTCGGGATACCCTAATGGCTAGGAGGTCCTCGGCACACAAGTCCTGATGGGCGTGCTCCAGGACTTCGGAGGGCGGCCCCTACTGGGGTGGAGCGGCTTACACCGCGGTACCCGGTGACCGTCTCCCCTCGGTGCTCTCCGGGGATCTGTCTGCCAACCCTGCAGCTCCAGGGCACAGCAGGTCCCAGCGAGTGCTTTTCTCAGAATTCCCCGCCGGTGGTGTCTGCGGGCCTGAGAACCTCGCCTCAAGCGCCAGAGACCGCGTCTTCCTCCGGAGAGCCGCAGCAAGACAGTGGTCTGGCCATATCTCTAACACCAGAGGTCAGTCTCGAGAGACTGATTCCCTTAGTAGATCATCTGGCGGCCTGGCAGCGGCTGCCAGACGTGTCTCTTTGGGTCCTGCGGACGGTAGAGCGTGGTTATTCCATCCAGTTCGATGGCCCACCTCCGCCGTTCAACGGGGTTTGCGTGACTACGGTCCGCCCCGAGCAGGCTCTGGTTCTGGAACAAGAAGTCGAGAATTTAGTGAGGAAGGAAGCCATCGAGTTGGTTCCTCCTCACGAGACTCGCGCCGGCTTCTACAGCCGATACTTCATTGTTCCAAAGAAGGATGGAGGGCTGAGGCCCATATTGGATCTGCGAGCTCTGAACCGCTCAGTCAGAAAGCTGAAGTTCAAGATGCTTACAGTCAGGCAGATTATATCTCAGATCAGGTCCGAGGACTGGTTTGTCTCGATAGATCTCAAAGATGCCTATTTCCATATATCCATCCTTCCCTCTCACAGGAAGTTCCTGAGGTTCGCTTTCGGGGGCAAAGCGTATCAGTATCGGGTTCTTCCTTTCGGCCTAGCACTCTCACCCCGCACTTTCACCAAGTGTGTGGACGCGGCACTGGTCCCGTTGCGACTGCAGGGCATCCGCATACTCAATTACATCGACGATTGGTTGATTCTCGCTCAGACAGAGCAGTTGGCGGTTCGGCATCGAGATGTCGTTCTCGCCCACATGAGAGAGTTGGGGTTGAGACTCAACGCCAAGAAAAGTGTGCTGTCTCCAGTTCAGAGAACCACTTATCTAGGCATGGTGTGGGATTCGACCACGATGCAGGCATGTTTGACCCCTGCTCGGATCGAGTCGATCCTCACGGCAGTCAGGAGAGTGCGTCAAGGCCAGCCATTCACTGTCAAGCAGTTTCAGAGGCTGCTAGGGCTTATGGCAGCAGCGTCCAGCGTGATTCCTTCTGGCCTGCTGTACATGAGGCCCCTACAGTGGTGGCTCAAGAACAGAGGGGTCTCCTTGAGGGGAGACTCGCTCCGCACTGTCAAAGTGTCACGCCGTGGGTTCCGTGCCTTAGACATGTGGAGAGATCCTCAGTTCTTGATTCAGGGCCCGGTGCTGGGAGCTCCGTGTCGCCGCGTCTCGCTAGCGACGGACGCATCCCTCACCGGTTGGGGTGCGGTCATGAGTGGCCACCCTGCCCGTGGTCTGTGGAGTCGACGCCACCTATCGTGGCATATCAACCGGCTAGAAATCCTAGCTGTGTTCCGTGCGATCAAGCACTTCCTCCCGGACCTAAGAGACCGCCATGTGCTGGTGCGCACCGACAGCACGGCAGTAGTCTCGTATATCAACCGCCAAGGAGGTCTGAGGTCGCGCCCCTTGTACAAGCTGGCGCGCCAGATCCTGGTGTGGGCCCAGGGCAAGCTCCTATCCTTGAGAGCTGTTCACATCCCTGGGCATCTCAACGTGGGAGCAGACGTTCTGTCGAGGCAGGGGCTGAGGCCCGGGGAATGGATGCTTCACCCAGAGGTGGTGAAGCAGATCTGGAAGGTCTTTGGCCAGGCACAGGTGGACCTCTTCGCCACTCGAGAGTCAGCGCAATGTCCCCTCTGGTTCTCTCTAGCTCCGCCAGCCCCGCTGGGTCTGGACGCTATGGTGCAGACGTGGCCGAGGCTGCGTCTGTACGCCTTCCCCCCGATCGTTTTGCTCCCGGGAGTTCTGGAGAGAGTGCGCCGGGACGCGGTCAGTCTACTGCTAGTAGCGCCGTTCTGGCCGGGCCGAGTATGGTTCTCGGACCTGATTGCTCTTCTCGACGGCACCCCGTGGCCGGTGCCTGTCAGAAGAGATCTCCTCTCACAGTCAGGGGGCACCATTGTGCACCCCCGCCCGGAGCTATGGAAGCTGTGGGTTTGGCCTCTGAGGGGGTGCAACTCGTAGCTTCCGGTCTGTCAACTGAGGTTGTTGAGACCCTCCTTCAATCCAGAGCTCCCTCTACGAGGAAACTGTATGCCCTGAAGTGGAAACTCTTCACTTCCTGGTGCGGAGACCGCCAATTTGACCCAGTTAACTGCCCAGTTGGTACAGTGCTGGAGTTCCTGCAGGCCCGGTTCTCCGCAGGGTTAACCCACTCCACGATCAAGGTCTACGTGGCTGCTATTTCGTCATACCACGCCCTTATCGATGGCCAGTCAGTGGGCAGACAACCCCTGGTGATACGTTTCCTCCGCGGTGCGCTGAGGCTGAAGCCTCCGGTGCGACCACGAGTCCCTACGTGGGACTTGGCTGTGGTATTGGAGGCTCTGAGTAGGGCGCCTTTCGAGCCTCTTGAGGAGATAACTGAGAGACTCCTCACTATCAAGACTGTCTTCCTGTTGGCCATCACCTCTCTGAGGAGGGTGGGGGATCTTCAGGCTCTTTCTTCGGCCCCTTCTCACATTGACTTTGCGCCCGGCTTGGCGAAAGTATTTCTCTACCCCCGTCCGGGGTACCTTCCTAAAGTCCCGACAGTCGTACCACAGCCGGTCGTACTGCAGGCCTTCTGTCCTCCTCCCTTCAGGGAGCCTGACCAGGAGAAGCACCACTGTGTGTGCCCAGTGCGAGCATACATCCACAGAGCTGCCCTGTGGAGAAAGACGGACCAGTTGCTGGTATGCTATGGTCCGCCTAAGAGGGGTCTTCCTGCTACGAAGCCCACTCTTAGTAGGTGGATTGTGGATGCTGTTAACCTTGCTTACGAGGCCTCTGGGCTTGCCCATCCGCTGGGAGTCAGAGCGCACTCAACTAGAGGTATGGCGGCCTCAAAGGCCCTTTGGGCAGGTGTCCCAATACGGGACATCTGCGACGCTGCTGGATGGTCCACGCCCCTGACCTTTGCGAGGTTTTTACAACCTTGATCTCCGAGCCACTCCAGGCTCCTCTGTCCTTTTGTCCTGACATAGGCAGGGACTTGTCAGTATGGAGGCGTTGGTATAGCGTTCCCATAGCGTCTCCGACGCAGCTCGACGTTCCTGAAAGGGAACGACCTAGGTTACGTATGTAACCCAGGTTCCCTAAGGGAACGAGAGCTGCGTCTCGCAGCCATACTTCCGGCATCCCTGCCAGCGCTTGCTTCATGACATGGAGCTAACGCGGGCGCCGCCTCACGTGCTTATATACTTCCTGGTCGTGACGTCACCCCGCCCGTGACGCTTCGCCCTTTCTATTGGACTGATTGCATACGATATTCAGAGCGGAATGACGCTGAGAGCGTTCCCATAGCGTCTCCGATGCAGCTCTCGTTCCCTTAGGGAACCTGGGTTACATACGTAACCTAGGTCGTTTTTGACCCGCCACCTACTGGACATTTAAGGTACTACCCGTGACATGTTTACTTTTTACTTTCGTTTTATCTCAGTGAAGATCGTCTAACGCAATGTACTTTGATTGGGTGATTTCTTCGTTTGAGCTTTGGATATATATGTCCGTAAGTGCCATATTTTTGTTAATACATACTGATGTCCATAAGGAGTTGTTTAATTGTTGGAATAATTGATTGATACTGCATTTATTGTGGGAAACGAATTGCTTTAATAATTAATGCTACATGCTAACGGTTTAAGGGAACATTAGGTTTCTCTTTGTTTAACACAAATGCATATATTTATAGTATATACAAGCTAAAGTAATGTTGTGAAGAAACTATGTACATTGTATTGTTTAACTGTATATGTCATAGATATAAATGTAATGCTTAAACATAATTTTCTTCTTTGTTTGTAGTTTTACAGTTGAAAATAACCAGTAAAGTCGCCAAGGTCACAAGAGTGCTTTCTGGAGTTTTCTTTGTTCGCTATCTGTTAACCCTTTGCTAAAGTGACGCAATGGTGAGAACAGAATAAGATATTAGTTTTAGCTTGTCAACGTCTCGTCTTAGTCACAGAAAAAAGGTTTGTTGACGAATATTTTTTGCCATCGTCAATGAAATTAACACTGTTTGCTTGTATGTATTTATGTAGTCTTTGATAATATCTCAAATATATATCCAAATGCAATACATAATGGAAATAATGTCAACGATGATTGGCTTTTAAGTTGCCCCATTAGTGGAATTGCCGCTGTAGTGGTAAGCCACTACTTGCTTCCATCTTGTTGTGGTCCCTGCCAACATAAAAACACGTGCATGTGTTGTTGTCGCCCCTGTGTGGCCGGGTAACGTCACATCCCCATAAAGTTTTCCTGTTCCCAGGTGCAGCTCCACACTTGGTGTGATTGCCATCTCATCCAGAGTCAGCACACACTCCCTTTCCATCTCTGTCAGGCCAGGTACCTTCAACATTTCAAACACCTCTCCTAATATGCCTGGCTCCATCTTTATGTGATGCAGTCTTCTTTGCAGGGTTCTGATGTCAGGAAGAGATATTTCCATGTCCTGAATTAGCCTGTAACCTGTTGAGCCTGTGGCAAAATGTAGTTTAATTGCCTTTTTAATTGTGTTGTTTTCCCATCTCATGCCCCTCTTACTCTTCCCAACGATCTTCTTTATCTGATCTTTTTCATAGCTGTTAATTTTGTTCAGGGCTCCCTCTGCTCTTAGTGACTTATTTTTTTGTATTTCTAGCTCCTCCATCATTCTTCTCTGGCTCACATGCCCCTGCACACTAGTTCCTGGCTCACTGTCTCCTGGTATGTCCCTCTCAGTTTGCTCACAGTCTTCTCTTTCCCTTCTTTCACTTTCCTCTCTTTATCTCTGAAATGATGACATGGCATTGTTAGTGTTACAAAAATGTGGCAAGTATTATAGAACTTGGAAATGTATAAATAATGACTTCACAGTATTCATACCAAAGTTCATTTTAAGACTGTATGTGTGGTCACTGGCCATTGCATGAACTTGTACTGGAGGTTCTGTGGCACTTCTTGCTGGACCCTTCCTTCTCTTTGGCTTAGGGCGATGCAAAAATATGGTTGGAAGTTAAGTTTAATTTCCATACACATTACAGATATAACCCAATAACTGTCAATCTGTAATTATTTTATTTTTTTTACACATTTTTACTTATTTGGTTTTGGCATTATAAGAATATAATCATATTGTTACAGGTCCCTGGCTGTTGGAAGAATGTAATCAGTAAATTACAAAGTTTGCTGTTGGTCAGCTGGTCCTCTAATAAAACACTGCATTCAAAGACATTAAGACATTTTTAAAAAACAGTAATCAAAAATAAGTTGAAATAAATATACACCCAAACACCTATAATGACAATCAATCAATAAATATAAAACATAAATTCCAAACTACTGTACATGTATGTATTTGGTTGAATCCCATTTCATACAGCAGGCTGAGCTACAGGTGAGTGACACTAGCATATGATTATGACACACTGTCATCTAAACAATTAAACAGTTCAATATTACTTAATGACAAAACCTTATGATTATTTATTTATGAAGTGTTTAAAACCTAATGATTCATAATACTGTGGTCATTTCTCGCTAGGGTCATACATATTCTCTAACTTTTGATAGACTTTTCTGTGACCAAACAAATATAGAAAATATTCACAAGAAACATCAATTCTATATTAGAGAATTGTTTAGAAAATGAAAGAATATTTCTATGGGGAATATGGCTCTTTCATTTAGAGGGTGGGACTATTCCTCCATATTGCGCACTGCAGCTTCTGCCATTCATAAGTCTAGGAGTGAACCGTCTTTGTATTTCTATAGGCATTGTTTTAAATAAAACACTAAAAAAGATGAAATATTTTTATTTACCTGCATGCCATGTGATCATTAATCAACATCAAAGAAACCGTGAACATGCAAATGTATCTAGTATGATAAAACAGTGCTGTTTTACCTCACATACGCTCGACCGGAAGAAGCGGAAGCGCTCGACTGTAACCAGGTTTGCATCCAAGGATTTTTTTGCAAAAACAATATTTAGCGTTTTAAAATATTTACGATATAGCTGATGGAAATGCCAATTATCGATTAAATTTCTCGTGCTGACAAAATCTTTTTTCCGTTTAACTTCCATATTGATACTTCAAATGTTGCAAAAATTTGTTTGGAAACACTTTTTGTCGAGCGAACGGGCTTTAACGCAAATAAATGTTGTGTCACATGACATAATTAGCCTATAAGCAGCGTCTGTGTTCATGGTGTTGCTCACGTTAAAGCACCGTTTCCCTGTAGTTCAAAAGCGCATTAAATCATATTCATATTATTCAATTGTATCTAAAATTATTTTATACATAGTAAGAAAAAGACGAGTTACCTCTCAAACATACTTATCTTAATTTGTAGGCTAGCCTACGTTTACATGATTATTAATTTTTTTTACAGTGCACTGTTCAGTGTAAATATCCTGTAGTCCGTGCCTTTCAGCTTGATCACCATAACCCCGTGATATTATGCCAAGCACATTTTGTTTTACATATTGGAACGTGTAGTACAAAAGTTTAAATTAATTTGTTTTGGCTTGTTAGCTTCTTATATTTTTATTCTTGCTTTGTTCTGAATTCTTTCTACCATTAAATTTAAATGATTTGTTGTGGAGTGAGGGAAATAAAATATTTTTTTCATGTTTCTTCAATATTTTTGGCTGACTGTATTTTATTATGACATGAACAGGCTGCGTTGTGGAGTCAGTAGGCTATGCTTAACTGTGCATGAGGCGCCGGCACGATCAGAAAGATTTAATTTTATCTGATAAAGTAGCGTTCAGGAAGGGGGATAAAATCTTGTATAAACAGGCTAAATACACTGGAAAAGGAGATCAGAGTGGCAAAGAGAAATTAATCCGATAAGCTAAGGATCCAATTCTCTTCCAGTGACTCAGCATCAGTGTGGAAAGGTCTGAAAGAGATAACCAACTACAAGACACCATCCTCCAGCACTGTGGAGAATCAACAACTGGCAGACGATTTGAATGAGTTCTATTTAGGGCTGGGTATCATTCAAAAATTTTCGATATCGATACCGATACCTTGAGTTCGATACCGGTTCCTGAACGATACTTTTTTCGATACCAGTTTTAATAAGATTACATTATCTCAAAAAACTATTTTTTTAGCTTGTTGATATTTATACAGACTCAAAGCCTCATCTCCTGAGCCACTGCACAAAGGAACAAAATATATCCAACACAATAAATAAATAAATTATTTTAATAAAGTTCAAATTGTTTTCAGTTTACACATCTGTTAGGCTACGTTTACATTAGTGTGTGTTCATTTTAAAACACAAAGCTCAGACAGAATCATCATTTCTAGGTTGTTAAAGACTTCAAGAAATTTGAAATCTTCATCCACTTTCATAAGTGGGTGTTTTATTTTCTTTCACCATATGTTTTATTGTTATTAAATTCTGGTGTAGTATGTCTAATTATTTGAATGCATAAAAACAACTTAGTTTATTTAAATTTATTCTTAAAATAGCCTTATGAAATGTTTTATTTTTCCTCAGAAATTCTGTGTTCTGTATCTGGTTTTCAAATGAAGACATAAAACATTAATTTAATTTATCTTTTTTCTATCTAAAAAAAAAAGTTTTAATAATTTGAATAGTAGCCTAGTAGTAGCAGTATGTACTGTCTGCTGAACAATATTAATATATTTCTGCCGCAGTGTCTTCCAAGTTACACCGAACTTTTATTTTGACGGGTTGCCTGGAATACCTTTACAGTTCTGTGTGTAGATGATATGAGTTAGTTTTACTCGAATCAAACGGTAAAATGCTCATGAAGTGACTTTCTGAGCAGGTCTGGAGATGTTGTTCATGTCCTCATTTAGTGAGGCGTCAGACGCTGAAATGACCGCGAGCGTCACGCGTGCTTCAGTCTGTGTATAATAAACAAACCGCGCGATTTAAAGAGCAGACTGCTCCGTGCACTTTAGAAACGCTCTCGCGGATGTCAAACACTGATCAATCAGCGCGTCGCCTAGCACACCTAGTGCTGCAGGATTATTGGCTCACTGACGGTGATGAGATTAACCCCTTAGGTATCGAAATTTGGTACCGAACGACAAGACGTTTTTCGATACTCGGTGGTATCGAGGCAATTCGGTCGGTGCCTAAAAAGTATCGAACTCGATACCCAGCCCTAGTTCTATTACAGGTTTGAAAAAACACCCCATACCCGCCCTGAACACCTCTCCACACAGCCATTAACACCTTCAGCAACCCCCCTCTCCCCCACGACTGCAATTCAGATCAGTGAAGACGAGGTGTGCCAGGTCTTCTGGAAGCAGAAAAGGAAAAAAGCATAAGGCCCAGACTGTTACACCAGTCTGTCTGAAATCCTCTGCTGACCAGCTGGCCCCCATATTCACAAAGATCTTCAACAGATCACCGGAACTGTGCGAAGTCCCCTCATGCTTCAAATGCTCCACCATCATCCCCATCCCATAAAATCCAAAATTACAGGACTAAAAGACTACAGGCCTGTGGCTCTAACGTCTGTGGTGTAGGGATTCTAACCCCACATATTATCTTTATTTTAGCTTTTAGGGAATCACTCTTACGAGTCGATGGTCATATGATTAATTGCTATTAATCAGAATGTCCAACTTATACCAGGTTAACGATACCTTATTAACGACTTGTCCTGCAAGTATTAAAATCAGCACGTTTATCTTTTAACCATTGTATTTATCTCATTCGTGGCCAACGATAAAATAAACCAAATAGTTAACTTTAGTTATCAAGCTCATGAGCGTAGGTAAAACGCAATCTTTTTGGCAAATAATTATGATCTGCAAAATCACATAGCACAGACAAGAGATTTCTTAATAAAATCAAAGTTTATTTACTACTCTAACCCAATACTAACTAGACAACACAAAACAGACGATTTAAACAGACATACATACAGGTAATGAGTTGTTTTGATCTGAAGAGAGTCTTAGGTTCTAATGCTCGTTTCAACCTGAGGGAAATCACACGCCGGAACTCTTTTATCCTTACTCTTAACAAATAGATATCACCAGTTTCAGCCAATTTTGAGAGATTCTGCTTGCCTTACTGTTTCTTCAGTTGTTTCCGATCGGAAACTCAGTCTTTTTTCGGTTGAAGACGTCTCTGCTGAAAATTTGGCTCTCAGTTGAGATCAGTTCTTTCCGGGTTCGAGACGGACCGTGCGCTGATTGGCTGCTCGGTAGGTCGTGTCACGAGGGTACTCTTCAGTGGTTGGAGGGCTTCGTTCTGACTCGATGAAGCGCTCAGGAAGTTGAAGCGGTTGCAATGCTCAGCCGTGATGTTAGTGTCCAGAAGCGCTTTGCAGCGCGTGCAGAACGAGAGAGGCGAGCGTGAGCTCTTCCTTTTCAGTTTTCAACTCCAACCGAACTTTTCAGTTGTGCATCTGGGTTTTAACGGGCCGATTTGGGATCCGCCCACGGGCGCCTGATCCAATCGGATTCTTCCTGTGGGGCGTTTGATCCAATCGCAAGTGTTTCTGTGGGGTTTGCGTGTTGTGCATACCTTATCTGATTCAGTTATTTTACCACATGAAAACCTTATAAACAGCAGACTTCTATTCGTATTGTACTCATGCATTGATGAAAACAGATCATCTCCATTCACACCATAATATTCTTCATGAGATTAGCTTTCTGACGAAACCAAACACCATGTAACTTTGCATAGCCAAAAATACATATGAATGCAAATGATATTACTCGGTTAAATGCGTTGATTAACCTGTTAACGTTCACCAGAGCGACGTCGCACTGAACGCTCTTTGTTTGCATGTGTCATTGTTTTCTAATAGAATAAATGAAACGGGACAAAGTTAATCTTGACAAACTATATATCATTCTGAGGGTCTAAGCCTCAAGCATCGACGACAGATCGCTGTTTTTCAATGGGAAGCTTATAAGGAATGTATTTGCTACATTTGTGTAAGCAGTACACATCCAAACACGCAGAGTAAAAAAGCAGTACGTACCTTTATCATTGTAATAACGAGCCACAAACGCGTCCACTGCTGAAATCCCAGTTTAGTTAGAGAGGTAAGGGTCCACAGAACAACATCCAGCGAGCACTTTTAGTCCAGCGAAACAATAACATTGTAATAAGGATGAATATTCCTTTGTTTGGATTGCTCCAGGACTTATTTCATGAATTTGTATATGAAATAAAAAAACATTCAGTGTGGAAAAATATTTTTCAAGGCACGTCAGTGTGTATAACTTTTTATCTTTTTTAGCATTATCAACTCTGGATGATGGATAGTAAAGCAGAGAGTGTCTTCTTTCCAAAGATACCTAATTTGTGTGTGTAGCATACTTTGTCACGAACTGTTACCATTTTAATTTAGGTAGGTTATTTTCACCTATGAGGCCCACAATGGGGCCGAAGGTTAACAGGTTAAACGATCCTGAATTCTAAATAATCACATCGAGCATGTGAACTGACATCTAGTCATCAAGTAAACTTTATACATTCTGGAAAAAGATTACCATAAGTTCAAAATAACACAACAAGCTTATAAATGTCACAAACAAAAACATTCTTCATATGAGTTATAACTATATTGTCTATAGTGTTTTGTTTTCGAGTATAATTTGTTTCAGTAGCAGAAACTAGTATAACTTTGTTCCCTTTTAAACTCGTTTCTAATTCAAAGGTGTGGTTCTCTTTGTTAGATAGCACCACAGAAAAACAGGCGCGTTTCCCCCTCCTTTGGGAGAAGCGCGAAGTCAAAAAAGTCTTCTTTTTTGAATTACGGCGCTCAACGGAGTCAGATTCAGGGGAGTCTCTGGCGCCACGTAAATTAGAATCTGGGAATATGAGTTCTGTTTTCTTTCAAAATGACAAAACGGGAATTTTCTTCGCTCGATCCTGGTTTTATGGTCTCAGGAGATAAGGGAGTTAATACCAGGAGACACCAGGCTGTCTGGCAATTGGGTATGTTTTTGAAAATAGGTGTGTGTGCTTCGGTCATGAGGGACCCAAGCCTTACAGGTGAGCGTAAACGAGAGCACATTACCCCAGTTTTAATATCTTTGCATTGGCTCACAATTCGATACAAAATTGATTTTAAAGTCCAGCTTCTAGTTTTTAAGGCTCTGAATGTGTTAACTGCTGTATATCTGTCTGACTTAGTATCTGCTCACAATCCTGGAAGGTCTCTTAGGTCTTCCAAACAGAGACTTTTAAATGTTCCTCGGGCTAAATTGAAATCAAGAGGTGACCGAGCCTTTGCTGTTGCTGCTCCGAAACTCACTGGTTTCTATTAGAACTGCCTCTACATTGAATGAGTTTACAGCCTCAACTCAAAACCCATGTTTTCTCTTTGGCCTTTAATTGTAATTAATTGTGTGGTGTCAGCTCTGTTCCGTGCTGTAATCTATGTTGTTCTGAGTATTAATGTTGTTGATTTTTTATTGATTGTGCAGCACCTTGGTCAACTATCGTTGTTTTTATTGGTGCTATATAAATAAAGTTGAGTTGAGTTGTTTTCTGTGCCTTTCCCAGAATGGATTCAGCACACCTCTTACCCAGTCTGGGATATTTGTGGTGCACACAGAACTCTTATTTGACACAGTGTTCGTGTGTTCTTCTGTTGTCTTTGACAGCTTTTAGGTGCGTTATTGACAACGCTTACCTCTGCTTACGCGTCCCCACCGCATCAGCACCGAAAACATGGGGAATTAGACAAATATAATCGCACAACCTATTCGATATTCTATTAATAAATCGACTAATCGAATATTCGAAAATTGTGACCCATCCCTATTTCAGTGCTTATCTCCATTAATGAGAGTGGAATATTTAATGTAAATGTATATATTGAAATGAGAACAGAGTTTAAAATTGTTTACTTCATTACTTTTCTCTCTCCAGGAAAAAAAGTTCATATGCATGGGTCTGAGTTTGCATACAGGTGCACACCCGTCAAGTTTGTTTTCATAAATCCCACCTTTTGCGTAGGAAGTGGCGTACGCCTCTTTCAGGGCTCAGGGTTTGTGCATACTAGAGGTCTTCACGGGTCCACTTGGATCCAAAAACCCGAATAGTAAAACCCGGTAATTAAAATGAATGTGCTTTTCCCAAATGGACCCGAATTATTTTAAACTTTCCGGATGCGTAGCCTACTTGTGCATTAATGTTAAGTTAATTTTTGAGAAACGCACATAAAAAAGGAACACGTTTGTTACCTCAGAAACCCACCTTATAGATATAAGATCCGTCAGGAAATCCACTTGTCAATGCAAGGCTTTTCTTTTTTTGTGTGCCCTTCACCGGAGATGAGGTAGCTAACGTTGTAGACAAAACTAGCAAATCCATGATTTATTAAATTCAAATTCAAATTTTTTAAACTATCAAGTTTATATTTCTAATCCACTGGTTACAATTGAAAGCCAAACTCAGAAATAACATGTATCAGGCAGGACAAATAGGCTAATAAGTAAATAAACTGAATGAAAGTAATGGAGCAGCGGCCGGGAATTTTCTGGACCGATGCGGAAAATGCCGTTTACGTTCGGGTCCAGTCGGGTTCGAAAATAAATGTGGTCAGGTTGGGTCGGGCTTATCTTTTTTTTTTAATTATTAATGCATGTCGGGTTCGGGTAAGAAGTGATTCGAGTCGGGCACGGGTTTTAGGACCCGAGAAGACCTCTAGTGCGTATGCCTGGACATTTAAATTAGTATCAAATGAGTGAGTTCAGCTTTGAGAATGAAAACCAACCTGTTTTTGTCTCAGTATCTTTGTTGTTTGACTCTGAATGTTTCTTCAGTCTTCATGTCTTCACTCTCCTCTTTAATAAACTCCAAGCCATAAGTATTAACTAATAAGTAATATTCACAAATTATTTAATGCTGGGACAAAATTTCAGACAGGCCGGGAGTCTCACAGTCATCCATTTAGCCTTCTCAAATCAACACGATTTGCCTAAAATAAAATCTATAGATATAAAACAGTTCAAGCATATCACAAGGTGATAAATGTTTAACCCATATCCGTGCGCTGTTAGACGGTTTGTGCGGAGAGGAGCTAAAGCATGCTTTTATATGACATGGAGGCGCGCCAGCACGCTCACTTGCATTTTTTTCTTACAGTAGAAACAACTTAAAATACGCCTTCATTTTTGCTCATAAAGGTAAGGAGCAGAGCTGGGTAGTAACTGATTACATGTAATCTGGATTACGTAATCAGATTCCAAAAATGAAGTACTTGTAATTAGAGTAAATTACATTTTAAAGTACTCATAATCAGACTACAGTTACATTTTTATGGATTACATGATTACATATTATTCACACAATTGCAATAAATTATTCATAAATGATTAATTCTCCCTAATTTCTCTTTTTCATCTTTTGCATTTTCCTTTCTAAAATAGCCTAGCGATTATATACATATTATATATAGTATATATAGTCCAGTTTTGTGGACATTCACACAGAGACAGCATTTGACCACTGGATTTACAAAAATAATGTCAGGTTTAAGAAGGGTTTCAACATTGCATCAACTACTGATGAACACATTCATTTTTATTTGAATATTACTCTAGGTTTTTTTTAACCGTGTGTTATTAATTAATTAAAATGCACATATTCACATTATTTCTTAGTTACATGTAATGCAGGCATTCCAAAACTTTTTGTCATCTATACCTTATTCACCGAATATATTTGCTTTAAGGTTTTAAAATAAATATTTCAATAATTAAGTATCACATTTGTATCTTCACGGTTTCTTTGATGTTGATTAATGATCACATGGCATGCAGGTAAATAAAAATATTTCATCTTTTTTAGTAATTGTTTTATTTAAAACAAAGACTATAGAAATACATAGACGGTTCACTCCTATAGGCCTACTTATGAATGGAAGAAACTGCAATACGCAATATGTAGGAACAGTCCCACCTTCTAAATTAAAAAAGAGCCAAATTTCCCATAGAAACCTGACTAGACCAGATAATGCACATGTGCAGAATAAGCATATTATAACTCCGCATGCGCATTGGCTGGTCTAGCCTGAAAAATAAGCTTTTTAAATGCTATTTTAGCATAAGAAACAACATTCATTGGGCCATTAATTTCAGATTTTTGTTGCTGATTTGACATGTATTTTAATGGTGAGTTCAGCAAGCAGTTTTTGAGATTTCAGGATTCCCCCATTCATTAAGATTAAGAAGGCGTTGCAAATATGGCGGCCGAGTGAAGCGACTTTCCTCAAAAGGGAGTTTGTTTTAAAATTATTATAATTTTTTTTTTATGATTTAATTAATTGTCAGCTTTTCATTAAACACACAACCCCCCTGCAGTTCCTTTACGAACTCTAGTTTGGGAAACCTTGATGTAATATAATGTTTCATGCACTTTATATTGTAAATTACAATGAATGGAACAAGTTTTCTTACTCTGCATTTTTTACATCATTATGGTACAAGATAATGCTATTTAAATCAATGTGATTAATGAGTTAAATCAAAAGTAATCTAAAAGTAATCTGATTATATTACCTAAAATGTGTAATGTAACAGATTACGTTACTGACTACAATTTTTGTCATGTAATCTGGAATAAGTAACGGATTACAATTTGTAAAGAATCTACCCAGCTCTGGTAAGGAGTAATATATAATTCTGAGCTGTAAACGGTCTACCTTTATATGTTAAATATGCTTACATTCACAAAAAAATTGTGCTTTTATAAAATGAATAGGAAAACAGAGTAGGCCTAGGCCTATGCGCTTTCTGTCTTCAGCAAGAGCGCTTCACAATTATGAACCGAAACTCAGCGAATTGACTCACAGATATGATAAATATATATACAGAAAGCTTTAAATTACTATTTTAAAACAAAATCATTCAAATCGAAAACAAAAACTCTTTCATTATGTAACCGTAAAGATGCATTTCTCTCTAATTGAAGGCACGTCCAATGAGATGGCGAGTCATTTTTTTCATCACTGTCTAAAATAGGCTATAAAAATAAGGAAAAGCCTAAAACAGGCCAGATTATAATTTAATATAATTTTTTATTATAATTTTTTTTCCTTTATCATTACCATAAATTAACCATGGTTTTGCTATGCTAACTATAGTTTAACTATACCATTTGTATAAACAAAAACAAACAAACAAAAAAAGCATCACCAAACAAATGTAAATATTAATCAAAGATAACACAAGTAAACACAACATGCAATTTTTGAATGAAGTTTTTTATTATGAAGGCAAGGCAAGTTTATTTATATAGCACATTTCATACACAGTGGTAATTCAAAGTGCTTTACATAAAAGAAAGTGAAAGACATTTAAAATCAATAAAAACATGGAAATAAAAATAATAAAAACAAAGAATTTTAAAATGATATAGAAAATGATTTAAAATAAATTTAAAGAAAATGATTATACATAAAATGTATTGCAGTCAGTTCGGACATATAGCACAGTGCTCATTCAACAAATGCACAGTTAAACAGATGAGTTTTGAGTCTTGATTTAAATGTGGCTAATGTTTTAGCACATCTGATCTCTTCTGGAAGCTGGTTCCAACTGCGGGCCGCATAATAGCTAAAAGCAGACTCCCCTTGTTTTGTGTGAACCCTTGGTATTTCTAACTGACTCGATCCTAATGATCTGAGTGGTCTGTTTGGTTTATATTCAGTGAGCATATCAGCAATATGAAGGGAAAACTAAATCCAAACCCACATGGCCCTGTGTGAAAAAGTGTTTGCCCCCCTGTTAAAACATAACTGTGGTTTATCACACCTGAGTTCAGTTTCTCTAGCCACACCAGGCCTGATTACTGCCACACCTGTTCACAATCAAGAAATCACTTAAATAGGACCTGCCTGACAAAGTGAAGTAGACCAAAAGATCCTCAAAAGCTACACATCATGTTGAGATCCAAAGAAATTCAGGAACAAATGAGAAAGAAAGTAATTGAGATCTATCAGTCTGGAAAAGGTTATAAAGCCGTTTCTAAAGCTTTGGGACTCCAGCGAACCACAGTGAGAGCTATTATCCACAAATGGAGAAAACATGCAACAGTGGTGAACCTTCCCAGGAGTGGCCAGCCGACCAAAATTACCCCAAGAGCGCAGCGACGACTCATCCAAGAGGTCACAAAAGACCCCACGACAACATCTAAAGAACTGCAGGCCGAGTATAGAGTATTTTCCCAAAAGTCTTGGGGATCATCAAGATGTTTTCTGGCAAAACTGAGACGAGCCTTTATGTTCTTTTTGCTCAGCAGCTTTGCTCAGTTTTCGTCTTGGAGCTCTGCCATGCAGGCCATTTTTGCCCAGTCTCTTTCTTATGGTGGAGTCATGAACACTGACCTTAACTGAGGCAAGTGAGGCCTGCAGTTCTTTAGATGTTGTTGTGGGGTCTTTTGTGACCTCTTGGATGAGTCGTCGCTGCGCTCTTGGGGTAATTTTGGTTGGCTGGCCACTCCTGGGAAGGTTCACCACTGTTCCATGTTTTCTCCATTTGTGGATAATGCCTCTCACTGGGGTTCGCTGGAGTCCCAAAGCTTTAGAAACGGCTTTATAACCTTTTCCAGACTGATAGATCTCAATTACTTTCTTTCTCATTTGTTCCTGAATTTCTTTGGATCTCAACATGATGTGTAGCTTTTGAGGATCTTTTGGTCTACTTCACTTTTTCACACAGGGCCATGTGGGTTTGGATTTTGTTTTCCCTTCATAAAAACAAAACCCCTTCATTTAAAAACTGCATGTTGTGTTTACTTGTGTTATCTTTGATTAATATTTACATTTGTTTGATGATCTGAAACATTAAAGTGTGACAAACATGCAATAAAATAAAAAATCAGGAAGGGTGCCAACACTTTTTCACACCACTGTATATATACGTAACATCACTACTTTTTCAGTTCTTTGTCAGTTGTTGATTTAGCCTGTTGCTGAATGTTCTCTTGGTGTTCAGTGTTCCCAATCCTTTGTTTTATTTTGTTTGTTCATTAAATGGATTTGCATTTGGATCCTTGCCTCTCGTGTCATCTTTATCTACCGTACCTAACTATGGTTTTGTTTGTCACTTAATCTCTAGGATTGTTTTTATATATTTATATTATTATATTGTTTTTGGTATCTACTTTACCAACACTTTTTCACACCACTGTGTGTGTGTGTGTGTTTGTCTTGTAAGTATATTTCAATTCAATTCAATTTTATTTGTCACATACATAATTATACAGAGCAGTGAAATATAGGTAATTTTGAAAATATATTTTCCATCATAAACGCATTATGATGTCAGTCCTGCATATTCAGTCAGCCTAGAATCCAACAACAAACAGTGCAAAAAATTACAAATAAATAAACAACTAAAAAAAGGAAAGGAAAAAACACATTCATTAGTAATGTCATTTCCTCCAACATTTATTTCTATTACCTTTTTCCTTTATGTAGTATTTTCAGTATTTATATTTACATTATTTTTTATTCTATTTAAATTCAATGTATTTCATTCATCTTCTCTTTAATTTAATTTAATTTTATATAATATAATTATATATTATTTTATTTTGCATCATTCATTCATTTTATTTTTTAGCCAGAATCAACCTACTCAAGGAAGTAATCACGTGGTTTTCAGGTGAATGAAGGTTCAGACGTCATAGATCATGTGCTTTTGGCAAAACAAATCAAGCTACGATATAGTGCTTCAATGTGAAATGTGTTGTTTTTTAATACAAGCTTCGGAGCTTCAGTTTTGAACGTAACATCACTACTTTTTCAGTTCTTTGTCAGTTGTTGATTTAGCCTGTTGCTGAATGTTCTCTTTGTGTTCAGTGTTCCCAATCCTGTTTTATTTTGTTTGTTCATTAAATGGATTTGCATTTGGATCCTTGCCTCTCGTGTCATCTTTATCCACTGTACCTAACAATGGTTTTGTTTGTCACTTAATCTCTAGGATTGCTTTTCAAAGATCTACTTTACCAAACAAATCTTATGTTAAATATTAGCTCGCTGGTGAATGTAAATGGTTTGATGTTCTTGATGACTATGTTTGTCCAGAAAGTCTGGTAGTGATTCACAGGAACGTGTCCTTGTCCCACTTTAGATTTCAGTCTTCTGCTTGATGAATCTGTATTATTAATGTGCCGCTGGTTTCATCCAACATGGTCATTACACAGATCCATGTTTTATGTTTCCGAGCTTATATAGGTGACCGAGCTATCAGGAGATTTTGGAGCACTTCATGCTTCCATCTGCTGAAAAGCTTTATGGAGATGAAGATTTCATTTTTCAGCACGACCTGGCACCTGCTCACAGTGCCAAAACCACTGGTAAATGGTTTACTGACCATGGTATTACTGTGCTCAATTGGCCTGCCAACTCTCCTGACCTGAACCCCATATAGAATCTGTGGGATATTGTGAAGAGAAAGTTGAGAGACGCAAGACCCAACACTCTGGATGAGCTTAAGGCCGCTATCGAAGCATCCTGGGCCTCCATAACACCTCAGCAGTGCCACAGGCTGATTGCCTCCATGCCACGCCGCATTGAAGCAGTCATTTCTGCAAAAGGATTCCCGACCAAGTATTGAGTGCATAACTGAACATAATTATTTGAAGGTTGACTTTTTTTGTATTAAAAACACTTTTCTTTTATTGGTCGGATGAAATATGCTAATTTTTTGAGATAGGAATTTTGGGTTTTCATGAGCTGTATGCCAAAATCATCAATATTAAAACAATAAAAGGCTTGAACTACTTCAGTTGTGTTGTAATGAATCTAAAATATATGAAAGTCTAATGTTTATCAGTACATTACAGAAAATAATGAACTTTATTACAATATGCTAATTGTTTGAGAAGGACCTGTATTTAACCTGTTAACCTTCGCCCCCATTTGGGGCCTCACAGGTGAAAATAACCTACCTAAATTAAAATGGTAACAGTTTGTGACAAAGTGTGCTACACAAACAAATCTAGGCTTTACTATCTATCATCCAGACTTGATAATGTTCAAAAAGATAAAAAGTTTTAGACACTGACGTGCCTTGAAAAATATTTTTCCACACTGAATGTTTTTTTATTTCATATACAAATTCATGAAATAAGTCCTGGAGCAATCCAGAAAAGTAATGGATTGAAAGCCACGTGTCTCATGAGTTTATATTTCAAATTTGAAGAAGAAGATACCATGAAAAATGAGATTCCTGCAATATTTTTTCTGAAACTATTTATAGTTCTCCCACCCCCCTGTTTGAGGAAAAATAACCACCAAATGGATTGCAGAATTATACAAGCTATTTTAGTCATTATACATGTTCCTGCATAGTTTTTCAATTATAAAATAATACAGATTTATTTGAGCACTAAAAAATTCAAAAATAATTATTTGAGTAATAAAAAATAGAAAAAAAATGCGTTGTATATAGTATGTATACTGAAGTATTCTGATTGCCAGACATGAAGTGATATTGCCAGACATGGTCATACAGTCAGTAATCACATGCTGATGTGCTTCCATTCAGATGATAATCATACAGATGGGCCATATAATCAATAATAGCTGATCATTGAATCACAATGATAGCCGTCATAGAGTCGGTAATAAACACGCTGATGTCCGTCCATACAGATTATAATCATGCAGATACGGCCACATTCCCCACACAATACACACACACACACATATAAAAAATGTATATGCTTAAAATGCTTTCAGGAAGGAGCGCCAAATTCAAATAAACTATATTCTGCTTTTCTGATACTTTTTTTTCCGTGGACGGTCTCATTCTGTTTGTAAAACTGTATGTTACAACACCGTGTTGTTTTTTTTTATCACCAAGACGCTGTTTTTGAGCGTAATTTATTTCATAACGGACGCGAACAATAACTCTCCCGAAGAAATGAAATGTAAACAAAGGAATATTCATCCTTATTACAACGTTATTGTTTCGCTGAACTAAAAGTGCTCGCTGGGATGTTGTTCTGTGGACCCTTACCTCTCTAACTAAACTGGGATTTCAGCAGTGGACGCGTTTGTGGCTCGTTATTACAATGATAAAGGTACGTACTGCTTTTTTCTCTGCTTGTTTGGATGTGTACTGCTTACACAAATGTAGCAAATACATTCCTTATAAGCTTTCCATCGAAAAACAGCGATCTGTCGTCGATGCTTGAGGCTTAGACCTTCAGAATGATATATAGTTTCTCAAGATTAACGATATTCTTTCACGTTAAATTCATTCATAAACATTAAACTAGTGGGGAAGAAACCGCTTCAGTGCGCTGTCGCTCTGGTAAACGTTAACAGGTTAAAAAGGTTCAAACATTCACTGATGCTCCAGAAGGAAACACGATGTGGGGTGAAAACTTTTGAACAGGATGAAGATCTCCAAATTTGTATTATTTTGTAGATCAGAAGCAACAGAAGATACTTGCATGGTTCCCGGAAGACAAATTGAGTACAATTTACCTTGATCTTCAAATTAAAAAAGTTTTCAGCCCCCCGGCTCTTAATACATTGTGTTTCCTTCTGGAGCATCAGTGAATGTTTGAACCTTTTTTAATAGTTGTGTTCGAGTCCCTCAATTGTCCTCAGTGTGAAAAGATGCATCTCAAAATCATACAGTCACTGCTGGAAAGGATTCAAACATGCAGGAAGATGCTGGAAAACTGAAGATTCCGCAGGAGAGGGAGGATTTTTCTGAAGAACAGTGTTTAGTTTAACTGTTCAGAACAAACAAGGGAGTCATGAACAACCATCAAAAAACAGTCGTGAATCAATCCACTGCGATCTCCCTGTCGGTGATTTTCTCTTGATCGAGCTGATTAATCTCGTCCTTTTCCTCAATTGTTCCGAGTAAGAAGTAGAAGAGATAAAAGAAGCTGCCCAACTTCAAATGCCCCCGTATCCTCCAAAGCTCCACCCTTGTCCTCAGCCCTCCGTCCGCGGCAAAGTCAAAAAGCCCGCTGCCCTCCGTGGCTCACTCACATCCTCGTCGAAGTCATGCCCACCGACGTCCACGGCGAATTCAAAGCTGCCGCCCTCTGCGGCGAAGTTGTTATTGTGTCCGTGGCTCTCCCAAGCCTGCCATCCACAGAGAACTCAACTTCGCCATCCGTGGCTCTCCCAAGCCTGCCATCCTCGGGGAACTCTATGCTGCCGTCCGCAGGGAACTCAACGCTGCCGTCTGCGGCCACCGCTGACTCTAGCCCAAGTGTCCGCTCCTCCAAAGCGCCCTCTAGTGTCCACTCCTCCAGAATGCCAGCCAGATCGAGCCCCTACTTTCCCCAAGGAATTTTTTTTGGGGGGGCCCCGCCCAAGCTCCCTGATCTGCCATGGCCGCCCAAACTCCCTAATCCACCATGGCCGCCCAAGCTCCCTAATCCACCATGGCCACCCAAGCTCCCTAATCCACCATGGCCCCAGATGTGCCGTGGGTATTTTCTAACTTGTAACAAACTCTACCTTTTCCTAAAATTGTTTTAACAACACTAGCTCGTCTTGACTTGTTTTACAGGAAAAAAAGCCATTGCTCATTTTAAGCTTATGTTTGATATGTGTGTGAAAAAACTTTAATAAAAACTTCCCTTCATCCCCATTTAACACTGTTTCACATTTTAAAGTTTAAAGCACAAAACAGTTTCAACAGACCACACACAAAAACACATTTCCCAAAACAGTCATAAATTCCTTTCGATCATTGGAGTGGATAACCAGATGGCCGGTTAGATGGGTGGGGGTGGATGGGAACAGGTGTCCAGTTATGGGTGGGGGTGGAATTTTTATGACCCCCCTCATTAATCAAATTTTTGACAAAAGGTTGCCTACTATCTCTCTCAGGTACAAAACAAATGTGAGGATAAATACAAAAACATCAAACAAATCAGCATTGGAAATCAGAGGATTTTCTGACTTTTCTTACTCAATCTTAGTAAGTAAATCCTTAAACAATTAGAGTAATTCTGTCAAATATACCAAATTTTAGAAATTGTTAAAAAAATAGTTTTTTTTTTCATATTTTCTCTAATGAAAGACATATATAGCAATGAAAGCCAGAATATTAAAAGGCACAAATTAATATTTACTGAGTAATCTGCTATTTTGAAGACAGGAGTCAAAATGACCATTCTCATCTGAGGTTTGGAGCCAAATTACAGGAGGGGAAAAAAAGACTCCAGAAAGATGGTATCATAAAAAAAGGACTTTAGCAGTCCTTTTTGCATTATATGCTAATGGTTTTCCCTCTATCAAACTATTGTGCTAAAATGAGTGTCAAAAATACTGGCAAAAGAGACAAAAGAGGCAGTATGTTTACAAATATCAACAATAAGTTATTACTGTTGACTACTACAGTACTTTTTTCATGTATTTATAATGTGCTTATACTTGAAACAAGTGGGGGGAAAATCTGCAAGTGGAGAAAAATACAATTAGATTAAAGATATAGTCTCTGAAAAAAGTCTTAATATCTTCTAGATATCTAGATTTATTTTTTTACTGAAAAATAATAATAGTAATAATAAAAAAAAATGCTTATTACGAATAGCATTTCTTTTGCACTGAAAATCTGTCGACTCAAAACTCCAAAAAACCTCAGCCTATAGTGAATTAAGCCTTTATGTCAATGTTTTAGTTGACGATGCAAAGTTTGCATAAAAATGGATGTAAATGCAGTATGGATGGCTCTGGCTCCTCTGGTGCATAAATGGACTAATTAGGATGTTTTCTTACACTAATGTGTTTCGTAGCATTTATTTGCTCATTCATTCATGCCTGCTAAGTCTTTTAAACTACACTAAGGTTAGAGAACACAAATAAAACTTTACAAAGCCTTTAAAAACCATAAGAGATGGAGAAGCTCTGATGTCCACAGATAAGTTGTTCAGCAATGGAAAAAGCATGATCACCTTAAAGTGTCTCAAGTGTCGATGGTAGAGTATACAGCTGCTTATT
Organism: Barbus barbus; assembly: GCF_936440315.1. Lineage (NCBI taxonomy): Eukaryota > Metazoa > Chordata > Actinopteri > Cypriniformes > Cyprinidae > Barbus > Barbus barbus. The sequence goes on along the minus strand of NC_136731.1, from coordinate 2,426,476 downwards.
TGACGCTTATTTGTTAATCTGTCTGTGTTTTTGTTTGTCTGCGTGTTTGCACCTGATTTGGCAGGTCTGTGTAAACTGACGGGAGTTTCAGCACAAACTCCCTGAAAATATGTGCTAAACATAATGTTTTGCGCAGTTCTGCAATTCTGGCAGGTTCTTGCACAGTATGCACGAAAATAAAGATGTGCACAAAATTCACATTGATCCAATAGACATTAGGACAAGGTAAACAAATACAGTGCGAGTGTGACTGAAGGGAGGAGAGACCAGGTTGGTCATGTGATGCACATTTAAACAGATCATCCCCCATAAAACGTGCATCACTCACACTCTTCATCCTAAAGAAAGACAGATTCCTTTAATCAGCCATGAAGAAGCTCTACAAGTTCCTGTGGTTCTTACTAGGTAACGTACAACATTCACGTATCTGCTATTTTACTAGATTTACACAGATATTAACACCTGAGTTTTCTGTAATGTTTTCTTTTGTTCAGAGATGCCAACACTCATCCTTCCTGTTGAAAAAAAAACAGCATATGCTAGTTAGGTATGATTTGAGGCTGGGATGCTGGTTTGAGCTGGTTAAGCTCGTCCTTAGCTGGTCTTAAGCTGGTCGGACCAGCATAAACCAGCAAAGGACCAGCTCAAACCAGCATCCTGGCTTCAAAACATACCTAACTAGCATATGCTGTTTTTTTTTCAACAGGGCTCTAATGGGGATTTACAGCATATTATAAAGTGTTACAATTTCTGGCCAAACAAACCTAAATAATCTAAATCAGTTGCATGCATTCATGCTTGTCTATAATTAAGCAGTTTTTTTTTTTTTAAACCACACATGTGAATATATGTACAATGTAATTTATTTCTGTGATCAAAGCTGAATTTTCAGCATCATTACTCCAGTCTTCAGTGTCACATGATCCTTCAGAAATCATTCTAATATGCTGATTTGCTGCTCAAGAAACATTTCTGATTATTAGCAATGTTGAAAACAGTTGTGCTGCTTCATATTTTTGTGGAAACCGTGATTCATTCTATTTGTGTCCTTGATGAATAAAAGTATCAATTTCTTAAGAAAATACTGCCCCTAAACTTTTGAAAGGTAGTGTAGATTGTCAATTATGGTTTTGTTTGTCACTTGATCTCTAGGACTGTTTTTCTCAGTTTATTATTTTTTTGGATCTACTTTACCAAACAAATCTAATGTAAAATATTTGCTTGTTTGTGTATGTAAATGGTTTGTAAGGGTGGTTTCTATACAGTGGTTCAGGCTGAAGGATTGCCGAATGACTAAAGAAACATTAACAGCAGGATGGTATAAAGCTGTACATTTCTTGTCTATTACCAACCACTGCCATTTATTCCAAACGACGGAAATAAGCACAGTTAGAATATCCAAATATGTGGGAGAGCGTTGCTATTATGTCACTATATTGTATTGCAATAGGTAGCACTTCAATATTAAAGGGGACCTATTATGCTTCTTTTTACAAGATGTAAAATAAGTCTCTGATATCTCCAGAGTGTGTATGTGAAGTTTTAGCTCAAAATACCTGACAGATAATGATTTATAGCTTGTTAAAATTGCCACTTTTAGGGTATGCGCCAAAAAGTGCTGTATTTGAGTATGTTGCTTTAATGCAAATGAGCTGGTGCTCCCGGAGAAGAGGGCGGAGCTTCAAGAGCTCAAGCTCCAGCATTAGCAGTGCTAACCTTTGCAAATAAACATTAGTACAAACCTGTTCTCTTTACAGAAAACATACTCCGTTTAAAAGTCAGTCATCTGATTGTACTGTGCATAATAAATTTACGTTTATGAATTACACGGACGGGAACACGGCGGGATAAAAATAACAACATAGCTGGTCTCATAGTGCATGGCATTCTATTACAAACTTTATAAGTCCCACTCGTGATTATGAGCTCAACAAACTCAAGCAATCGACACGCATTGCTTTCATATGCAACTTTTAACTACCACATTCCTATTCACGATCATTCATGAAGAGAGCACCAGTGAAAACAGGCAGAGACGATGGTAGCTTCAGCCTTACAGAGTGCCAAGAAGCTCTTTCAGAAAGGCAATTTGGAAAACAAACGTGTGCTACTTACTTCGTGCGCGAACGTCAGCTCCAGACAAATCATTGGTGTTGATCCCTAAACATATTGGGGACTTTACAGATTTTTTCCAGGACATTTCCTTAGACAATGAAACTTAACCACAGTGTCTACGGAGACTCCTATGTCCCCCTTCAATTAGGTCACTCTACATTGCTATGGGAAATACATTTTCCTCGAATACTACTGAAGCCTTATTGAATCACGCCAGTGAAACTGTTCAATGGCATCCAAGCACGAAATATGAGCGGGAATCCCACTCTCCATAAGGCAGTGCTTGTATGTCATCCATTCAGAATCTCTTTCCTCAGCCAGCCTTCTACGAGAAGCAATACTACTCACCGTGATCTGCGCTGCTCACCAGTCGGGTGCATAATCCGGGATCCTCCCTCCTGTCTTCTGTGGACGGAGCTGACCAAGTGGGGTATGTGAAACTCCCCCCCGTGGAAGAAGCTGTCGCTGCCCATCTCTGTCCTTCAGCTGCGGCGAACTGGAGAGTGAGAAACAAAGCGTCTCTCCCCTCTGAACATTGCCGTGCCACGGCAAACCTCGCTGGTAAGGCTTTCTCCGGGGAGGGCCAAGCAGCTTCACCACTGCACGTGATGGCGATACTCCAGGTATATCAGGACAAGTTGCTCAAGTCTCTGGATGAGGACGGGCCAGACCCTGAAGTGTTTAAAGAGCTCTGACGCACCACGGATCTGGCCATAAGAGCGACGAAGGTGACGATGGGGAATCTTGTGGCGCTAGATCGTCACCTGTTGCTTACTATGACCGAGTTAAAGGACTCAGAGAAAATGGCCCTTCTGGACGCTCCCATGAATCCCTCAGGTCTCTTCGGAGCGGCAGTGGAGACGTTCACGGAGCGCTTCGTTGAAGCGCAGAAGCAGTTGAAAGCCATTAGCCACTTCCTCCTCAGCGCAGCGCGCGGGAAGACCGCACGCCTCTTCTGCTGCTGTTCGGGGCGAACAGGATCCGGCGGTGAGGTCAAGACAATCGTGGCCAAAGCGCCATCAGGGCTCAAAGGGTGGTAAAAAAAACAACACGATGTCGTAGCATATAGTTTTATAAACAGAATGAGACCATCCACGGAAAAAAAAGTCTAAAATAAGCAGAATATAGTTTATTTTAATTTGGCGCTCTATCCTGAAAGCGTGACGCACGCTGTGACGCAGCTGTCATCTGAGCGGGGCGTAACTTAAACTGCTTTTTCCATAAAAAAACTTTTTTTTTCAACATTTTTTATATGTGTGTGTGGGGAATGTGGCCGTATCTGCATGATTATCATCTGTATGGACGCACATCAGCGTGTTTATTACCGACTCTATGACGGCTATCATTGTGATTCAATGATAAGCTATTATTGATTATATGGCCCATCTGCATGATTATCATATGTATGGACGCACATCAGCGTGTGATTACTGACTATATGACCATGTCTGCCAATATCAGTTTGTGTCTGGCAATCAGAATATATACTTCAGTATACATACTATATACAATGCAATTTTTTCTATTTTTTAGTGCTCAAATAAATCACTTATCTGATGTCTAAAATTCTGTCTATTATTCTATAATTGAAAAACTGCAGGAATATGTATAATGACTAAAATAGTTTGTATAATTCTGCAATACATTTGATGGTTATTTTTCCTCAAACAGGGGGGGTGGGAGGACTATAAATTGTTTCAGAAAAAATATTGCAGGAATCTCATTTTTCATGGTATCATCTTCAGATTTGAAATATAAACTCATGAGACACGTGGCTTTCAATCCATTACTTTTCTGGATTGCTCCAGGACTTATTTAATGTATTTGTATATGAAATAAAAAAACATTCAGTGTGGAAAAACATTTTTCAAGGCACGTCAGTGTCTATAACTTTTTATCTTTTTGAGCATTATCAACTCTGGATGATGGATAGTAAAGCCTAGAGTGTCTTCTTTCCAAAGATACCTAATTTGTTTGTGTAGCACACTTTGTCAGGAACTGTTACCGTTTTAACCCTCTGGGGCTTGAGGGTGTTTTGGGGGCCTGGAGAACTTTCGACATGCCCTGACATTTATGCTTTTTTCAGTTGCTTATAAAAATAGAATTAAAAACACAATAATATGTTAGCAGCATTTATGTACATGATTGTGTTTTTGAGAAATCGTACTCGGTTACTATCGTAACCTCGGTTCCCTGAGATACGGAACGAGTACTGCGTCTTACTAAAGACGCTATGGGAAAAAGCCTTTTTTCTCCTTTACCGAAGCCTTATTCAATCACGCAGTGAAACTGCACGATCATTGGTTCGTGCAGTGTGTTAAAACGAACCAATGTGTCGGCAGCGGAGCTGCACGAGCCTATGGCGACGGAGCCCGCCAGAATGGGCGGGGTTATCTGGCTATATAATCGGCCGTCTCACCATAGGATCCTCAGGTTTACTTCGACTGAAGCGACGACTGAGTCGTGCAGCTACCTGGCACGGCAAAGTACGCAGTACTCGTTCCGTATCTCAGGGAACCGAGGTTACGATAGTAACCGAGTACGTTCCCTATCGATACTCCACTCGTACTGCGTCTTGCTAAAGACGCTATGGGAACACAATTCAATCACGCCGTGCTATGGTAGAGGAACGACTGTGTAAAATACCTCCATAAGCATTCCATGCTCAGAGGGAAGTAGTATACTTGGGCTAAAGCGAGCTGAGCTCATAGAGGTCACGCTCGGCCTGGGTCATTCCATGTATTCCTCACATACTCAGCACTTTCAGGGCTGAGATATGTAAGGAACCCATCAGAGAGCTTGAGTGCCCGTGCAGTCAAGAGTTCTCCGTTAGGGTTGTTCCCACAACGTAAGTCATACTCATCTAAGCAGATAGGACCCTGGCCTGCAAGGCCGGTACATCCAGCATATAAAACCTTGCAGATGTGGACGGCGAGGCCCAGCCGGCCGCCGCACAAATGTCTGTAATGGACACACCGCTAGACCAGGCCCATGACGAGGCAATGCCTCTAGTCGAATGGGCTCGTACTCCAATGGGGCATTGAAGGCCCAAGGAAGAGTAAGCCAGCATAACGGCATCCTCTATCCACTTAGAGAGTCTCTGCTTCGTGACCGGAAGCCCTTTGGCGTGGTTACCGAAGCTAACAAAGAGCTGTTCCGTGCGCCTGAAGGAGGCGGAACGCTCAAAGTAGATCCGTAGGGCTCTAACAGGGCATAACAAAATTAACTCCCGGTCCACCTCGGAGGGAGGAAGCGCGGAGAGTGTGATGACCTGAGCTCTGAACGGAGTGGAAAGTACCTTAGGTACGTATCCATGCCTTGGTTTTAGGACGACCTTGGAGTCGTTTGGCCCAAATTCCAGGCAGGCAGGGCTCATAGAGAGCACCTGCAGGTCTCCTACTCGCTTGACTGACGCTAGTAGCAGAGCAGTCTTCAGCGACAGTGACCGAAGGTTCGTGGACTGGAGCGGCTCAAAAGGAGGGCCCCTCAGGGCCCTCAGCACAGTGGGTAACTCCCACGTAGGGACAGTAAGGGGCCGAGGCGGATTCAGCCTCTTGGCACCCCTCAGAAAGTGGACGACAGCATTGTCCCTGCCCACTGATTGGCCCGCAATAGGGGCGTGAAAGGACGCTATAGCCGATACGAACACCCTGAGTGTGGAGGGAGAGCGTCCTTTATCCAGCAGTTCCTGCAGGAAGGACAGAATCACCGCCAACTCAGAAGCAGGGGGGTCCTCACCGCGGTTTAGACACCATTCGGAGAAAACCGCCCATTTAAGGGCATAGAGGCGTCTCGTAGACGGGGCTCTAGCCTCAGAAATGGTATTTAGCACTCGCTCTGGGAGGCTGGTAGGCTCCCGTTGAGCGGCCAGAGGTGAAGCCCACAGTTCGGGACGAGGGTGCCACAATAAACCGTTCACCTGAGAGAGGATGTCTCGTCTCAGGAGCACGGGCCAGGGGGCTGTGGTTAGCAGCTGGGTCAGCTCTGACATCCAAGGCTGGTTCTCCCACAGGGGGACCACCAACAAGACCTTGTGTCGTTGATCCCTGATTCGCCTGATGACCTGAGGAATCAGAGCGATCGGAGGGAATGCATAAAGGAGGAGGTTGGGCCAGTCGTGGGCCAACGCGTCCTTGATCTTCGAATAATAGGCTGGGTAGTGAGAGTTGTCTTTGGAGGCGAAAAGGTCTACTTCAGCCTTGCCAAAGATTCTCCAGATCATTCGAACCGTCTGCGGATGGAGCATCCACTCTTCTGAGGGGACGTTGCTCCGTGATAACATATCCGCTCCTTGGTTCAATCTGCCCGGCAAATGTGCTGCTCTCAGCGAGCGCAAGTTGAGCTGAGCCCACTCCAGAAGTCGCTCTACCATAAGGAAGAGGCGCTTCGAGGAGAGACCTCCCTGGTGATTTACGTAGGACACCACTGACATGTTGTCTGAGCGGATCAGCACATGTCGTTCCTTTAGCTCTGGCAGGAAAAACTGGCAAGCTCGACACACTGCTAGCATTTCTAAACAGTTGATGTGGAGGTTCCGCTCCGCCTTCGACCAAAGGTCGGTTTGCCTTCGCACAGTACCCCCCAACCCATGTTGGAGGCGTCTGTCGTGACAACTTTCCTGCTGCAGACCATCCCTATGGTCACACCCTTTCTGCTTCTCACTCAGGGCTGTGTCTATGCTAATAGGACAGCGTCACAAATGGGCGGGAATTTTTCCCCTCGATGACATGAACAGAGGGAGAATCTGAAACTGCTCGTTCTGAGAGACTGTTTATGATTTTTTTTTAGATTATAAAAAAAGGAGGGGGTGGATTTTTACCATTATATAGGCTGGTTGTTTTCACACACTGCGTTCACACAACTGTGTTCAAACACCTTTTAAAAGTGATTTTTGCATAATAGGTCCCCTTTAACTTTTAATCAAGACTAGTTAGCATATAATTCATAATTGAAATGGTTTAATAACAGTATTTTGTTATGTTACACTTGAATTGGTTACAAAATAGGTGAAGGATAGTAAAAGATAAACAGATTTGTACCCAGCATGTATGTAAAATGTTACCTGAGAGAGAGAGAAAAAGAGAGAGAGCAGAGCCCCATGAAGAGGGCCCCAGCGAAGAAAGAGAGCTCGCCAGCCAAGAAAATATACAGTAAAGACAAGAGACAGAGCAACAGTTACAATCCTCTGTTATCCCTTCCTTGATCATTTGACTAAAACATAAATATGAGACATTCAAACTGACCAATCAGCAAACTACAGCTTCACTAACTACTAAAGGTGTGATGATTAGTAGACCCCCAGTGTATACACATCTTGGCCTACTGGCCTTGATTGCTATCAGCACTTCTGTGTTTTCAGCAATGCCAAATGGCCCTTTTGTTATGGAAGACAGGTTTAGGACAGGAAAGCAGAAGTCTTTGATCATTTTCAAACTTACAGGTTTGACAGACTTTATGACTGTGTTTGTCCAGAAAGTCTGGTAGTGATTCACAGGAACGTGTCCTCATCCCACTTTGGATTTCAGTCTTCTGCTTGATGACCATGCTGGATGAAACCACTGACACATGAATAATTATTTGTATTATTAATGTGTCAATCATTTCGTAGCTCAATGTTTTATGTTTCCTTTATCATTCAGACAAAATCAAGGTGAATTAAAATGCAAATTCAAATGTGATTGAACAAAACCCAGTCGTTTCACTTGTTTCCACAGGGTTTTTATTGGTTGAGGAAATGGCACGTGGACAAGAAGGTAAGAATCCTTCAGTGTCTTAACACTTTTGTTCTGTTTTGTCTGTTAACAGAGAAAAAAAACATTTTGTGTGTGCATTAATAATTAATAAATGATTAGTGTGTCCACTTTACTTTACAGTTCACTTTAACAGGTTAATGATGTTCATAACACATTAATAAATGGTTCACAGGTGTTCACTTGTAAGATTCAGGTTCACAGGTTATTAACGTTTATAAATCATTAATAAATGGTTCACAGGTCATGAAATCATTTGCATCATGAAATAAATCAGGAATCTGGTTTTGAGTGAAAGAAGTATTAATAAATATATTTGTTAAGCATTTATAACATGTGAGTTAAAAATGGCTCACTATTTGGCAGGTATTGCATATTATACTGCTTTTGTATAATAGAACATACCAAGCCCATCATGATATATAGACCAAGATTAGAATTAAACTGAGTAACAAATGTTGGATATCCAAAATAATAAAAAAGATGTTCGCTATCATCCTTTTACCCTTGTGTTTTATATATCTGTCACTGTTTTGCACCCTTAACCCTTAATTTCTGACCCTGTGGTGGACATGTAGCTGATGATGAATAAGAAAGATTAGTTTGGTAAAGGTCTTCTGCAGTAATAGATGACTTCTTATTGGCCTTTATCCATGAATTTCTTCCAGAGAATGCAGCACTATGGGGCCAAGCTAGTCAGTCATCAACTTATGGTCCAGGATATGTTCCTGAAAAGGCTGTTGATGGATTGTTGGGCAGCTTTACACACACTAACGAAGAGACCAATCCATGGTGGAGAGTGGATCTACTGAAAGTGTACAAAGTGAACAGAGTGACCATCACTAATAGACCGTCCAATGCTGATAGGATTAATGGAGCGGTGATTCGTATCGGGAACTTTCTTGACATTTACAACAACACCATGTGAGGATTTCTTTCTTTTCATTTGATTTCTGTGGCTGAAGTGAAGAATGAACAGAAACAGATAACAGATGATCTTTCTGTTTGTAGATGTGTTGTGATTTCTACTCTTGAAGCCGGTGCCACGGCCACTTTCTCATGCGGTGGTATGGAGGGACGTTATATGGTTGTTCATCTTCCTGGAAATCTGAAGACTCTTAGTATTGCTGAAGCTGGAGTCTACGGGTATTTGGCAGGTAATTAGATTTTGTAGAGCACTTTATTGAATGTAATAAATACTTTTTTAGAAACTTATTTTAAACTCATAGTTCACCAGAAATCACACTCATGTCTTTCCAAACCAGTATGACACTATTCATGCTTAACTGGTGTCTTATGTACAGATGATTCTGATAAACATGGGGCTTGAGCATATAACAGGGATACAAACTCATCATGGGTGAAAAAGGTGACAAAAACCTTTATGATTTTTACATTTAGTTCATGAAGATGACATGAAAAAAAATTGTCTCCTGGTGGAAAACAAAGATTTGTAAGATAAAAATGACATGAAATTACCAGTAGATTCCAGCAGAGGATCACTCATTAGCTCAGTTGCCGTTTCCACTCCCTGTTTTTTCTCAAGTTTTGCTCTTGGATTTATTACAAATTGACTATGAGGTATAGCAAATGCAGGAAATCACAAAAACAAATAAGCCCAGACACCAACAGCCTAGAAGGGTTAATTGACCTATCGGTAAGCCCCTCGCCTCGAACGCAGATGAGCCAATGGCAGTCGAGTATCAGTTGCACGGAGAGCAGAACTCAGACATCTTTAGGTTTCAGCGCCATAGAGAAACACTGGACGATCCGAAGAGGTTTATGCTACAAAAAATGCAAAAACTATGTGTCTGGGGTACTTGTAACACTGATTCCAGGTATCCTGAGAGGATGAGCTGTATAACTTATTGTAACGAGGGAGTCCACTGAAGGCGAGTGTAGTATGAACTCATGTGCAGTTTATTTACAATAGTGAAATCCAAAATATCTAAACAGAAGACTCGACTTAAAACAGACTTGACTTGACAACAGGCTTGACATGAACAGGCTTGACGTGGCATGAGACAGACGTGGCATGAACAAACTAAACTCACCGACAGCAGGTACAACGATAATACACCACAAAAGCAAATGCACTAACGAGCAACTTATACACAACTAGGCAGGTCACATGACAAGAACAACCAATCCGAACATGACACATAGAACAGGAGAACCAATCAGAACATGACACAATCACTAAGAGAACAAATAGCAGGAATACATGAGGGTAAGGGAAGCATGACACAAACATGTAAACATGAAATCATGAACAAGAAACAAAACCCAAAACAGACCTTACACTTATTTTATTACATTTCCTGAATCCAAACAAAACAGAGCAAAATGTCCCAAAGCATTCAACCTCAATCCAAATGAAGACAAAAACATTCATTTTCTGGTTGTCATACACTCATTAAGTTACAATTTTCATCTGCTCAAGTAGAACGTTAATGTCATCTTGTGCTTTAGCAAGGTATCTCTGGCTAAAACTAGCTAACGTTAAAGTTTGTGAGTCCATGCTAATGTACAAACCTAAATAGTGGACTGTTCTCGTGTCTTGTACAGTGTAGGGCAAAAACACATAAATGAAGGTCTACATTTCACTATCTCTCCATATTAAACTGGTACATTAATTTAATCATACCCTGCAATACATGAACAGTGTTGATCCTGCATGTTGCCATCCGCGATCGTGATGACTGACCGTAATATGAGACTTCTCCCGCTTGCATTGTGATCTGTAAACCCTCGCTTCGAGTTACCCACCGTATTTATTTATTTATATTTTATAAATCACTTTTTGGAAATTTTAATTCCCATTTGGTGGCCTTCTGTGTCCAAAATTGTGCAAAAACATCGTGGGACAAGGTTTTCACACTGCAGCTCTCATCGTAAGACAGTTATCTGTTTGTCCGAGGGAGCAACAGTAACTAAGGGGGCGGGGCTTACGATAGGTCAATTATTTAAATATTTAATGGAGTGTAAGCAGGACGCTGAGGCAGAACTAGAATCCATTCGCAGAAGTTTATTAGAGGGATTAGCAACAGACAGAAACGTTAATTCAGGCAGAGGGTCAAAACCAGAGTAACAGTTGAATCCGTTTACCAGTACAAGGGCAATCCAGAAGACGAGAGTCAGTAGGCAGGCAGAGGAATCAAACACAAACATCAGTCCAAATCAGGCAAACAGAGCAAAGGGGCAAATCCAGGAAATCAAAAGTCAAGCTAATCAGGCATGGTAATACACAGGTAAGCAGACAGAGATAATGCAATGGAGACCGCTCAGTAAGGCAGGTAAACTGTCAATACGTCGCAGTTTGTAATGTGCTGAGGATCTGGCTTATAAAGTCATCAAACAGGAAATGAAAGCAGAAGAAGCAGAGCGAGCGGCATGCAGTCAGTACTCGGGTGAGGGCTCCCTCTGCTGGCTTGGTTTTACAGAAGTCATTGGATGTCCATTTTAGGGTCTTAATGAAAAGTCTATAACATACGTTGGTTAAAATTTCTTAATGGTAGTGTAAAAAACACCTTCTTTACCGTGCCAAAATCAGCTCTGTTTTCATCAAGCCATTCTAGTCCATGTTCCTTTCATGCTAATGAGCTCTGCTGACCCCGCCCCTCTCTTCAGTGAGATGATGAGCAGACTGTAAACTTCAGCCACGAAACTGGCTAACTAGCACGTTATTAGGAAAGGCGATTTGCAAAGATTCATTAAAAAAAAAAACCTTATAGCTACTCACTTCTTCTGTAGATGAAGCTGGATCACAAATGATTTGCGCAAACATAGATGTACAGTGCCTTGCGAAAGTATTCATACCCCTTAATTTTTTTAACGTTTTATGTTGCTTAAAAACTTAAATGAATCCATTACATAAGTAATTACACCCTTATCTGGGACAGTTGGAATTTAGCTCAGGAGCATTCATATTGCTTGTAGGTGTTACTAGACTTTGAGTGAAGTTAACCTGTGGCAAATTCAGTTGAATAGGTATGATTTGGAAAGGCACACACGTCTTAATAAAAGGTTCAACAGCTGATAATGCATATCAGAGCAAAAACCAAGCCCTGGGGTCAAAAGAACTGTCTGTAGAGCTCAGAAACATGTTTGCGTCAAGCCACACATCTGGGGAAGAGTTCAGAAAAAAATTCTGCTTCATTGAAGCATGTAGTCTCTGTTACCCTAAATGGAAGTTTGAAACAACCAGGATTCTTCTTAGAGCTGGCCTCCTGGCCAAACTGAGCAATTGATGGAGAAGGGCTTTGGTTAGAGTGGTGACGAAGAACCTGATGGTCACTAGTTGAGCTTCATGATTATATTTGGAGATAGGAGAAATCTACAGAAGGACAAACGTCACTGCAACACTCCATCCATCTGGGCTTTATGGCGGTGAGGTCAAACTCAAGACAAAAGAGAATTTACAAAAAAGCACCTAAAGGACCCTCAGACTCTGAGAAACAAGATTCTCTGGTCTGATGAACCTCAATTCTAAGCATCATGTTTGAAGGGAACCAGCTCTGCTCATCATCTGCAGAGTACCATCCCAAAAGTAAAGTGTGCTTGTAGCAGTCTCATGCTGTGGGTCTGTTTTTCAGCAGCAGGGACTGAGGGACTCATCAGAATAGAAGAAAGGCTGAATGCACCAGAATATAGAGGTAGCCTTAATGAAAACCCAGTCTAGAGCATTCAGAACCTCAGACTGGGCAGAAGGTTCACCTTCCAACAGGACAATGGACCTACACACACAGCAAGAGTGGCTTATAGACAAGTCTGTGAATGTCTTAGAGTGGCCCAGCCACAGCCTGAGCTTGAACCCAATCAAATATTTCAGGAGGAACCTGAAAATGTGCGTCTGCCCCCATCCAACCTGACAGAGCTTGAGAAGTGAAGAGGTGAGGAGAAGAAGAGCAAATAATTGCCAAATGCTGATGAGCAAAGCTTATCGCATCAAACACAAAAGACTTGAGGCAGTAAAGGTGCTTCAGCTAAATATTTAGTTAAGGGTAATTTAGTTTAAGTATGAATACTTATGCAATTAACTTATTTCAGATGCCTGTGATTGGTTACAATACTAAATGCTGCAGAAACATGTTGTAAAGAGCTCTTGTGGTTGTGTAATTCAAAACCAGAGCACACACACAACACCACACTGGAGTGTTTGAAAGCGGGTGAGTTGGAGCAGGTACAGAATTGAGTTGGTAGTAATGGTACTGTAAAGAGGAGAACCCCAAATTCACACAAACCGAAAGGTGACAAGTTTGTGTCCCTGACATAATGCTGAAAAGTGGGGAAAATATTAATGTGGAAATTTAAAAAATTATGTTAATTTATCATGTTAAACAGTCCACATCTGTCAGACAAATCAACAATCAACTTTCTCTTTATTCCAAATGGGTGGTACTAATGATGTAATGAATTACTAGGGGTGGCTAATTATTTTGTATATAGTTGTGAAGAACGTTGTTAGACTAAAAGTCATTTGGTGACAGTTGGTGCAGAAATTACATGCTTCACCATCATCTCCTCCACTGTCTCAAATTGTATTTGAACTGTGCATAAACATGGGTCATAACAGGTTTTTATGAATTTTCTAGGAAATCTGGCAGTAGGAGGAGCCACTATACAGTCGTCAACATCTGGGAACTGGTTTGCTGAAAAGGCCATTGATGGTAATCGAGGTCTCCAGCAGTTATATACGGGATGCTCCTCAACCCTTAATGAGACTAACCCGTGGTGGAGGCTTGATCTGCGTCATGTCTACCGAGTTAGTAGAGTGGTCGTCACTAATAGAAAAGACTGCTGTGCAGAACAAATAAACGGAGCGGAGATTCGCATCGGAAACTCTTTGGAGAACAACGGCACCAGCAATCCCATGTGAGAAACTTGAGGCTGAAAGAGCGTGAGACGTCAAGTACAAATGTGAAGGATTAATACAGATATGACAGTATTTTTATATCCTTCATGTGTTTCTCTGTCTGTAGATGTGCTGTTATTCCTGCTATTCCAGCAGGTGAGTCCTACAACTACTCATGTGATGGGATGGAGGGACGTTACGTGAATCTGATCATTCCTGGAGACATGAAGATCCTCACTCTGTGTGAGGTGGAGGTCTATGGAGAAGGTATACATCAGTAATATTGATTTATAATATATCAGATAATAATTTCTTCACATTATCAATTTTTGTCAATATGATGCAGTGAGGAGCTTGGAAAGGTTTTAATAAATGCAAGCTCATTTGTTGGGTGCAAACCATATTTTTATGAATTTACATATTTACAAATATATTTTTCTAGGTCCCTGTTTAAAAAGATCATTTGTAAAACTGCTGTTTCACTCCAGCAATGATTTGACCGACTCTACAATGAGAGAAAACGTTGTGAAACAGGTGAGAAAAAAAAGTAACAAGTGATGAGAAAACAAACACTTATTGCATTGTTAAATATTATGACCTGAATTTGTTAAAAACTAAATCAGCTGTTGTTCTCCTGCAGTGCAGTTGCATGTGCAAAGAGAGAACCGGTATATATTATGACACAAAGGTTCACGACAGGAGTGCAGATCACCTATTGATTATTCAATCAAACTATTTACAGCATCAACAAATTTACAATATTCTCACATTTTAAAGAGACATGATTTTACAAAAGTACTGTTTGGGACATGACACGAGAAAAGAGGAGAGGAAGATTTGAATGTCTTCATATTCTGATCTAATCTGGGGTGCGTTTCCCAAAAGCATAGTTAGCCAACTATATCTTTACCAGCATAGTTGAACGATTTGGTGTTTCCCGAAACCATAGTTCAAACGAACGTTCGCAATCAGTGTAGCAAACTTACATGGTTGGAGCTACAGCTCTCGACCTGTGGTTAGAAGCATAGTTTCTTGTTAGTAAGATATATGGGCTTAAATAAATATGCTCTTGGACACAACAAGCAAGCTAACATGCAGGACTATCTGTATCTGCCATTCTATCTAAATATAAATGCATTTTAATTATGTACTTTTTAATTACGCATCCATTGTAAGCGCCGTTTTAGAAAAGTGCGCATGTGCTTAAATGCTTAAGGGAACCCCGGAGTATGACGTAAGAGGGAACCCGCGATCAATCAAACATCAAATAAAGAAAAATGACAGGGAACAAAAAAATAATAAATTAGTCAGTAGGTGCCATGTTCAATACAGTAGCATCTCTAATCAGTTAAATAGCAGAAGTTATTCCTCCACCACATGCATGTGACGTCATTAACAGTGGCCCTATGTTGCTGAACTAACGTGGTTCAGACGACGGAGATGCGCCCATGTTCAGGAAACAGTTGTGACTAGCTAGTTAGTTTCCAAAACGATGCATTGTACTATGGTGGTTAATCAGTGAGTTACGTCATTGTTCGGGAAACATAACCCAGTTTAGTATGAATGTTATTTCCAGTTGGGATCTGCTCTGGCTGATAGAGGATTCACAAACGTGACACTGAGGTGGTCTCAAACCCCTAAACAGGAAGTGATGCGGAAAGTGGACGCTGACAAACGTGAGTCTGTTCCCACAGCTGTACAATAACTTATGACATATGCTGCACAAATAGCAATGATTATAAAATGATGATATGTAATAGAAAAAATGTTTCATTTACAGGTCACTGTGATACAAGAAAATAATGCCCTGGAAATCAACAGTGTCTTTGACTCACTAAATTCACATTCATTCAGTTTATTCATAATTTATGAAAGCCCGTTTCCACCACTGAATAAAATATAAAACAAGGTAACTGTGACTTTTTATCTCACAATTCTGACATAAAGTCCCTTCTGAGGGGAAAAAAGAGACTATTTTCTTACAATTGCAAGTTTGTATCTCGCAATTATGACTTTATTTCTCAGAATTATGACTTTATTTCTCAGAATTACGACTTTATTTCTCAGAATTACGACTTTATTTCTCAGAATTGTGACTTTATTTCTCAGAATTATGACTTTATTACTCAGAATTATGACTTTATTTCTCAGAATTGTGAGAGTAGAAACTACGCTGGACAGCCGGACGACTTTTTTTTGCGATTGGTGCAAGAGGGTTTTGGCTCGCAGCACATTGCACACTAGATGAGAAACGGCATTATAATTGCACCAAATCCTTATTAATGTACTGCAGTCTAGTTTAATCCTAGTCTTTACTTTTTAATATTAGAAACAGTACTAATAGCTTTAGTTAGATGCCAGATATATCATGTATGTTTTAAGCTATGACTTTGGATTGATTTTTAGAATAGAGATCACGGTTCTCCCACGATTCAGAAAACAAAACATTAGCCTACATATTATTTAGTTTGGTTGTCTAATTTCCTTTCAGGTTCTGACAAAATGTTTTATTTAATGTTATAAATTAGTCTATTTAAAAATATGTATAACTTCCTATTCCAAAATGTTACTTAAATACAAACTTTTTTAAGAGGATTAATTCTTCAGTTTCAAGGTATATCTGGAACCACTAGAAACCCAGACTCAAACTTTCGGTCTTGATGAAACCAAAGGAATTTGGTGGGGCTTCCCTTCCCAATTTTCAATTCTATTTTTGGTCTGCACAAATTATGCATGTTAAATTGGTTTATTTACAGATTTGATTCACGATGGGTCGGGATTGAATCCACTAGATGTTTTCCTAGACTGTTATGCTCCCTACCATTTATTTATAATATTTTCACTGTAACAAATACTCTTTTGGTGTGGAAGGATGTTAAGAAATATTTATCCATTACAAATCAGTTGTCTCTGAAGTCTCCAATTGCATTCAATCCTGATTTTCCCACTCTCATACAGAATAGAGGAGTGTCGGAGTTAGATCATTTATTTGATGACGGTCAAATGAGATCGTTTCAGGAGTTAAGATTTAATCTGCACAGTAGAAAGAGATTCACTAAGAGATTTAGTGCAAGAGGATTTAGTGCAGAGATTTAGTGCAGATATTTCCTGCAAGAGGAAAGAGATTCACTAAATGATTCAAAAGATTATTGGAAAGACTTTTGTAATGTCCCCAAAGGTATATCTTCTGCACTGTACAGTGGATCTGTCTCTGGCCTGTGACAGAATCTGTACTCAATATCTGTATATATCTGGCAAAAAATGTACTATTATTATGGTCAACTGCTCAGATACCTTCAATCAATATGAGTCAGGCGACAACTCTTTTACCATTGGAAAAATCAACTTATGATTTAAATCAAAGATCTGTGTTCTGGTGCATTTGGTCCTCTCTCGGGAACTTTCTTGAGGATATTCAGGGACTATGTCTTTCTGCTTTTGGTTTATCATTTTCTTTTATTTCTGTCTTTGCTCTTATGCATTTGAATGTCTAATATGTACTCGCTGTACATGTTGTTATGAGATACCAGTACCACTGTTGTTTTATTGGAAACTTTAATAAAAAAAAAAAAAAAAGTATTCATTTAAATAAATTCATTATGTAAAAAATAATTTGAAATAAATGAATGAAGACTTCCTCCAGAGTTTTTGAACGAATCTCTTGAATGAATAATTAAGACATCAAATACATTCAATCACTGGTAACCACCTTCTGGCATAATGTAACATACAGTCTTTATTTGAAGCGTAACATTAGTTACAAAGGTCAGTTCCTAATTTTGACTGCGGCTATACCCGGACTATAAACTTTTATCTTAATACTTTTGTTATTATTTAATGTTTGCAACACAGATATGTAGCTGTAACAATTCAATCCACTGAAGGCAAGTGTAGTGAGAACCCAAGTGCAGTTTATTTACAAAGTGATCCAAGATACAAACATAATCCAAACAGATGAAGACTTGACTTGAAACACACATGATTTGAAACAGACTTGACGTGGCATGAACAGACTTGACTCACCGACAGCGGGTTACAGCATCAATACACGACAAGAGACAAAGGCAACAAAAGAGCTACTTAAACCAACCAATGAGGAACAAGGATACGAGGATATTGTGGACCGCGGCAAGTCCGGATATGTCCAATTTCCATGTTTTATGAAAGGCTTTCCATAGACATAATGATTTTAATACTGTCTCAACCCCTTTGATTTTTTACTGTACAAACTGTACACCTATCCATCACACAAAAATTTCTGCATTTTTACATTTTAGTATGTGACTTAATTATGAGGGCTCAAGAAATTTCCTCATAAACCACATTTACGTTGTTATATCAGTGTAATACCCATGTCATTATACAAATTTGTGTCCCGATAAATCATATAAACAAGCACACACAGACATAAACATTTCAAGCTTCAAAAGAGGCGTATCTCTATCTTAAAGAATATAGTAATAAAGAAACTATAGAATTATATATGACAGCATAGAAACAAACATGTTACTAAAGCCAACCAAATCATTTATCATACATTTTAAACATGTATTCAACATTTATTTAAAGCTTATTGAACTTAAAAACAAACACATCATTCTCTTCTTTGAAAGAAGATGGTAATAAATAAAAAGTGATTATATGTATATAACATACTGCATAAAAATAAACATTTACTATAGTTTTAGGTGTCAATAAGAGATGGGCGGAGTTACAGATGAGGGGTGCGTTTCCCAAAAGAAACCATCTTTACCAATAGAGCTCAATGGGAAACGCACCCCAGATGAGCTTCTGCTGTCCATTACAGTGCATTTATCGAGTAAGCCTGATAAACCAGCATAAATTTCGTCATAGTTTTTATCATCAGATATTAGTTTTAGCTTGTCAACGTCTCGTCTTAGTCACAGAAAAAAGGTTTGTTGACGAATATTTTTCGCCATCGTCAATGACATTAACACTGTTTGCTTGTATGTATTTATGTAGTCTTTGATAATATCTCAAATATATATCCAAATGCAAAACATAATGGAAATAATGTCAACGATGATTGGCTTGTAAGTTGCCCCATTAGTGGAATTGCCGCTGTAGTGGTAAGCCACTACTTGCTTCCATCTTGTTGTGGTCCCTGCCAACATAAAAACACGTGCATGTGTTGTTGTCGCCCCTGTGTGGCCCGGTAACGTCACATCCCCATAAAGTTTTCCAGTTCCCAGGTGCAGCTCCACACTTGGTGTGATTGCCATCTCATCCAGAGTCAGCACACAGTCACTCCATCTTTATGTGATGCATTCTTCTTTGCAGGGTGCTGATGTCAGGAAGAGATATTTCCATGTCCTGAATTAGCCTGTAACCTGTTGAGCCTGTGGCAAAATGTAGTTTAATTGCCTTTTTAATTGTGTTGTTTTCCCATCTCATGCCCCTCTTACTCTTCCCAACGATCTTCTTTATCTGATCTTTTTCATAGCTGTTAATTTTGTTCAGGGCTCCCTCTGCTCTTAGTGACTTATTTTTTTGTATTTCTAGCTCCTCCATCAGTTTTCTCACACTGACTCCTGGCTCACATGGCCCCTGCACACTAGTTCCTGGTATGTCCCTCTCAGTTTGCTCACAGTCTTCTCTTTCCCTTCTTTCACTTTCCTCTCTTTATCTCTGAAATGATGACATGGCATTGTTAGTGTTACAAAAATGTGGCAAGTATTATAGAACTTGGAAATGTATAAATAATGACTTCACAGTATTCATACCAAAGTTCATTTTAAGACTGTATGTGTGGTCACTGGCCATTGCATGAACTTGTACTGGAGGTTCTGTGGCACTTCTTGCTGGACCCTTCCTTCTCTTTGGCTTAGGGCGATGCAAAAATATGGTTGGAACAGCATCATCCTTCAATTTCACGCCACCTTTTTTTGTTCTGCTGAATTGCTCTTCCTCAAAATGTGCCTGAAAGAGTGGCTTATGAGTTTAATTTCCATACACATTACAGATATAACCCAATAACTGTCAATCGAAATTCCATTTAATCATGTACATATGACAGTGAAATACAGTGATATTTGGTCCACAAGTGAAATGTCCAAATAAATATTATAAACATAACTGTACACATTTTCATGTTATTCTAGTCGCTCTTAATGGTCAGGTTGCTTCTGCTAACCAAACGCCACACAGCCAACCATGGTAAGACATCAAACATTTTTTTTTACACATTTTTACTTATTTGGTTTTGGCATTATAAGAATATAATCATATTGTTACATGTCCCTGGCTGTTGGAAGAATGTAATCAGTAAATGACAAAGTTTGCTGTTGGTCAGCTGGTCCTCTAATAAAACACTGCATTCAAAGACATTAAGACATTTTTAAAAAACAGTAATCAAAAATAAGTTGAAATAAATATACACTCAAACACCTATAATGACAATAAATCAATAAATATAAAACATAAATAAATTCGAAACTACTGTACATGTATGTATTTGGTTGAATCCCATTTCATACAGCAGGCTGAGCTACAGGTGAGTGACACTAGCATTGTCATGATACTGTACAGATGAGGAAGCCAGTTGCAGGTAAAGAAATGATTTATTGTCCAGAAACTGAATATACAGACACAGGATGGAATGATGATCGGTGACGCAGGAATGGATGGGCTGCACGGCCGGTGAGGTGAAGAGTGTCCAAGGTGGTGTGGGAATCCAGTACAGGAACGACGAACACACGACTACACGGACAGACCTTGACACCGGGAACCAGAACTGACGAGAACACACGGGAACTGGAGACAGAACAGCACGGGAAGACATCCAAAACGATCTGACAATGAGAAGAGAATCTGGTGATTATTTATGTGTGCGGGAAATGGGCTGCAGCTGCCGCTGCTGATGAGGCACAGCTGAGAGGAGTGAGTGGTGAATGCTCGGCCACGCCCACACACGTACGGCACGCACACACATGACAGTACACAGGACAAAGAGGACACAATGGATGCGCGAACCGTGACAGTACCCTTCCCCTAAGAACGCCTCCTGGCGTTCCCAGGTTCCCCTACCTGTCGATTGTAGTCATCGATAAGGGAGTGATCCAGTATGTCTCTCGCAGGTACCCAACTTCTCTCCTCCGGACCGTAACCCTCCCAGTCCACCAAGTACTGAAATCCGCGTCCCCTCCATCTAGAGTCCAGTATACGGTTTACCGAAAATGTGGGTTCCCCGTCTACGAGTCGCGGCGGGGGGGGAACCGGGGCTGGCGGATTAATGGGAGAATGAAACACGGGTTTAATTTTGGATACGTGAAAGACGGGGTGAATCCTCCTGTACACCGGAGGAAGGTTGAGGCGGACTGCCACCGGACTAATGATCTTGGTGACAGTGAACGGGCCAATAAATTTGGGAGCGAGCTTATTAGAAACGGAGCGGAGAGGAATGTTCTTGGTTGAAAGCCACACTTTTTGACCAACGACGTAAACGGGGGGCTTAGACCGGTGGCGATCGGCTTTAGCCTTGGTGCGCGCCCCTACTTGGAGTAGAGTCTCACGGGCTCTAGTCCATGTGCGGTGACACCTCTGGACAAAGGCGTGAGCGGAGGGGACCGCGACTTCGGATTCCAGACTGGGAAAAACTGGTGGCTGGTAACCTAAACTACATTCAAACGGAGATAGGCCCGTGGACGACACTGGCAACGCATTGTGGGCGTACTCCACCATAGAGAGTTGTTGGCTCCAAGAGGAAGGATTCTTGGAGACCAGACATCGCAACACCCTCTCCAAATCTTGGTTGGCTCTCTCGGTTTGGCCATTGCTCTGGGGGTGAAACCCAGAGGACAGACTGACAGTCGCTCCCAGCAATTTACAAAACTCTTGCCAAAATTTGGACACAAATTGGGGTCCGCTGTCGGAAACCACGTCTATCGGGAGGCCATGTAAACGAAAGACGTGGTTCACGACTGTCAATGCTGTCTCCTTGGCTGAGGGTAATTTGGGCAAGGGAATGAAATGGGCCGCCTTCGAGAATCGGTCCACCACAGTCAAAACGACCGTGTTGCCCTGAGAGGGCGGGAGGGCGGTAATAAAATCTAGAGCGATGTGGGACCAGGGTCTCGAAGGGACCGGCAGCGGTTGGAGTAACCCATCTGGGGGTCGATTGGAAGTCTTACCAGTGGCACAGACCGAGCAAGCCAAAACAAAACTGTGAATGTCTTGAGCCATACGTGGCCACCAGAATCGTTGCTTAACCAAAAACCTAGTTCGATTGACTCCTGGATGACAAGCCACGTTGGAACAATGCCCCCACTGGATAACGTCGGACCGTAACCTCTCCGGCACAAATAACCGATTCGGTGGGCAACCGGGCGGAGGCATTACCCCTTCTAAGGCCGCTTTGACCTTCGACTCGATCTCCCATGTGAGTGTGGAGACAAAAAGAGTCTCAGGTAAAATGCACTCGGGAGTAGACGGGCGTTCGGAATTGTCAAAAACGCGAGATAAAGAGTCGGGTTTGATGTTTTTGGAACCCGGGCGGTACGAGAGAGAGAAATCAAAACGTCCGAAAAAAAGTGCCCACCGAGCCTGCCTGGAGTTCAGTCTTTTAGCCGTTCTAATGTATTCTAGATTCCTATGATCGGTCCAGACGATAAAAGGTACCCCTGACCCTTCCAACCAGTGACGCCATTCCTCCAACGCTAACTTGACTGCCAACAACTCTCGGTTACCAATGTCGTAATTACGCTCGGCTGGGGATAAACGATGGGACAAAAACGCGCAGGGATGCATCTTGCCGTCCGCGGAAGAGCGCTGGGACAACACTGCGCCTACACCCACCTCTGACGCGTCGACCTCCACCACAAACTGACGTGAGGGATCAGGGGCTATGAGAATGGGGGCCGAAACAAAGCGGTCCTTGAGTTTGGCAAACACAGCCTCGGCTGTGTTAGACCACCTGAACGCAGTTCTGGGGGAGGTCAAGGCAGTCAGAGGCGCGGCTAGTTGGCTGAAGTTGCGAATAAAACGCCGGTAGAAGTTGGCGAAGCCCAGAAACCTCTGCAGGGCCTTACGGGAATCAGGACTTGGCCACTCCACCACAGCCTTAACCTTCTCAGGGTCCATGCGCATTCCCTCGGACGACACAATGTACCCTAGGAAAGGAACTGACTGTGCATGAAAAGCGCATTTCTCCGCCTTGACAAAAAGCCCATTCTCTAACAACCTCTGAAGCACTCGCCGGACGTGCTGCACATGTTCCTGGAGAGACGAAGAAAAAATCAGTATGTCATCCAGGTAGACATATATGAACTGATCTACCATATCTCGCAGCACGTCATTGACGAGTGCCTGGAAGACTGCTGGGGAGTTGGACAGCCCGAAGGGCATGACCAAGTATTCAAAGTGCCCCCTAGGGGTGTTAAAAGCAGTCTTCCACTCATCCCCCTTCCTTATGCGGACCAAATGATAGGCATTGCGCAAATCCAATTTTGTGAAAATGGACGCTCCCTGCAACCTCTCGAAGGCTGAAGACATCAACGGCAAAGGATAAGAAACAGAAAACAGAAACCAACGGACAGGCAGACACAAGACAGGACTCATGACAGTTATTGCTCCAAGCTATGACGGATCCTTGATGCCAGTCTATCTTGGGGTTGTGATTGATGAGCCAGGGGTGGCCGAGCACGACGGGTGCAAGGGGGGTGTCCATGATCAAGAAGGATATAGTCTCAGTATGGTTGCCTGACGTGGTGAGAATGATGGGTTCAGTGGTGAAGGCAATGGGAGGTAACTTGTGGCCGTTAAGGGCATGGACGGAGATCTTGTGCGTAAGGGGTTTGATGGGGATCTGAAATTTGTGCGCAAATGAAAAGTCCAGAAAGTTACCCTCTGCCCCGGAATCCAGAAGAGCCTGACAGGTGAGTGAACGTGTAGCCCATCTCAGTCTTACCGGGAGGAGGGTCGATGATGTAGTTGAGGTCTTCTCTGCGGAGATCCCACCCGATAGTAGCCTCACATTTACTGTGTCTTTTACCGGGCATCTATTGAGCAGATGTCCTGCCCCTCCGCAATACAGGCAGAGGCCCTGGGATCTCCGCCTCTCCTTCTCCTCCCGGGAAAGCCGAGCCCGCCCTACCTGCATGGGTTCGGGATCGTAGGTGGGACTGTCCATGTCCACGTCGTTGACACAGCGACTCCCCCACACCTCCCAGACACTTTACGCATCGTAGAGGGCCACCCTTGGGCAGAGGTTAGGCTAGCACTTACACCCAGGGTATGGTTCATCTTTATACTTCTTCTTCGTCCTCAGTTGAGGTACTAGAATCTCCATCATTTGACAATGTTTGTGACTTCCAGTTGGGTGCATAAGCCCAGTCCTGGTAGTGTACATTTTGATTACACTTCAAATTCCATTTTTCATCATCTTGACATCTTAGTGTTTGCTTAGCTGTGTCTTTGACAACTAGTGACCTCAGTATAGGAAGCACACAACAAAACAGTAATCCTCCTATTAATACTGCAACTCCTAAAAACATTCCTAATTTAGCTAACCATGCTCCCCATGCTCCTAACTTTAGATCAAACCAATCCCACATTTTATTATCAGTCCCAGCGTTAGTTTTAAGTTCAATCCTTAGATTTTTCAATTTGGTCATTGCTTCAGCGAATGCTCCTTCTGGAGCAGTATTATTTGGTATAAAAGTACAGCATTGATCCCCAAACATAACACACACTCCTCCTTTCTCAGCTAGCAAATAATCCAAAGCTATTCTGTTTTGCCATGTCATTCTGCTTGTTGCATCTAATTGCTCTCCTAAAAGTGATAAGGCATCATCAGTGTAATTAATAAATCTTTGCTGATTGTAATATATGTAATTGATCCATTCTGTATTTTTATTTTGCGTAATCCAAACAAATATTGATTCAAACCCTGATTTGACTTCATCTCTTGCTTTAAACTCATAAGGTATACCTCTTGGTTGACCAATTGAATCTATATAAACTGCAGGGTCCTTTTCAAAGGCCCTTTTAGATCTGGATTTTTCTTCATTTGTTGCTTCCTCTTCTAGAGAGACGTGGCTCATTTTATGTGTCAGCATAACCCTAGTACATAATCCTGACCATTTTTCTGGTAATGTTGTCAAGAGGCCATATTCTAATCCATACATCCACCATATGTCTGCCAATGCAATATCAATATCATCAAATATAGGTGATGGGCCCTCTTTTATCACTAAATAGTCATCTTTACATCGTGGTATTTTCCATATTTTGCTGCATTTCCCTTCAAATCTTCCTACATCAATATGTCCTTTCTTTTCATAACATTCAAATTCCTGATCTGCCATTAATTGTATTTTTCCTTGTGGCTTTTGTACTTTTGTTTTCTGTACTATTGGCCTTTTACGGGTACGTATGCACTGTAATTCAGTTGCTTCTCTGTAGTTTGTCGTAGATTGTAGAAACTGGCACCAATATGGGCAAAATGCCATTTTTTGGGTACAGTTTCTAAAGATATTTATCTCTCTGCCTCTTTCTATAAAACATTTACCTCCCAATCTTACTACATCTAACCCCATTACATTAGATAGTCCTGGACAGTTCTTAAACCATTCATCATGAAATATTCTACAACTAGAACTGTGTATAGGTATTGGTACAATATATATAATTGGTCTTGCTTCAAAGCAAACTATGCAGTTTTCCCATTTCTCCTTTTCTGCTGCGAAATTTACCCATTTATACCAATTATTGTCTTCTGCCTTTTCCCATAATATATCTGAATTACCCCTTATCTTAAAAGTAATATTATGATTATCATCTACAATGTGTCTATTTTGTCTAGATAGTTTTTCCTCCTCATCTAGTTCTTGTTCTTTTTGAATTAAGTCAAAGCCACTGTTAGTTTCATCCAAGGTTTGAAAAGTAAATTCTGGGGAAGTCTGGGTGCTGTTGATTATAGCTTGAGTTTGCCAAATTAAATGCATTAGGCATGTGATCATCAGATATGTTGTCAGACTTATTCTTTCTCTTCTCCTGTTTGTCCGACAGGAGAATGTGAGCTCCTTGTACATCTGCTTGTGAGCTTTCATCAGTTTGTACTTCATCTTGTGTCACTGGTCTTTCCTTGTCACTTTCTCCTGAATTATCTGTTTGTCTGTTTTCTCTTTCCGTCTGCACTTTGGGAACTCTAGTACAGTGGTTTAGATGATACCAAGTTGTACTTCCCTCCACTTGGACTGCAGTTGGAGTAGCTCTCACCACTTTGTAGGGTCCTTCTCTCCTGGGCTCATTCCACTTTCTCCGGAACACTCTCAGATATACTTGGTCACCTGGAACAATTGGACATTCCGACTCTGTTTCCTCACAGGGCTCATTTCTTGTTTCCTGTAAATAGATAGCTTTATGTATGGCAGTTAATTTCTTCATATATGATCGAAGTTCCATTTGTAATTGCTCTAGAGGAGGTCCTTTGTAGGGGCCTCTACAATATGGCACAGGCATGGGTCGACCCGTAAGCATTTCATGCGGTGTTAAGTGCGTGTTTCTGTTAGTTTGCATGCGATAGCTCATTAGTGCAAGAGGTAATGGATCAATCCAGTTAAGTTTAGTACTTTCACATATTTTGTTTAGTTTGGCCTTGAGGGTTCCATTCAGTCTCTCTACCATTCCTTGTGATTGTGGATGGTAAATGCACCATAGTCTCTGCTTTATTCTCAATTGTTGCAGTACTTGTTTTACAGTTTTTTGTATGAATGTCGATCCATTATCTGAACTTATTTCTGATGGTATTCCAAATCTAGGAATTACTTCTCTTGTTAGAAATTTTATTACTGTTCCTGCTCCCTGATCTGCTGATGGTACTGCCTCCACCCATCTGCTAAATCTGTCTATGACCACAAGCATGTACCTTTTGCCTTGTACTCGCTTTATCATATCCACATAGTCCATTACCAAATGCTTAAATGGTCCTTCTGGAACTGGTATATGGCCTATTGGTGTCGTTATTCCTTTTCTCACATTGTTTTTGGCACAAACTTCACATGTGGTCAGAAATTAATCTACCATTGCATGTAAATAAGGAGACCAGTATCCTTGCTTTTTCATTTTCCTTATCACTTCCCCCTTTGCGCAATGGTCAAAACCATGTGCATTGGAAATGAGAATATTCAGAAGTGAAGTTGGGGCAACAATTTGCCCTTCATGTGTAAGCCAAATATCGTGCGTGTCTTTTTTGGCCCCCCTTTGGTGCCACATTGAGTGTTCATAAGGGCCTGCTTGTTGTTGAATTCGAATAATATCGTCCAACTGAGGTTGAGGTTCTATAAGTACTACAGGTGTTAATACTGCTACCTGACACCCTGAGGCTTTTTTAGCTTCCAAATATGCTGCATTGTTTCCTTTAATGACATAATCATTTCCTTTTTTATGAGCCTGACACTTGATTATTGCTAATCTTTTTGGTAGCATCATAGCAGAAATTAAATTACATATTTGTTCAGCATGTTGGATGGGAGTTCCATCACTCTTTTTGAAACCTCTTTGTTTCCATACAGCTCCAAATAAATGACATACACCATGAGCATATGCTGAATCAGTGAAAATATTGGCTGTTTGTCCCTTTGCTACTTGACATGCAGCAGTGAGAGCTTTTAATTCTGCTAATTGAACAGAGCATGGCTGTACACAATGTTGTGATATCACGGGCACAAATTCTTCCTTGCCCTTTTTTACCACTGAATATCCTGTATGATTTCCTACATGATCTCTAAAGCTAGAACCATCCACGAAGTATGTGACTTCTGCTTCAGGGATTGGTGTAGACTCAAGATCTGGCCGTAATCTAGTAAATGTCAATGAATTTGTCACACAGTCATGGGGCTTTCCTTCAAAATTCAAAGGAATTAATTCAGCTGGATTTACTGTATGACATCGCTTTATAGTAACATCTGGATATGTAAGTAGTGATGAATAGGCTAGAATTCGGGCTTGAGTCAGAACAAATTTTCCTTGTTCTATTAACCCTCTGGGCCCTGAGGGTGTTTTGGGGCCCTGGAGAACTTTCGACATGCCCTGACATTTGTGCTTTTTTCAGTTGCTTATAAAAATATAAATGGCTAAAGTCTAATAACACTGTAAACAGCACAAACAGGGCTACAATAATATGTTAGCAGCATTTATGTACATGATTGTGTTTTTGAGAAAACAACGTTTATGCGTGGTTAGTGAAAAACTAAAATTTTGAAGTCACTGAAATAAGACCATAAAACACATACAGAACAATTGTTTACAAGACTTTTGAGAACCAGATCTTGTAGCCTAGAATTTTTACTTCACAATTATGTGAAAATCATTCCGCTTACTCATTCACAGTAAGTTTGAAGAGACTGAAAGTCAGCAGGATTCATCATCTGTGGTGCAGGTGTCTGATTAAATAAAATACAAACAACCAAAAAAAAAAAGAAAAAACATTTGTGAGCATGTTTATATCAGGAGCATATATATATATATATATATATATATATATATATATATATATATATATATATATATATATATATACAAACCCGATTCCAAAAAAGTTGGGACACTGTACAAATTTTGAATAAAAACAGAATGCAATGATGTGGAAGTTTCAAATTTCAATATTTTATTCAGAATACAACATAGATGATATATCAAATGTTTAAACTGAGAACATGTATAATTTTAAGGGAAAAATACGTTTATTTTAAATTTCATGGCATCAACACATCTCAAAAAAGCTGGGACAAGGCCATGTTTACCACTGTGTGGCATCCCCTCTTCTTTTTATAACAGTCTGCAAACGTCTGGGGACTGAGGAGACAAGTTGCTCAAGTTTAGGAATAGGAATGTTGTCCCATTCTTGTCTAATACAGGCTTCTAGTTGCTCAACTGTCTTAGGTCTTCTTTGTCGCATCTTCCTCTTTATGATGCGCCAAATGTTTTCTATGGGTGAAAGATCTGGACTGCAGGCTGGCCATTTCAGTACCCGGATCCTCCTTCTACGCAGCCATGATGTTTTAATTGATGCAGTATGTGGTCTGGCATTGTCATGTTGAAAAATACAAGGTCTTCCCTGAAAGAGACAACGTCTGGATGGGAGGATATGTTGTTCTAGAAATTGGATATACCTTTCAGCATTGATGGTGCCTTTCCAGATGTGTAAGCTGCCCATGCCACACGCACTCATGCAACCCCATACCATCAGAGATGCAGGCTTCTGAACTGAGCGCTGATAACAACTTGGGTTGTCCTTGTCCTCTTTAGTCCGGATGACATGGCGTCCCAATTTTCCAAAAAGAACTTCAAATTTTGATTCGTCTGACCACAGAACAGTTTTCGACTTTGCCACAGTCCATTTTAAATAAGCCTTGGCCCAGAGAAAACGCTTGCGCTTCTGGATCATGTTTAGATATAGCTTTTTTTTTAACCTATAGAGTTTTAGCCGGCAACGGCGAATGGCACGGTGGATTGTGTTCACCGACAATGTTTTCTGGAAGTATTCCTGAGCCCATGTTGTGATTTCCATTACAGTAGCATTCCTGTATGTGATGCAGTGCCGTCTAAGGGCCCGAAGATCACGGGCATCCAGTATGGTTTTCCGGCCTTGACCCTTACGCACAGAGATTGTTCCAGATTCTCTGAATCTTTGGATGATATTATGCACTGTAGATGATGATAACTTCAAACTCTTTGCAATTTTTCTCTGAGAAACTCCTTTCTGATATTGCTCCACTATTTTTCGCCGCAGCATTGGGGGAATTGGTGATCCTCTTGCCATCTTGACTTCTGAGAGACACTGCCACTCTGAGAGGCTCTTTTTATACCCAATCATGTTGCCAATTGACCTAATAAGTTGCAAATTGGTCCTCCAGCTGTTCCTTATATGTACATTTAACTTTTCCGGCCTCTTATTGCTACCTGTCCCAACTTTTTTGGAATGTGTAGCTCTCATGAAATCCAAAATGAGCCAATATTTGACATGACATTTCAAAATGTCTCACTTTCAACATTTGATATGTTATCTATATTCTATTGTGAATAAAATATAAGTTTATGAGATTTGTAAATTATTGCATTCCTTTTTTATTCGTAATTTTTACAGTGTCCCAACTTTTTTGGAATCGATTTTGTATATATATATATATATAGGTTTTGTAGTCATAGACTCATTCATGCTTTGTATTATCGTAAAAAAAAAGACATTTTATTTTTGAGAAACTAATTATTATTGTTTAGCATGCTATTAAAATCTATTTTTGAACAGAGTAGGCTATTAATAATAAACATGTTCTAAACATACTTAGACTTGTAGCATTCATCATGTTACAATGTACTCTCATATTACTTTTATTGTTTTATAAAAAGCATGAAATTTAAATATAATGAATTGCCCATCATATTCAAAATGTTTTACTGGATTTCAAACATTTTAGTCAGGAATTATAGTTTGGGGAAAACCCAACTATGATTTTGTAGTCATATAGCCATCCTGAACATCATGTATGATTTTATATTTTATAGAAGATATGATTTTGCAGCCATAGACTCAAGCATGCTTTGTACTATAAGAGGATGTACTTCGTAATATAAAAAATATAAAAAAGGATATTTTATATCTGATAACTAATTGTATTTAATATATTTGTGAACAGATTATTAATAATAAACATGGTCTAAACATTCTTAGATGTGTAGCATTCATCGTGTTGTAATTTGGGAACAACCCATCTAGTAATGTGTTCAAGTTTATGTCACAATAACACGTTAACTAATGCAAAACATAAACATTACTTACTCATCAGATCATCTTCTCTACTGGATGAAATATTGCTCTTCTTTTGAGGGAAATCCAGCCTTTACTCAGCGCGTCTTCTTCCAGAAACTAACAGTATAGCAGCGATGAACAGTCTCTGTGTTTATGTCGTGTCTCCACGTGCGCGCGGGTCACGTGGTTATTTACATGTGAACACGAGGGGGCGGGATCTCATTAAAAATAATGAGTTAGACGGGACAGACTGAACATCGTGTTGGTTTCATACGGATTACTTCATCACAGAATATTTGTTTTCGATATGACTTACTTCATTTGAAAGAAGACGCTTTCTATAGATATAACTCTAATGTCTGTGTGTGCAGTATTCGCTGAGTTACACTTAATTTTAGTGACGCGTTTCTGAAAACAGATCGCGGAGACGGAGAAGACAGAGAGCGCACCCTGTTTGTTTTCTTTATTCTTCAAAAGCACAAAGTTTAGTTGTTATTATGAGTGAATACAAATAAAAGCAGACCCCTTACAGATTCGAATGGTGTATTGCTCTTATCTGAACGATCACAAATGGCAGAGTAATTCAAGCTCATTTCTGCCTTATCAGGAAAATCTGCCCCAAAACGCGTATTTGCGTTTGTCGGGCTCAGAGGGTTAATTCAACAATTTTGTGATGAGTATAAATAGTTACTGGGTAGCCCATGGTTATTGTGGATGCTTTCTCATATGCATAATATACTGCAGCAAGGCCTTGTTGGTAACATGGTGGGTAACCCTGAGCTACATTGTCCAATTTTGTGCTATAGTAAGCAATAGGTTGTTTTTTCCTACCACTACAAGTTTCTTGCATCTGTTTGCAACATACAGATGAAATTGTTTAGAGTATTCTGGATTTCCCAATGCTGGGGCCTGTTACAGTTCCTGTTTTAGAGTTTCAAATGCTAGTAGTGCATCTGTGTTCCATCTTAATGGATTACCTAAATGTTGCAGTCCTGCTTGTTTCATGATTTCTCTCAATGGAGAATGGAGAATCTGTTACATTAAACCATTTTTTCACAAATTCACATTTAGGTATACTTAGAGCTGCTCCCTGTTTACCTATTATAATGTGCTGCGAAATTACTTCAATTTTTTGTCCTTCAGTTTCTTCCTGCCATTTCTTTTCCATTTTTTCATCCCTTTCAGGATCATACATCATTGTACAATGAAATTCTGATTTTGGTAACTGTGCTTTTGGAATCTGTGCCTCAATAAATTTTCCCCATTTATTAATTGTCTGTCTCACATCTTGTGCAATCTGTCCTATCCAATAAACATTTGCTTTTGGTTCTACAACTATCATTTGAGGTTCTATCCCTATTGTGTCTATATATACTCCTTCAGGAGAACACCAAATTTGTAGCCCCAATTTACATAATGCATCTCTTCCTAACAAATTAATAGGAGTCTGATTTGACACAAGAATGGGCATAGTTACACTTTTATTTTTTGTTTGTAGACACACTGGAGCTGTCATTGGAATTAGCTGCATTTGTCCCGAGAATCCTATTGTCTTTGCAAATTTTCCAGACAAGGGGAGATGTGAGGCATAATTTGAATTGACACAAGTATAAACAGCTCCTGTGTCCACCATCATTGGTGTGGTCTTTCCCTCTATTTCAATTTGAAGAATAGGTTCTTGTTCAGCTTTAGTTGTTAAAATTGGAAGCTGACTCTCCCCTCTAGGATTATCTGGGCACCCCTAATATCCTTGATTTGGACCTCCCCAAGGATTTACTGGGCCCTGTGATGGACCCTGGGTGGGCTGCTGCCAATTCTCCCCCCTTCCACCCCTAGGTGGGACAGTCAGTTTTGTTATGTCCGA
The DNA here is from genome assembly GCF_936440315.1 of Barbus barbus. NCBI lineage: Eukaryota > Metazoa > Chordata > Actinopteri > Cypriniformes > Cyprinidae > Barbus > Barbus barbus. Next base: position 2,394,125 of record NC_136731.1, on the reverse strand, counting down.
ATTGTCCACATCCCCAGCACACTCCTGGAGGACCAGTATAAGACTTGCCTCTTCCTCTCTGGGCTCTTTGTACTGGTTTTCTTTTCTATCCCATTGGCCCTTTTCTATCCCATTGGTTTCCTCATTTCCTGTTTTCCCTTCATAGTTTGCTTTCATCATTTTTAATGCTATGTGTGCCTGTTTATAACAATCTAATGGTAAATATCCTTTGTTCTTTTTATTTTGTTGCCTCTTTGGTCTTACGTCTGGTTCTTTTTGTTTGTCTTCCAATTCTACTTGTCCTTCCATTTGCATTTCCCCAGACACCTCTACAGTACCCTTAAGTATTGGGAACTGTCCCCCTGGGGGCAGATATGGGGGTGGTTTAGAATACAACTCTTCTTTTTTCTTTGTTTCTTTATCTGCCTCTTTTAGTATTTTTCTTGCCTGTTTTATACTTTTCAATGAGTTTTCTCCTTCCTTTTTGAACAAGGCTAGAACTTCCCTCTCTTTATCCCATTTTACTTCTCTTTTTTCACTCTTTTTACTGTTGCCTTTAGTTTTATGATTTTTTATCAGAGTTTCCATTTCCTCACACAATGATACATCAAATGTCCCTTCCTTTGGCCATTTTGTCATCATTTTTTTGGTTCTCAGCTGCCATTTGTTTGAGAGCTTGTGTATCAGCTCTTTACACAATGGATATTTTAATCCTAGTATTTCCACTGGAGTGGCTGCCATGATTTTTCCTATAATATGAAACTCTTATATTTAAAGCTCAATCTATATTTTATACAACAATTTAATTTATTATTATTTTTTCAAATAATATATTCTCCACCCTTCTTAAATTATTATTTGATCACTTTCTTCTATTTCCTTCAGTATCATGCGCTTTTAGGCCTGGCAAATATTATAACCCTTGCACATTTTCAATATAGAGTGACTTCATACTATAAAGTTTAATTATTCATCTTTATTTATTATTATTATAATTTTTTTTTTTTTTTTATCACTTGGTATCCAAAACTTGCCAACCTATCACTTAGACATTCTTTGTTTCTGTTCTAAAATCCTTTTATCAACAATTCATATTAGATGTTAATTATTACAATTTATTTATTTAACATAGAGAATATACCTCTATTTTATTCTATCTGAACAGCATTAGTCTCTTAAAATTTCCTAAATATTCTCCCTATCATAATCCCACAACATATCCATTCAAATGTGTATGAAAAACTACAATGCCAATCTTGATCCAATCTTTATTGAAACAATTTTCCTAGACACATTCACTCCATCTAGTCCCTTTATTCAAAGGGCTCATACACTCATCCTTTGTCCCTTTATTTATAGGGCTCATTCACTCATTCATCCCTCTCAGGTGCGGCACGAGCTGCATCCACACTCTGCCAGGCCCCACTTAAAGGACGGTCCAGGAGGGGTGCGCAGCTCCTGCCCACCTAATACGGAATTTATTTGTTGTCTCATACAACCACGGTCATTCACACAGACACTGACACAAACACCTTAAAACAGACTACACTTCACTCGTCTTGAGTGACCTTTTGGCTTTACCCTTTCACTGCTCTACTTTACAACACAGTAAAAAATAAAACCCAGCAGGAATTTTTTGCCTACCCGTACAGACCTCTATATATTTTATTTTATTATATATAGAGCGGTAACCGCAGGACTTTGCGCGCTTCCCTATACTTTATCTGCTTAACGTTTAATGTTATATCCATCAAAGGCCCACTTAACAATAAACACAGACCATTGCATGCAATGTATATCTGCTCAACGTTTACGTCATCCATCAAAGGCCCTCTTGACAGTAAACACAGATTTTTGCATATACAATCTACCTTAATTCACTGTTATCCATCAAAGGCCCTCTTAAGGTACTACCCGTGACATGTTTACTTTTTACTTTCGTTTTATCTCAGTGAAGATCGTCTAACGCAATGTACTTTGATTGGGTGATTTCTTCGTTTGAGCTTTGGATATATATGTCCGTAAGTGCCATATTTGTGTTAATACATACTGATGTCCATAAGGAGTTGTTTAATTGTTGGAATAATTGATTGATACTGCATTTATTGTGGGAAACGAATTGCTTTAATAATTAATGCTACATGCTAACGGTTTAAGGGAACATTAGGTTTCTCTTTGTTTAACACAAATGCATATATTTATAGTATATACAAGCTAAAGTAATGTTGTGAAGAAACTATGTACATTGTATTGTTTAACTGTATATGTCATAGATATAAATGTAATGCTTAAACATAATTTTCTTCTTTGTTTGTAGTTTTACAGTTGAAAATAACCAGTAAAGTCGCCAAGGTCACAAGAGTGCTTTCTGGAGTTTTCTTTGTTCGCTATCTGTTAACCCTTTGCTAAAGTGACGCAATGGTGAGAACAGAATAAGATATTAGTTTTAGCTTGTCAACGTCTCGTCTTAGTCACAGAAAAAAGGTTTGTTGACGAATATTTTTTGCCATCGTCAATGAAATTAACACTGTTTGCTTGTATGTATTTATGTAGTCTTTGATAATATCTCAAATATATATCCAAATGCAAAACATAATGGAAATAATGTAAACGATGCTTGGCTTGTAAGTTGCCCCATTAGTGGAATTGCCGCTGTAGTGGTAAGCCACTACTTGCTTCCATCTTGTTGTGGTCCCTGCCAACATAAAAACACGTGCATGTGTTGTTGTCGCCCCTGTGTGGCCGGGTAACGTCACATCCCCATAAAGTTTTCCTGTTCCCAGGTGCAGCTCCACACTTGGTGTGATTGCCATCTCATCCAGAGTCAGCACACACTCCCTTTCCATCTCTGTCAGGCCAGGTACCTTCAACATTTCAAACACCTCTCCTAATATGCCTGGCTCCATCTTTATGTGATGCAGTCTTCTTTGCAGGGTTCTGATGTCAGGAAGAGATATTTCCATGTCCTGAATTAGCCTGTAACCTGTTGAGCCTGTGGCAAAATGTAGTTTAATTGCCTTTTTAATTGTGTTGTTTTCCCATCTCATGCCCCTCTTACTCTTCCCAACGATCTTCTTTATCTGATCTTTTTCATAGCTGTTAATTTTGTTCAGGGCTCCCTCTGCTCTTAGTGACTTATTTTTTTGTATTTCTAGCTCCTCCATCATTCTTCTCACACTGACTCCTGGCTCACATGGCCCCTGCACACTAGTTCCTGGCTCACTGTCTCCTGGTATGTCCCTCTCAGTTTGCTCACAGTCTTCTCTTTCCCTTCTTTCACTTTCCTCTCTTTATCTCTGAAATGATGACATGGCATTGTTAGTGTTACAAAAATGTGGCAAGTATTATAGAACTTGGAAATGTATAAATAATGACTTCACAGTATTCATACCAAAGTTCATTTTAAGACTGTATGTGTGGTCACTGGCCATTGCATGAACTTGTACTGGAGGTTCTGTGGCACTTCTTGCTGGACCCTTCCTTCTCTTTGGCTTAGGGCGATGCAAAAATATGGTTGGAAGTTAAGTTTAATTTCCATACACATTACAGATATAACCCAATAACTGTCAATCTGTAATTATTTTATTTTTTTTACACATTTTTACTTATTTGGTTTTGGCATTATAAGAATATAATCATATTGTTACAGGTCCCTGGCTGTTGGAAGAATGTAATCAGTAAATTACAAAGTTTGCTGTTGGTCAGCTGGTCCTCTAATAAAACACTGCATTCAAAGACATTAAGACATTTTTAAAAAACAGTAATCAAAAATAAGTTGAAATAAATATACACCCAAACACCTATAATGACAATCAATCAATAAATATAAAACATAAATTCCAAACTACTGTACATGTATGTATTTGGTTGAATCCCATTTCATACAGCAGGCTGAGCTACAGGTGAGTGACACTAGCATATGATTATGACACACTGTCATCTAAACAATTAAACAGTTCAATATTACTTAATGACAAAACCTTATGATTATTTATTTATGAAGTGTTTAAAACCTAATGATTCATAATACTGTGGTCATTTCTCGCTAGGGTCATACATATTCTCTAACTTTTGATAGACTTTTCTGTGACCAAACAAATATAGAAAATATTCACAAGAAACATCAATTCTATATTAGAGAATTGTTTAGAAAATGAAAGAATATTTCTATGGGGAATATGGCTCTTTCATTTAGAGGGTGGGACTATTCCTCCATATTGCGCACTGCAGCTTCTGCCATTCATAAGTCTAGGAGTGAACCGTCTTTGTATTTCTATAGGCATTGTTTTAAATAAAACACTAAAAAAGATGAAATATTTTTATTTACCTGCATGCCATGTGATCATTAATCAACATCAAAGAAACCGTGAACATGCAAATGTATCTAGTATGATAAAACAGTGCTGTTTTACCTCACATACGCTCGACCGGAAGAAGCGGAAGCGCTCGACTGTAACCAGGTTTGCATCCAAGGATTTTTTTGCAAAAACAATATTTAGCGTTTTAAAATATTTACGATATAGCTGATGGAAATGCCAATTATCGATTAAATTTCTCGTGCTGACAAAATCTTTTTTCCGTTTAACTTCCATATTGATACTTCAAATGTTGCAAAAATTTGTTTGGAAACACTTTTTGTCGAGCGAACGGGCTTTAACCTGTTAGCCTGCACCAGAGCGACCTCGCACTGAACGCTCTTTGTTTGCATGTGTCATTGTTTTCTAATAGAATAAATGAAACGGGACAAAGTTAATCTTGTCAAACTCTATATCATTCTGAGGGTCTAAGCCTCAAGCATCGACGACAGATCGCTGTTTTTCGATGGAAAGCTTATAAGGAATGAGTGGCACAAATTTGCTACATTTGTGTAAGCAGTACACATCCAAACACGCAGAGTAAAAAAGCCGTACGTACCTTTATCATTGTAATAACGAGCCACAAACGCGTCCACTGCTGAAATCCCAGTTTAGTTAGAGAGGTAAGGGTCCACAGAAAAACATCCCAGCGAGCACTTTTAGTCCAGCGAAACAATAACGTTGTAATAAGGATGAATATTCCTTTGTTTACGTTTCATTTCTTCAGAGAGTTATTGTTCGCGTCCGTTATGGAATAAATTACGCTCAAAAACAGCGTCTTGGTGGTAAAAAAACAAAACGATTTTGTAGAATACGGTCTTACAAACATAATGAGACCGTCTACGGAAAAAAAAGTCTCAGAAAAGCGGAATATAGATTATTTGAATTTGGCGCTCCCTCCTGCCGGCAGTGACGCTTCTGTGACGCACGCTGTCATCTGAGCGGGGCATAACTTAGCGATCTGCTTTATCCATAAAAAACTGTTTTTTTTTTCTTCTACATTTTTTATATGTGTGTGTGTGTGTATTGTGTGGGGAATGTGGCCGTGTCTGCATGATTATAATCTGTATGGACGGACATCAGCGTGTTTATTAGCGACTCTATGACGGCTATCATTGTGATTCATTGATCAGCTATTATTGATTATATGGCCCATCTGTTTGATTATAATCTGAATGGAAGCACATCAGCGTGTGTTTACTGACTCTATGACCATGTCTGGCAATATCACTTCACGTCTGGCAGTGATATTTATCATTGTAATAACGAATAACGAAGAATACTTCAGTATACATACTATATACAAAGCATTTTTTTCTATTTTTTTTCCTTTTTTATTACTCAAATAATTATTTTTGTATTTTTTAGTGCTCAAATAAATCTGTCTATTATTTTATAATTGAAAAACTATGCAGGAACATGTATAATGACTAAAATAGCTTGTATAATTCTGCAATCCATTTGGTGGTTATTTTTCCTCAAACAGGGGGGTGGGGGGACTATAAATAGTTTCAGAAAAAATATTGCAGGAATCTCATTTTTCATGGTATCTTCTTCAAATTTGAAATATGAACTGATGAGACACATGGCTTTCGATCCATTACTTTTCTGGATTGCTCCAGGACTTATTTCATGTATTTGTATATGAAATAAAAAAACATTCAGTGTGGAAAAATATTTTTCAAGGCACGTCAGTGTCTATAACTTTTTATCTTTTTGAGCATTATCAACTCTGGATGATAGATAGTAAAGCCCAGAGTCTCTTCTTTCCAAAGATACCTAATTTGTTTGTGTAAGCACACTTTGTCACAAACTGTTACCATTTTAATTCAGGTAGGTTATTTTCACCTGCGAGGCCCTAAATGGGGTTGAAGGTTAAAGTGTTAACGCAAATAAATGTTGTGTCACATGACATAATTAGCCTATAAGCAGCGTCTGTGTTCATGGTGTTGCTCACGTTAAAGCACCGTTTCCCTGTAGTTCAAAAGCGCATTAAATCATATTCATATTATTCAATTGTATCTAAAATTATTTTATACATAGTAAGAAAAAGACGAGTTACCTCTCAAACATACTTATCTTAATTTGTAGGCTAGCCTACGTTTACATGATTATTAATTTTTTTTACAGTGCACTGTTCAGTGTAAATATCCTGTAGTCCGTGCCTTTCAGCTTGATCACCATAACCCCGTGATATTATGCCAAGCACATTTTGTTTTACATATTGGAACGTGTAGTACAAAAGTTTAAATTAATTTGTTTTGGCTTGTTAGCTTCTTATATTTTTATTCTTGCTTTGTTCTGAATTCTTTCTACCATTAAATTTAAATGATTTGTTGTGGAGTGAGGGAAATAAAATATTTTTTTCATGTTTCTTCAATATTTTTGGCTGACTGTATTTTATTATGACATGAACAGGCTGCGTTGTGGAGTCAGTAGGCTATGCTTAACTGTGCATGAGGCGCCGGCACGATCAGAAAGATTTCATTTGATCTGATAAAGTAGCGTTCAGGAAGGGGGATAAAATCTTGTATAAACAGGCTAAATACACTGGAAAAGGAGATCAGAGTGGCAAAGAGAAATTAATCCGATAAGCTAAGGATCCAATTCTCTTCCAGTGACTCAGCATCAGTGTGGAAAGGTCTGAAAGAGATAACCAACTACAAGACACCATCCTCCAGCACTGTGGAGAATCAACAACTGGCAGACGATTTGAATGAGTTCTATTTAGGGCTGGGTATCATTCAAAAATTTTCGATATCGATACCGATACCTTGAGTTCGATACCGGTTCCTGAACGATACTTTTTTCGATACCAGTTTTAATAAGATTACATTATCTCAAAAAACTATTTTTTTAGCTTGTTGATATTTATACAGACTCAAAGCCTCATCTCCTGAGCCACTGCACAAAGGAACAAAATATATCCAACACAATAAATAAATAAATTATTTTAATAAAGTTCAAATTGTTTTCTGTTTACACATCTGTTAGGCTACGTTTACATTAGTGTGTGTTCATTTTAAAACACAAAGCTCAGACAGAATCATCATTTCTAGGTTGTTAAAGACTTCAAGAAATTTGAAATCTTCATCCACTTTCATAAGTGGGTGTTTTATTTTCTTTCACCATATGTTTTATTGTTATTAAATTCTGGTGTAGTATGTCTAATTATTTGAATGCATAAAAACAACTTAGTTTATTTAAATTTATTCTTAAAATAGCCTTATGAAATGTTTTATTTTTCCTCAGAAATTCTGTGTTCTGTATCTGGTTTTCAAATGAAGACATAAAACATTAATTTAATTTATCTTTTTTCTATCTAAAAAAAAAAGTTTTAATAATTTGAATAGTAGCCTAGTAGTAGCAGTATGTACTGTCTGCTGAACAATATTAATATATTTCTACCGCAGTGTCTTCCAAGTTACACCGAACTTTTATTTTGACGGGTTGCCTGGAATACCTTTACAGTTCTGTGTGTAGATGATATGAGTTAGTTTTACTCGAATCAAACGGTAAAATGCTCATGAAGTGACTTTCTGAGCAGGTCTGGAGATGTTGTTCATGTCCTCATTTAGTGAGGCGTCAGACGCTGAAATGACCGCGAGCGTCACGCGTGCTTCAGTCTGTGTATAATAAACAAACCGCGCGATTTAAAGAGCAGACTGCTCCGTGCACTTTAGAAACGCTCTCGCGGATGTCAAACACTGATCAATCAGCGCGTCGCCTAGCACACCTAGTGCTGCAGGATTATTGGCTCACTGACGGTGATGAGATTAACCCCTTAGGTATCGAAATTTGGTACCGAACGACAAGACGTTTTTCGATACTCGGTGGTATCGAGGCAATTCGGTCGGTGCCTAAAAAGTATCGAACTCGATACCCAGCCCTAGTTCTATTACAGGTTTGAAAAAACACCCCATACCCGCCCTGAACACCTCTCCACACAGCCATTAACACCTTCAGCAACCCCCCTCTCCCCCACGACTGCAATTCAGATCAGTGAAGACGAGGTGTGCCAGGTCTTCTGGAAGCAGAAAAGGAAAAAAGCATAAGGCCCAGACTGTTACACCAGTCTGTCTGAAATCCTCTGCTGACCAGCTGGCCCCCATATTCACAAAGATCTTCAACAGATCACCGGAACTGTGCGAAGTCCCCTCATGCTTCAAATGCTCCACCATCATCCCCATCCCATAAAATCCAAAATTACAGGACTAAAAGACTACAGGCCTGTGGCTCTAACGTCTGTGGTGTAGGGATTCTAACCCCACATATTATCTTTATTTTAGCTTTTAGGGAATCACTCTTACGAGTCGATGGTCATATGATTAATTGCTATTAATCAGAATGTCCAACTTATACCAGGTTAACGATACCTTATTAACGACTTGTCCAGCAAGTATTAAAATCAGCACGTTTATCTTTTAACCATTGTATTTATCTCATTCGTGGCCAACGATAAAATAAACCAAATAGTTAACTTTAGTTATCAAGCTCATGAGCGTAGGTAAAACGCAATCTTTTTGGCAAATAATTATGATCTGCAAAATCACATAGCACAGACAAGAGATTTCTTAATAAAATCAAAGTTTATTTACTACTCTAACCCAATACTAACTAGACAACACAAAACAGACGATTTAAACAGACATACATACAGGTAATGAGTTGTTTTGATCTGAAGAGAGTCTTAGGTTCTAATGCTCGTTTCAACCTGAGGGAAATCACACGCCGGAACTCTTTTATCCTTACTCTTAACAAATAGATATCACCAGTTTCAGCCAATTTTGAGAGATTCTGCTTGCCTTACTGTTTCTTCAGTTGTTTCCGATCGGAAACTCAGTCTTTTTTCGGTTGAAGACGTCTCTGCTGAAAATTTGGCTCTCAGTTGAGATCAGTTCTTTCCGGGTTCGAGACGGACCGTGCGCTGATTGGCTGCTCGGTAGGTCGTGTCACGAGGGTACTCTTCAGTGGTTGGAGGGCTTCGTTCTGACTCGATGAAGCGCTCAGGAAGTTGAAGCGGTTGCAATGCTCAGCCGTGATGTTAGTGTCCAGAAGCGCTTTGCAGCGCGTGCAGAACGAGAGACGAGTGAGGCGAGCGTGAGCTCTTCCTTTTCAGTTTTCAACTCCAACCGAACTTTTCAGTTGTGCATCTGGGTTTTAACGGGCCGATTTGGGATCCGCCCACGGGCGCCTGATCCAATCGGATTCTTCCTGTAGGGCGTTTGATCCAATCGCAAGTGTTTCTGTGGGGCGGAGCCCCGCCCTGCACAGCTGCGTGTTGTGCATACCTTATCTGATTCAGTTATTTTACCACATGAAAACCTTATAAACAGCAGACTTCTATTCGTATTGTACTCATGCATTGATGAAAACAGATCATCTCCATTCACACCATAATATTCTTCATGAGATTAGCTTTCTGACGAAACCAAACACCATGTAACTTTGCATAGCCAAAAATACATATGAATACAAATGATATTACTCGGTTAAATGCGTTGATTAACCTGTTAACGTTCACCAGAGCGACGTCGCACTGAACGCTCTTTGTTTGCATGTGTCATTGTTTTCTAATAGAATAAATGAAACGGGACAAAGTTAATCTTGACAAACTATATATCATTCTGAGGGTCTAAGCCTCAAGCATCGACGACAGATCGCTGTTTTTCGATGGAAAGCTTATAAGGAATGTATTTGCTACATTTGTGTAAGCAGTACACATCCAAACACGCAGAGTAAAAAAGCAGTACGTACCTTTATCATTGTAATAACGAGCCACAAACGCGTCCACTGCTGAAATCCCAGTTTAGTTAGAGAGGTAAGGGTCCACAGAACAACATCCAGCGAGCACTTTTAGTCCAGCGAAACAATAACATTGTAATAAGGATGAATATTCCTTTGTTTGGATTGCTCCAGGACTTATTTCATGAATTTGTATATGAAATAAAAAAACATTCAGTGTGGAAAAATATTTTTCAAGGCACGTCAGTGTGTATAACTTTTTATCTTTTTTAGCATTATCAACTCTGGATGATGGATAGTAAAGCCGAGAGTGTCTTCTTTCCAAAGATACCTAATTTGTGTGTGTAGCATACTTTGTCACGAACTGTTACCATTTTAATTTAGGTAGGTTATTTTCACCTATGAGGCCCACAATGGGGCCGAAGGTTAACAGGTTAAACGATCCTGAATTCTAAATAATCACATCGAGCATGTGAACTGACATCTAGTCATCAAGTAAACTTTATACATTCTGGAAAAAGATTACCATAAGTTCAAAATAACACAACAAGCTTATAAATGTCACAAACAAAAACATTCTTCATATGAGTTATAACTATATTGTCTATAGTGTTTTGTTTTCGAGTATAATTTGTTTCAGTAGCAGAAACTAGTATAACTTTGTTCCCTTTTAAACTCGTTTCTAATTCAAAGGTGTGGTTCTCTTTGTTAGATAGCACCACAGAAAAACAGGCGCGTTTCCCCCTCCTTTGGGAGAAGCGCGAAGTCAAAAAAGTCTTCTTTTTTGAATTACGGCGCTCAACGGAGTCAGATTCAGGTGAGTCTCTGGCGCCACGTAAATTAGAATCTGGGAATATGAGTTCTGTTTTCTTTCAAAATGACAAAACGGGAATTTTCTTCGCTCGATCCTGGTTTTATGGTCTCAGGAGATAAGGGAGTTAATACCAGGAGACACCAGGCTGTCTGGCAATTGGGTATGTTTTTGAAAATAGGTGTGTGTGCTTCGGTCATGAGGGACCCAAGCCTTACAGGTGAGCGTAAACGAGAGCACATTACCCCAGTTTTAATATCTTTGCATTGGCTCACAATTCGATACAAAATTGATTTTAAAGTCCAGCTTCTAGTTTTTAAGGCTCTGAATGTGTTAACTGCTGTATATCTGTCTGACTTAGTATCTGCTCACAATCCTGGAAGGTCTCTTAGGTCTTCCAAACAGAGACTTTTAAATGTTCCTCGGGCTAAATTGAAATCAAGAGGTGACCGAGCCTTTGCTGTTGCTGCTCCGAAACTCACTGGTTTCTATTAGAACTGCCTCTACATTGAATGAGTTTACAGCCTCAACTCAAAACCCATGTTTTCTCTTTGGCCTTTAATTGTAATTAATTGTGTGGTGTCAGCTCTGTTCCGTGCTGTAATCTATGTTGTTCTGAGTATTAATGTTGTTGATTTTTTATTGATTGTGCAGCACCTTGGTCAACTATCGTTGTTTTTATTGGTGCTATATAAATAAAGTTGAGTTGAGTTGTTTTCTGTGCCTTTCCCAGAATGGATTCAGCACACCTCTTACCCAGTCTGGGATATTTGTGGTGCACACAGAACTCTTATTTGACACAGTGTTCGTGTGTTCTTCTGTTGTCTTTGACAGCTTTTAGGTGCGTTATTGACAACGCTTACCTCTGCTTACGCGTCCCCACCGCATCAGCACCGAAAACATGGGGAATTAGACAAATATAATCGCACAACCTATTCGATATTCTATTAATAAATCGACTAATCGAATATTCGAAAATTGTGACCCATCCCTATTTCAGTGCTTATCTCCATTAATGAGAGTGGAATATTTAATGTAAATGTATATATTGAAATGAGAACAGAGTTTAAAATTGTTTACTTCATTACTTTTCTCTCTCCAGGAAAAAAAGTTCATATGCATGGGTCTGAGTTTGCATACAGGTGCACACCCGTCAAGTTTGTTTTCATAAATCCCACCTTTTGCGTAGGAAGTGGCGTACGCCTCTTTCAGGGCTCAGGGTTTGTGCATACTAGAGGTCTTCACGGGTCCACTTGGATCCAAAAACCCGAATAGTAAAACCCGGTAATTAAAATGAATGTGCTTTTCCCAAATGGACCCGAATTATTTTAAACTTTCCGGATGCGTAGCCTACTTGTGCATTAATGTTAAGTTAATTTTTGAGAAACGCACATAAAAAAGGAACACGTTTGTTACCTCAGAAACCCACCTTATAGATATAAGATCCGTCAGGAAATCCACTTGTCAATGCAAGGCTTTTCTTTTTTTGTGTGCCCTTCACCGGAGATGAGGTAGCTAACGTTGTAGACAAAACTAGCAAATCCATGATTTATTAAACTATCAAGTTTATATTTCTAATCCACTGGTTACAATTGAAAGCCAAACTCAGAAATAACATGTATCAGGCAGGACAAATAGGCTAATAAGTAAATAAACTGAATGAAAGTAATGGAGCAGCGGCCGGGAATTTTCTGGACCGATGCGGAAAATGCCGTTTACGTTCGGGTCCAGTCGGGTTCGAAAATAAATGTGGTCAGGTTGGGTCGGGCTTATCTTTTTTTTTTAATTATTAATGCATGTCGGGTTCGGGTAAGAAGTGATTCGAGTCGGGCACGGGTTTTAGGACCCGAGAAGACCTCTAGTGCGTATGCCTGGACATTTAAATTAGTATCAAATGAGTGAGTTCAGCTTTGAGAATGAAAACCAACCTGTTTTTGTCTCAGTATCTTTGTTGTTTGACTCTGAATGTTTCTTCAGTCTTCATGTCTTCACTCTCCTCTTTAATAAACTCCAAGCCATAAGTATTAACTAATAAGTAATATTCACAAATTATTTAATGCTGGGACAAAATTTCAGACAGGCCGGGAGTCTCACAGTCATCCATTTAGCCTTCTCAAATCAACACGATTTGCCTAAAATAAAATCTATAGATATAAAACAGTTCAAGCATATCACAAGGTGATAAATGTTTAACCCATATCCGTGCGCTGTTAGACGGTTTGTGCGGAGAGGAGCTAAAGCATGCTTTTATATGACATGGAGGCGCGCCAGCACGCTCACTTGCATTTTTTTCTTACAGTAGAAACAAGGTAAGGAGCAGAGCTGGGTAGTAATTGATTACATGTAATCTGGATTACGTAATCAGATTCCAAAAATGAAGTACTTGTAATTAGAGTAAATTACATTTTAAAGTACTCATAATCAGACTACAGTTACATTTTTATGGATTACATGATTACATATTATTCACACAATTGCAATAAATTATTCATAAATGATTAATTCTCCCTAATTTCTCTTTTTCATCTTTTGCATTTTCCTTTCTAAAATAGCCTAGCGATTATATACATATTATATATAGTATATATAGTCCAGTTTTGTGGACATTCACACAGAGACAGCATTTGACCACTGGATTTACAAAAATAATGTCAGGTTTAAGAAGGGTTTCAACATTGCATCAACTACTGATGAACACATTCATTTTTATTTGAATATTACTCTAGGTTTTTTTTAACCGTGTGTTATTAATTAATTAAAATGCACATATTCACATTATTTCTTAGTTACATGTAATGCAGGCATTCCAAAACTTTTTGTCATCTATACCTTATTCACCGAATATATTTGCTTTAAGGTTTTAAAATAAATATTTCAATAATTAAGTATCACATTTGTATCTTCACGGTTTCTTTGATGTTGATTATTGATCACATGACATGCAGGTAAATAAAAATATTTCATCTTTTTTAGTAATTGTTTTATTTAAAACAAAGACTATAGAAATACAAAGACGGTTCACTCCTATAGGCCTACTTATGAATGGAAGAAACTGCAATGCGCAATATGTAGGAACAGTCCCACCTTCTAAATTAAAAAAGAGCCAAATTTCCCATAGAAACCTGACTAGACCAGATAATGCACATGTGCAGAATAAGCATATTATAACTCCGCATGCGCATTGGCTGGTCTAGCCTGAAAAATAAGCTTTTTAAATGTTATTTTAGCATAAGAAACAACATTCATTGGGCCATTAATTTCAGATTTTTGTTGCTGATTTGACATGTATTTTAATGGTGAGTTCAGCAAGCAGCTTTTGAGATTTCAGGATTCCCCCATTCATTAAGATTAAGAAGGCGTTGCAAATATGGCGGCCGAGTGAAGGGACTTTCCTCAAAAGGGAGTTTGTTTTAAAATTATTATTATTTTTTTTTTTATGATTTAATTAATTGTCAGCTTTTCATTAAACACACAACCCCCCTGCAGTTCCTTTACGAACTCTAGTTTGGGAAACCTTGATGTAATATAATGTTTCATGCACTTTATATTGTAAATTACAATGAATGGAACAAGTTTTCTTACTCTGCATTTTTTACATCATTATGGTACAAGATAATGCTATTTAAATCAATGTGATTAATGAGTTAAATCAAAAGTAATCTAAAAGTAATCTGATTATATTACCTAAAATGTGTAATGTAACAGATTACGTTACTGATTTTTGTCATGTAATCTGGAATAAGTAACGGATTACAATTTGTAAAGAATCTACCCAGCTCTGGTAAGGAGTAATATATAATTCTGAGCTGTAAACGGTCTACCTTTATATGTTAAATATGCTTACATTCACAAAAAAATTGTGCTTTTATAAAATGAATAGGAAAACAGAGTAGGCCTAGGCCTATGCGCTTTCTGTCTTCAGCAAGAGCGCTTCACAATTATGAACCGAAACTCAGCGAATTGACTCACAGATATGATAAATATATATACAGAAAGCTTTAAATTACTATTTTAAAACAAAATCATTCAAATCGAAAACAAAAACTCTTTCATTATGTAACCGTAAAGATGCATTTCTCTCTAATTGAAGGCACGTCCAATGAGATGGCGAGTCATTTTTTTCATCACTGTCTAAAATAGGCTATAAAAATAAGGAAAAGCCTAAAACAGGCCAGATTATAATTTAATATAATTTTTTATTATAATTTTTTTCCCTTTATCATTACCATAAATTAACCATGGTTTTGCTATGCTAACTATAGTTTAACTATACCATTTGTATAAACAAAAACAAACAAACAAAAAAAGCATCACCAAACAAATGTAAATATTAATCAAAGATAACACAAGTAAACACAACATGCAATTTTTGAATGAAGTTTTTTATTATGAAGGCAAGGCAAGTTTATTTATATAGCACATTTCATACACAGTGGTAATTCAAAGTGCTTTACATAAAAGAAAGTGAAAGACATTTAAAATCAATAAAAACATGGAAATAAAAATAATAAAAACAAAGAATTTTAAAATGATATAGAAAATGATTTAAAATAAATTTAAAGAAAATGATTATACATAAAATGTATTGCAGTCAGTTCGGACATATAGCACAGTGCTCATTCAACAAATGCACAGTTAAACAGATGAGTTTTGAGTCTTGATTTAAATGTGGCTAATGTTTTAGCACATCTGATCTCTTCTGGAAGCTGGTTCCAACTGCGGGCCGCATAATAGCTAAAAGCAGACTCCCCTTGTTTTGTGTGAACCCTTGGTATTTCTAACTGACTCGATCCTAATGATCTGAGTGGTCTGTTTGGTTTATATTCAGTGAGCATATCAGCAATATGAAGGGAAAACTAAATCCAAACCCACATGGCCCTGTGTGAAAAAGTGTTTGCCCCCCTGTTAAAACATAACTGTGGTTTATCACACCTGAGTTCAGTTTCTCTAGCCACACCAGGCCTGATTACTGCCACACCTGTTCACAATCAAGAAATCACTTAAATAGGACCTGCCTGACAAAGTGAAGTAGACCAAAAGATCCTCAAAAGCTACACATCATGTTGAGATCCAAAGAAATTCAGGAACAAATGAGAAAGAAAGTAATTGAGATCTATCAGTCTGGAAAAGGTTATAAAGCCGTTTCTAAAGCTTTGGGACTCCAGCGAACCACAGTGAGAGCTATTATCCACAAATGGAGAAAACATGCAACAGTGGTGAACCTTCCCAGGAGTGGCCAGCCGACCAAAATTACCCCAAGAGCGCAGCGACGACTCATCCAAGAGGTCACAAAAGACCCCACGACAACATCTAAAGAACTGCAGGCCGAGTATAGAGTATTTTCCCAAAAGTCTTGGGGATCATCAAGATGTTTTCTGGCAAAACTGAGACGAGCCTTTATGTTCTTTTTGCTCAGCAGCTTTGCTCAGTTTTCGTCTTGGAGCTCTGCCATGCAGGCCATTTTTGCCCAGTCTCTTTCTTATGGTGGAGTCATGAACACTGACCTTAACTGAGGCAAGTGAGGCCTGCAGTTCTTTAGATGTTGTTGTGGGGTCTTTTGTGACCTCTTGGATGAGTCGTCGCTGCGCTCTTGGGGTAATTTTGGTTGGCTGGCCACTCCTGGGAAGGTTCACCACTGTTCCATGTTTTCTCCATTTGTGGATAATGCCTCTCACTGGGGTTCGCTGGAGTCCCAAAGCTTTAGAAACGGCTTTATAACCTTTTCCAGACTGATAGATCTCAATTACTTTCTTTCTCATTTGTTCCTGAATTTCTTTGGATCTCAACATGATGTGTAGCTTTTGAGGATCTTTTGGTCTACTTCACTTTTTCACACAGGGCCATGTGGGTTTGGATTTTGTTTTCCCTTCATAAAAAAACCCTTCATTTAAAAACTGCATGTTGTGTTTACTTGTGTTATCTTTGATTAATATTTACATTTGTTTGATGATCTGAAACATTAAAGTGTGACAAACATGCAATAAAATAAAAAATCAGGAAGGGTGCCAACACTTTTTCACACCACTGTATATATACGTAACATCACTACTTTTTCAGTTCTTTGTCAGTTGTTGATTTAGCCTGTTGCTGAATGTTCTCTTGGTGTTCAGTGTTCCCAATCCTTTGTTTTATTTTGTTTGTTCATTAAATGGATTTGCATTTGGATCCTTGCCTCTCGTGTCATCTTTATCTACCGTACCTAACAATGGTTTTGTTTGTCACTTAATCTCTAGGATTGTTTTTATATATTTATATTATTATATTGTTTTTGGTATCTACTTTACCAACACTTTTTCACACCACTGTGTGTGTGTGTGTGTTTGTCTTGTAAGTATATTTCAATTCAATTCAATTTTATTTGTCACATACATAATTATACAGAGCAGTGAAATATAGGTAATTTTGAAAATATATTTTCCATCATAAACGCATTATGATGTCAGTCCTGCATATTCAGTCAGCCTAGAATCCAACAACAAACAGTGCAAAAAATTACAAATAAATAAACAACTAAAAAAAGGAAAGGAAAAAACACATTCTTTAGTAATGTCATTTCCTCCAACATTTATTTCTATTACCTTTTTCCTTTATGTAGTATTTTCAGTATTTATATTTACATTATTTTTTATTCTATTTAAATTCAATGTATTTCATTCATCTTCTCTTTAATTTAATTTAATTTTATATAATATAATTATATATTATTTTATTTTGCATCATTCATTCATTTTATTTTTTAGCCAGAATCAACCTACTCAAGGAAGTAATCACGTGGTTTTCAGGTGAATGAAGGTTCAGACGTCATAGATCATGTGCTTTTGGCAAAACAAATCAAGCTACGATATAGTGCTTCAATGTGAAATGTGTTGTTTTTTAATACAAGCTTCGGAGCTTCAGTTTTGAACGTAACATCACTACTTTTTCAGTTCTTTGTCAGTTGTTGATTTAGCCTGTTGCTGAATGTTCTCTTTGTGTTCAGTGTTCCCAATCCTGTTTTATTTTGTTTGTTCATTAAATGGATTTGCATTTGGATCCTTGCCTCTCGTGTCATCTTTATCCACTGTACCTAACAATGGTTTTGTTTGTCACTTAATCTCTAGGATTGCTTTTCAAAGATCTACTTTACCAAACAAATCTTATGTTAAATATTAGCTCGCTGGTGAATGTAAATGGTTTGATGTTCTTGATGACTATGTTTGTCCAGAAAGTCTGGTAGTGATTCACCGGAATGTGTTCTTGTCCCACTTTAGATTTCAGTCTTCTGCTTGATGAATCTGTATTATTAATGTGCCGCTGGTTTCATCCAACATGGTCATTACACAGATCCATGTTTTATGTTTCCGAGCTTATATAGGTGACCGAGCTATCAGGAGATTTTGGAGCACTTCATGCTTCCATCTGCTGAAAAGCTTTATGGAGATGAAGATTTCATTTTTCAGCACGACCTGGCACCTGCTCACAGTGCCAAAACCACTGGTAAATGGTTTACTGACCATGGTATTACTGTGCTCAATTGGCCTGCCAACTCTCCTGACCTGAACCCCATAGAGAATCTGTGGGATATTGTGAAGAGAAAGTTGAGAGACGCAAGACCCAACACTCTGGATGAGCTTAAGGCCGCTATCGAAGCATCCTGGGCCTCCATAACACCTCAGCAGTGCCACAGGCTGATTGCCTCCATGCCACGCCGCATTGAAGCAGTCATTTCTGCAAAAGGATTCCCGACCAAGTATTGAGTGCATAACTGAACATAATTATTTGAAGGTTGACTTTTTTTGTATTAAAAACACTTTTCTTTTATTGGTCGGATGAAATATGCTAATTTTTTGAGATAGGAATTTTGGGTTTTCATGAGCTGTATGCCAAAATCATCAATATTAAAACAATAAAAGGCTTGAACTACTTCAGTTGTGTTGTAATGAATCTAAAATATATGAAAGTCTAATGTTTATCAGTACATTACAGAAAATAATGAACTTTATTACAATATGCTAATTGTTTGAGAAGGACCTGTATTTAACCTGTTAACCTTCGCCCCCATTTGGGGCCTCACAGGTGAAAATAACCTACCTAAATTAAAATGGTAACAGTTCGTGACAAAGTGTGCTACACAAACAAATCTAGGCTTTACTATCTATCATCCAGACTTGATAATGTTCAAAAAGATAAAAAGTTTTAGACACTGACGTGCCTTGAAAAATATTTTTCCACACTGAATGTTTTTTTATTTCATATACAAATTCATGAAATAAGTCCTGGAGCAATCCAGAAAAGTAATGGATTGAAAGCCACGTGTCTCATGAGTTTATATTTCAAATTTGAAGAAGAAGATACCATGAAAAATGAGATTCCTGCAATATTTTTTCTGAAACTATTTATAGTCCCCCCCACCCCCCTGTTTGAGGAAAAATAACCACCAAATGGATTGCAGAATTATACAAGCTATTTTAGTCATTATACATATTCCTGCATAGTTTTTCAATTATAAAATAATACAGATTTATTTGAGCACTAAAAAATTCAAAAATAATTATTTGAGTAATAAAAAATAGAAAAAAAATGCGTTGTATATAGTATGTATACTGAAGTATTCTGATTGCCAGACATGAAGTGATATTGCCAGACATGGTCATAGAGTCAGTAAACACACGCTCATGTGCTTCCATTCAGATGATGATCATACAGATGGGCCATATAATCAATAATAGCTGATCATTGAATCACAATGATAGCCGTCATAGAGTCGGTAATAAACACGCTGATGTCCGTCCATACAGATTATAATCATGCAGATACGGCCACATTCCCCACACAATACACACACACACACATATAAAAAATGTTTATGCTTAAAATGCTTTCAGGAAGGAGCGCCAAATTCAAATAAACTATATTCTGCTTTTCTGATACTTTTTTTTCCGTGGACGGTCTCATTCTGTTTGTAAAACTGTATGTTACAACACCGTGTTGTTTTTTTTTATCACCAAGACGCTGTTTTTGAGCGTAATTTATTTCATAACGGACGCGAACAATAACTCTCCCGAAGAAATGAAATGTAAACAAAGGAATATTCATCCTTATTACAACGTTATTGTTTCGCTGGACTAAAAGTGCTCGCTGGGATGTTGTTCTGTGGACCCTTACCTCTCTAACTAAACTGGGATTTCAGCAGTGGACGCGTTTGTGGCTCGTTATTACAATGATAAAGGTACGTACTGCTTTTTTCTCTGCTTGTTTGGATGTGTACTGCTTACACAAATGTAGCAAATACATTCCTTATAAGCTTTCCATCGAAAAACAGCGATCTGTCGTCGATGCTTGAGGCTTAGACCTTCAGAATGATATATAGTTTCTCAAGATTAACGATATTCTTTCACGTTAAATTCATTCATAAACATTAAACTAGTGGGGAAGAAACCGCTTCAGTGCGCTGTCGCTCTGGTAAACGTTAACAGGTTAAAAAGGTTCAAACATTCACTGATGCTCCAGAAGGAAACACGATGTGGGGTGAAAACTTTTGAACAGGATGAAGATCTCCAAATTTGTATTATTTTGTAGATCAGAAGCAACAGAAGATACTTGCATGGTTCCCGGAAGACAAATTGAGTACAATTTACCTTGATCTTCAAATTAAAAAAGTTTTCAGCCCCCCGGCTCTTAATACATTGTGTTTCCTTCTGGAGCATCAGTGAATGTTTGAACCTTTTTTAATAGTTGTGTTCGAGTCCCTCAATTGTCCTCAGTGTGAAAAGATGCATCTCAAAATCATACAGTCACTGCTGGAAAGGATTCAAACATGCAGGAAGATGCTGGAAAACTGAAGATTCCGCAGGAGAGGGAGGATTTTTCTGAAGAACAGTGCTTAGTTTAACTGTTCAGAACAAACAAGGGAGTCATGAACAACCATCAAAAAACAGTCGTGAATCAATCCACTGCGATCTCCCTGTCGGTGATTTTCTCTTGATCGAGCTGATTAATCTCGTCCTTTTCCTCAATTGTTCCGAGTAAGAAGTAGAAGAGATAAAAGAAGCTGCCCAACTTCAAATGCCCCCGTATCCTCCAAAGCTCCACCCTTGTCCTCAGCCCTCCGTCCGCGGCAAAGTCAAAAAGCCCGCTGCCCTCCGTGGCTC
Source organism: Barbus barbus (assembly GCF_936440315.1). NCBI lineage: Eukaryota > Metazoa > Chordata > Actinopteri > Cypriniformes > Cyprinidae > Barbus > Barbus barbus. The sequence continues at coordinate 2,373,105 of NC_136731.1, read as the reverse complement.
ACTCACATCCTCGTCGAAGTCATGCCCACCGACGTCCACGGCGAATTCAAAGCTGCCGCCCTCTGCGGCGAAGTTGTTATTGTGTCCGTGGCTCTCCCAAGCCTGCCATCCACAGAGAACTCAACTTCGCCATCCGTGGCTCTCCCAAGCCTGCCATCCTCGGGGAACTCTATGCTGCCGTCCGCAGGGAACTCAACGCTGCCGTCTGCGGCCACCGCTGACTCTAGCCCAAGTGTCCGCTCCTCCAAAGCGCCCTCTAGTGTCCACTCCTCCAGAATGCCAGCCAGATCGAGCCCCTACTTTCCCCAAGGAATTTTTTTTGGGGGGGCCCCGCCCAAGCTCCCTGATCTGCCATGGCCGCCCAAACTCCCTAATCCACCATGGCCGCCCAAGCTCCCTAATCCACCATGGCCACCCAAGCTCCCTAATCCACCATGGCCCCAGATGTGCCGTGGGTATTTTCTAACTTGTAACAAACTCTACCTTTTCCTAAAATTGTTTTAACAACACTAGCTCGTCTTGACTTGTTTTACAGGAAAAAAAGCCATTGCTCATTTTAAGCTTATGTTTGATATGTGTGTGAAAAAACTTTAATAAAAACTTCCCTTCATCCCCATTTAACACTGTTTCACATTTTAAAGTTTAAAGCACAAAACAGTTTCAACGGACCACACACAAAAACACATTTCCCAAAACAGTCATAAATTCCTTTCGATCATTGGAGTGGATAACCAGATGGCCGGTTAGATGGGTGGGGGTGGATGGGAACAGGTGTCCAGTTATGGGTGGGGGTGGAATTTTTATGACCCCCCTCATTAATCAAATTTTTGACAAAAGGTTGCCTACTATCTCTCTCAGGTACAAAACAAATGTGAGGATAAATACAAAAACATCAAACAAATCAGCATTGGAAATCAGAGGATTTTCTGACTTTTCTTACTCAATCTTAGTAAGTAAATCCTTAAACAATTCGAGTAATTCTGTCAAATATACCAAATTTTAGAAATTGTTAAAAAAATAGTTTTTTTTTTTCATATTTTCTCTAATGAAAGACATATATAGCAATGAAAGCCAGAATATTAAAAGGCACAAATTAATATTTACTGAGTAATCTGCTATTTTGAAGACAGGAGTCAAAATGACCATTCTCATCTGAGGTTTGGAGCCAAATTACAGGAGGGGAAAAAAAGACTCCAGAAAGATGGTATCATAAAAAAAGGACTTTAGCAGTCCTTTTTGCATTATATGCTAATGGTTTTCCCTCTATCAAACTATTGTGCTAAAATGAGTGTCAAAAATACTGGCAAAAGAGACAAAAGAGGCAGTATGTTTACAAATATCAACAATAAGTTATTACTGTTGACTACTACAGTACTTTTTTCATGTATTTATAATGTGCTTATACTTGAAACAAGTGGGGGGAAAATCTGCAAGTGGAGAAAAATATAATTAGATTAAAGATATAGTCTCTGAAAAAAGTCTTAATATCTTCTAGATATCTAGATTTATTTTTTTACTGAAAAATAATAATAGTAATAATAAAAAAAAATGCTTATTACGAATAGCATTTCTTTTGCACTGAAAATCTGTCGACTCAAAACTCCAAAAAACCTCAGCCTATAGTGAATTAAGCCTTTATGTCAATGTTTTAGTTGACGATGCAAAGATTGCATAAAAATGGATGTAAATGCAGTATGGATGGCTCTGGCTCCTCTGGTGCATAAATGGACTAATTAGGATGTTTTCTTACACTAATGTGTTTCGTAGCATTTATTTGCTCATTCATTCATGCCTGCTAAGTCTTTTAAACTACACTAAGGTTAGAGAACACAAATAAAACTTTACAAAGCCTTTAAAAACCATAAGAGATGGAGAAGCTCTGATGTCCACAGATAAGTTGTTCAGCAATGGAAAAAGCATGATCACCTTAAAGTGTCTCAAGTGTCGATGGTAGAGTATACAGCTGCTTATTTGACGCTTATTTGTTAATCTGTCTGTGTTTTTGTTTGTCTGCGTGTTTGCACCTGATTTGGCAGGTCTGTGTAAACTGACGGGAGTTTCAGCACAAACTCCCTGAAAATATGTGCTAAACATAATGTTTTGCGCAGTTCTGCAATTCTGGCAGGTTCTTGCACAGTATGCACGAAAATAAAGATGTGCACAAAATTCACATTGATCCAATAGACATTAGGACAAGGTAAACAAATACAGTGCGAGTGTGACTGAAGGGAGGAGAGACCAGGTTGGTCATGTGATGCACATTTAAACAGATCATCCCCCATAAAACGTGCATCACTCACACTCTTCATCCTAAAGAAAGACAGATTCCTTTAATCAGCCATGAAGAAGCTCTACAAGTTCCTGTGGTTCTTACTAGGTAACGTACAACATTCACGTATCTGCTATTTTACTAGATTTACACAGATATTAACACCTGAGTTTTCTGTAATGTTTTCTTTTGTTCAGAGATGCCAACACTCATCCTTCCTGTTGAAAAAAAAACAGCATATGCTAGTTAGGTATGATTTGAGGCTGGGATGCTGGTTTGAGCTGGTTAAGCTCGTCCTTAGCTGGTCTTAAGCTGGTCGGACCAGCATAAACCAGCAAAGGACCAGCTCAAACCAGCATCCTGGCTTCAAAACATACCTAACTAGCATATGCTGTTTTTTTTTCAACAGGGCTCTAATGGGGATTTACAGCATATTATAAAGTGTTACAATTTCTGGCCAAACAAACCAAGTACATATAATATATAAATAGAACAAACAGTGCTTTATTTCCAGGTGCAATAGGTGTATTTAGCAGGAGCATTCAAGAAATTGAATGAACAAATATAAAAACAAAAAAAAGTATATAGACTGATTCCGTCAAAAGTAGTGAGTGATTTTTCTCTTTGCGTTTTGTTGTTTTATTAACGTTAAAGGAATAGTTCCCCCCAAAATAAAAATTCTGTCATATGTCTGTCAATTCTGTCATGATGTTTTATTTTTATACCATCATTTACTCAAAAGTTGTTTTAAACCTGAGTGAGTTTCTTTCTTCTGCTGAACATAAATGCTGTTGTGAAGAACGTGGAAAACCAAACAGTTGCTGGTCCACAGTGACTTCCATAGGATTTTGTCCTACTATCAAATTCAATGTGGACCCGCAACTTTTTGGTGAGCCTCATTCTTCAAAATATCTTATTTTGTGTTCAGCACAAGAAATAAATTAATACTGGTTTGGGACAACATGTGAGTGAGTAAATAATGACAGAATTCAATTGTAGGGTGAACTATCTCTTTAATGACAGTCGACAGCATGTTTAGTTCTGTCCCTTTCAGACCTGCACGCATATACAGACACACATCCATTTTTCTCTCAACAGTTTACTTTCATTTTAGACATAACTGAGTCTATATGTAAATCTTGTGTGTTTTGACAGCATTAGAGCAAAAGATAACTTACTTCAGTAATCAGGCGCTGTTTGAAAGGGTTTTAGTGCGTGATTCTGGTGTATGCTCTCAGAAAAAGCGCACGTCAGACCAGCGCGCGAATGAAACATTTAACCGGCAAATATGCAAAATAATGTACTTTTGCAATCGCTAATAAGTGCAGTGTCCTGTCAGAGTAACTCTACTGCTGTATGTCGTGTTGTACAGAATACAGAGACAGCGGCGCAGAACTGTAATTGACAGTATCGTGCTACAGAAAATATTCTATGATATTTCTTCAAAAGCAGATCGTGGAGAGATTTTATCGTCCACGATCAAAAATCGTCATATTGCACACCCCTAATTCCTTCATATTTTAATTCATATAATTTCCCTCTGTAAAACCTTTCACTGCTTTCCGCCATATTTTCAAACAAAACTATTAAACGGTAGCACTAACTGTCGGGAATGTAATCTTGTGGTCAGACTAGAGTGAGCTTGGCAACCCCTTGTAAATCTTTAGCGACCCCCAGGTTGAGAACCACTGCCCTAGAGGATGCAGCTTGAAGTTCCCTCGAAAGGGAACTCGCTTCATCTTCAGTCGTTGTTCCTCAGTAATCTTCTCCTCTGCTGCAAACTTTGTGCATCAAGACGAGTCATGACATTTTTTTTTCATACATTTTTTAGAAAATCTGGCAGGTGCTGGAGCTGCTATACAGTCGTCAACATCTGCGGACTGGTTTGCTGAAAAGGCCATTGATCGAGGTCTCCAGCAGTTTCATACGGGATGCTCCTCAACCCTTAATGAGACTAACCCGTGGTGGAGGCTGGATCTGCATGATGTCTACCGAGTTAGTAAAGTGGTCGTCACTAATAGAAAAGACTGCTGTGCTGAACAAATAAATGGAGCGGAGATTCGCATCGGAAACTCTTTGGAGAACAACAATCCCATGTGAGAAACTTGAGGCTGAAAGAGCGTGAGACGTCAAGTACAAATGTGAAGGATTAATACAGATATGACAGTATTTTTATATCCTTCATGTGTTTCTCTGTCTGTAGATGTGCTGTTATTCCTGCTATTCCAGCAGGTGAGTCCTACAGCTACTCATGTAATGGGATGGAGGGACGTTACGTGAATCTGATCATTCCTGGAGACAAGAAGATCCTCACTCTGTGTGAGGTGACGGTCTATGGAGAAGGTATACATCAGTAGTATTGGTTTATAATATATCAGATAATAATTTCTTCACATTATACATTTTTGTCAATATGACGCAGTGAGGAGCTTGGAAAGGTTTTAATAAATACAAGCTCATTTGTAGGGTGCAAACCATATTTTTATGAATTTACATATTTACAAATATATTTTTCTAGGTCCCTGTTTAAAAAGATCATTTGTAAAACTGCTGTTTCACTCCAGCAATGATTTGACCGACTCTACAATGAGAGAAAACGTTCTCAAACAGGTAAAAGTAACAAGTGATGAGAAAACAAACACTTACCACAATAGGTTTACGACAGGAGTGCTGATCACCTATTGATTATTCAGTCAAACTATTTACAGCATCAACAAATTTACAATATTCTCACATTTTAAAGAGACATGATTTTGCAAAAGTACTGTTTGGGACATGACACGAGAAAAGAGGAGAGGAAGATTTGAATGTTTTCATATTCTGATCTAATCTGGGGTGCGTTTCCCAAAAGCATAGTTAGCCAACTATGTCATTATCAGCACAGTTCAACGATTTTCCCGAAACCATAGTTCAAACGAACGTTCGCAATCAGTGTAGCAAACTTACATGGTTGGAGCTACAGCTCTCGACCTGTGGTTAGAAGCATAGTTTCTTGTTAGTAAGATATATGGCTTAAATAAATATGCTCTTGGACACAACAAGCAAGCTAACATGCAGGACTATCTGTATCTGCCATTCTATCTAAATATAAATGCATTTTAATTATGTACTTTTTAATTACGCATCCATTGTAAGCGCCGTTTTAGAAAAGTGCGCATGTGCTTAAATGCCTAAGGGAACCCCGGAGTATGACGTAAGAGGGAACCCGCGATCAATCAAACATCAAATAAAGCAAAATGACAGGGAACAAAAAAATAATAAATTAGTCAGTAGGTGCCATGTTCAATACAGTAGCATCTCTAATCAGTTAAATAGCAGAAGTTATTCCTCCACCACATGCATGTGACGTCATTAACAGTGGCCCTATGTTGCTGAACTAACGTGGTTCAGACGACGGAGATGCGCCCATGTTCAGGAAACAGTTGTGACTAGCTAGTTAGTTTCCAAAACGATGCATTGTACTATGGTGGTTAATCAGTGAGTTACGTCATTGTTCGGGAAACATAACCCAGTTTAGTATGAATGTTATTTCCAGTTGGGATCTGCTCTGGCTGATAGAGGATTCACAAACGTGACACTGAGGTGGTCTCAAACCCCTAAACAGGAAGTGATGCGGAAAGTGGACAAACGTGAGTGTGTTCTCACAGCTGTACAATAACTTATCATCATTTTATAATCATTGCTATTTGTACAGCATATGTCATATGTAATAGAATTGTTTTTTCATTTGCAGGTCGCTGTGATACAAGAAAATAATGCCCTGGAAATCAAGTGTCTTTGACTCACTAAATTCACATTCATTCAGTTTATTCATAATTTATGAAAGCCCGTTTCCACCACTGAATAAAATATAAAACAAGGTAACTGACTTTTTATCTCACAATTCTGACATAAAGTCCCTTCTGAGGGGAAAAAAGAGACTATTTTCTTACAATTGCAAGTTTATATCTCGCAATTATGACTTTATTTCTCAGAATTGTGACTTTATTTCTCAGAATTGTGACTTTATTACTCAGAATTGTGACTTTATTACTCAGAATTGTGACTTTATTTCTCAGAATTGTGACTTTATTACTCAGAATTGTGACTTTATTTCTCAGAATTGTGACTTTATTTCTCAGAATTGTGACTTTATTTCTCAGAATTGTGACTTTATTACTCAGAATTGTGACTTTATTTCTCAGAATTGTGAGAGTAGAAACTACGCTGGACAGCCGGACGACTTTTTTTTGCGATTGGTGCAAGAGGGTTTTGGCTCGCAGCACTTTGCACACTAGATGAGAAACGGCATTATAATTGCACCAAATCCTTATTAATGTACTACAGTCTAGTTTAATCCTAGTCTTTACATTTTAATATTAGAAACAGTACTAATAGCATTAGTTAGATGCCAGATATATCATGTATGTTTTAAGATATGACTTTGGATTGATTTTTAGAATAGAGATCCCGGTTCTCCCACGATTCAGAAAACAAAACATTAGCCTACATATTATTTAGTTTGGTTGTCTAATTTCCTTTCAGGTTCTGACAAAATGTTTTATTTAATGTTATAAATTAGTCTATTTAAAAATATGTATAACTTCCTATTCCAAAATGTTACTTAAATACAAGCTTTTTTAAGAGGATTAATTCTTCAGTTTCAAGGTATATCTGGAACCACAAGAAACCCAGACTCAAACTTTCGGTTTTGATGAAATTCATTCAATCCTGATCTTCCCACTCTCATACAGAATAGAGGAGTGTCGGAGTTAGGTCATTTATTTGATGACGGTCAAATGAGATCGTTTCAGGAGTTAAGATTTAATCTGCACAGTAAAGATTTTCATAAATTCTTTTAAATCCGACACTTTTTAGAGTTACAGTTAAAAGAATGTAATATACAGCTTGATCTTATTGAAATAGAAAAACATATTTTTTCTTCATTTACTCTAAAAAGAAGCTCTCTGAATTATATACAATGCTGTTTAATGTTGGTCCTTCATCCTTTGACTCTTTAAGGGTGATCTGGGAAAAGAACATAGAGTCTAGTTTTAGAAATGAGGAGTGGCTGTCTGTCTGTTCAAATATCTTCCCCAAAAGTGCTTCAATTTCGGTTCACGAACAAAATTATATATTTTTTCACAGGACTTATCTAACCCCAGTTCGCCTCCATAGAATATCTCCCAATTGATCTCAGTTATGCTTCAAATGTAAGGTAGACATTGGCACAGTGATGCATGTATTTTGGGATTGTGACAAAATTAAAATCTACTGAAAGAGATTCACTAAATGATTCAAAAGATTATTGGAAAGACTTTTGTAATGTCCCCAAATGTATACCTTCTGCACTGAACAGTGGATCTGTCTCTGGCCTGTGACAGAATCTGAACTCAACTTCTGTATATATCTGGCCAAAAAATGTACTATTATTATGGTCAACTGCTCAGATACCTTCAATCAATATGAGTCAGGCGACAACTCTTTTACCATTGGAAAAATCAACTTATGATTTACATCAAAGATCTGTGTTCTGGTGCATTTGGTCCTCTCTCGGGAACTTTCTTGAGGATACTCAGGGACTATGTCTTTCTGCTTTTGGTTTATAATTTTCGATTATTTCTGTTTTTGCTCTTATGCATTTGAATGTCTAATATGTACTAGCTGTACATGTTGTTATGAGATACCAGTACCACTGTTGTTTTATTGGAAAATTTAATAAAAAATAAAAAAAGTATTCATTTAAATAAATTCATTATGTAAAAAATGATTTGAAATAAATGAATGAAGACTTCCTCCAGAGTTTTTGAATGAATCTCTTGAATGAATAATTAAGACATTAAATACATTCAATCACTGGTCACCACCTTCTGGCATAATGTAACATATACAGTCTTTATTTGAAGCGTAACATTAGTTACAAAGGTCAGTTCCTAATTTTGACTGCAGCTATACCCGGACTATAAACTTTTATCTTAATACTTTTGTTATTATTTAATGTTTGCAACACAGATATGTAGCTGTAACAATTCAGTCCACTGAAGGCAAGTGTAGTGAGAACCCAAGTGCAGTTTATTTACAAAGTGATCCAAAATACAAACATAATCCAAACAGATGAAGACTTGACTTGAAACACACATGATTTGAAACAGACTTGACTCACCGACAGCGGGTTACAGCATCAATACACGACAAGAGACAAAGGCAATATGATATGTGATATGATCAGATCTAAATGTAATGCTGCAATCAACACTTTTAATTTCATTTTCACTTTGTTCGCGACAGTCCAATTTGGTGGCATTTTGCCTCAAGTCCCCGTTAATTTCAGACCCTGTGCCGGGGGAAGGCTATGAGATGCGTTCGGCCAGATCACTGAAAAGAGAGAACTGCCACTGCACACACACTCACACACACTCACACACTCACACACACACACACACACACACACACACACACACACACACACACACACTCTCTCACACACACACACACACACCACACTCGATCGTCAAAGTAAAAGGGTCTTATTCTCTTCTTTTAAATGAAATTAATATAAATAAATGATGTGATCACACACACGATATAAAACAAAGCAAAACATTTACACTAGTTTTAGGTGTCACTAAAAATATAAAAACGTCTTAAATTTTTCCAGGAGCGGGAAAAAGAGTTTGTCATGAAAGAAAAAGTTAGGGGTCAATTGTAATGAGGAACCAGCGATGTCAAAATAAGTAAAGGGAAATCAATTATTTAACAGGTCAAACCATAAGGGATATTGTGGACCCTGGCAAGTCCGGATATGTCAAATGTACATGTTTTATGAAAGGCTTTCCATAGACATAATGATTTTAATACTGTCTCAACCCCTTTGATTTTTTACTGTACAAACTGTACACCTATCCATCACACAAACATTTCAGCATTTTTACATTTTAGTATGTGACTTAATTATGAGGGCTCAAGAAATTTCATCATAAACCACATTTACGTTGTTATATCAGTGTAATACCCATGTCATTATACAAATTTGTGTCCCGATAAATCATATAAACAAGCACACACAGACAAACATTTCAAGCTTCAAAAGAGGTGTATCTCTATCTTAAAGAATATAGTAATAAAGAAACTATAGAATTATATATGACAGCATAGAAACATGTTACTAAAGCCAACCAAATCATTTATCATACATTTTAAACATGTATTCAACATTTATTTAAAGCTTATTGAACTTAAAAACAAACACATCATTCTCTTCTTTGAAAGAAGATGGTAATAAATAAAAAGTGATTATATGTATATAAAATACTGCATAAAAATAAACATTTACTATAGTTTTAGGTGTCAATAAGAGATGGGTGGAGTTACAGATGAGGGGTGCGTTTCCCAAAAGCAACTATCTTTACCAATAGAGCTCAATGGAACGTACCACCATAGTTAGCTAACGATGCTTTTGGGAAACGCACCCCAGATGAGCCTCTGCAGTCCATTACAGTGCATTTGTCGAGTTAGTCTGATAACCCGGCATAAATTTCGTCATAGTTTTTATCATCAGATATTAGTTTTAGCTTGTCAACGTCTCGTCTTAGTCATAGAAAAAAGGTTCGTTGACGAATATGTTTCGCCCCTGTCATATAGGATCCTTTTGAATATTGTCCTTATTATCATTCCATACCTAAGACATACAAAAGCCTTTTAAATTAAATAGGCCCAAAAAGATAGATCTAAATAAAATATAAACTGTTAAAGCGCTAAGGCATTAGAGACTGAACACAACTTTCTGTTATTCGATTAATGCAGTATTTAAGTTAAATATAGAGTAAATGTATTTAAAATCTCAAAAATAGTTAGATTAGTCATTTAGTGCAAATAAATTAAGTATAATGTCAAAATCAAGTATAATGTCAAAGTTTAACCACTAGATGTCTGTAGTACTCAGTACTTATGTCGACATTTCACACATAGTTATTTTGATTCGGTTTTGCATTTGGATATATATTTTAGATATTATTAAAGACTACATAAATACATACAAGCAAACAGTGTTAATTTCATCGACGAAGACACCTTAATAGCGATCATATCCAGATGCTAGTTGTTTTACGTCTTTCTGTAATCTATCTCTCCCTGAAGGAGGTTGAATTAACCCCATTAATTTCAGTATCTTTGGAGCATTTTCACTGGTAAGTTGATGAAATAACTGCTTTTTTAAATATTTTAATGCCTTAGCTGACCTATTGAATAGTAATTAATAGTGGAATTTTCATGTCATCTGGTTTAATAATGTTTATCGTTAGATAATAGCTAGTGAGAGTATTAGATTTGTATTATATTATTATAGATATACTAGCTACAATAACTAAACTAGTTATCATAACTGCCTGTGTGCATACGCTTGGAACAGAAGACATACTTTTAAGTTGTTATAATATAGTTATGAACCTGAAACTGTGATCTGGTAAATAGGGCAACTGTGAGTTGCAGCTGTATTTTGAATAAAGGTAAGTTTTATTATATTTGATTATAACATTACAGTTTTGGTTTGAATTCCTTCAGCTTGAGTATTATACTGTACTCTCCCTCAGGATTGTCATCATTGTGTTTATTATGAAGGGAAAACTAAATCCAAACCCACATGGCCCTGTGTGAAAAAGTGTTTGCCCCCCTGTTAAAACATAACTGTGGTTTATCACACCTGAGTTCAGTTTCTCTAGCCACACCCAGGCCTGATTACTGCCACACCTGTTCACAATCAAGAAATCACTTAAATAGGACCTGCCTGACAAAGTGAAGTAGACCAAAAGATCCTCAAAAGCTACACATCATGTTGAGATCCAAAGAAATTCAGGAACAAATGAGAAAGAAAGTAATTGAGATCTATCAGTCTGGAAAAGGTTATAAAGCCGTTTCTAAAGCTTTGGGACTCCAGCGAACCACAGTGAGAGCCATTATCCACAAATGGAGAAAACATGGAACAGTGGTGAACCTTCCCAGGAGTGGCCAGCCAACCAAAATTACCCCAAGAGCGCAGCGACGACTCATCCAAGAGGTCACAAAAGACCCCACGACAACATCTAAAGAACTGCAGGCCTCACTTGCCTCAGTTAAGGTCAGTGTTCATGACTCCACCATAAGAAAGAGACTGGGCAAAAATGGCCTGCATGGCAGAGATCCAAGACGAAAACTGCTGCTGAGCAAAAAGAACATAAAGGCTCATCTCAGTTTTGCCAGAAAACATCTTGATGATCCCCAAGACTTTTGGGAAAATACTCTGTGGACTGACAAGACAAAAGTTGAACTTTTTGGAAGGTGTATGTCCCGTTACATCTGCCGTAAAAGTAACACAGCATTTCAGAAAAAGAACATCATACCAACAGTAAAATATGGTGGTGGTAGTGTGATGGTCTGGGGCTGTTTTGCTGCTTCAGGACCTGGAAGACTTGCTGTGATAAATGGAAACATGAATTCAGCTGTCTACCAAAAAATCCTGAAGGACAATGTCCGGCCATCTGTTCGTGACCTCAAGCTGAAGAGAACTTGGGTTCTGCAGCAGGACAATGATCCAAAACACACCAGCAAATCCTGACCTGAATCCTATTGAGATGCTGTGGCATGACCTTAAAAAGGCGGTTCATGCTCGAAAACCCTCCAATGTGGCTGAATTACAACAATTCTGCCAAGATGAGTGGGCCAAAATTCCTCCACAGCGCTGTAACAGACTCATTGCAAGTTATCGCAAACGCTTGATTGCAGTTGTTGCTGCTAAGGGTGGCCCAACCAGTTATTAGGTTTAGGGGGCAAGCACTTTTTCACACAGGGCCATGTGGGTTTGGATTTTGTTTTCCCTTCATAATAAAAAACTTCATTCAAAAACTGCATGTTGTGTTTACTTGTGTTATCTTTGATTAATATTTAAATTAGTTTGATGATCTTAAACATTAAAGTGTGACAAACATGCAAAAAGAAAAAAAGAAAAAATCAGGAAGGGGGCCAACACTTTTTCACACCACTGTATATATATATATATATATAAAAAAAACTTGAATGCTAACATTTATTCTAAAATATAGCTTAAAGAACAGTTTAAAAAATATGGTCTGCTCTCCTATAAGTTCACAGGGCTGTGTGCAGTTGCAAAAGACATTGATCACATTCTGAATATTAGTCTAATGTAAAATTAGCTGTCTTACAGTTTTTGTCAGTCGCTTTGCAAATATTGAGGTTGATTTGGGAAATGCACCAAAGTATGTGCATTTCTCAAAACAATTTGTACAAACAGCACCACACAATGGATTACCTGCAAAAGCCTGTAACTTACTCAAAATCTTTAGTTCATCTCTCAAAGTTAAGTATTTATGTCCACAAACAAGATAGTCAAAATGTTTAGTCATGTCAGTATAGCAGTGCACTCTGTTAGAATGACTTGATGTAAACTATGGCAATAGTTTGGATTTAAGTAGCTGTATAGAAATCCAGAAGGCTGCATGTCTTACGTATGCCATATATCCATTTCAAATGTACACATTTACACAGTACTGTATGTGGTATATTGATTTAAAGAGACTGTTTCTAAATGTTTGAATTGAGGATACGGTTGATCTCCCAATACTTGGCTGCATGCTTCGACCCCCCTCAGCCATTGTAAGGCCATTGATAACATGGTCCACAATAGTGGCCCTATTTTCATCTGATATGCATCTGTTTTGCCTCTGTACCCTTCCACCATGCATCCTAACTCCCCTTCATCCTCTCAGCCATTGATCCTGATCGTTTCCTGGATGTTCATCCATTGTCAGAATGTGTAACTCTTGTTGTCCTCTGTCTCTATGCTTTTCAATTAAAGGTTCATGAAATGCACCTTTGAGCAATTTCAGAGAATTGGTTTATAATTGCTTGATTTACATTATTTTCATTACTTAAAGTCAAGATTCACCTGCACAATTCATGGTAAATTTAAAAGTCAAATAGAAATACTTTACAGTTTATGACAACTAGATCAATAATTTTTCATTTAAAGGCTTAAACGATGAACTAATGAATAGATCTTTTTTTTGGAATTTTGTAATCACAGATAATGAACAGAAGTTTTACACATTGGGTTGTTGGATTTTAATGTTTTATGGGAAATTTCTATAGACAAGGGTTTTTATACTGTACCATACAGACCATAACATGTAATGTATGCACTGTATACCACGGACACATTATTATACTATTCATGTGCGTCAGTTTTGGATAGAACTCTTTGGGGACCTGAGGAATGAAGGAAACTTCAATGGCAGTAATGAACACCAATGCCTCCTTCAGTTCTGCTTCCAAAATATTCTGCAGGCAGACTTGGATGATTGTGTAGAGCTTCGGAATAAACACAGAATCAGGCCCTCTAGACTTGCAATGTGTCCTGGGGGTGTACCAAATGAACTGTATCATCTACCACACAGGTGAGAAAAAACAACAACATCTGTAACAAATTATTTAATAACAGATTTAATTATAAGCATGTTTAATATACACTACTACTAAAAAAAAAAAAAAATCACATTATATAAATGTCTGCTGAATACATTTATACAGAAATGTATCTTTTTGCAGGTATGGATCAAGAGACTGTGGCTTTGCAGTTGAAGATGAGTTAAGTGCTTTTCCTGAGTCAAGGCTGACAATGCAGTTATGTGGTGACAAAAACATCCAGGAATATCTAGACTTTGCAATGGAACACAATCAGTTACAGTGGCCAGATAATTGGGAGGAAGCATTACAATTCTACTTCACAATGAAGGAAACAGCAGGCCTCTGATCACGAGTATTTGAAAAAAGACAGTAGAAACCACAAAGTGCAACCTCAGAAGAACTTATTTAAAAAAGAAAATGCAATATTGTGACATTGCAAGAAATGTGAACTGAGAATACGGAGGATGTAAAGTTTACTTAAATACATCCAAAACCTGGTGAATTCTGAATTCCAAAATCCATTCGTTTGTCTCTAAGATTGGCATTAAAGTGGCGCTGAAAGAGGGCTGGCCTACAATGTGATTTAACACATCTTTTGAAAGAAAGTGGGGCCCTGGTCCTCCATGCACTATTGATACTGCAATCATTTTCCCTGCCAAGACTGTGTTTGTTACAGATTAAACACAGGGTAACTGCACTATACACTGTATATCTATCTTAGATTTGGATTTGGTAAAATATTAATAAAATATTACAATATCTGGTTTCCTTGTTATAGTTACTGATTAAATGAAATCAGACTTCAGTATTAACTGTAATGTAATTTTGTTGCTGTGTTCATCTCCTTGCAAAAACGATTGTTTTATACACCGACATGGATAAACTATTAAAAAGGTAAGATTTCGAAACAATTTAATCTCAAATTAATCTCTCTTCTGCCTTTTGTGGTAAAAAGCCATCTAATAAGTGTTATGACTGTAACATATGGCGGCGCGATCGATCGCTGCGGCTGCTCCGGGTCCCAAAGACGGTGCTTTTATGTCGTCTGTTCGTCTCCAAATAGTGTCAGTTTACCGCTAACTCTTAAGGAAATCACCCCAGAATTCATCTATGATCGCCAAAGTCTTTTGGATATCAGCAAAGCTTATGTACACCAACTCTCGCCGGCGGCTACTGAGAAGCTACGAGGCCTTTGTTTACTGCTGGAGCCGGACCTCGAGACCGCGGCCTCGCCTACTGACGCTACCCGCACAAGGCAGCGTCGCAAGCGGTGTGAGAGAGGACGGAAGCGCGGTAAGCGCGGAGGTATACGAGCTAGGCTAAGAGCTAACCCCTCAAGACCGGCTCTTCCAACACTCATGCTCTCAAACGTCCGCTCTCTGGAAAACAAACTGGACTTAATTCAACTCGGTCGATCTACACAGCATGAGGCAAGGGACTGTTGCGTGTTTGTTTTCACCGAAACATGGCTAAACGACAACATCCCGGACTCCGCCATTCAACTGCACGGGCTATCCCACTTCCGAGCGGACAGAGATTCATCACTGTCTGGTAAGACACGCGGAGGTGGCTTGTGTGTTTATATCAACAAAGACTGGTGTAACAATGCTGCGGTATTATCAAAACACTGTTCATCGCTGGTGGAGTTTATGGTTGTGAAGTGTCGACCGTTCTATCTGCCGCGGGAGTTCACGGCTATTGTTATCGTTGCTGTTTACATCCCCCTGTGTGCAAACGCTAAGGACGCGCTTCGTGAACTGTATAGTGCCATCAGTGAACAACAAACAAAAAACCCAGACGCCTTTTTCATCATAGCCGGTGACTTCAACCACGCAAACGTAAAGACAGTTTTGCCAAAGTTCTACCAACATGTGAACTTTGCAACAAGGGAAAACAACACACTGGACTTTGTTTACACAACAGTTAAGAACGCTTACAAGGCTGAACCCCGCCCCCACCTCGGGTACTCCGACCACATCACTGTTATGCTAATCCCAGCATATAGACCACTTCTCAAACTCACCAAACCGGTTGAAAAGCAGATCACAGTATGGCCAGACAATGCCACCTCAGCACTGCAGGACTGCTTCCAGGACACAGACTGGAATATGTTTAAAGAGGCAGCCACCTACAACAACCACACAGACCTGAATGAGTACACTGAAACTGTGACTGCTTACATCAAAAAGTGCACTGATGATGTGACAGTCACCAAGACCATCACCACACGTGCAAACCAGAAGCCATGGATGACAGCAGAGGTTCGTGGGCTGCTAAAGACCAGAGATGAAGCATTCAGATCAGGAGATAAAGCAGCCCTCAAAACAGCAAGAGCCAATCTGTCCTGTGGCATCAAAAAAGCAAAACGGTCATATGCCCAAAAAATCAACAACCACTTCACAGACAGCAGAGACACACGGAGCCTGTGGCAAGCCATTCAGACCATCACAGACTACAAGCCCCCGCCACAGGCCTGTGATGAGGACACATCCCTCCCCGATGCACTCAACCACTTTTATTCACGGTTTGAAATGCAGAATGACACACCTGCACAAAAACTGCCCACACCTCCCAACGACCGGGCGCTCTGTCTGTCTCCAGCCGACGTAAGGAAGACCCTATCTAGGATTAACCCACGCAAGGCTGCGGGTCCTGACAACATACCTGGCCGTGTTCTGAGAGACTGTGCTGCACAGCTGACAGATGTCCTAACCGATATCTTCAACACCTCGCTGAGTCAGGCAGTCGTCCCCACGTGTTTCAAATCCACAACAATCATACCGGTACCAAAGAAATCACCTGTGTCCTGTCTCAATGACTACCGTCCCATAGCACTGACTCCAATCATGATGAAGTGCTTTGAGAGGCTAGTCATGCATAACATCAAAACCAGCCTCCCCAACACACTCGACCCGCTCCAGTTTGCATACCGTCCAAACCGCTCTACGGACGATGCAATTTCCTCCACCCTCCACCTGGCTCTTACCCACCTAGAAAATAAAGACTCCTATGTTAGAATGCTGTTCATTGACTTCAGCTCGGCATTCAACACAATAATCCCACAACAGCTCATAAATAAGCTAAACCTGCTGGGCCTTAACAATTCCCTCTGTAACTGGATCCTGGTCTTTCTAACTGGAAGACCTCAGTCAGTCCGTGTCGGCAACAACACCTCGAGCACTACAACACTGAGCACAGGTGCCCCACAAGGCTGTGTGCTCAGCCCGCTGCTCTTCACACTGCTGACCCACGACTGCACTGCCAAGTTCAGCTCCAACCACATCATCAAGTTTGCTGATGACACAACAGTGGTAGGTCTCATCAGCAACAACGATGAAACGCACTACAGAGAGGAAGTGGCACAGCTGGCTGAATGGTGTGGCACAAACAATCTGTCCCTCAATGTGGAGAAGACAAAGGAGGTTGTGATGGACTTCAGAAGAAACTCCGTTGACCACCCCCCACTGACCATCGACAGCTCGACTGTGGAGAGAGTCAGCAGCACTAAATTCCTGGGGGTGCACATCACAGAGGATCTCACCTGGACCACCAACACCATGTCACTCTCCAAAAAGGCACAACAGCGCCTACACCTATACCGCCGGCTGAAAAGAGCAAGTCTCCCTCCACCCATCCTCACCACATTCTACAGAGGCACCATTGAGAGTGTGCTGACCAGCTGCATCACTGTCTGGTACGGGAACTGCAGTGCTGCTGACCGCAAGACCCTCCAGCGGACAGTGAACACAGCTGCAAAGATCATCGGTGCCCCTCTCCCCTCCATCCTGGACATCTTCCTTACACGATGCTCCAGCAAAACCAACAGCATCGTGAAGGACTCCACCCATCCCTCCCACAGTCTCTTCCAGCTCCTACCATCAGGAAGACGGTACCGGAGCATCAGAGCCCGCTCCACCAGACTGCTCAACAGCTTTTTCCCCCAGGCTGTGAGAGCCCTGAACTCAAACCACCCCGCCCCCCTCTGAAACCCCATGCAAACCCCTACCTCCTGAACATGGACCACCCCCCACCCCAAACCTTACCACACCAAAGAAAAACTGTATGGAACTTTAATTATTTTTTTATTTATTTTATTCTTATTTTTCTTTACACTATGGACACTTTACACTATGGACACTCACACTCTACACTATGTGCACTATGGACACTTACACTTTACACTATGTGCACTATGGACACTTACACGCACTGCTGCGTGTGCACAATCTCACAAAAAACTCAGCAATATATGTATGTTTACATGCTCATGCACTACAAATCATCCTGCACTGTTCCCCAACCAGCTGCTGACTCAAATGTCTCTCTTTGCACATGTACAGTATTTGTGAAGCATTCGTATAGTTTGTATTTTTTATCTTCTATTTTTTAGTTTGTATAGGGTAATATTTATGTGAAGCATTCGTATAGTTGTATTTTTTATCCTTTTAGTTTGTATAGGGTAAATACTTATATATAGTATACTTATAGTTAAATCTGTTAGTCGTGTATAGGTTTATAGTGTTTTTTTTACTTCATTGTTGTAATGTCTGTATTTATGTAGCACCGTGGTCCTGCGAGACACGACATTTCATTCCACTGCATGTCCCCACATGTAGCGGAATGACAATAAAGCTCAACTTGAACTTGAACTTGAACTTGATATCCCTTAAATGTCAGTGTAGTTTGAACTTCTTCAGTAGCTAAGAAAATAACTAAGGTAATTTGATTAATATTTTGCATCCAGTTATTTAATTATGGGGGAAGTAGCCGCGTAATAAGTGGGATAATGTCCATCCAGTCGGTTGTTATCACAAAATAAAGCCCCTCAGGCTGATGCAAGAGCCCTCCGCTTCACATCAGGATCCTAATCAGTCTGTCAGGCCTTATTCTGCAGTAACACCCAGCTGGATGTACATTATCCCTTACTTATCTGGTACTCCTTTACAAAACATAAACAACTGTTCAAATTAAATACATAACAACTGAATTGTACACCAGGTAACGGCTGTTGGGTGGTCCATCAAAAATGGGACGATTCCGCAGGCAGCTCATCAGTAAAGTGAGAAGTTCCCTTCTTGGTCCACCTGTATCAAGACCCTCTTCCAATGTGCCAGCATCATCAGAGAACTTTACAAACATGCCACTGAATTCTGAGTATGAGACACAGTGAAATCCTCTGACTGCCCCATCCCACACATTGGATCTCGTTATGTTGAATCTGCTGACACGTTTTCGATCAATGGCAAGGGACAGATTTGAAATAATGTCAGGAGCTTTTAAACTGCTCTGTTCCCTAGAGAGTGTAAAAAGTACATTTAAATCAATGTAATCAGTATTTGTATAATTATATTCTCCAATCAACATACTTTTGTAGCTTACTCTAACGGTTGTGGGAGGTCAAGACAGTGTGCTGTCGTCATCATCAGATCATCTTCAGCAATCACAGGCGCATATACTTTCATGTATTCTCTACAAATAAGAAGAGATCATCATGCACAAATATCATGATACAAGTACAGACATAATATATTTAAAACACCAAACAAACCTGTAACACCGGTTCTGTAACGCAACATGGTCAGAAGTACCTGGATGGTCATCCTCCGAGTCTGAGAGCATAATCTTTAAAAAAAGTGTAAAGGGCCTCTGTGTCCCTGGAACATTAATGACTTCGGAGCCAAGTATGTAGGGTCCTTCCTCCATGTCTTTGTTGAAGTCCTTAATTTTTTTTACAGCCATCACAAGGAGATCTTTTGCCTTTATTTCCCTCGCTGTGGTTTTAAGTAACCACTCTGCAGAGAATTACACCGACATTAATCTGCAAGGGAAAAAATTTACAAAGCATCTTGTTATTTTGTTTTCGGATTTGTCATTGTGTTTTCTTATTGTTATAATGTTTTATGAATTGTTATTTAGTTTTTTAGATTTGCGTTTGTAATTTGTTATTTTGTTTTCAGAATTGTGATTCGTTTTGCACTTCTCGGCCACCGTAGATATTATTGCGTTTGTTGTTTTGAGCAGCGTGCGCTGATTCGAATCATTTTGTGAATCAAATGATTCAATTGACGCTGAGATTCAAATAGCTCTGCTTCATGATAAACTGAGCCTGTAATGTGCATACTATCCATACAAAATAAAAGTCTTGTTCTGGAAATGAACTGCAGAGCTGTCAAGAGCCCAAAGCTGATCTGATCTCCAAATTACAGGACCGGAAAGAACTTGTGCATATTTCAGACTCATAGAGTTGTACATTTGTGGTTGCATTTAATTTATTAACTGAAACTGAATCCTTATGACAATGTTTTCATATTATTCCACGTCAGTTTCTCCCCAGAACATAAAGGCAATAAATCAAATTTCAGCTTTATTTGGTTAAAATGAATTTCATTAAAGGACTGTGACTGTAAAGGTTTACACTGAAAGTGGAGTATGACTGTCTGAACTGTCAAACGTTTAGTTTAAATTATTTCTTCTAGAGCAGGGGTGTCAAACTCAATTCCTGGAGGGCCAGAGCCCTGCAGAGATTAGATGTAGCCCTACATACCTGATCCAACTACAAAGAGTCCCAAAGCTTTAGAAACGGCTTTATAACCTTTTCCAGACTGATAGATCTCCATTACTTTCTTTGTCATTTGTTCCTGAATTTCTTTGGATCTCAACATGATGTGTAGCTTTTGAGGATCTTTTGGTCTACTTCACTTCCCTTTCGAAAGCTACAATCGATGCTGCGCTGCTCAGCGCATTGGGAACGCCTTTAGTCGTGACCAGCTGTGAATATTGTGTGTAACACGTTGATAGAATTGACCCGGAGGTAATATAGCCTCGGTCGATGACGTCATCGGCGTGCGCCCGCAACACGAGGCTATAAAAAGATGAGCCACAGGTGCATCATCAGGTCTTTTGTCTTCAGACCATTCTGTGCATGTGTGCGTCGAAGAAACATTCTGGCAGGTTTGCAAATATTTTTTCTCTCATGTTACAACAAAGAGAAATGAGCCAACAAATCAGTAAGCATTGTGTTCCTCCATGCTCCCGTCCCATGTCTGAGCTGGATACACACGATTATTGTTTTGTTTGTTTGGGGGAAGAGCACGCGGTTCTGGCTATAGAGAAAGGCGGGTGCGAGCATTGTGACCAGCTCACAGTTAAGATGCTTTGCTCCCGTCTGAACTATTTCCAGTCCGCACCCGCATTACCATCGTGGGGCTCTCGTATGGATCTGCATGACGAGCAAGAGACGGGTCCGTCCCTTTCGCTTGCTGCGTCACCAGATCCTAACATCCCTTCTCGTGATCTCAAAGTGCGCTCTGGTGCTTCTTCGGTTCAGGAGGGGGATGATATATCTCTTGGTTCTTTAGATCACGAGCAGCCAGCCTCTGAGCATTTCTCTCGCGAAAAGAAATCTGTCGAGGAATTGCTAGAGGTGGTTACTCGCGCACGTGAACAAGAGACCCCCAAACGTAGTAAGCTAGAGGATAGGTTTCTGTCCGGTGGCAGGGGGGAGAGACCACAACATCAGTCTCTCCCCTTTTTCGAGGACCTCCATAATGAGCTGTCTAAGTCATGGAGTAAACCATATACTTCTCGCGTCTTTGTGCCTTCGACGTTGACTTTTTCGACTATCGTGGGAGATGCCTCGGGTTGAAGAGACGCTCGCGAGCTATCTCTCGCCCGAAGCCGCATCTTCGATAAAGAAACCTACCCTCCCCACTAAACCTTGTCGTATAACATCATCACTAGTGGGTAAAGCTTTCCAAGCTGCAGGTCAGGCTGGTGCTGCGCTGCACACTATGGCACTGTTACAGGCATACCAGGCTGACATGTTGAAGGATTTGAGTATGGGCAGTACCATCGACGAGGAGGCGTTCTCTGAGCTTCGTCGAGCCACAGATCTGTCTCTCCGTGCGACCAAGCAAACGGCCCGTGCCATCGGCCGTTCAATGAGTGCTTTAGTCAGCACGGAGAGGCACCTGTGGCTGAATTTGACAGGTATTAAAGAGAAAGATCGTTTGTTTCTGTTAGACTCCCCTGTTTCTCCCTCTGGTTTGTTTGGCGACTCCGTGAACACCGTAGTGGCCAGATTTAAAGAGGTGAAGAAACACGAAGAAGCATTCGTTCAGTTCCTTCCTCGCCGCACTCAAGGGGAGGGGCCGTCTGCCACCCAGCCCCGCGCCGGTCCTTCAAAAGCTAGGGAGTTTAAAAAGCAGAGCGTGGCGGAGCGTGCTCCCCCTCGTAGAGACTGGGGACAGGCTTGCCGCGCTCAGCAACCTCCCAAGCCAGACCTCAGGACTATTATTAACAAGAAGCGAAAGTCCTGATGGTCTGGCGCCCAATCTGGTGGGGGTAGTCCCCGCGGGATGGGGCGCGTTCAAGATCTCTTCGCCCCTTCCCGCTACCCTCACAAAACCACTCCATCCCCGCCACCTCGCGTGCTTCGGGGGGCAGCGGTTTCCAGCGAAATGTTAGATGTTCCGTTGTTTCCGGCTGTCATTCCGGACGCGGAACATCTAACATCCCCTCAAAAGGAAGTATTAAAATTAATACCACTCTCAGAGAGTCTGGCAGCGTGGAAACTTCTGCCAGGCATTTCTGCGTGGCTATTAAGCACAGTGCAGATAGGATACAGAATCCAATTTATTCGTCGTCCTCCGCGTTTCAATGGCGTGGTTTTCACTTCCGTGAAACCGGAGCTGATGCACGTACTGTCACAAGAGCAGCAAACTCCTCTGAGCAAAGAGGCCATAGAACATGTTCCTCTTCCAGAGAGAGAGTTGGGCTATTACAGCAGATACTTCCTGGTTCCCAAAAAGGGGAATCTTAGATCTTAGATCCAATCTTAGATCTTCGAGGCTTAAACCGTGCAGTCAAAGCGCTCAAGTTCAAGATGTTAACCGTCAAGACGGTCGTGGCGCAAATTCAACATCACGATTGGTTCGTCACGATCGATCTGGAGGACGCATATTTTCACATAGAAATTGTGCCACAACACAGGAAATTCCTGAGGTTCGCTTTCGGGGGCGAAGCATACCAATTTCAGGTTCTTCCATTCGGCCTAGCCTTGTCACCCCGCACATACACAAAATGCATGGATGCAGCACTGGCTCCATTACGACTCCAGGGCATTCGCATTTTGAATTACATCGACGATTGGTTAATATTAGCACAATCGCGAGAGATGGCGCTCCAACACAGAGACATCGTGTTAACTCATCTAGTTTCTCTAGGGTTGAGACTCAACACCAAGAAAAGTGTTCTTTCTCCTACCCAGAGAACGACTTATCTCGGGATCGTTTGGGATTCGATCACGATGCGGGCACAACTGTCTCCCGCTCGTATCGAGACCATTCGGCAGACCATGAGCAAAGTCAGGCTAGGTCAAGATCGCACTGTTCGTCAGTACCAAAAGATGTTAGGTTACATGGCTTCAGCATCCACGGTGATTCCTCTGGGGCTGTTGCACATGAGACCGTTTCAGTTGTGGCTGAAAGCCAGAGGATTTCATCCAAGAGCCAATCCTCAAGGGCTAATAAATGTGACGCGCCGTGGGCTTCGTACACTATCTCTGTGGCTCAGACCCCGGTTTCTCGCCTTGGGTCCCACTCTAGGGGCGCCGTGTCGTCGCAGACTACTAACGACGGACGCCTCCCTGATGGGCTGGGGAGCGGTCTTAGATGGCCGTCCAGCTCAAGGGGAATGGGAGGGCCATCAGCTCGATTGGCACATCAATTGCCTCGAGCTGATGGCCGTATTTCTGGCTCTGAAATATTTTCTCCATCCATTGAGGGGCTGTCATGTCCTAGTGCGGGTGGACAATACAGCGGCAGTCTCTTATATAAATCACCAGGGAGGTCTGCGCTCACGCAATCTGAACAGAATAGCGAGGCAGATTTTTCTCTGGGCCCAGGACAAGTTCCTGTCACTCAGGGCAGTATACATTCCAGGGCATTTGAATGTAGGAGCAGATTTACTGTCCAGGCAGACACTACCGACGGGGGAATGGAAACTCCACCCGGAAGTAGTGAAACAGATTTGGACCAAATTTTACAAAGCGGAGGTGGACCTCTTCGCCTCACAACAGACAGCGCAATGTCCCCTCTACTTCTCTCTGAGTCACCCAGCTCCACTGGGTCTGGATGCGATGGCGCACACATGGCCCAAGATGCGCCTGTATGCGTTTCCTTCAGTTTCTCTGCTCCCGGGAGTTCTAGCCAGAGTTCGCCAACAAGGGTCTTGCCTCTTGCTAATAGCGCCGCGTTGGCCGAACAGAGTGTGGTTCTCGGAGATAATATCTCTCCTCGACGGCTCGCCGTGGGCAATTCCGGAGAGGAGGGACCTTCTGTCTCAGGCGAAGGGCACGATATTCCATCCCAGGCCCGACCTGTGGAATCTTCACGTTTGGCCCCTGATGGGAACCAACTGATGTACACTGGGCTTTCGCCTGCCGTTATTGAGACCATTCTGAGTGTTAGAGCTTCCTCCACTAGACAAATTTATGCCAATAAATGGGGTGTTTTTGAAAGGTGGTGTGTTTTACACAATGTAGATGCAGTCAACTGCCAGGTTGCTTCAGTTCTGGACTTCATGCAGGAGAAATTATCAACAGGCACATGCCCTGCTACTCTTAAGGTTTATGTGGGCGCTCTTTCGGCTTGCCACGCCTTGGTAGACGGGGCGCCACTCGGGAGACATCCTCTGCTCTCTCGCTTCCTTCAGGGGCCAGGCGACTGAGGCCTCCAGTAAAAACCAAGATCCCTTCATGGGACTTAGCTACAGTTCTCGAGGGTCTGATTGAAACCCCCTTTGAACCTATAGAATCAGCGTCTGATAAACTTCTGACTCTAAAAATGGTTTTTCTCATGGCTATAACTTCCTTGAAGAGAATTGGGGATATGCAGGCTCTGTCTATCTCTCCATCCTGCTTAGACTTTGCCCCAGGTATGGTGAAAGTGATTTTGCATCCACATCCTGATTACCTGCCTAAGGTTCCATTTTCGGCTGTACATCCGGTCATTCTAGAGGCCTTCTGCCCTCCACCGTTCACAACGCCGGAGCAGGAGAAATCTCATAGACTGTGTCCAGTCCGTGCTCTTCAGGCTTACATCCACCGCACTAGCCAGTGGCGTAAGTCAGAGCAACTATTCATCTGTTATGGTGGTAGTAACAGTGGAGCAGCTGCCACCAAGCAGACCATGTCTCATTGGGTCAGGGATGCTATTGCTCTTGCTTATGAGGCGCGCGGTCAAGCTTCGCCTATAGGTCTTAGGGCTCACTCCACCAGGGGGGTCGCCTCCTCTAGTGCTTTGGCAAGGGGTGCCCCCTTACAACAGGTTTGTGATGCGGCAGGTTGGTCCTCTCCGCACACATTCATAAGATTTTATAGTTTGGATGTTCATGCCACTCCGGTCTCTCATGTCCTTGAGTCAATGTCACAACCTAATGTCTGAGGCCTTCTTGCGTTCTTGTGGGCACACCTGCACAACCGTGGGGTCCAGACATTTCCAAGCACGGCGGCGTGGGTATTCTCGTTCCCAATGCGCTGAGCAGCGCAGCATCGATTGTAGCTTTCGAAAGGGAACGTCTCCGGTTACTTAACTGTAACCTTGTTCCCTGAGAAAGCGGAACGAGATGCTGCGCTGCTTTGCCGTGCTGAAGATGTCCCAGGACTGCTCTTCAGACAAAATATCCTGATGATGCACCTGTGGCTCATCTTTTTATAGCCTCGTGTTGCGGGCGCACGCCGATGACGTCATTGACCGAGGCTATATTACCTCTGGGTCAATTCTATCGACGTGTTACACACAATATTCACAGCTGGTCACGACTAAAGGCGTTCCCAATGCGCTGAGCAGCGCAACATCTCATTCCGCTTTCTCGGGGAACAAGGTTACAGTTAAGTAACCGGAGACGTTTGTCAGGCAGGTTCTATTTAAGTGATTTCTTGATTGCGAACAGGTGTGGCAGTAATCAGGCCTGGGTGTGGCTAGAGAAACTGAACTCAGGTGTGATAAACCACAGTTAAAGTGTGACAAACATGCAATAAAATAAAAAAATCAGGAAGGGGGCCAACACTTTTTCACACCACTGTATGTGTTGAAAAGGCTAATAATAAAATGTGACATTCTGTAGTTTTGTCTCATATTCATCTTTTAATCATATTTGCAAATGTCTTGACTCCACAACCAACAGAGCAGTTTTGTCTTTACTGTTCCAATACTCATGGAGGGGACTGTATGTATGTGTGTATATATATATATATTAGTGGTGTCAAAATTAGCGCGTTAACGCATGCTATTAATTATTTTCAGATTAACGCGTTAAAAATATTTAACGCAATTAACGCAGGGGCGGGGCTAGGGTTGGCCACCCCATTCGCAACTGCTGCCTCTGTGTCTTTTTTTCTTGTAAAGGATTGTGTTTATTTAGATGCAGAATGTCTTTATGACCACATCAAACAGGAGAAGTTCCAGACGCGAGTCAAACAAGCGCGTAAAATATACTGTGCTCGTAGCGCGCACTCTTCAAATACACGCACAAAGGTGCCGGTGCGCGCTGTAGCCTATATCATTTCATATCATACAGGGAAAGAAACTACGTGCATGCAATGTCGTAGTTATGCCGTCAGTTAAGGCATGAAGTTACCAAAAAGGCGATTAAAGCTGCCTTAAACTGTGTGCATGCATGCAATATGTTATATATTAGATTAGATTAGATTAGATTCAACTTTATTGTCATTGCACATGTAAGGTACAGGGCAACGAAATGCAGTTAGCATCTAACCAGAAGTGCAATAAGCAGAGGTACAGGATATACAGTGCCTACAATATGTTACATATGTACAGGAATATACAGATAAGGCAGTAGTACTATGGACATAATTTACAAGTTTTTGAATACTATCAGTGTGATATACAGATGGGTGATATGACATACTATACAGATGGGTTGTGCAGTAAATGTATGTACAGTAGTACTATGGACATAATTTACAAGTTTTTAAATACTATCAGTATGATATACAGATGGGTGATATGAACATACTATACAGTTGGGTTGTGCAGTAAATGTATGTACACAATGAGCAAAAACTATGAAAATAATTACAAATGGATATGAATAAGCTATAAGTTAAGATATATAAACACTAGTGCAATGAACATTGAAAGTGCATAGAAATAAAAATTTACAGTACATAGTACTCAGTGTAGATTGGTTGTTTTTTTGTTTTGTTTTTTTAATCGATTTAATGATGGGGAGGGGTGAAGAGTTTGTGGTGGTGTGTGAGGGGGGTATCATTGGGCAGAGTTTAGTAGGGAAACAGCTGTAGGGAAAAAGCTGTTCCTGAGTCTTCTTGTCCTTGTTCGGAGGCTCCTGAAGCGCCTCCCAGAGGGCAGTAAGTTAAACAGTCTATGGTCAGGGTGAGAGGAGTCCTTAAGAATGCTGCGAGCTCGACGTAAACAGCGTTTTCTCTGGACGTCCTCAATGGCAGGGAGTGGTGTCCCTGTGATGCGTTGGGCGGTTTTCACCACCCTCTGTAGTGCCTTGCGGTCAGCAACTGTGCAGTTCCCATACCAGACTGTGATGCAGTTGGTCAGGATGCTTTCAATTGCACACCGGTAGAAGTTCCGCTGGATGATTGGAGACAGGTGGTTCTTCTTCAGTGTCCTAAGGAAGAAGAGGCGTTGGTGAGCCTTCTTGACTAGGCTGGATGTGTTGGTGGTCCAGGTCAGGTCCTCCGAGATGTGGGTTCCCAGGAACTTGAAGCTGGAGACACGTTCAACAACCATCCCGTTAATGTGGATGGGGTCATGCGTTCCACTTTTCTTCTTCCTGAAGTCCACAATGAGTTCCTTTGTCTTGCTGGTGTTGAGGAGCAGGCTATTGTCAGCACACCATGCAGCCAGGTGCTGTACCTCCTCCCTGTAGGCAGTCTCATCGTTGTCTTTGATGAGGCCAATCACTGTGGTGTCGTCAGCAAACTTGATGATGGAGTTGGATCCATGCACAGGCCTGCAGTCATGGGTGTAGAGGGAGTAGAGAAATGGGCTCAGCACACAGCCCTGTGGTACGCCGGTGTTGAGTGTGATGGTGGTGGAGCAGGTGAGGCCTGACCTAACATGCTGAGGTCTGTTGGTCAGAAAGTCCATAATCCAGCTGCAAAGGGAGGTGTTAACACCCAAGTCTCCAAGTTTAGTGGTCAGCTTGGAGGGAATGACGGTGTTGAATGCTGAGCTGAAATCAACAAATAATATCCGTGCATATGTGTTGTTATTATCCAGGTGTGTGAGTACCGAGTGCAGTACTGTGCCTACTGCGTCCTCAGTGCTTCTATTGCTTCTATAGGCAAATTGGTGTGGGTCCAGTGTGGGTGGGAGGCAGTTCTTGAGGTGTGCCAGGACCAGTCGCTCAAAGCACTTCATAACAATGGGTGTGAGTGCTACGGGGCGGTAGTCATTCAGGCACGTTGGGGAGGAGTGTTTCGGCACTGGCACAATGGATGTCGACTTAAAGCATGTTGGCACCATTGCTTGGGTGAGTGACAGGTTGAAAATGTCTGTGAAGACCCCTGCGAGCTGCTCTGCACATGTCCTGAGCACACGTCCAGGAATGCCGTCGGGGCCAGCAGCCTTGTATGCGTTGATCCGGCTCAATGCTGTGCAGACATCTGTGGAGGTGAGTTTGAGGGTCTGATGGTCTTCTGAGAGTGTGATCTTGGTGGCTGTCTCCTTGTTGTTGTTGTCAAAGCGAGCATAAAAGTCATTTAGCTCGTTAAGGAAGGAGACGTCTGTGACCGTTGGAGTGGAGTTGCATGGCTTGTAGTCACTGATGACCTGGATGCCCTGCCACATGCGCCGGGGGTCAGAGTTGGAAAAATGCTCCTCTACCTTTAGCTTGTAGCAGTGCTTGGCCTTCTTGATGCCCCTTTTCAGGTTAGCCCTGGATATGCTGTAGGCCTGAACGTCATCTGATCTGAAAGCAGTGTTGCGGGCTTTCAGCAAGAGCCGCACTTCCTTGTTCATCCATGGCTTCTGATTAGGGTACGTTGTGATCTGTTTCTCTGTTGTGACACTGTCAATGGAGGTATTGATGTAGTCCAGTACAGAGGTGGTATAGATATCAATGTCTGTGTGAGAGCCACTGGCAGCCTGAGAAGCAAACATACTCCAGTCCGTGTGTTGAAACTTGTCCTGAAGTACAGACTCTGCTCCCATTGGCCACACTTTGATGGTCTTCACTGATGGCTTCACACGGTTGATGAGGGGTGAATACTTGGGGGTGAGAAACAAAGAAAGGTGATCAGACTGTCCGAGGTGGGGGAGGGGAGTCGCGATGTAAGCTCCAGCGATGTTTGTGTAAACATGATCCAAAGTTTTTTCTCCTCTAGTGTGGCAGGAGACATGCTGATGGAATTTGGGGAGCACTGTCTTTAAGTTGGAGTGATTAAAATCACCCGCAACAATAAATGCAGCTTCCGGGTGTACAGTCTGTTGTTTACTAATGGCCGCATGCAGTTCGTTCATAGCAAGCTTGGCATTAGCATCCGGGGGAATATAGGCTGCAGTTATGATGGTGGAAGTGAACTCCCGCGGCAGATAGAAAGGTCTACACTTCACCATGAGAAACTCTAGGTTAGGCGAGCAGTGTTTTCCAACAATGTCAGAGTTCGTACACCAAGCTTTGTTTACATAAATGCACAATCCTCCGCCTCTGGTCTTGCCGGAGTCATCTGCCGTTCTATCTGCTCGGAGCGTGTAGCGTCCGGTTAGATCAATAGCATTATTGGGTATGTCGCTATGTAGCCATGTTTCTGTGAAAACCATGACATTGCAGTCCAAAAGTTTCTTACTATGGGTGATGCGAAGTCGTATCTCATCCATTTTGTTCACCAATGACCGCACATTAGCGAGGAAAATGCTGGGTAAAGAGAGCCGGTGCGGTGTTAGCTTTAGCTTAGCTCTTAGTCCTCCACGCTTCCCCCGCCTTTGTTTACGATCTCGGCGCCGCCTGTGAGCACTTCCGCCCGGCCGAGCAGAGTGCGTTGCCTCGGGTGTTCTGGAGATCTCCGGGATGAGTCGATGATTGGTTATAAGATTGTTGGAAAAGAGCAGACCGATATCCAAAAGCTCCTGTCGGGTGTATGATGTTAAGGCAAAGCTGTTCAGTGAGAACAGACCCGAGATGAGCAGGAAAAATACTGCAAAATTGCAAAAACTGGTGAGACGCTGAGCCTCGCGATGTGTTCGCGCCGCCATCTTGGTCATTTATGCGTCACATTTAAGTACATGTCTCTGAAATGGTTTTAAAAACTGTCCTGAGGCACCCTAGCACTGTCTCCCTCATCTAAAATACCCAATTCAACTCATCCGCTCATTAGTTGAGACTTTCAGACCTGAAGTGAGTCAGAAAATGTAAAGAGATTTGTGAGAAAATAAGATGCATGTCAGATCCCCATCACCTTCAGCAGCAGCAGCTTTTAAAGCAATAGCAGGCAAATAAATTAATAACCAGCTGCTGTGATGTCTATTAATCCAAGAACAAAAGAAAAAAGAGGAAATCAATAACTTTAATAGTTTTAAGGGTTTCATCTATATTTAATTTAGAATTTAGTGTTTGGTAAGTATTCATTTTCTGTATATTTCTGCTGAAGGGCACAGCTAGCTAAATATGTCATTTATTATAATGGGTTCATGTGAAGATTGTTTTAAGTTCACTTAAATTAGACGTTAAGTCTAATAAATGTTAAAATTGATAGCTGTCAATTATACTGTAATGCTGAATGGCTACAGTCAATGGTTAAATATTCAGGGGGCAAAACAAAAATTTTTATAGAGACATCAGTAGTATTGATATCAGTGATTCTGACCTTCAATCATAAAAAAGATACCATTAAATAAATATAAAAAATATACTGTCTTTATGTTGTTTGTACATTGTACATTTGAAGATTTATTTAAAAACTGGGGTTAAGCGTGATTAATCACGATTAATTTGAGAAAAATGTGTGATTAATTAGTTAATTTTTTTAATCGATTGACAGCACTAATATATATATATATATATATATATAGGGTTTGAAATTAACACCTGCCAAATGCGGGTAAAAATCAGCTGTGTCGAGTAACGCTGTCAAATCACTAGATAATTTGGCGGGTTACTTTTCGTAAGTTATGTTCACTCATTAACTTCTTGGAGAAGTTCATGCAAGCCAAATCTGCCAGGTTTAGCGCGGATACTAAACTCGTGAGACATCATGACATTATCAAGTATATTGCAAAAACCAAACAGACCTACAGGGTGCACGCATACACGACTATCTGATGAAGTCTGGTTAGGCTAACTTAGTGCGCATGCGCATTTAGAGTGTGTTATTTTAATCAAAGTGGAGCTGACATTTTGAATGTTCTTCAGTCATCAGTAATGTTGACATTCAAACACATTACAAAGCTCGGAAGAGCCAGGATATTATTAAATGCAATTCAGATTGTGTTCAACTGAAGAAAGGAAGTCATACACATCTAGGTTGGCTTGTTGGTGAGTAAATAATTCATTTAATTTGATGACTTCTGTTAATTGGTGAAAAGCACTCAAAAGGGGAAATGTTTGTTTTACAGGAACCCAAAGGTCCTACACCAACCGTAGTGTTCAACGGCTCTCCTGATCCCCTGTAGTGTCAGCATTATAATGAACATTATAAGAGAAGCAGACATTGACATGACACAGGCTGTGGAATGCCTGTTTGCAGTATTTTTTTTCTCCAATGTGCAAAACCCAGTTGCCATTAAGAATACAATGACTTTTATTCAAAATATATATACTTTTTTAATTTGATGATCAAGGTGAATTGTACTCAATTTGTTTTCTGGGAAACATGCAAGTATCTTCTGTTGCTTCCGAAGGGCAGTACTAAATGGGGGGGGGGGGGGGATGAATTTGGACATCTTCATCCTGTTCAAAAGTTTTCACCCCACATCATGTTTCCTTCTGAAGTAGATTTTTAAAAAATAAACTGTAAAAAAAATTTCCTAGAGATTACTTACTTTTACTTTTTACTTCTAGTCAATTAGCAGACCCTTTTATCCAAAGCGACTTACAAATAAGAAAAAGTAACTAAAACTAAAAGTTAACCCTCTGTAAATACTCTATACACACCCATTTAAGAAAATACAGAAATTCAATAAAATTGACAAATGCATACAACAACATTTCAATAGTAAACATAAAAAGGGAAAAAAAATAAAAATAAAAAGCGATACTTATATCCTTTTCCAGTGTCCTAGCCCGGTAGAGTCGCACGGTAGAGTCGATGGTCTTTACACTCTTTGGTCTTCACACTAAGACGGCTTCACACGAGGGCTGCCGCGGTATAATAACCTTTTTTATACCTATCTAACAAATCACTACTAGAATTCAGCTGAACCCACTTTCCTATTAAT
Organism: Barbus barbus; assembly: GCF_936440315.1. Lineage (NCBI taxonomy): Eukaryota > Metazoa > Chordata > Actinopteri > Cypriniformes > Cyprinidae > Barbus > Barbus barbus. The sequence continues at coordinate 2,340,972 of NC_136731.1, read as the reverse complement.
CACTAAAAATGGCCAAGCAAGTGCACACACTGACAAGATACGCGTTACAGTATGAGACCAAACACGATTTCAGCAACTCTCAACACAGTAAACAAAATAAGCCTAATAAGATTAAGTGACAAACAAAACGTCTCGGTTACTGATGTAACCCTCGTTCCCTGAAGGAGGGAACGGGAGACGTAACGTCGACGTGACGACGTAATTGGGATCACTTCAGAGAGCCCTATCAACTTCGAGTATCTACAGAACAAGCCAATGAACGTTGGCGTGCGTGAACGCGTCACGCGCCCCCGCCCCGCGGGTATAAACAGGAAGCGGGCGCACGCACACATTGTTTTTCGCTGAGGAGCCGAGATTTGTGACGGCCATGCAGCGATGGTCAGCAACAGTGGCGACGGGACGTTACGTCTCCCGTTCCCTCCTTCAGGGAACGAGGGTTACATCAGTAACCGAGACGTCCCCTTTCAGTCGCTCACGTTCGACGTAACGTCGACGTGACGACGTAATTGGGATCCCATGGAAAACGCCACGGTTGCTGCCACATCCAGCGCCCTACGCAGGACTCTCAGCCCCCCAACTGCTGGGGCGGAAGACCTGCGTAGAGGGGGGTTCAACTGCTGTTCCATTACACCCCACACAGTGAACTCTTAACCTGTTAACCTTCACCCCCATTTGTGGCCTCGCAGGTGAAAATAACCTACCTAAATTAAAATGGTAACAGTTTGTGACAAAGTGTGCTTACACAAACAAATTAGGTATCTTTGGAAAGAAGAGACTCTGGGCTTTACTATCTATCATCCAGAGTTGATAATGCTCAAAAAGATAAAATGTTATAGGCACTGACGTGCCTTGAAAAATATTTTTCCACACTTTTTTTATTTCATATACACATACATGAAATAAGTCCTGGAGCAATCCAGAAAAGTAATGGATCGAAAGCCATGTGTCTCATGAGTTCATATTTCAAATTTGAAGAAGATACCATGAAAAATGAGATTCCTGCAATATTTTTTCTGAAACTATTTATAGTCCCCCCACCCCCCTGTTTGAGGAAAAATAACCACCAAATGGATTGCAGAATTATACAAGCTATTTTAGTCATTATACATGTTCCTGTAAATAATAAATAAATAATAGACAGATTTATTTGAGCACTAAAAAATACAAAAATAATTATTTGAGTAATAAAAAAGGAAAAAAAATAGAAAAAAAATGCTTTGTATATAGTATGTATACTGAAGTATTCTTCGTTATTCGTTATTACAATGATAAATATCACTGCCAGACGTGAAGTGATATTGCCAGACATGGTCATAGAGTCAGTAAACACACGCTGATGTGCTTCCATTCAGATGATAATCATACAGATGGGCCATATAATCAATAATAGCTGATCAATGAATCACAATGATAGCCGTCATAGAGTCGCTAATAAACACGCTGATGTGCGTCCATACATATTATAATCATGCAGACACGGCCACATTCCCCACACAATACACACACACACACATATAAAAAATGTAGAAGAAACAAAAAAACAGTTTTTTATGGATAAAGCAGATCGCTAAGTTACGCCCCGCTCAGATGACAGTTGCGTCACTGCCGGCAGGAGGGAGCGCCAAATTCAAATAATCTATATTCCGCTTTTCTGAGACTTTTTTTTCCGTAGACGGTCTCATTATGTTTGTAAAACCGTATGCTGCAACACCGTGTTGTTTTTTTACCACCAAGACGCTGTTTTTGAGCGTAATTTATTCCATAACGGACGCGAGGCGCCGTGTGCCAGCGCCCAGGAAGAAGCGACACCCCTAGTGGAGTGGGCTTTCAACCCAGGCGGGCAGGGCACGCCTTGGACTTCGTAAGCCAAGGCGATGGCATCCACTATCCAGTGGGCCATCCTCTGCTTGGAGACAGCCTTCCCCTTCTGCTGGCCTCCGTGACCGATGAAGAGCTGATCTGAGAACCTTGGGCACGTATCCGGGCCGGGGTCTCAGGATGACGTGAGAGTTATCCGGCCGAATTCTAGGCACGATTCGTCGACCGAAAAAGCATGCAGGTCCCCTACCCTCTTGATAGAGGCCAATGCAACCAGGAGTACTGTCTTACAGGACAGAATTTTTAACTCAGCTGACTGCAGAGGTTCAAGGGGTGGTCTCTGAAGTGCCGAAAGGACCAGAGACAAATCCCAAGAGGGTATAGAGAGTGGGCGAGGAGGATTCAGTCTCCTCACTCCCCTCAGGAACCTGACGATCAGGTCGTGCTTCCCAAAAGACTTACCATCAACCGCATCGTGATGTGCAGCAATAGCGGCAACATACACTTTAAGGGTGGAGGGAGACAGCCTTCGCTCCAGCCCATCTTGCAGGAAGGAAAGCACGGCTCTGATGAGAGGAGCACCAGTCAACGAACAGGTTCCACTTCAACGCATAGAGGCGCCTCGTAGAGGGGGCTCTAGCGGAAGTGATGGTGTCAACTACCGCAGGGGGTAAGTCACCTAGAACCTCCGCGTCCCGTCCAGGGGCCAGACATGGAGTTTCCAGAGGTCTGGGCGCGGGTGCAGGGTGCCCCGTCTCTGAGAGAGCATCTCAGAGGAATGGGCCAGAGAGGGGCTGTCGCGAGGAGCACTAGTTCCGGGAACCAGGTCCGGTTGGGCCAATACGGCGCAACTAGCAAGACCTGTTCCTCGTCCTCCCTGACTTTGCACAAGGCCTGTGCAAGAAGGCTCACTGGGGGGAACGCATACTTGCGTAGGCCCCGGGGCCAGCTGTGTGCCAGAGCATCCGTGCCGAGGGTCCCCTCGGTCAGAGAATAAAACAACTGGCAATGACACGTGTCCGGGGTGGCAAACAGATCTACCTGTGCGGTCCCGAAGTGCCTGAACATCAGCTGGACCACCTGGGGATGGAGTCGCCATTCTCCCGGTAGCACCTGCTGCCGTGAGAGCTCGTCAGCTGCACGGTTGAGCAGGCCCGGAATAAAAACGGCACGAAGCGACCTCAGATGCTTCTGACTCCAGAGGAGGAGATGGCGGGCGAGTTGTGACATGCGGCGGGAGAGTAGACCACCTTGGCGGTTGATGTACGCAACGGTCGCAGTGCTGTCCAAACGGACTAGTACGTGCTTGCCTAGTAGCAGCGGTTGAAGCGGCTCAGCGCAAGACGTACTGCTAACAACTCGAGGCAGTTGATGTGCCAATGCAGTTGAGGTCCCGTCCACAGACCTGAAGCTGCATGCCCGTCGAACGTGGCCCCCCAGCCGGTGGCAGAGGCATCCGTGGAGACCACAGAGTGCCTGGACACTTGTTCCAGGGGAACCTACCCGCAGGAACGAAGGGTCCGACCACAAGCTGAGAGTTTGGCGACAGTGCGGAGTCACTTGAACCCGGCACGAGCCGCTCTGCCACGCCCACCTCGGGACTCGATCGTGGAGCCAGTGTTGGAGCGGCCTCATATGAAGCAATCCGAGCGGCGTAACCGCGGCTACAGATGCCATATGCCCCAGGAGCCTCTGAAAGAGTTTCAGTGGCCAGCCCGAAGGGGGTCGATCGCTGCAACCAATCCTGGGGACGGATGCATTTGAAAATGCGTTTCTGCGTAAGCATCTTGAACGGTAGCCTGTGAAGGGACCGGTTCAGGACGCGCAGGTCCAAGATTGGCCGTAACCCACCACCTTTCTTGGGTACAATGAAGTACGGGCTGTAGAAGCCAGTCTTCATATCGGCTGGAGGGACCGGCTCGATCGCGTCCTTCGCCAGTAGGACTGCGATCTCTGCCCTGAGCACAGGGGCACTGTCTGCCAGAACACAGGTGAACAGAATGCCCCTGAAAGCAGGGGGGCGCCGGGCGAACTGAACGCATATCCGAGTCTGATGGTACGGATGAGCCAGCGAGATGGGCTGGGAAGCGCTAACCACGCTCCCAGAGACCGAGCAAGCGGGACCAAGGGCACCACAGACGTACCCGGGGTGGGGCAGCGCGGCGGAATGCAGGGACCCGACTCGGACGGCACAGCGGCCCGAAGTGGGGTCTGAGTGTGTGGTGCAGCACATACCTGTTTCCGTCGAAGGGCAGAGAGAGTGTGCGGAGGTGTCAGTGCATCCAGGACACAGCCACTGCTGCCCGCTGGCGATGGAAGAGGGGCTCGGGAGTGACAAGGCATGGTGGCGTCGTTGACTGCCAAGCGCGCCCTCTTGGGGCCCAGAGGTTTCAGAAATTGCTCTTTCTTTGAAAATGTGGGTACCAAAAGGAAAAGGAAACAAAAGATTCTCCACCCGGCCCTCCACCGGGGGAAGGAGTGGCGCCTTCGCCATCTCCTGAAGAGCAACTTGATCCACCTCTGGGCCGCCCGTCTCAGGGTCGTTTGCACCGTCGCTTGCCTCCTGGTTTGGCAGCGGCCTGGACGGGCGGGGTCGGCTTCCTACGGCTTGCTCCGCGCTGAGGCCTGGATGGTTGCTGCTGCTGGGGCTTAGCGGGAGCGGAGGACGCCGCAGAAGGCCGACCTCGGCGACGAGTAGACGGAGGATCTGCGGCCGGCGGACGGGTGGAAGCAGCAGCGGTCCGCCGGGGCAGGATGTGCCGGATGGCCTCCGTCTGCTTCTGTGCGGCCGAGAACTGCTGGGCAAAGCTCTCGACCGCGTCGCCGAACAACCCAACCTGGGAAAGAGGGGCATCCAGGAACCGATATTTATCGGCGTCCCTCATATCCGCCAGGTTGAGCCAAAGGTGGCGCTCCTGGACCACCAAGGTGGACATCGCCTGACCGACTGAACGTGCAGTTTCCTTCGTCGCCCGGAGGGCGAGGTCGGTTGCCACACGGAGCTCCCAAAGGAACGCAGCCGAGTCATCATCTCCAGAGGACTGAAGCTCCCCCTCCGATGCTGCGATCGACATCTGGTCGTCAGGAGGAGCCCCAAAGGAAACGGCCGGTCATTCTGGAGAAGGACCAAGACGCTCGCTAAGGGACTCCAACGGCAGCAGCGCTTGTGAGGCACGAGGGGCCCGCGGAGGTTGACTCGACGGTGAAGCCCTCACGGTAATCCTCAGATCACCCTGGTCATGCACCGAAGTAGGTCTATACTGCGGGGCAGAATAAACACTAGATCGGGGCATAGGCGAGGGGGCTGCACCTCCCTTGAGGTAAGCGAGTCTCGATCTAAGCGCTGAGATAGTCATATTCCCGCAATGGGAACACGAACTATCCACAAAAGCCGCCTCAGCGTGTTGAATGCCCAAACACGAGAGGCAACTACTGTGGCCATCTGCTGGCGCCAGGGAATGACTGCATCCAGAAACGCACAAGCGGAATGACATCTTGAAAAAGACGCAGCGTCACGCTTGTGTTGCTCTTTTAGTGAAAACAAAAAAACAGAAAAATAACTCTCTCAGTGCTGAGGCACCCAGGGGTAGCCGCGGTGTGAATGAACACACGGGGAACGCCCACCGAGCCGACACACACACACACACACACAGACACAGAACAATAGTGCTGTGAAAACAGCAGTTGTGAGCTGCAATGCTCGCGGCCACCGCTGATCGCGCCATCACACCAACACAGGAGAGTCCTCTTTTTGTTCTCAAGGCAATCTTGCAGAGTTCGGAAGTGAAAGCAAAAGCTCGGCTCCGAAGCGAAAGACAATGTGTGCGTGCGCCCGCTTCCTGTTTATACCCGCGCGGCGGGGCGGGGGCGCGTGACACGTTCACGCACGCCAACGTTCATTGGCTTGTTCTGTAGATACTCGAAGTTGATAGGGCTCTCTGAAGTGATCCCAATTACGTCGTCACGTCGACGTTACGTCGAACGTGAGCGACTGAAAGGGAACCATTGTTAGGTACGGTGGATAAAGATGACATGAGAGGCAACGATCCAAATGCAAATCTATTTAATGAACAAACAAAATAAAACAGGATTGGGAACACTGAACACCAAGAGAACATTCAGCAACAGGCTAAATCAACAACTGACAAAGAACTGAAAAAGTAGTGATGTTACGTTCAAAACTGAAGCTCTGAAGCTTGTATTAAAAAACAACACATTTCACATTGAAGCACTATATCGTAGCTTGATTTGTTTTGCCAAAAGCACGATCTATGACGTCTGAACCTTCATTCACCTAAAACCACGTGATTACTTCCTCGAGTAGGTTGCTCGACTACTTCCTTGAGTAGGTTGACTCTAGCTAAAAAATAAAATGAATGAATGATGTATTTACATCAAATAAAATAATATCTAATTATATTATATAAAATAAAAGAGAAAATAAATGAAATACATACATTGAATTTAAATAGAATAAAAAACAATGTAAAAATAAATACTGAAAATACTACATAAAGGAAAAAGTTAATAGAAATAAATTTAGGAGGAAATGACATTACTAAAGAATGTGTTTTTTCCTTTCCTTTTTTAGTTGTTTATTTATTTATTATTTATTTGTAATTTTTTGCACTTTTTGTGTTTGATTTTTAAGATGTTTGTTGTTGGATTCTAGGCTGACTGAATATGCAGGACTGACATCATAATGCATTTATGATGGAAAATATGCTTACAAGACAAACACACACACACACACACACACACATACAGTGGTGTGAAAAAGTGTTGGCCCCCTTCCTGATTTTTTTGCATGTTTGTCACACTTTAATGTTTCAGATCATCAAACAAATTTAAATATTAATCAAAGATAACACAAGTAAACACAACATGCAGTTTTTGAATGAAGTTTTTTATTATGAAGGGAAAACAAAATCCAAACCCACATGGCCCTGTGTGAAAGAGTGCTTGCCCCTAAACCTAATAACTGGTTGGGCCACCGTTAGCAGCAACAACTGCAATCAAGTGTTTGCGATAACTTGCAATGAGTCTGTTACAACGCTGTGGAGGAATTTTGGCCCACTCATCTTGGCAGAATTGTTGTAATTCAGCCACATTGGAGGGTTTTCGAGCATAAACCGCCTTTTTAAGGTCATGCCACAGCATCTCAATAGGATTCATGTCAGGACTTTGACTAGGCCACTCCAAACTCTTCATTTTGTTTTTCTTCAGCCATTCAGAGGTGGATTTGCTGGTGTGTTTTGGATCATTGTCCTGCTGCAGAACCCAAGTTCGCTTCAGCTTGAGGTCACGAACAGATGGCCGGACATTGTCCTTCAGGATTTTTTGGTAGACAGCTGAATTCATGTTTCCATTTATCACAGCAAGTCTTCCAGGTCCTGAAGCAGCAAAACAGCCCCAGACCATCACACTACCACCACCATATTTTACTGTTGGTATGATGCTCTTTTTCTGAAATGCTGTGTTACTTTTACGCCAGATGTAATGGGACACACACCTTCCAAAAAGTTCAACTTTTGTCTCGTCAGTCCACAGAGTATTTTCCCAAAAGTCTTGGGGATCATCAAGATGTTTTCTGGCAAAACTGAGACAAGCCTTTATGTTCTTTTTGCTCAGCAGCGGTTTTCGTCTTGGAACTCTGCCATGCAGGCCATTTTTGCCCAGTCTCTTTCTTATGGTGGAGTCATGAACACTGACCTTAACTAAATGGCGCCGCTGTGTTCGGACGCCGTTAGGGTCGCTCCACTGAGATTTTGCATCAACTTTCTTTTTTACTTACTTTTACTTTCTCTTTGTACACATCTCACGTCGGCACTGATCACCTACAACATAGAAACAGTTTTGGACATTGGAAACCGCTACACCAACCTGTTTCAGGACACTTTATCCACGAATCCTGCGTGGCCTCTGGAGATTCTTCGGAACGCGGAGATAAACAACACCCCCCCCTAGGCGACGGATCAAGAAACACCGCGGGAAGCGCGCTGGAATTCGAGTCAGACTCAGGAAAAGGGCTCACAGTCCTCCTCTCCCAAGCATTCTCCTCGCTAATGTCCAATCCTTGGAGAATAAGATGGACGATCTTAGAGCCAGGATTAGTTTCCAACGGGACATTAGGGACTGTAACATCCTTTGTTTGTCAGAAACGTGGCTTTCGTCCTCGGTCCCGGACACTGCTGTAATGCCGAGTGATAACTTCTCTGTCTTTCGGACGGACAGAACAGCAGAGGCCGGTAAATCCAGGGGTGGAGGAGTATGTTTCATGATCAACAAGAAATGGTGTGATCCCAGGAATATCTCCATTCTGTCACGTTCCTGCTCGCCTCATCTGGAACATCTTTCCATTATCTGCCGCCCATTTTATCTGCCCCGGGAGTTTTCATCGATCATTGTTACTGCCGTGTACATTCCACCACAGGCGGACACCGGCTTGGCTTTGTCTAAGCTTCACGATGTGCTCAGCGGCTACATTAACAAACATCCTGACGCTGCCTTCATCATCGCGGGGGACTTTAACAAAGCCAACCTCAAGCAGGTCATGCCGAACTTTTATCAACATGTATCCTGTCCAACTAGAGGACCAAACACACTGGATCATTGCTACACTCAGTTCAAGGATGCCTACAAAGCCCGCTCACTACCGGCTTTTGGCAAATCGGACCATGCCGCCATCTTTCTAACACCGAGATACAAACAAAGGCTCGTTCAGGAACCTCCGGTGCAGAGAGTAGTGACGCGCTGGTCCTCCCACTCAGAGACTATGCTGCAGGCGGCGCTTGATGACGTCGACTGGGACATGTTCCGGGCGAGTTCTTCTGACGTCAGCGAGTTCACGGATGTAGCATTAAGCTTCGTAAACACGCTAACCGAGCAAGCTACAGAAACAATAACGATAAGGACATTCTCCAATCAGAAACCGTGGGTGGACAGAACAATCCGTGCCGCGGTTAACACACGCACCGCCGCTTACAATGAGGCTCTTCTGTCTGGGAATACGAGCGAGTACAAAGCATCGTGCTATGCTCTCCGACGCGCAGTAAGAGCCGCCAAACACAGATACAGAGAGAGAATTGAGTCTCATTTCCAGCTCAACGACTCTCGACGGATGTGGCAGGGACTGAGGACCATCTGTGACTTCGGAAACAAATCCTCCGCGGAGGTGAGAGCAGATCCGTTGCTGGCCGACGAGTTAAACATCTTCTACGGCCGCTTCGATGGCAACGGCGGCGGCGCGTTTCTGCCGACCAGCGCGTCAGGAAGCAACAGGCAGAGCAGCGATGATCCTGTAATCACCGTGTCGGAGGATGAGGTTCGGAGGGCGCTAAAGAAAGTGAACGTCAGGAAAGCAGCCGGACCTGATGGGATAACCGGCCGTGTTCTGAGGTCCTGCGCCGATCAGCTCGCTGGTTTGCTCACTTCTATCTTTAATGAGTCCCTCGCTACCGCCGTGGTTCCCACCTCATTCAAAAAATCCATCATTATCCCTGTGCCAAAGAACAATAAACCCTCTTGCCTGAATGACTATCGCCCGGTTGCCCTCACATCTATAGTCATGAAGGTTTTTGAGAGACTTGTAAAGAGCCACATTTGCTCCTCCATCCCTGATACTCTGGACCCTCTTCAGTTTGCCTATCGCCCAAACAGATCCACGGACGATGCCATTTCTCACGTTCTCCACTCTTCCCTCACACACTTGGATAGCAACAATGGAAATTATGTAAGGCTGCTATTCATTGACTATAGCTCAGCTTTCAACACTATAGTCCCCATCAAGCTGGCATCTAAACTCACAGACCTCGGCCTAAACTCCTCACTCTGTGACTGGATTCAAGACTTCCTCACCGGCAGACCTCAAGTGGTGAAAGTTGGCCAGTTCACCTCAAACTCCATCACTCTGAACATAGGAGCACCACAGGGCTGTGTCCTGAGTCCCCTGCTCTACTCTCTCTACACGCATGACTGCGTGTCCTCTCACAGCTCCACATCTATTGTCAAATTCGCTGATGATACTGTGGTTCTGGGCCTCATCTCCAACAACGATGAGACCGCATACTTGGATGAGGTAGAGAGACTCACATCATGGTGCCAGGACAACTGTCTCTCTCTGAATGTGAGCAAAACTAAAGAGCTGATCATGGACTTTAGGAAGAGACAGCAGCAGCCCTACACTCCTCTTATGATCAGTGGGACCCCTGTGGAGAGGGTGAGCAGCTTCAAGTACCTCGGTGTAAACATCTCCGAGAACCTGACTTGGACTACACACATGCAAAGACTGTACCATCTGCGACAGCTGAGGAAATTCAGGGTCTCACCAGCAATCCTGAAAACTTTCTATTCAGGGACCATAGAAAGTGTATTGACTCAGTGCATCTCAGTGTGGTATGGAAACAGCTCCAATCAGGACTGCAAAGCACTACAGAGAGTTGTGCGCTTAGCTGAGCGCATCTCAGGGTCTGCTCTCCCCTCTCTGCAGGACATCTACCTCAAACGCTGCAAAAATAGAGCTGTCAAAATAATCAAGGACTCAAATCACCCTGGTAACCGTCTATTCACTTTGCTTCCATCTGGTAAACGCTTCCGTAGCCTGATGGCAAAAACTGAGAGACTTAGGAGGAGCTTCTTCCCCCAGGCCATCAGGCTCCTAAACTCTAACTCTGTGTCATAACATCACTTGACTCCATGTAAATATCACCATATCAATAAGCTATTCATAATTTTTCTCTACCTCATATTGCTGCTATTATATACCCTGTACAACTTTTTTGCACATTAGTTTGCACATTCCTCTTAGTACTATTTAAGTCAACAACATACTGACCTGCACATTTATATTTATATTTTTTATCTTATCTTTTTATTTTATTTTTTCTACTTTTCTTCTCTTAATATTTGTATACTTTATAATTGCATTGTCCTTGGAGCGGACCTGACCTACATTTCACTGCTGGTTATACTCTGTATAATTGTGTATGTGACAAATAAAACTCTTGAATCTTGAATCTTGAACTGAGGAAAGTGAGGCCTGCAGTTCTTTAGATGTTGTTGTGGGGTCTTTTGTGACCTCTTGGATAAGTCATTGCTGTGCTCTTGGGGTAATTTTGGTTGGCCGGCCACTCCTGGGAAGGTTCACCACTGTTCCATGTTTTCTCCATTTGTGGATAATGGCTCTCACTGTGGTTCGCTGGAGTCCCAAAGCTTTAGAAATGGCTTTATAACCTTTTCCAGACTGATAGATCTCAATTACTTTCTTTCTCATTTGTTTCTGAATTTCTTTGGATCTCAACATGATGTGTAGCTTTTGAGGATCTTTTGGTCTACTTCACTTTTTCACACAGGGCCATGTGGGTTTGGATTTTGTTTTCCTTCATAAAAACAAAACCCCTTAATTTAAAAACTGCATGTTGTGTTTACTTGTGTTATCTTTGATTAATATTTACATTTGTTTGATGATCTGAAACATTAAAGTGTGACAAACATGCAATAAAATAAAAAATCAGGAAGGGTGCCAACACTTTTTCACACCACTGTATATATACGTAACATCATATGGGATGATATTAGACTCAAAATGATTAATAGATGCACGCACAATTCTCCATGTACTGCATATATTTTATGCATGTATCTTACTAACCACAAACAAATGTATTTCAATTTGAGTTGGTGGAATTCGGGATTAAATGTTTATGCTGTGCCATCTAGTGCTTGCTGATGTTCTTAGGCTCAGCTGCGTGTGGATCGCGAGCTGTGTGTGTGTGGATTGGGCAAGGCTAAACGGGCGGAACGAAAGTCTCAAAATTAAATGAATCAAATAGAATCGACTCAGAAGAGATGTGAATGAATGCACGTGCGTCGCCTGATCCACAAATGCACATTTTAATCGCTGCATGCACAAATTATGATAGTTTAATACAAACTATAACATTTGTATTAAAAAATAAGTCTCTATTTGTACAAAATGCTGCACATTGATGTAATTCTTAACTCTGCAGACACTGGCTGAAAAGCATTTGTTTCAGTGTAGTGATGCACATTTGCGAATTTTTCAAATCGTGTACACGTTAATGAATTGCACTGGGCTTTGTTCATTGGTAGTTGTGTGTGTGGGCGTCGTGAAATGCTGCAAACTGCGAAAATTAAGTCTCAAAATCCAAATGAACCGAACAAGATTAATGCAAACAAGATGTCAATAAATGCACGTGTGTCATCTCATCCACAAATGCACGGATTCCTTTTTGCATGAGCAATTTATGATATATTAATGCAGATCACAACATTTTTATACACTAACATGTGTGTATTTGTTAAAATCACTGCATAAACATTTAATCCCGAATTCCACCAACTCAAATTGAAATACATTTGTTTGTGGTTAGTAAGATACATGCATAAAATGTATGCAGTACATGGAGAATTGTGCGTGCATCTATTAATCATTTTGAGTCTAATATCATCCCATATGATGTCATCCCATATGATGTTACATCACTACTTTTTCAGTTCTTTGTCAGTTGTTGATTTAGCCTGTTGCTGAATGTTCTCTTGGTGTTCAGTGTTCCCAATCCTGTTTTATTTTGCTTGTTCATTAAATAGATTTGCATTTGGATCGTTGCCTCTCATGTCATCTTTATCCACCGTACCTAACAATGGTTTTGTTTGTCACTTAATCTCTAGGATTGTTTTTCAGTTTATTTTTTAAAGATCTACTTTACCAACACTTTTTCACACCACTGTATATGTGTGTGTGTGTGTGTGTTTGTCTTATAAGTATATTTTCCATCATAAACGCATTATGATGTCAGTCCTGCATATTCAGTCAGCCTAGAATCCAACAACAAACATCTTAAAAATCAAACACAAAAAGTGCAAAAAATTACAAATAAATAATAAATAAATAAACAACTAAAAAAAGGAAAGGAAAAAACACATTCTTTAGTAATGTCATTTCCTCCTAAATTTATTTCTATTAACTTTTTCCTTTATGTAGTATTTTCAGTATTTATTTTTACATTGTTTTTTTATTATATTTAAATTCAATGTATGTATTTATTTTCTCTTTTATTGTATATAATATAATTAGATATTATTTTATTTCATATAAATGCATCATTCATTCATTCATTCATTTTATTTTTTGAGTCAACCTATTCGAGGAAGTAATCACGTGGTTTTCAGGTGAATGAAGGTTCAGACGTCTGACGTGCTGAATGTTCTCTTGGTGTTCAGTGTTCCCAATCCTGTTTTATTTAGTTTTTTCATTAAATAGATTTGCATTTGGATCCTTGCCTCTCATGTCATCTTTATCCACCGTACCTAACAATGGTTTTGTTTATCACTTAATCTCTAGGATTGTTTTTCAAAGATCTACTTTACCAAACAAATCTTATGTTAAATATTTGCTCGCTGGTGAATGTAAATGGTTTGATGTTCTTGATGACTGTGTTTGTCCAGAAAGTCTGGTAGTGATTCACAGGAACGTGTTCTTGTCCCACTTTAGATTTCAGTCTTCTGCTTGATGAATCTGTATTATTAATGTACCTCTGGTTTCATCCAACATCCATCATTACACAGATCCATGTTTTATGTTTCCGAGCTTATATAGGTGGCCGAGCTTTTTCAGTGGTGGCACCTAATTTGTGGAAGAGTTTACCTGTACACATAAGAACTGCTCAGACTGTTGGAATTTTTAAAGGGGACCTATTATGCAAAAATCACTTTTATAAGGTGTTTGAACATAGTTGTGTGGCTGCAGTGTGTGAAAACAACTAGCCTATATAATGGTAAAAATCTACCCACTCATTTTGTTTATAATGTAAAAAAAATCATAAACATTCTCTCAGAACGTGCAGTTTCAGATTCTCCCTCTGTTAATGTCACCGAGAGGAAAAAGTCCCGCCCATTTGTGATGCTACCCTATAAGCATAGACACAGCCCTGAGTGAGAAGCTGCGGTCCGCCTCCGCCATTAACGTTACTGATTACTGTAGCTGCTGGAGATATAATGTCAGCGCCAAAGAGGCTTTTCAAGTGTTGTGTTTTGGGATGCACTAACGAACATAGGAGTCTCCATAGACTCCCTCCATCTGAGCTGCTGAGGACACTGTGGTTAAGTTTAATTGTCTAAGGAAATGTCCTGGAAAAAATCAGTAATCAGTAGGAAAAAAGTCCCCAATACGTGTAGGGATCAATACCAACGCTTCGTGCCCGAACGTTATTGTGTTATTTTAACTTAAAATACTCAATATGGTATTATCCTATGCAAAATGTCCTTATGTAATCCAAATATTAATCAAGATGTTTAATTACTATTTTACTGGATGTGTAATATGTGTAATACAGATTGTAAGTCTTAAAGGGCCATCCATTGACCAAAACAGGTGTTTTATCAGTGAACTTAAATAACCCGATGAACTTTAGGTAGTTTCCAGAAAATGACCAAAACAGGTGTTTTATCAGTGAACTTAAATAACCTGATGAACTTTGGGTAATTTCCAGAATATGACAGGTACAAGTAAACAACTGTGATGTATGTCCTCTGGGATCACCACCAACCAATGGGGGCGATGGAATAAAGATCTTTTTAAAAATGGCGGATCTGGCCAAATTCCACCATTAAAAATGAACCAGGTGGGCTAGTAATTAATTGTGGCGAACCAGACAAGCGTAGCCAATTAAAAACCGGAACTACCAACTTTGGGTAGTGAAAATTGTATAAAATGGATGGACGGACAGACAACGATTCAGATGCGGTGACCGTTATCTCGGCTTTGTTACTCTGTTTAATAAAGTCTTCTTTTGACATCTGAAACTCTGCTTCTTGAACTTCATTGATCACATTGAGAAGATCCATCTACTGACTTTGGGCCACAACAACGTCAGCTCCAGACAATGTAAGTATCACGCGTTTGTTTTCCAAATTGTCTTTCTGAAAGAGCTTCTGGGCACTCTGTAAGGGCAGTTGTGACCTAATGCAGGGGTTTTCAACCTGTGGGGCGCCAGCACCTGTCAAGGGGGGCGCGAGCATCAATTAATTCAGAGACATTGCCTTGAAGATTTATGAATACGAGCTTTCAATTCTTCAGCCATCCGCTAGGGGGCAATCTGACTCCCGCTGTTCGGCGACAGTGAGAATGGTGTAAAATGATTTACGGTTAGTCATGTCAGAAATCCAACCACAGATTGGCATGTTGTTATCTCAGAAACAAGCTCAGCCATCACACTGAATCAGGTAAACTGGTTATATGTTTATGTTTCTTAATGCTACGCACTGGAAACGCAGCAAACAATATGTGAATGATGTTCGCACACTTTGGGCTCGCGGCGGGGCGCGAGTGAAATTAGACAAATTTAGGGGGGCGCATGTCCTAAAAGGTTGAAAACCCCTGGCCTAATGGATAGAGAATTGGACTTGTAACCCGAAGGTTGTGGGTTCGAGTCTCAGGTCCAGCAGGGATTGTAGGTGGAGGAGTGAATAACCAACACTCTCTCCACCCTCAATACCACGACTGAGGTGAGACCCTTGAGCAAGGCACCGAACCCCCAACTGCTCCCCGGGCGCCGCAGCAATGGCTGCCCACTGCTCCGGGTGTATGTTCACTACTGTGTGTACATTTGGATGGGTTAAATGCAGAGCACAAATTCTGAGTATGGGTCACCATACTTGGCCACACACCGCTTCCCTTTCCTTAATTGCTAACGCTATCATTGTCTCTGTCTGTTTTCACTGGTGCTGTCTTCATGAATGATCACGAATAGGAATGTGGTAGTTAAAAGTTGCATATGAAAGCAATGTGAGTCGATCGCTTGAATTTATTGAGCTCATAATCACGAGTGAGACTTCGTGATAGCATGCCATGCACCATGAGACCAGCTATGTTGTTATTTTTATCCCGCCGTGCTCCTGTCTGTGTAATTAATAAACGCGAATTTATTATGCACAGTACATAGTTTTTTTCTGTAAAGATAACAGGCTTGTACTTATAGGGGAATGTTTATTTGCAAAGGCTAGCACTGCTAATGTGGGAGCTTGAGCTCTTGAAGCTCCGCCCTCTTCTCCGGGAGCACCAGCTCATTTGCATTAAAGCAACATACTCAAAATCAGAGCGTTTTGGCTCACACCCTAGAAGTGGCAATTTTAACAAGCTATAAAGAATTATCTGTTGGGTATTTTGAGCTAAAACTTCACACACACACTCTGGGGACATCAGAGACTTAAGACGCGCCTGTATTCCTTGGCTTTTATTTCGAGCTGAGCTGACACATTGTGATATTTTTACTGTATTTGTCTTGTTGGCGTGTGAGTTTTTCCGGACATTAAGCATTTTGGTCAACCATGGTTGTTTTTAAATGTGCTGTATAAATAAAATTGAACTGAACTATCATTCAGATGATGATCTGTTTGTGACAAAATCAAAGTAAATTAAATAAAAAATACAAATCTGAATGTGATTCAACAAAACCTGGCTCTGATGCTTAAATCTAGTTTCCACAGTGTTTTTAATGATTGAGCAAATGGCCAAGAGGGTAAGAAACAGTCATTTTAATTAAACCTTTGTTCTGTTTTATCTGAACTGACTAATATAAAAGTACTTAATGTAGCTTTGGAATTAAGCTCTGAGGCAGTTTAATGTCCTTGTACACTTTGTAAAATATAGCACATCTACTTTTGCACCTTAATTTTAAATATGTGGCATTTTTGCACCCTTAATTTCTGACCCTGTGGTAGACCTTTCCAGCAGTGACTGTATGATTTTGAGATGCATCTTTTCACACTGAGGACCATTGAGGGACTCAAACACAACTATTAAAAAAGGTTCAAACATCCACTGATGCTCCAGAAGGAAACACGATGTGGGGTGAAAACTTTTGAACAGGAAAACTTTTGAACCCCCCCCCATTTAGTACTGCCCTTCAGAAGCAACAGAAGATATTTGCATGTTACCCGGAAGACAAATTTAGTACAATTTACCTTGATCTTCAAATTCAAAAAGTTTTCACCCCCACGGCTCTTAATACATCGTGTTTCCTTCTGGAGCATCAGTGAATGTTTGAACCTTTTGTAATAGTTGTGTTTGAGTCCCTCAATTGTCCTCAGTTAGAAAATTTGCATCTCAAAATGATACAGTAACTGCTGGAAAGGATTCAAACATGCAGGAAGATGCTGGAAAACTGAAGATTCTGCAGGAGAGGGAAGATTTTTCTGAAAAACAGTGCTAAGTTTAACTGTTCAGAACAAACAAGGGAGTCATGAACAACCATCACAAAACAAAAAACAGTCGTGGATCAATCCGCTGTGCTCTCCCTGTCAGTGATTTTCCCTTGATCGAGCTGATTAATCTCGTCCTTTTCCTCAATTGTTCCGAGTAAGAAGTAGAAGAGATAAAAGAAACTTCTATGTCTCGTCGTTCAGCTCCCACGGCGAGTACCTCCACATACCCCACCAAGAGCTCCTACCACCTGCCCAACTTCAAATGCCCCCGTATCCTCCAAAGCTCCACCCTTGTCCTCAGCCCTCCATCCGCGGCGAAGTCAAAAAGCCCGCTGCCCTCCGTGGCTCACTCAAGGCCGCCATCCACACCGAAGTCATGCCCACCGACGTCCACGGCGAATTCAAAGCCGCCGCCCTCTGCGGCGAAGTTGTTATTGTGACCGTGGCTCTCCCAAGCCTGCCGCCCACAGGGAACTCATCTTCGCCATCCGTGGCTCTCCCAAGCCCGCCATCCTCGGGGAACTCTATGCTGCCGTCCGCGGGGAACTCAACGCCGCCGTCTGCGGCCACCGCTGACTCTAGCCCAAGTGTCCGCTCATCCAAAGTGCCCTCTAGTGTCCACTCCTCCAGAATGCCAGCCAGATCGAGCCCCTACTTTCACCAAGGAATTCTTTTTGGGGGGGCCCCGTCCCCGCTCCCTAATCCACCATGGCCGCCCAAGCTCCCAGATGTGCCGTGGGTATTTTCTAACTTGTAACAAACTCTACCTTTTCCTAAAATAGTTTTAACAACACTAGCTCGTCTTGACTTGTTTTACAGGAAAGAAAAGCCATTGCTCATTTTACGTTTATGTTTGATATGTGTGTGAAAAAACTTTAATAAAAACTTCCCTTCATCCCCATATAACACCGTTTCACATTTTAAAGTTTAAAGCACAAAACAGTTTCAACGGACCACACACAAAAACACTTTTCCCAAAACAGTCATTCCTTTCGATCATTGGAGTGGATAACCAGATGGCCGGTTAGATGGGTGGGGGTGGACGGGAAAATTTCCATTTATGGGCGGGGGTGGAATTTTTATGACCCCCCTCATCAATCAAATTTTTGACAAAAGGTTGCCTACTATCTCTCTCAGGTACAAAACAAATGTGAGGATAAATACAAAAACATCAAACAAATCAGCATTGGAAATCAGAGGATTTTCTGACTTTTCTTACTCAATCTTAGTAAGTAAATCCTTAAACAATTCGAGTAATTCTGTCAAATATACCAAATTTTAGAAATTGTTAAAAATAATTATTTTGTTCATATTTTCTCTAATGAAAGACATATATAGCAATGAAAGCCAGAATATTAAAAGCCACAAATTAATATTTACTGAGTAATCCGCTATTTTGGAGACAGGAGTCAAAATGACCATTCTCATCTGAGGTTTGGAGCCAAATTACAGGAGGGGAAAAAAATACTCCAGAAAGATGGTATCATAAAAAAAGGACTTTAGCAGTCCTTTTTGCATTATATGCTAATGGTGTTCCCTCTATCAAACTATTGTGCTAAAAAGAGGCAGTATGTTTACAAATATCAACAATAAGTTATTACTGTTGACTACTACAGTACTTTTTTCATGTATTTATAATGTGCTTATACTTGAAACAAGTGGGGGGAAATCTGCAAGTGGAGAAAAATACAATTAGATTAAAGATATAGTCTCTGAAAAAAGTCTTAATATCTTCTAGATATCGAGATTTATTTTTTTTTACTGAAAAATAATAATAGTAATAATAAAAAAAATGCTTGTTAGGAATAGCATTTCTTTTGCACTGAAAATCTGTCGACTCAAAACTCAAAAAAACCTCAGCCTATAGTGAATTAAGCCTTTATGTCAATGTTTTAGTTGGCGATGCATAGTTTGCATAAAAATGGATGTAAATACAGTATGGATGGCTCTGGCTCCTCTGGTGCATAAATGGACTAATTAGGATGTTTTCTTACACTAATGTGTTTCGTAGCATTTATTTGTTCATTCATTCATGCCTGCTAAGTCTTTTAAACTACACTACGGTTAGAGAACACAAATAAAACTTTACAAAGCCTTTAAAAACCATAAGAGATGGAGAAGCTCTGATGTCCACAGATAAGTTGTTCAGCAATGGAAAAAGCATGATCACCTTAAAGCGTGTCAATGGTAGAGTATACAGCTGCTTATTTGACGCTTATTTGTTAATCTGTCTGTGTTTTTGTTTGTCTGCGTGTTTGCACCTGATTTGGCAGGCCTGTGTAAACTGACGGGAGTTTCAGCACAAACTCCCTGAAAATCTGTGCTAAACATAATGTTCTGCGCAGTTCTTCAATTCTGGCAGGTTCTTGCACAGTATGCATGACAATAAAGATGTGCTCAAAATTCACATTGATCCAATAGACACTAGGACAAGGTAAACAAATATAGTGCGAGTGTGACTGAAGGGAGGAGAGACCAGGTTGGTCATGTGATGCACATTTAAACAGATCATCCCCCATAAAACGTGCATCACTCACACTCTTCATCCTAAAGAAAGACAGATTCCTTTAATCAGCCATGAAGAAGCTCTACAAGTTCCTGTGGTTCTTACTAGGTAACGTACAACATTCATGTATCTGCTATTTTACTAGATTTACACAGATATTAACACCTGAGTTTTCTGTAATGTTTTCTTTTGTTCAGAGATGCCAACACTCATCCTTCCTGTTGAAAAAAAAAAAACAGCATATGCTGGTTAGGTATGATTTGAGGCTGGGATGCTGTTTCAGCTGGTTAAGCTCGTCCTTAGCTGGTCTTAAGCTGGTCGGACCAGCATAAACCAGCAAAGGACCAGCTCAAACCAGCATCCTGGCTTCAAAACATACCTAACTAGCATATGCTGTTTTTTTTTCAACAGGGCTCTAATGGGGATTTACAGCATATTATAAAGTGTTACAATTTCTGGCCAAACAAACCTAAATAATCTAAATCAGTTGCATGCATTCATGCTTGTCTATAATTAAGCAGTTATTTTTTTTTTAAACCACACATGTGAATATATGTACAATGTAATTTATTTCTGTGATCAAAGCTGAATTTTCAGCATCATTACTCCAGTCTTCAGTGTCACATGATCCTTCAGAAATCATTCTAATATGCTGATTTGCTGCTCAAGAAACATTTCTGATTATTAGCAATGTTGAAAACAGTTGTGCTGCTTCATATTTTTGTGGAAACCGTGATTCATTCTATTTGTGTCCTTGATGAATAAAAATATACATTTCTTAAAAAAATACTGCCCCTAAACTTTTGAAAGGTAGTGTAGATTGTCAATTATGGTTTTGTTTGTCACTTGATCTCTAGGACTGTTTTTCTCAGTTTATTATTTTTTTGGATCTACTTTACCAAACAAATCTAATGTAAAATATTTGCTTGTTTGTGTATGTAAATGGTTTGTAAGGGTGGTTTCTATACAGTGGTTCAGGCTGAAGGATTGCCGAATGACTAAAGAAACATTAACAGCAGGATGGTATAAAGCTGTACATTTCTTGTCTATTACCAACCACTGCCACTTATTCCAAACGACGGAAATAAGCACAGTTAGAATAGCCAAATATGTGGGAGAGCGTTGCTATTATGTGACTATATTGTATTGCAATAGGTAGCACCTCAATATTAAAAGGGACCTATTATGCTTCTTTTTACAAGATGTAAAATAAGTCTCTGATATACTGAGTGTGTATGTGAAGTTTTAGCTCAAAATACCTGACAGATTAATGTTTTATAGCTTGTTAAAATTGCCACTTTTAGGGTATGAGCCAAAAAGTGCTGTATTTGAGTATGTTGCTTTAATGCAAATGAGCTGGTGCTCCCGGAGAAGAGGGCGGAGCTTCAAGAGCTCAAGCTCCAGCATTAGCAGTGCTAGCCTTTGCAAATAAACATTCCACTATTAGTACAAACCTGTTCTCTTTACAGAAAACATACTCCGTTTAAAAGTCAGTCATCTGATTGTACTGTGCATAATAAATTTACGTTTATGAATTACACAGACGGGAACACGGCGGGATAAAAATAACAACATAGCTGGTCTCATAGTGCATGGCA
This sequence comes from Barbus barbus, assembly GCF_936440315.1. NCBI lineage: Eukaryota > Metazoa > Chordata > Actinopteri > Cypriniformes > Cyprinidae > Barbus > Barbus barbus. Next base: position 2,319,828 of record NC_136731.1, on the reverse strand, counting down.
TTCTATTACAAACTTTATAAGTCCCACTCGTGATTATGAGCTCAACAAACTCAAGCAATCGACACGCATTGCTTTCATATGCAACTTTTAACTACCACATTCCTATTCACGATCATTCATGAAGAGAGCACCAGTGAAAACAGGCAGAGACGATGGTAGCTTCAGCCTTACAGAGTGCCAAGAAGCTCTTTCAGAAAGGCAATTTGGAAAACAAACGCGTGCTACTTACTTCGTGCGCGAACGTCAGCTCCAGACAAAGCATTGGTGTTGATCCCTAAACATATTGGGGACTTTACAGATTTTTTCCAGGACATTTCCTTAGACAATGAAACTTAACCACAGTGTCTATGGAGACTCCTATGTCCCCCTTCAATTAGGTCACTCTACATTGCTGTGGGAAATACATTTTCCTCGAATACTACTGAAGCCTTATTGAATCACGCCAGTGAAACTGTTCAATGGCATCCAAGCACGAAATATGAGCGGGAATCCCACTCTCCATAAGGCAGTGCTTGTATGTCATCCATTCAGAATCTCTTTCTTCAGCCAACCTTCTACGAGAAGCAATACTACTCACCGTGATCTGCGCTACTCACCAGTCGGGTGCATAATCCGGGATCCTCCCTCCTGTCTTCTGTGGACAGAGCTGACCAAGTGGGGTATGTCAAACTCCCCCCCGTGGAAGAAGCTGTCGCTGCCCATCTCTGTCCTTCAGCTGCGGCGAACTGGAGAGTGAGAAAGTGGAGACGTTCACGGAGCGCTTCGTTGAAGCGCAGAAGCAGTTGAAAGCCATTAGCCACTTCCTCCTCAGCGCAGCGCGCGGGAAGACCGCACGCCTCTTCTGCTGCTGTTCGGGGCGAACAGGATCCGGCGGTGAGGTCAAGACAATCGTGGCCAAAGCGCCATCAGGGCTCAAAGGGCCAGAGACCCCCATCCCCCCCCCCCCCCCCCTGCCAGAAACAGCGGACCACCGGCACCGGAATCCAAGCCGCGTTCCTAATGCTGTCTCTCGGAGGAGGAAAGCTGCACCCAGCACCGAAGACGAGCCACTGAAGAAGTTTGCTCGCTCCGCTGTGTGTGCTCACCGCGCCCCCCTGCCTGTTGCGGGTGGCAAGAGCAATTGTCATGTTTGTGTTTTGACTGTTCCACTATGTAGTGCAATAAAGTAAAAAAACATACAAAACTGACCTGAATATCAGGGCAATTTTCCTCCTCTCACTCCCCTCTCCCCCATCACTCGCTCTCACACTCATGTGGTATTAAACTCCCCATTCCCCAACGGCTAGTTATCCCTCACGGTACGCAATCCGCCTCGTCCGCTGTCACAGTTCACAGAAGCGTGGCAGGCACTGCCAGGGGTATCAGAGTGGGTTATGAAATCAATAAAGAACAAACGCGTCCACTGCTGAAATCCCAGTTTAGTTAGAGAGGTAAGGGTCCACAGAACAACATCCCAGTGAGCACTTTTAGTCCAGCGAAACAATAACGTAATAAGGATGAATATTGGAAAAATAAGTTGATTTTAAATTTCATGGCATCAACACATCTCAAAAAAGTTGGGACAAGGCCATGTTTACCACTCTGTGTCATCCCCTCTTCTTTTTATAACAGTCTGCAAACGTCTGGGGACTGAGGAGACAAGTTACTCAAGTTTAGTAATAGGAATATTGTCCCATTCTTGTCTAATACAGGCTTCTAGTTGTTCAACTGTCTTAGGTCTTCTTTGTCGCATTTTCCTCTTTATGATGCGCCAAATGTTTTCTATGGGTGAAAGATCTGGACTGCAGGCTGGCCATTTCAGTACCCGGATCCTCCTTCTACGCAGCCATGATGTTGTAATTGATGCAGTATGTGGTCTGGCATTGTCATGTTGGAAAATGCAAGGTCTTCCCTGAAAGAGACAACGTCTGGATGGGAGCATATGTTGTTCTAGAACTTGGATATACCTTTCAGCATTGATGGTGCTTTTCCAGATGTGTAAGCTGCCCATGCCACACGCACTCATGTAACCCCATACCATCAGAGATGCAGGCTTCTGAACTGAGCGCTGATAACAACTTGGGTTGTCCTTGTCCTCTTTAGTCCGGATGACATGGCGTCCCAATTTTCCAAAAAGAACTTCAAATTTTGATTCGTCTGACCACAGAACAGTTTTCCACTTTGCCACAGTGCATTTTAAATAAGCCTTGGCCCAGAGAAAACGCCTGCGCTTCTGGATCATGTTTAGATATGGCTTATTTTTTGACCTATTGAGTTTTAGCCGGCAACGGTGAATGGCACGGTGGATTGTGTTCACCGACAATGTTTTCTGGAAGTATTCCTGAGCCCATGTTGTGATTTCCATTACAGTAGCATTCCTGTATGTGATGCAGTGCCGTCTAAGGGCCCGAAGATCACGGGCATCCAGAATGGTTTTCCGGCCTTGACCCTTACTGTGCGTTCACACCGCCGGTGATCATCTTGCCATCTTGACTTCTGAGAGACACTGCCACTCTGAGAGGCTCTTTTTATACCCAATCATGTTGCCAATTGACCTAATAAGTTGCAAATTGGTCCTCTAGCTGTTCCTTATATGTACATTTAACTTTTCCGGCCTCTTATTACTCCCTGTCCCAACTTTTTTGGAATGTGTAGCTCTCATGAAATCCAAAATGAGCCAATATTTGGCATGACATTTCAAAATGTCTCACTTTCAACATTTGATATGTTATCTATATTCTATTGTGAATAAAATATAAGTTTATGATATTTGTAAATTATTGCATTCCTTTTTTATTCGTAATTTGTACAGTGTCCCAACTTTTTTGGAATCGGGTTTGTACATGATTGTGTTTTTGAGAAATCGTACTCTCTGGGTTCCCTGAGATACGGAACGAGTACTGCGTCTTACTAAAGACGCTATGGGAAAAAGCCTTTTTTCTCCTTTACTGAAGCCTTATTCAATCACGCAGTGAAACGGCACGATCATTGGTTCGTGCAGTGTGTTAAAACTAACCAATGTGTCGGCAGCGGAGCTGCACGAGCCTATGGCGACGGAGCCCGCCAGAATGGGCGGGGTTATCTGGCTATATAATCGGTCGTCTCACCATAGGATCCTCAGGTTTACTTCGACTGAAGCGACGACTGAGTCGTGCAGCTACCTGGCACGGCAAAGTACGCAGTACTCGTTCCGTATCTCAGGGAACCGAGGTTACGATAGTAACCGAGTACGTTCCCTATCGATACTCCACTCGTACTGCGTCTTGCTAAAGACGCTATGGGAACACAATTCAATCACGCCGTGCTATGGTAGAGGAACGACTGTGTAAAATACCTCCATAAGCATTCCATGCTCAGAGGGAAGTAGTATACTTGGGCTAAAGCGAGCTGAGCTCATAGAGGTCACGCTCGGCCTGGGTCATTCCATGTATTCCTCACATACTCAGCACTTTCAGGGCTGAGATATGTAAGGAACCCATCAGAGAGCTTGAGTGCCCGTGCAGTCAAGAGTTCTCCGTTAGGGTTGTTCCCACAACGTAAGTCATACTCATCTAAGCAGATAGGACCCTGGCCTGCAAGGCCGGTACATCCAGCATATAAAACCTTGCAGATGTGGACGGCGAGGCCCAGCCGGCCGCCGCACAAATGTCTGTAATGGACACACCGCTAGACCAGGCCCATGACGAGGCAATGCCTCTAGTCGAATGGGCTCGTACTCCAATGGGGCATTGAAGGCCCAAGGAAGCGTAAGCCAGCGTAACGGCATCCTCTATCCACTTAGAGAGTCTCTGCTTCGTGACCGGAAGCCCTTTGGCGCGGTTACCGAAGCTAACAAAGAGCTGTTCCGTGCGCCTGAAGGAGGCGGAACGCTCAAAGTAGATCCGTAGGGCTCTAACAGGGCATAACAAAATTAACTCCCGGTCCACCTCGGAGGGAGGAAGCGCGGAGAGTGTGATGACCTGAGCTCTGAACGGAGTGGAAAGTACCTTAGGTACGTATCCATGCCTTGGTTTTAGGACGACCTTGGAGTCGTTTGGCCCAAATTCCAGGCAGGCAGGGCTCATAGAGAGCACCTGCAGGTCTCCTACTCGCTTGACTGACGCTAGTAGCAGAGCAGTCTTCAGCGACAGTGACCGAATGTTCGTGGACTGGAGCGGCTCAAAAGGAGGGCCCCTCAGGGCCCTCAGCACAGTGGGTAACTCCCACGTAGGGACAGTAAGGGGCCGAGGCGGATTCAGCCTCTTGGCACCCCTCAGAAAGCGGATGACAGCATTGTCCCTGCCCACTGAATAGCCCGCAATAGGGGCGTGAAAGGACGCTATAGCCGATACGAACACCCTGAGTGTGGAGGGAGAGCGTCCTTTATCCAGCAGTTCCTGCAGGAAGGACAGAATCACCGCCAACTCAGAAGCAGGGGGGTCCTCACCGCGGTTTAGACACCATTTGGAGAAAACCGCCCATTTAAGGGCATAGAGGCGTCTCGTAGACGGGGCTCTAGCCTCAGAAATGTTATTTAGCACTCGCTCTGGGAGGCTGGTAGGCTCCCGTTGAGCGGCCAGAGGTGAAGCCCACAGTTCGGGACGAGGGTGCCAAAATAAACCGTTCGCCTGAGAGAGGACGTCTCGTCTCAGGAGCACGGGCAATAAACCGTTCGCCTGAGAGAGGACGTCTCGTCTCAGGAGCACGGGCCAGGGGGCTGTGGTTAGCAGCTGGGTCAGCTCTGACATCCAAGGCTGGTTCTCCCACAGGGGGACCACCAACAAGACCTTGTGTCGTTGATCCCTGATTCGCCTGATCACCTGAGGAATCAGAGCGATCGGAGGGAATGCATAAAGGAGGAGGTTGGGCCAGTCGTGGGCCAACGCGTCCTTGATCTTCGAATAATAGGCTGGGCAGTGAGAGTTGTCTTTGGAGGCGAAAAGGTCTACTTCAGCCTTGCCAAAGATTCTCCAGATCATTCGAACCGTCTGCGGATGGAGCATCCACTCTTCTGAGGGGACGTTGCTCCGTGATAACATATCCGCTCCTTGGTTCAATCTGCCCGGCAAATGTGCTGCTCTCAGCGAGCGCAAGTTGAGCTGAGCCCACTCCAGAAGTCGCTCTACCATAAGGAAGAGGCGCTTCGAGGAGAGACCTCCCTGGTGATTTACGTAGGACACCACTGACATGTTGTCTGAGCGGATCAGCACATGTCGTTCCTTTAGCTCTGGCAGGAAAAACTGGCAGGCTCGACACACTGCTAGCATTTCTAAACAGTTGATGTGGAGGTTCCGCTCCGCCTTCGACCAAAGGTCGGTTTGCCTTCGCACAGTACCCCCCAACCCATGTTGGAGGCGTCTGTCGTGACAACTTTCCTGCTGCAGACCATCCCTATGGTCACACCCTTTCTGCTTCTCACTCAGGGCTGTGTCTATGCTAATAGGACAGCGTCACAAATGGGTGGGAATTTTTCCCCTCGGTGACATGAACAGAGGGAGAATCTGAAACTGCTCGTTCTGAGAGAATGTTTATGATTTTTTTTTAGATTATAAAAAAAGGAGGGGGTGGATTTTTACCATTATATAGGCTGGTTGTTTTCACACACTGCGTTCACACAACTATGTTCAAACACCTTTTAAAAGTGATTTTTGCATAATAGGTCCCCTTTAACTTTTAATCAAGACTAGTTAGCATATAATTCATAATTGAAATGGTTTAATAACAGTATTTTGTTATGTTACACTTGAATTGGTTACAAAATAGGTGAAGGATAGTAAAAGATAAACAGATTTGTACCCAGCATGTATGTAAAATGTTACCTGAGAGAGAGAGAGAAAAAGAGAGAGAGCAGAGCCCCATGAAGAGGGCCCCAGCGAAGAAAGAGAGCTCGCCAGCCAAGAAAATATACAGTAAAGACAAGAGACAGAGCAACAGTTACAATCCTCTGTTATCCCTTCCTTGATCATTTGACTAAAACACAAATATGAGACATTCAAACTGACCAATCAGCAAACTACAGCTTCACTAACTGTACTAAAGGTGTGATGATTAGTAGACCCCCAGTGTATACACATCTTGGCCTACTGGCCTTGATTGCTATCAGCACTTCTGTGTTTTCAGGAATGCCAAATGGCCCTTTTGTTATGGAAGACAGGTTTAGGACAGGAAAGCAGAAGTCTTTGATCATTTTCAAACTTACAGGTTTGACAGACTTTATGACTGTGTTTGTCCAGAAAGTCTGGTAGTGATTCACAGGAACGTGTCCTCATCCCACTTTGGATTTCAGTCTTCTGCTTGATGACCATGCTGGATGAAACCACTGACACATGAATAATTATTTGTATTATTAATGTGTCAATCATTTCGTAGCTCAATGTTTTATGTTTCCTTTATCATTCAGACAAAATCAAGGTGAATTAAAATGCAAATTCAAATGTGATTCAACAAAACCCAGTCGTTTCACTTGTTTCCACAGGGTTTTTATTGGTTGAGGAGATGGCACGTGGACAAGAAGGTAAGAATCCTTCAGTGTCTTAACACTTTTGTTCTGTTTTGTCTGTTAAATGGGCAGATATAAAAGTACTTAGAAATTTAGCCCTGTAATGAAGATCTGATGCAGTTTGATGCCCAAGTTTTATCGTCCTGTTAGTTATAGTTCCTGATACCAGATAGACCAAAGTCAGAAAATGAACTATTTATTAACAGGCAATATTTCCCTCCAAAATTGATTTTTTTCAGAAACAGGCTTTACAAATTTGGGTAACACTTTACATTAAGGTTTCCTTTATTAAGGGTTTATAAAGGTGTTCATAAATGACTAATAACTCTCTTACAAATGCATTATAAATCATTGATAAGCAGTTATATAAATGCATGAATAAAAGGGTGTTTTTGATGCAATACCTGCCAAATAGTGAGCCATTTTTAACTCATATGATATAAATGCTTAACAAATATATTAATACTTATTTCACTCAAAACCAGATTGCTGATTTATTTCATGATGCAGCAAAAAAATTACTATTATAGCAAGCCTGAAGGATGTTGTATTTTACAGTTTTCTCATTTATATACATATATTTATATACAATGTTTCTTATCAGAATCTACTCTGTACCTTCCCATGATTCTCCGCAAAAGTTCATGATGCCTATCCACTTAGAAATTGATGTATTTTGTTTATTAAGATTAAATTACCATCTTGATTTTTATTTTGGGGGGAAAATCATAAAAGCGCAACCGTGACTTGATGACATATTAATATACACTTTGAGAGATTAAAATTTCACTTCAGAGCATGTTGGAGCAATCCGTGACTACTACTTCTTTGAAAACGTGACTTTACATCGGATGCTCGCTAGTGCCAACTACAGGCTTTGGTGATGTGATCCTGAAAGAATATAATAATATATAATATAATAAATGTATTAAATGTGTAAGACCTGTTCGAAACCAGAATACACACACACACCTAATTTCAACACATTCCTGAAGCAGGAATGAAAGCTCCCATTCCAGCCCATCGTTCGCCCCGAACCTCCTTATCTCCTGGGACCATAAAAACCAGGATATATTGGAGAAGGACATCTGGATGTCTTTAGAGAAGAGCAACTTTAAGAGCTTGGCTGGATTTATCATAAATAAAGTCGAACAAGGGCAAAGACCTTGTCATTTGGAGAAACTTCACACAAACCCTCCCGAATCTCTTTCCATTAACGCAGTAAATTCAAGGATGGTATCGTTGAAGATGATGTTTTTACGATCAACGTCCAACTAGGAAAATCTCCAGATCTTCCCAAAAACGTGACATTACGACCTCGCGTTATCAGCACATTCCAGGAACGCGCCTTGTTGCTCTCTAACAGACAAAGAGACGCCTTGCTCAAGTATCTAAAAAGGACAAAATTATACTAGTTTCTGCTATTGAAGCAATATACTGGAAAAACACTATATATAATATATTCACAACATATATTAAGGTTGTCACGACATGTATAAACTTTACTATGGTATTGGAACGTATGAAATTGTTGTAATCTTCTGATGCATAACTTCACCTGATGCCTAGTGTTCAGTTCACATGCTGGATGTGTTTATTTAGAATTTAGGATCGTTTAATCGATGCATTAACCGCGTAATGAATACAAAGGATATATGTATTTTTGTGCATGTCAAATACGTGGTGTTTGGTTTCAGATGAAAGCTGATTTCATTAATAGTAAGCTGGTGTGGATGAAATTTGTTTGTTCTCATCAATGCATGATTACAATACGAATAGAAATCTGCTGTCAATATGTTTTTCATGTGATAAATAATTGAACAGATAAGGTATGCGTACGGAGAGAAGCTGTACAGGGAGGGGCTCCGCCCCACAGGAAGAATCCGATTGGGTCAGTCGCCCGGGGGGCAGATCCCAAATCGGCCCGTTAAAAACAGATACTCTTCAGAGTTGTAGTGGTTGGAAATTGAAAAGAAAAGCTTAAGCTCAGCTCGCTCCTTGCTGGACGCTCTCAGCCATTTAACATCATGATCGCGCAGTAAACTGAGATCAAGACTCAAGCTTCCAAAGAACTTTGACATCTAAAAGCCTCAGAAACTGAACCAACTTCCTGGGAGCGTCATCAAGTCAGAACGAGGCCAGCCAACCACTGAAGAGTATTCTCGTGACAACGAACTACCAAGCCGCCCATCAGCGCGCGATCTTTTCTGAGCCGGGAACAACTGAACTCAACTGAAAGCGAGAAAGTAAGACAAAATCTCCTGAATCGGCTGAACTGGTTGTATTCATCTTTTAAGAGTAAAGACAGAAGAGTTCTATGCGTGTGTGATTTCCCTCAGGTTGAAAACGAGCATTAGAACCTAAAACTCTCTTCAGATCAAAACAATTCATTGCAACGAATGTGTGTGTTTGTTTACGTCTTTTGTTTCGTGTTGTTTAGCTTAGTATTGTGTTAGAGTAGTGAAATAAACTTTGATTCTATTAAGAAATCTCATGTCTGTTGCTATGTGATTCTCCAAGTCTTGAAATTACTTGCCAAAAGATCGCGTTACCGGTGCTCATGAGCTTGATAACTAACTATTTGGTTTGTTTTATCGTTGGCCGCGAATAAGATAAACAAAATTGTGAAGAGATAACGTGCTGATTTTAATGCTCGCTGGACAAGTCGTTAATAAGGTATCGTTAACAAGGTATAAGTTGGACATTCTGATTAATCTCAATTAATCATATACATATCGAATCTTAAGAGTGATTCCCTAAAAGCTAAAGTTAGAACAATGATTCTAATGATTACTTACAAATGCAATGTTATGCTACGTCTAATAAATAAATAAATATACATATTTGTCACAGATCGTAGTGAAGGGCAGTGAGGAAGTTGGATTCAGATGCAGCAGTATCTACTATTTTTATTAAGAAGATTACTGAACTCAGGGAAATGTAGGAGAACAAACCATCCACATACAAAGGAATTCAGACAACCAAAGACTAAAACTCTACTACTCTACACTCTAGGACTATAATAGACCAAAGGAGAAAGGAACAAAATATAACAGAATGCAATACATTTACATTTAGTAAGTTAGCAGACGCTTTTATCCAAAGCGACTTACAAATGAGGACAATGAAAGCAATCAAAATTAACAAAAGAGCAATGAAATCTAGTACTATAACAAGTCTCGTAATACACGAAGCAAGATTTTTAAATAATATTATAAAAGGAAAACAGATTTTGTTAAATAAAAATAAAACATAGCATACAAAAAGACTAGTAAAGCTAGTGATAGGTTTTTTGTTGTTTTTTTAAATAAAACAAACAGTAAAAGAATAAAGTGCAAATCTAAAAGGAACAAGTTCTTTTTTTTTTAGAATAGAATTAGAATAGAGAGTGCTAGAGTTAGGGGGTCAAATAAAAATGGAAGAGTGTGTTTTTAGTAAATTCTTGAAGACTGCTAAGGACTCAGCTGCTCTGATTGAGTTGGGCAGGTTATTATCATTAGGCAATAATATGAAAGAATCACTAAGCAAACAAACACGGACCTAAACGTGACATTATATAAATACATATTATAATAATACATAGAAACAACATTAGAAATCTGTAAAAATGCTGTTATACAATTTCTGATCAATTCTGGTGTGCAAATTTGTGATTCTTTTCTTTCCTTTTATTTTTTAGAAATTTTTAAAAATATTTTGTGTCTGCATTAATAAATGATTAGTAAGTTCACTTTAACAGGTTAATGATGTTCATACCGCATCAATAAATGGTTCACAGGTGTTCACTTGTAAGATTCAGGTTCACAGGTTATTAACGTTCATAAATCATTAATAAATGGTTCACAGGTGTTCACTTGTAAGATTCACGTTCATAGGTTATTAATGTTCATAAATCATTAATAAATGGTTCACAGGTCATGAAATCATGAAATAAATCAGGAATCTGGTTTTGAGTGAAATAAGTATTAATAAATATATTTGTTAAGCATTTATAACATGTGAGTTAAAAATGGCTCACTATTTGGCAGGTATTGCATATTATACTGCTTTTGTATAATAGAACATACCAAGCCCATCATGATATATAGACCAAGATAAGAATTATACTGAGTAACAAATGTTGGATATCCAAAATAATAAAAAAGATGTTCGCTATCATCCTTTTACCCTTGTGTTTTAAATATCTGTCACTGTTTTGCACCCTTAACCCTTAATTTCTGACCCTGTGGTGGACATGTAGCTGATGATGAGTAAGAAAGATTAGTTTGGTAAAGGTCTTCTGCAGTAGTAGATGACTTCTTATTGGCCTTTATCCATGAATTTCTTCCAGAGAATGCAGCACTATGGGGCGAAACTAGTCAGTCATCAACTTTAGCAGGATATGTTTCTGAAATGGCCCTTGATGGATTGTTGGCCAGCTGGACACACACTTACGAAGATACCGATCCATGGTGGAGAGTGGATCTACTGAAAGTGTACAAAGTGAACAGAGTGACCATCACTAATAGACCGTCCTATGAATATAGGATTAATGGAGCGGTGATTCGTATCGGGAACTTTCTTGACATTTACAACAACACCATGTGAGGATTTCTTTCTTTTCATTTGATTTCTGTGGCTGAAGTGAAGAATGAACAGAAACAGATAACAGATGATCTTTCTGTTTGTAGATGTGGTGGGATTTCTACTCTTGGAGCCGGTGCCACGGCCACTTTCTCATGCGGTGGTATGAAGGGACGTTATATGGTTGTTCATATTCCTGGAAATCTGAAGATTCTTAGTATTGCTGAAGCTGGAGTCTACGGGTATTTGGCAGGTAATTAGTTTTTGTAGAGCACTTTATTGAATGTAATAAATACTTTTTTAGAAACTTACTTTAAACTCATAGTTCACCAGAAATCACACTCATGTCTTTCCAAACCAGTATGACACTATTCATGTTTAACTGGTGTCTTATGTACAGATGATTCTGATAAACGTGGGGCTTGAGCATATAACAGGGATACAAACTCATCATGGGTGAAAAAGGTGACAAAGACCCCCCCCTAAAATATTTTAAAAACCTTTATGATTTTTACATTTAGTTCATGAAGATGAAAAATTGTCTCCTGGTGGAAAACAAAGATTTGTAAGATGAAAATGACATGAAATTACCAGTAGATGCCAGCAGAGGATCACTCATTAGCTCAGTTGCCGTTTCCACTCCCTGCTTTTTCCCAAGTTTTGCTCTTGGATTTATTACAAATTGACTATGAGGTATAGCAAGTGCAGGAAGTCACAAAAACAAATAAGCCCAGACACCAACAACCTAGAAGGGTTAATTGACCTATCGGTAAGCCCCTCCCCTCGAACGCAGATGAGCCAATGGCAGTCGAGTAGCAGTTGCATGGAGAGCAGAACTCGGACATCTTTAGGTTTCAGCGCCATAGAGAAACACTGGACGATCCGAAGAGGTTTATGCTACAAAAAATGCAAAAACTATGTGTCTGGGGTACTTGTAACACTGATTCCAGGTATCCTGAGAGGATGAGCTTTATAACTTATTTTATTACATTTCCTGAATCCAAACAAAACAGAGCAAAATGTCCCAAAGCATTCAACCTCAATCCAAATGAAGACAAAAACATTAATTTTATGGTTGTCATGCACTCATTAAGTTACAATTTATAATGCTCAAGCAGAACGTTAATGTCATCTTGTGCTTTAGCAAGGTATCTCTGGCTAAAACTAGCTAACGTTAAAGTTAGTGAGTCCATGCTAATGTACAAACCTAAATAGTGGACTGTTCTCATGTCTTGTACAGTGTAGGGCAAAAACACATAAATGAAGGTCTGCATTTCACTATCTCTCCATATTAAACTGGTTAAATGTACATTAATTTAATCGTACCCTGCAATACATAAACAGTGTTGATCCTGCATGTTGTCATCCGCGATCGTGATGACCGACCGTAATATGAGACTTCTCCCGCTTGCATTGTGATCTGTAAACCCTCGCTTCGAGTTACCCACCGTATTTATTTTTTAATATTTTATAAATCACTTTTTGGAAATTTTAATTCCCATTTGGTGGCCTTCTCTGTCCAGAATTGTGCAAAAACATCATGGGACAAGGTTTTTACACTGCAGCTGTCATCGTAAGACAGTTATCTGTTTGTCCGAGGGAGCAAAAGTAACTAAGGGGGCGGGGCTTACGATAGGCCAATTATTTAAATATTTAATGGAGTCATTGGATGTCCATTTTCCACCAGTTTATATGATTCTTTAGGGTCTTAATGAAAAGTCTATAACATACGTTGGTTAAAATTTCTTAATGATAGTGTAAAAAACACCTTCTTTACCGTGTCAAAATCAGCTCTGTTTTCATCAAGCCATTCTAGTCCATGTTCCTTTAATGCTAATGAGCTCTACTGACCCCGCCCCTCTCTTTAGTGAGATGACGAGCAGACTGTAAACTTCAACCACGAAACTGGCTAACTAGCACGTTATTAGGAAAGGCGATTTGCAAAGATTCATTAAAAAAAAAACCTTATACTCACTTCTTCTGTAGATGAAGCTGGATCACAAATGATTTGCGCAAACATAGATGTACAGTGCCTTGCGAAAGTATTCATACCTCTTAATTTTTTTAACGTTTTATGTTGCTTAAAAACTTAAATGATTCCATTGCATAAGTAATGCAATAATTTACAACTACTCGTGTAATGGATTGGATGGACGTTACGTGATTATTCATATTCCTGGAGACTGGAAGATTCTTGCGCTTTGTGAGGTTGAAGTCTACGGGTACTTGGCAGGTTGTAGAGCATTATATTCAATATTCTACATTTATATATAATTCATGTATTATCATACCATACTTGAAACGTACTATAAAGGAACACAAAATCTTAACTTCCAAAATTCGGTTTGGTGAGGGTAGTTGATGTAGTAATAACGTCTCCAGGTTACGTATGTAACCATGGCTCCCTGAGTAGGGAACGAGACATTGCGTCCTCTAGGAGTCGCTTTGGGCAACGCCGTCAACGTGACCCGTGCCTGAAGCATACATACAAAAACCACAACATGTTTGCCAGCGCCAGCCTATGATGTCACTACCGGTATAAAGGTATAAGTATAAAGGGGCGCCGGGAGAATACGTCATCCACTTCTTCGTCTGAAGCTTGCGTCCGAAGCATGGCACAAAGCCTAGAGCATTAATTTACTTTTTAATTAAAAAAAAAATTATAATAAAAATAATGTTCAATCATTAGTATCCCTATAGAACCGTGCCTACATTTACCTAAAGCAGTGGTTCTCAACCTTTTTTTTACTCCAAGACCCCCTCCTCTCCAAATCAATACTGCAAGCCCAAACTTTTCTATTCACTAAAAACTTAGTATTTTCATGTATTTATTTTATTTTTATTTTTTTTAAACAAAGAAAATTCAAGATAGATTTAAACATTCCATGTTCTTTTTTGCAAAAATAGGCCTACTTCGCAAAAATGACTCACAAACTTCAAAACATGCGAGCATCCGTTATAAAACCCTGTAAACCCTGTGTAAACTACTCTTCAGTTGTAAATGTTTTACAAACTTTATGGTTTCCAGTCGTGTGTGCGTAAATATATATATATATTCACAAACAACCTGTAACCTGGAAGGTTTGTAAAACATTTACAACTGATGAGTAGTTTACACTTTAGATTAGGGGACGCAGAAAGCTTTGTAAATGATTTATAATGTTTATTGAGATAATAGTACAATGTTGACATTTCAATGATCTATAAGTGATTAATAATATATTAACTAGTAACTATTAACCATTAAGGATGTGTTTAATTATTTCATGATGCTATTTATAAAGATAACTTATGACAGATTTATAAATCGTTAGCATATTACTTAATCGTTTGTGAATGTATAGTTATGTTTTGTAAATGATTAGTTCATCATTAGCTAATTACTTGTAAATGACTTTTAAATGAATTAACAAAACATACACAAATTGTTAGCATATCACTTATTAATCGCTTATGAATGTTTTGTAAACGATTAGTTAATCATTAACTAATCACTTATAAATGACTTATAACTGGACGTTATTATAAAGTGTTACCTTTAGTTTTAAGTTATCTAGTTACCACTGTCCTAAAGCGTGATCTACCAGCATTGCCTAGGCGATCGACCTATTGGGCACCCCTGGCCTAGAGGATGCAGTGTCTCCTTCCCTACTCAGGGAACCATGGTTACATACGTAACCTGAGACGTTCCCTTTGGAGGGAACTTCAATCTGCGTCCTCTAGGGGTCGCTTTGGGGAACAGAATACCCATGCCACCTTGCTGAGGGGCGTGCATGCCAGCACAAAGACGAGCACTAGTACCAACTCTACCAAGCTAAGGGAGTTGCCCCTGGGATGGTGCGATGGCTGTCAGTGACATTATCCCCTTCGGTCAAAGGCCTGAGCTGCATACCTGCAAATAAGTTGCCAAAGGCCTGAGCTGCAGATAAGTTGGACATTTTGATATTAATCAAAATGTCCAACTTATACCTTATTAACCATACCTCATTAACGATTTGTCCAGCAAGCATTAAACCAGTAGGCCTTAACAATTCAGATTATTTCCGTGGCCACAGTACTACTGAATTGATTAGGTAATGTTGAGCATGGGTAAAATTAGCACAGGTAACGCGATCTTTGGCAAATAGTTAAGACTTGAAAATCACATAGCAACAGACAAGAAATTTCTTAATAGAATCAAAGTTTATTTCACTATTCTACCACAATACTAAGCTAAATAACACAAAACAGAATACGTAAACACACACACACACACACACATTGCAGGCAATGAACTGTTTTGATCTGAAGAGAGTTTTAGGTTCTAATGCTCTTTTTCAAGAATGCTCTAACTTCAAACTGAGGGAGTCACAAGCAAGGAACTTCACTATCTTTACTCTTAGAGATGAATACAACCAGTTCCAGCACAAGTAAGGAGATTTGTTTGATATTACTTGCTTTCAGCTGAGTTTCCTTTCCGTTCCTTCCTGGTTAAGGGAACCCCGGGTGCGGATTGGCTGCTGATGTGTCGTCGTCACGGGGAACCCCTCTAGCATATTGGTTGGGTTCTCTGTGGAGTGGTGACGGCTCTTAGGAAGTTCGTTTCAGTTCTTCGGCTTCAGGTGTTGAAGTTTCTTTAGAAGTTTGACTAAGTCTTGATTGTTGTTCAGTGCTCTGCCAGATGTTAATGGCAAGAAGCGCTTAACAACGCGATCAGAGCAGGAGCCGAAGTTTCAAACAGCGCGCGAGCAAGCAGAGAGAGCGCACAGCACAGCTGGGTGTCTGTCTTTAACGGGCTGATTTGGGATCCACCCACGGGCGACTGACCCAATCGGATTCTTCCTGTGGGGCGGAGGCCCGCTCTGCACGGCTTCTTTCCGTGTATACATTATCTTTTCAGTTATTTTATCACATGAAGAAACTATTGACAGCAGATTTCTATACGTGTTGTAATCATACATTATAATGAAAAAAGTCAACTTTCATCCACAAGAGATTATTGCTGACGAAATCAGCTCTCGTTCAACATCAAACATTAGGTATTTGGCATAAACAAAGTACATACCTTAATTTTATATACTTACATGGGTTAATACAGTACATCGATTAAACGATCCTAAATTCTAAATAAATCACACCAAGCATGTGAAACTAAACAATAGTGATCGTGAGACATTAGACATTGAAAGATTACAACAATACCCTAGATTCCAATAACACAGCAAGCTTATAAATGACATGAAATACAACCTTAATATATATTGTAAATATATTGTATATATTGTTTTTGAGTATATTGCTTCAATAGCAGAAACTAGTATAATTTGTCCCTTTTGAAATACTTAAGCAAAGGTTTGAGTCTCTTTGTCTGTTAATAAGCAGAAAAGGCGCGTTCCTCTGCTAGGGAACGCGAGGTCATGGGAATGTCACGTTTGTGGAGATCTGGAGATTTCCTTAGCTCGGACGTCGGTTGTAAAACCGTCTCCTTGTTGATACCATCATTGAATTACTGCATTACACCATGAGGAGTTATCAGGGCTGGTCTGTGCTGGATCCTTTCCAGATGACAAGGTCTTTGCCCTGTTTCTGGTTGAATTATGTTTAAGTGGTAAGAAAGCCACAGTAAAGTCCTGTTGCAAACATTAAAGGTTCTGTTCTTTAAAGACATGTTCCTCTCAGATATCTCCTGTTTTTTAGAGGTCTCCTGAGATAAGGAGATTTAGGGCAGGAAATCGGCCAGCCAGTCAAATGCTGGGAGTGGGAGCTTTGATTTCTGCTCAGGAATGTCCCAAATTATCTGTGTCCTGGTCTACTAAGCTCTACACTTACATTTCATACTGAAAACCGTTTATAAGAAAAGAGATTAGTCAAAATGATGAATGATTATAGGTGATTATATTATTTTATCAGATTTTTAGAACATTAGGTAATTTTCATCAACCGGTTAAAATTTAAAACTGTGCATAAAAAAATTAGTTCTAATTTTTGCGTTGATTTGAACAATAACGGGAGACAGGCCAAGGTGGGCGAAGATAAAAATCTTTGTCATTATTTTATCTTTCTTATTAAAATCTAAGAACAAAGATACACATTACAAGTACATATAATATATAAATAGAACAAACAGTGCTTTATTTCCAGGTGCAATAGGTGTATTTAGCAGGAGCATTCAAGAAATTGATTGAACAAATATAAAAACAAAAAAAGTATATAGACTGATTCCTAAAGCAACTGTATTCAAGTTTTTCAGTCAAAAGTAGTGAGTGATTTTTCTCTTTGCGTTTTGTTGTTTTATTAACGTTAAAGGAATAGTTCCCCCCAAAATAAAAATTCTGTCATATGTCTGTCAATTCTGTCATGATGTTTTATTTTTATACCATCATTTACTCAAAAGTTGTTTTAAACCTGAGTGAGTTTCTTTCTTCTGCTGAACATAAATGCTGTTGTGAAGAACGTGGAAAACCAAACAGTTGCTGGTCCACAGTGACTTCCATAGGATTTTGTCCTACTATCAAATTCAATGTGGACCCGCAACTTTTTGGTGAGCCTCATTCTTCAAAATATCTTATTTTGTGTTCAGCACAAGAAATAAATTAATACTGGTTTGGGACAACATGTGAGTGAGTAAATAATGACAGAATTCAATTGTAGGGTGAACTATCTCTTTAATGACAGTCGACAGCATGTTTAGTTCTGTCCCTTTCAGACCTGCACGCATATACAGACACACATCCATTTTTCTCTCAACAGTTTACTTTCATTTTAGACATAACTGAGTCTATATGTAAATCTTGTGTGTTTTGACAGCATTAGAGCAAAAGATAACTTACTTCAGTAATCAGGCGCTGTTTGAAAGGGTTTTAGTGCGTGATTCTGGTGTATGCTCTCAGAAAAAGCGCACGTCAGACCAGCGCGCGAATGAAACATTTAACCGGCAAATATGCAAAATAATGTACTTTTGCAATCGCTAATAAGTGCAGTGTCCTGTCAGAGTAACTCTACTGCTGTATGTCGTGTTGTACAGAATACAGAGACAGCGGCGCAGAACTGTAATTGATAGTATCGTGCTACAGAAAATATTCTATGATATTTCTTCAAAAGCAGATCGTGGAGAGATTTTATCGTCCACGATCAAAAATCGTCATATTGCACACCCCTAATTCCTTCATATTTTAATTCATATAATTTCCCTCTGTAAAACCTTTCACTGCTTTCCGCCATATTTTCAAACAAAACTATTAAACGGTAGCACTAACTGTCGGGAATGTAATCTTGTGGTCAGACTAGAGTGAGCTTGGCAACCCCTTGTAAATCTTTAGCGACCCCCAGGTTGAGAACCACTGCCCTAGAGGATGCAGCTTGAAGTTCCCTCGAAAGGGAACTCGCTTCATCTTCAGTCGTTGTTCCTCAGTAATCTTCTCCTCTGCTGCAAACTTTGTGCATCAAGACGAGTCATGACATTTTTTTTTCATACATTTTTTAGAAAATCTGGCAGGTGCTGGAGCTGCTATACAGTCGTCAACATCTGCGGACTGGTTTGCTGAAAAGGCCATTGATCGAGGTCTCCAGCAGTTTCATACGGGATGCTCCTCAACCCTTAATGAGACTAACCCGTGGTGGAGGCTGGATCTGCATGATGTCTACCGAGTTAGTAAAGTGGTCGTCACTAATAGAAAAGACTGCTGTGCTGAACAAATAAATGGAGCGGAGATTCGCATCGGAAACTCTTTGGAGAACAACAATCCCATGTGAGAAACTTGAGGTTGAAAGAGCGTGAGATGTCAAGTACAAATGTGAAGGATTAATACAGATATGACAGTATTTTTATATCCTTCATGTGTTTCTCTGTCTGTAGATGTGCTGTTATTCCTGCTATTCCAGCAGGTGAGTCCTACAGCTACTCATGTAATGGGATGGAGGGACGTTACGTGAATCTGATCATTCCTGGAGACAAGAAGATCCTCACTCTGTGTGAGGTGACGGTCTATGGAGAAGGTATACATCAGTAGTATTGGTTTATAATATATCAGATAATAATTTCTTCACATTATACATTTTTGTCAATATGACGCAGTGAGGAGCTTGGAAAGGTTTTAATAAATACAAGCTCATTTGTAGGGTGCAAACCATATTTTTATGAATTTACATATTTACAAATATATTTTTCTAGGTCCCTGTTTAAAAAGATCATTTGTAAAACTGCTGTTTCACTCCAGCAATGATTTGACCGACTCTACAATGAGAGAAAACGTTCTCAAACAGGTAAAAGTAACAAGTGATGAGAAAACAAACACTTACCACAATAGGTTTACGACAGGAGTGCTGATCACCTATTGATTATTCAGTCAAACTATTTACAGCATCAACAAATTTACAATATTCTCACATTTTAAAGAGACATGATTTTGCAAAAGTACTGTTTGGGACATGACACGAGAAAAGAGGAGAGGAAGATTTGAATGTTTTCATATTCTGATCTAATCTGGGGTGCGTTTCCCAAAAGCATAGTTAGCCAACTATATCTTTACCAGCATAGTTGAACGATTTGGTGTTTCCCGAAACCATAGTTCAAACGAACGTTCGCAATCAGTGTAGCAAACTTACATGGTTGGAGCTACAGCTCTCGACCTGTGGTTAGAAGCATAGTTTCTTGTTAGTAAGATATATGGCTTAAATAAATATGCTCTTGGACACAACAAGCAAGCTAACATGCAGGACTATCTGTATCTGCCATTCTATCTAAATATAAATGCATTTTAATTATGTACTTTTTAATTACGCATCCATTGTAAGCGCCGTTTTAGAAAAGTGCGCATGTGCTTAAATGCTTAAGGGAACCCCGGAGTATGACGTAAGAGGGAACCCGCGATCAATCAAACATCAAATAAAGCAAAATGACAGGGAACAAAAAAATAATAAATTAGTCAGTAGGTGCCATGTTCAATACAGTAGCATCTCTAATCAGTTAAATAGCAGAAGTTATTCCTCCACCACATGCATGTGACGTCATTAACAGTGGCCCTATGTTGCTGAACTAACGTGGTTCAGACGACGGAGATGCGCCCATGTTCAGGAAACAGGTGTGACTAGCTAGTTAGTTTCCAAAACGATGCATCGTACTATGGTGGTTAATCAGTGAGTTACGTCATTGTTCGGGAAACATAACCCAGTTTAGTATGAATGTTATTTCCAGTTGGGATCTGCTCTGGCTGATAGAGGACTCACAAACGTGACACTGAGGTGGTCTCAAACCCCTAAACAGGAAGTGATGCGGAAAGTGGACAAACGTGAGTGTGTTCTCACAGCTGTACAATAACTTATCATCATTTTATAATCATTGCTATTTGTACAGCATATGTCATATGTAATAGAATTGTTTTTTCATTTGCAGGTCGCTGTGATACAAGAAAATAATGCCCTGGAAATCAAGTGTCTTTGACTCACTAAATTCACATTCATTCAGTTTATTCATAATTTATGAAAGCCCGTTTCCACCACTGAATAAAATATAAAACAAGGTAACTGTGACTTTTTATCTCACAATTCTGACATAAAGTCCCTTCTGAGGGGAAAAAAGAGACTATTTTCTTACAATTGCAAGTTTATATCTCGCAATTATGACTTTATTTCTCAGAATTATGACTTTATTTCTCAGAATTGTGACTTTATTTCTCAGAATTGTGAGAGTAGAAACTACGCTGGACAGCCGGACGACTTTTTTTTGCGATTGGTGCAAGAGGGTTTTGGCTCGCAGCACATTGCACACTAGATGAGAAACGGCATTATAATTGCACCAAATCCTTATTAATGTACTACAGTCTAGTTTAATCCTAGTCTTTACATTTTAATATTAGAAACAGCACTAAAAGCATTAGTTAGATGCCAGATATATCATGTATGTTTTAAGATATGACTTTGGATTGATTTTTAGAATAGAGATCACGGTTCTCCCACGATTCAGAAAACAAAACATTAGCCTACATATTATTTAGTTTGGTTGTCTAATTTCCTTTCAGGTTCTGACAAAATGTTTTATTTAATGTTATAAATTAGTCTATTTAAAAATATGTATAACTTCCTATTCCAAAATGTTACTTAAATACAAGCTTTTTTAAGAGGATTAATTCTTCAGTTTCAAGGTATATCTGGAACCACAAGAAACCCAGACTCAAACTTTCGGTTTTGATGAAATTCATTCAATCCTGATCTTCCCACTCTCATACAGAATAGAGGAGTGTCGGAGTTAGGTCATTTATTTGATGACGGTCAAATGAGATCGTTTCAGGAGTTAAGATTTAATCTGCACAGTAAAGATTTTCATAAATTCTTTTAAATCCGACACTTTTTAGAGTTACAGTTAAAAGAAGGTAATATACAGCTTGATCTTATTGAAATAGAAAAACATATTTTTTCTTCATTTACTCTAAAAAGAAGCTCTCTGAATTATATACAATGCTGTTTAATGTTGGTCCTTCATCCTTTGACTCTTTAAGGGTGATCTGGGAAAAGAACATAGAGTCTAGTTTTAGAAATGAGGAGTGGCTGTCTGTCTGTTCAAATATCTTCCCCAAAAGTGCTTCAATTTCGGTTCACGAACAAAATTATATATTTTTTCACAGGACTTATCTAACCCCAGTTCGCCTCCATAGAATATCTCCCAATTGATCTCAGTTATGCTTCAAATGTAAGGTAGACATTGGCACAGTGATGCATGTATTTTGGGATTGTGACAAAATTAAAATCTACTGAAAGAGATTCACTAAATGATTCAAAAGATTATTGGAAAGACTTTTGTAATGTCCCCAAATGTATACCTTCTGCACTGAACAGTGGATCTGTCTCTGGCCTGTGACAGAATCTGAACTCAACTTCTGTATATATCTGGCCAAAAAATGTACTATTATTATGGTCAACTGCTCAGATACCTTCAATCAATATGAGTCAGGCCACAACTCTTTTACCATTGGAAAAATCAACTTATGATTTACATCAAAGATCTGTCTTCTGGTGCATTTGGTCCTCTCTCGGGAACTTTCTTGAGGATACTCAGGGACTATGTCTTTCTGCTTTTGGTTTATAATTTTCGATTATTTCTGTTTTTGCTCTTATGCATTTGAATGTCTAATATGTACTAGCTGTACATGTTGTTATGAGATACCAGTACCACTGTTGTTTTATTGGAAAATTTAATAAAAAATAAAAAAAGTATTCATTTAAATAAATTCATTATGTAAAAAATGATTTGAAATAAATGAATGAAGACTTCCTCCAGAGTTTTTGAATGAATCTCTTGAATGAATAATTAAGACATTAAATACATTCAATCACTGGTCACCACCTTCTGGCATAATGTAACATATACAGTCTTTATTTGAAGCGTAACATTAGTTACAAAGGTCAGTTCCTAATTTTGACTGCAGCTATACCCGGACTATAAACTTTTATCTTAATACTTTTGTTATTATTTAATGTTTGCAACACAGATATGTAGCTGTAACAATTCAGTCCACTGAAGGCAAGTGTAGTGAGAACCCAAGTGCAGTTTATTTACAAAGTGATCCAAAATACAAACATAATCCAAACAGATGAAGACTTGACTTGAAACACACATGATTTGAAACAGACTTGACTCACCGACAGCGGGTTACAGCATCAATACACGACAAGAGACAAAGGCAATATGATATGTGATATGATCAGATCTAAATGTAATGCTGCAATCAACACTTTTAATTTCATTTTCACTTTGTTCGCGACAGTCCAATTTGGTGGCATTTTGCCTCAAGTCCCCGTTAATTTCAGACCCTGTGCCGGGGGAAGGCTATGAGATGCGTTCGGCCAGATCACTGAAAAGAGAGAACTGCCACTGCACACACACTCACACACTCTCACACACTCACACACACACACACACACACACACACACACACACTCTCACACACACACACACACACCACACTCGATCGTCAAAGTAAAAGGGTCTTATTCTCTTATTTTAAATGAAATTAATATAAATAAATGATGTGATCACACACACGATATAAAACAAAGCAAAACATTTACACTAGTTTTAGGTGTCACTAAAAATATAAAAACGTCTTAAATTTTTCCAGGAGCGGGAAAAAGAGTTTGTCATGAAAGAAAAAGTTAGGGGTCAATTGTAATGAGGAACCAGCGATGTCAAAATAAGTAAAGGGAAATCAATTATTTAACAGGTCAAACCATAAGGGATATTGTGGACCCTGGCAAGTCCGGATATGTCAAATGTACATGTTTTATGAAAGGCTTTCCATAGACATAATGATTTTAATACTGTCTCAACCCCTTTGATTTTTTACTGTACAAACTGTACACCTATCCATCACACAAACATTTCAGCATTTTTACATTTTAGTATGTGACTTAATTATGAGGGCTCAAGAAATTTCATCATAAACCACATTTACGTTGTTATATCAGTGTAATACCCATGTCATTATACAAATTTGTGTCCTGATAAATCATATAAACAAGCACACACAGACAAACATTTCAAGCTTCAAAAGAGGTGTATCTCTATCTTAAAGAATATAGTAATAAAGAAACTATAGAATTATATATGACAGCATAGAAACATGTTACTAAAGCCAACCAAATCATTTATCATACATTTTAAACATGTATTCAACATTTATTTAAAGCTTATTGAACTTAAAAACAAACACATCATTCTCTTCTTTGAAAGAAGATGGTAATAAATAAAAAGTGATTATATGTATATAAAATACTGCATAAAAATAAACATTTACTATAGTTTTAGGTGTCAATAAGAGATGGGTGGAGTTACAGATGAGGGGTGCGTTTCCCAAAAGCAACTATCTTTACCAATAGAGCTCAATGGAACGTACCACCATAGTTAGCTAACGATGCTTTTGGGAAACGCACCCCAGATGAGCCTCTGCAGTCCATTACAGGGCATTTGTCGAGTTAGTCTGATAACCCGGCATAAATTTCGTCATAGTTTTTATCATCAGATATTAGTTTTAGCTTGTCAACGTCTCGTCTTAGTCATAGAAAAAAGGTTCGTTGACGAATATGTTTCGCCCCTGTCATATAGGATCCTTTTGAATATTGTCCTTATTATCATTCCATACCTAAGACATACAAACGCCTTTTAAATTAAATAGGCCCAAAAAGATAGATCTAAATAAAATATAAACTGTTAAAGCGCTAAGGCATTAGAGACTGAACACAACTTTCTGTTATTCGATTAATGCAGTATTTAAGTTAAATATAGAGTAAATGTATTTAAAATCTCAAAAATAGTTAGATTAGTCATTTAGTGCAAATAAATTAAGTATAATGTCAAAATCAAGTATAATGTCAAAGTTTAACCACTAGATGTCTGTAGTACTCAGTACTTATGTCGACATTTCACACATAGTTATTTTGATTCGGTTTTGCATTTGGATATATATTTTAGATATTATTAAAGACTACATAAATACATACAAGCAAACAGTGTTAATTTCATCGACGAAGACACCTTAATAGCGATCATATCCAGATGCTAGTTGTTTTACGTCTTTCTGTAATCTTTCTCTCCCTGAAGGAGGTTGAATTAACCCCATTAATTTCAGTATCTTTGGAGCATTTTCACTGGTAAGTTGATGAAATAACTGCTTTTTTAAATATTTTAATGCCTTAGCTGACCTATTGAATAGTAATTAATAGTGGAATTTTCATGTCATCTGGTTTAATAATGTTTATCGTTAGATAATAGCTAGTGAGAGTATTAGATTTGTATTATATTATTATAGATATACTAGCTACAATAACTAAACTAGTTATCATAACTGCCTGTGTGCATACGCTTGGAACAGAAGACATACTTTTAAGTTGTTATAATATAGTTATGAACCTGAAACTGTGATCTGGTAAATAGGGCAACTGTGAGTTGCAGCTGTATTTTGAATAAAGGTAAGTTTTATTATATTTGATTATAACATTACAGTTTTGGTTTGAATTCCTTCAGCTTGAGTATTATACTGTACTCTCCCTCAGGATTGTCATCATTGTGTTTATTATGAAGGGAAAACTAAATCCAAACCCACATGGCCCTGTGTGAAAAAGTGTTTGCCCCCCTGTTAAAACATAACTGTGGTTTATCACACCTGAGTTCAGTTTCTCTAGCCACACCCAGGCCTGATTACTGCCACACCTGTTCACAATCAAGAAATCACTTAAATAGGACCTGCCTGACAAAGTGAAGTAGACCAAAAGATCCTCAAAAGCTACACATCATGTTGAGATCCAAAGAAATTCAGGAACAAATGAGAAAGAAAGTAATTGAGATCTATCAGTCTGGAAAAGGTTATAAAGCCGTTTCTAAAGCTTTGGGACTCCAGCGAACCACAGTGAGAGCCATTATCCACAAATGGAGAAAACATGGAACAGTGGTGAACCTTCCCAGGAGTGGCCAGCCAACCAAAATTACCCCAAGAGCGCAGCGACGACTCATCCAAGAGGTCACAAAAGACCCCACGACAACATCTAAAGAACTGCAGGCCTCACTTGCCTCAGTTAAGGTCAGTGTTCATGACTCCACCATAAGAAAGAGACTGGGCAAAAATGGCCTGCATGGCAGAGATCCAAGACGAAAACTGCTGCTGAGCAAAAAGAACATAAAGGCTCATCTCAGTTTTGCCAGAAAACATCTTGATGATCCCCAAGACTTTTGGGAAAATACTCTGTGGACTGACAAGACAAAAGTTGAACTTTTTGGAAGGTGTATGTCCCGTTACATCTGGCGTAAAAGTAACACAGCATTTCAGAAAAAGAACATCATACCAACAGTAAAATATGGTGGTGGTAGTGTGATGGTCTGGGGCTGTTTTGCTGCTTCAGGACCTGGAAGACTTGCTGTGATAAATGGAAACATGAATTCAGCTGTCTACCAAAAAATCCTGAAGGACAATGTCCGGCCATCTGTTCGTGACCTCAAGCTGAAGAGAACTTGGGTTCTGCAGCAGGACAATGATCCAAAACACACCAGCAAATCCTGACCTGAATCCTATTGAGATGCTGTGGCATGACCTTAAAAAGGCGGTTCATGCTCGAAAACCCTCCAATGTGGCTGAATTACAACAATTCTGCCAAGATGAGTGGGCCAAAATTCCTCCACAGCGCTGTAACAGACTCATTGCAAGTTATCGCAAACGCTTGATTGCAGTTGTTGCTGCTAAGGGTGGCCCAACCAGTTATTAGGTTTAGGGGGGCAAGCACTTTTTCACACAGGGCCATGTGGGTTTGGATTTTGTTTTCCCTTCATAATAAAAAACTTCATTCAAAAACTGCATGTTGTGTTTACTTGTGTTATCTTTGATTAATATTTAAATTAGTTTGATGATCTTAAACATTAAAGTGTGACAAACATGCAAAAAGAAAAAAAGAAAAAATCAGGAAGGGGGCCAACACTTTTTCACACCACTGTATATATATATATATATATATATATAAAAAAAACTTGAATGCTAACATTTGTTCTAAAATATAGCTTAAAGAACAGTTTAAAAAATATGGTCTGCTCTCCTATAAGTTCACAGGGCTGTGTGCAGTTGCAAAAGACATTTATCACATTCTGAATATTAGTCTAATGTAAAATTAGCTGTCTTACAGTTTTTGTCAGTCGCTTTGCAAATATTGAGGTTGATTTGGGAAATGCACCAAAGTATGTGCATTTCTCAAAACAATTTGTACAAACAGCACCACACAATGGATTACCTGCAAAAGCCTGTAACTTACTCAAAATCTTTAGTTCATCTCTCAAAGTTAAGTATTTATGTCCACAAACAAGATAGTCAAAATGTTTAGTCATGTCAGTATAGCAGTGCACTCTGTTAGAATGACTTGATGTAAACTATGGCAATAGTTTGGATTTAAGTAGCTGTATAGAAATCCAGAAGGCTGCATGTCTTACGTATGCCATATATCCATTTCAAATGTACACATTTACACAGTACTGTATGTGGTATATTGATTTAAAGAGACTGTTTCTAAATGTTTGAATTGAGGATACGGTTGATCTCCCAATACTTGGCTGCATGCTTCGACCCCCCTCAGCCATTGTAAGGCCATTGATAACATGGTCCACAATAGTGGCCCTATTTTCATCTGATATGCATCTGTTTTGCCTCTGTACCCTTCCACCATGCATCCTAACTCCCCTTCATCCTCTCAGCCATTGATCCTGATCGTTTCCTGGATGTTCATCCATTGTCAGAATGTGTAACTCTTGTTGTCCTCTGTCTCTATGCTTTTCAATTAAAGGTTCATGAAATGCACCTTTGAGCAATTTCAGAGAATTGGTTTATAATTGCTTGATTTACATTATTTTCATTACTTAAAGTCAAGATTCACCTGCACAATTCATGGTAAATTTAAAAGTCAAATAGAAATACTTTACAGTTTATGACAACTAGATCAATAATTTTTCATTTAAAGGCTTAAACGATGAACTAATGAATAGATCTTTTTTTTGGAATTTTGTAATCACAGATAATGAACAGAAGTTTTACACATTGGGTTGTTGGATTTTAATGTTTTATGGGAAATTTCTATAGACAAGGGTTTTTATACTGTACCATACAGACCATAACATGTAATGTATGCACTGTATACCACGGACACATTATTATACTATTCATGTGCGTCAGTTTTGGATAGAACTCTTTGGGGACCTGAGGAATGAAGGAAACTTCAATGGCAGTAATGAACACCAATGCCTCCTTCGGTTCTGCTTCCAAAATATTCTGCAGGCAGACTTGGATGATTGTGTAGAGCTTCGGAATAAACACAGAATCAGGCCCTCTAGACTTGCAATGTGTCCTGGGGGTGTACCAAATGAACTGTATCATCTACCACACAGGTGAGAAAAAACAACAACATCTGTAACAAATTATTTAATAACAGATTTAATTATAAGCATGTTTAATATACACTACTACTAAAAAAAAAAAAAATCACATTATATAAATGTCTGCTGAATACATTTATACAGAAATGTATCTTTTTGCAGGTATGGATCAAGAGACTGTGGCTTTGCAGTTGAAGATGAGTTAAGTGCTTTTCCTGAGTCAAGGCTGACAATGCAGTTATGTGGTGACAAAAACATCCAGGAATATCTAGACTTTGCAATGGAACACAATCAGTTACAGTGGCCAGATAATTGGGAGGAAGCATTACAATTCTACTTCACAATGAAGGAAACAGCAGGCCTCTGATCACGAGTATTTGAAAAAAGACAGTAGAAACCACAAAGTGCAACCTCAGAAGAACTTATTTAAAAAAGAAAATGCAATATTGTGACATTGCAAGAAATGTGAACTGAGAATACGGAGGATGTAAAGTTTACTTAAATACATCCAAAACCTGGTGAATTCTGAATTCCAAAATCCATTCGTTTGTCTCTAAGATTGGCATTAAAGTGGCGCTGAAAGAGGGCTGGCCTACAATGTGATTTAACACATCTTTTGAAAGAAAGTGGGGCCCTGGTCCTCCATGCACTATTGATACTGCAATCATTTTCCCTGCCAAGACTGTGTTTGTTACAGATTAAACACAGGGTAACTGCACTATACACTGTATATCTATCTTAGATTTGGATTTGGTAAAATATTAATAAAATATTACAATATCTGGTTTCCTTGTTATAGTTACTGATTAAATGAAATCAGACTTCAGTATTAACTGTAATGTAATTTTGTTGCTGTGTTCATCTCCTTGCAAAAACTATTGTTTTATACACCGACATGGATAAACTATTTAAAAGGTAAGATTTCGAAACAATTTAATCTCAAATTAATCTCTCTTCTGCCTTTTGTGGTAAAAAGCCATCTAATAAGTGTTATGACTGTAACATATCCCTTAAATGTCAGTGTAGTTTGAACTTCTTCAGTAGCTAAGAAAATAACTAAGATAATTTGATTAATATTTTGCATCCAGTTATTTAATTATGGGGGAAGTAGCCGCGTAATAAGCGGGATAATGTCCATCCAGTCGGTTGTTATCACAAAATAAAGCCCCTCAGGCTGATGCAAGAGCCCTCCGCTTCACATCAGGATCCTAATCAGTCTGTCAGGCCTTATTCTGCAGTAACACCCAGCTGGATGTACATTATCCCTTACTTATCTGGTACTCCTTTACAAAACATAAACAACTGTTCAAATTAAATACATAACAACTGAATTGTACACCAGGTAACGGCTGTTGGGTGGTCCATCAAAAATGGGACGATTCCGCAGGCAGCTCATCAGTAAAGTGAGAAGTTCCCTTCTTGGTCCACCTGTATCAAGACCCTCTTCCAATGTGCCAGCATCATCAGAGAACTTTACAAACATGCCACTGAATTCTGAGTATGAGACACGGTGAAATCCTCTGACTGCCCCATCCCACACATTGGATCTCGTTATGTTGAATCTGCTGACACGTTTTCGATCAATGGCAAGGGACAGATTTGAAATAATGTCAGGAGCTTTTAAACTGCTCTGTTCCCTAGAGAGTGTAAAAAGTACATTTCAATCAATGTAATCAGTATTTGTATAATTATATTCTCCAATCAACATACTTTTGTAGCTTACTCTAACGGTTGTGGGAGGTCAAGACAGTGTGCTTTCGTCATCATCAGATCATCTTCAGCAATCACAGGCGCATACACTTCCATGTATTCTCTACAAATAAGAAGAGATCATCATGCACAAATATCATGATACAAGTACAGACATAATATATTTAAAACACCAAACAAACCTGTAACACCGGTTCTGTAACGCAACATGGTCAGAAGTACCTGGATGGTCATCCTCCGAGTCTGAGAGCATAATCTTTAAAAAAAGTGTAAAGGGCCTCTGTGTCCCTGGAACATTAATGACTTCGGAGCCAAGTATGTAGGGTCCTTCCTCCATGTCTTTGTTGAAGTCCTTAATTTTTTTTACAGCCATCACAAGGAGATCTTTTGCCTTTATTTCCCTCGCTGTGGTTTTAAGTAACCACTCTGCAGAGAATTACACCGACATTAATCTGCAAGGGAAAAAATTTACAAAGCATCTTGTTATTTTGTTTTCGGATTTGTCATTGTGTTTTCTTAGTTATAATGTTTTATGAATTGTTATTTAGTTTTTTAGATTTGCGTTTGTAATTTGTTATTTTGTTTTCAGAATTGTGATTCGTTTTGCACTTCTCGGCCACCGTAGATAATATTGCGTTTGTTGTTTTGAGCAGCGTGCGCTGATTCGAATCATTTTGTGAATCAAATGATTCAATTGACGCTGAGATTCAAATAGCTCTGCTTCATGATAAACTGAGCCTGTAATGTGCATACTATCCATACAAAATAAAAGTCTTGTTCTGGAAATGAACTGCAGAGCTGTCAAGAGCCCAAAGCTGATCTGATCTCCAAATTACAGGACCGGAAAGAACTTGTGCATATTTCAGACTCATAGAGTTGTACATTTGTGGTTGCATTTAATTTATTAACTGAAACTGAATCCTTATGACAATGTTTTCATCTTATTCCATGTCAGTTTCTCCCCAGAACATAAAGGCAATAAATCAAATTTCAGCTTTATTTGGTTAAAATGAATTTAATTAAAGGACTGTGACTGTAAAGGTTTACACTGAAAGTGGAGTTTGACTGTCTGAACTGTCAAACTTTTAGTTTAAATTATTTCTTCTAGAGCAGGGGTGTCAAACTCAATTCCTGGAGGGCCAGAGCCCTGCAGAGATTAGATGTAGCCCTACATACCTGATCCAACTACAAAGAGTACCAAAGCTTTAGAAACGGCTTTATAACCTTTTCCAGACTGATAGATCTCCATTACTTTCTTTGTCATTTGTTCCTGAATTTCTTTGGATCTCAACATGATGTGTAGCTTTTGAGGATCTTTTGGTCTACTTCACTTCCCTTTCGAAAGCTACAATCGATGCTGCGCTGCTCAGCGCATTGGGAACGCCTTTAGTCGTGACCAGCTGTGAATATTGTGTGTAACACGTCGATAGAATTGACCCGGAGGTAATATAGCCTCGGTCGATGACGTCATCGGCGTGCGCCCACAACACGAGGCTATAAAAAGATGAGCCACAGGTGCATCATCAGGTCTTTTGTCTTCAGACCATTCTGTGCATGTGTGCGTCGAAGAAACATTCTGGCAGGTTTGCAAATCTTTTTTCTCTCATGTTACAACAAAGAGAAATGAGCCAACAAATCAGTAAGCATTGTGTTCCTCCATGCTCCCGTCCCATGTCTGAGCTGGATACACACGATTATTGTTTTGTTTGTTTGGGGGAAGAGCACGCGGTTCTGGCTATAGAGAAAGGTGGGTGCGAGCATTGTGACCAGCTCACAGTTAAGATGTTTCGCTCCCGTCTGAACTATTTCCAGTCCGCACCCGCATTACCATCGTGGGGCTCTCGTATGGATCTGCATGACGAGCAAGAGACGGGTCCGTCCCTTTCGCTTGCTGCGTCACCAGATCCTAACATCCCTTCTCGTGATCTCGAAGTGCGCTCTGGTGCTTCTTCGGTTCAGGAGGGGGAGTATATATCTCTTGGTTCTTTAGATCACGAGCAGCCAGCCTCTGAGCATTTCTCTCGCGAAAAGAAATCTGTCGAGGAATTGCTAGAGGTGGTTACTCGCGCGGTGGCCAGGTTACAGATTGACTGGCCACGTGAACAAGAGACCCCCAAACGTAGTAAGCTAGAGGATAGGTTTCTATCCGGTGGCAGGGGGGAGAGACCACAACATCAGTCTCTCCCCTTTTTCGAGGACCTCCATGATGAGCTGTCTAAGTCATGGAGTAAACCATATACTTCTCGCGTCTTTGTGCCTTCGACGTCGACTTTTTCGACTATCGTGGGTGCGAAGTCGCGGGGGTATACGGAGATGCCTCGGGTTGAAGAGACGTTCGCGAGCTAGCTCTCGCCCGAAGCCGCACTAGTGGGTAAAGCTTTCCAAGCTGCAGGTCAGGCTGGTGCTGCGCTGCACACTATGGCACTGTTACAGGCATACCAGGCTGACCTGTTGAAGGATTTGAGTATGGGCAGTACCATCGACGAGGAGGCGTTCTCTGAGCTTCGTCGAGCCACAGATCTGTCTCTCCGTGTGACCAAGCAAACGGCCCGTGCCATCGGCCGTTCAATGAGTGCTTTAGTCAGCACGGAGAGGCACCTGTGGCTGAATCTGACAGGTATTAAAGAGAAAGATCGTTTGTTTCTGTTAGACTCCCCTGTTTCTCCCTCTGGTTTGTTTGGCGACTCCGTGAACACCGTAGTGGCCAGATTTAAAGAGGTGAAGAAACACGAAGAAGCATTCGTTCAGTTCCTTCCTCGTCGCACTCAAGGGGAGGGGCCGTCTGCCACCCAGCCCCGCGCCGGTCCTTCAAAAGCTAGGGAGGTTAAAAAGCAGAGCGTAGAGACTGGGGACAGGCTCGCCGCGCTCAGCAACCTCCCAAGCCAGACCTCAGGACTATTATTAACAAGAAGCGAAAGTCCTGATGGTCTGGCGCCCAATCTGGTGGGGGTAGTCCCCCGCGGGATGGGGCGCGTTCAAGATCTCGTCGCCCCTTCCCGCTACCCTCACAAAACCACTCCATCCCCGCCACCTCGCGTGCTTCGGGGGGCAGCGGTTTCCAGCGAAATGTTAGATGTTCCGTTGTTTCCGGCTGTCATTCCGGACGCGGAACATCTAACATCCCCTCAAAAGGAAGTATTAAAATTAATACCACTCTCAGAGAGTCTGGCAGCGTGGAAACTTCTGCCAGGCATTTCTGCGTGGGTATTAAGCACAGTGCAGATAGGATACAGAATCCAATTTATTCGTCGTCCTCCGCGTTTCAATGGCGTGGTTTTCACTTCCGTGAAACGGGAGCTGATGCACGTACTGTCACAAGAGCTGCAAACTCTTCTGAGCAAAGAGGCCATAGAACATGTTCCTCTTGCAGAGAGAGAGTTGGGCTATTACAGCAGATACTTCCTGGTTCCCAGAAAGGATGGGGGGGTGCGTCCAATCTTAGATCTTCGAGGCTTAAACCGTGCAGTCAAAGCGCTCAAGTTCAAGATGTTAACCGTCAAGACGGTCGTGACGCAAATTCAACATCACGATTGGTTCGTCACGATCGATCTGGAGGACGCATATTTTCACATAGAAATATTGCCACAACACAGGAAATTCCTGAGGTTCACTTTCGGGGGCGAAGCATACCCATTTCGGGTTCTTCCATTCGGCTTAGCTTTGTCACCCCGCACATACACAAAATGCATGGATGCAGCACTGGCTCCATTACGACTCCAGGGCATTCGCATTTTGAATTACATCGACGATTGGTTAATATTAGCACAATCGCGAGAGATGGCGCTCCAACACACAGACATCGTGTTAGCTCATCTAGTTTCTCTAGGGTTGAGACTCAACACCAAGAAAAGTGTTCTTTCTCCTACGCAGAGAACGACTTATCTCTGGATCGTTTGGGATTCGATCACAGGGGAAGTCGTGGCCTAATGGTTAGAGAGTCGGACTCGTAATCGAAAGGTTGCGGGTTCGAGTCTCCGGCCGGCAGGAATTGTAGGTGGGGGGAGTACAGATGTACAGCGCTCTCTCCACCCTCAATACCACGACTGAGGTGCCCTTGAGCAAGGCACCGAACCCCCAATTGCTCCCCGGGCGCCGCAGCATGGCTGCCCACTGCTCCGGGTGTGTGTTCACGGTGTGTGTGTGTGTGTGTGTGTGCATTTGTTCACTACTCACTGCTGTGTGTGTGCACTTGGATGGGTTAAACGCAGAGCACCAATTTCGAGTATGGGTCACCATACTTGACAATACGTCACGACTTTACTTTACTTTACTTTACGATGCGGGCACAACTGTCTCCCGCTCGTATCGAGACCATTCGGCAGACCATGAGCAAAGTCAGGCTAGGTCAAGATCGCACTGTTCGTCAGTACCAAAAGATAGGTTACATGGCTTCAGGATCCACGGTGATTCCTCTGGGGCTGTTGCACATGAGACCGTTTCAGTTGTGGCTGAAAGCCAGAGGATTTCATCCAAGAGCCAATCCTCAAAGGCTAATAAAAGTGACGCGCCGTGGGCTTCGTACACTATCTCTGTGGCTCAGACCCCGGTTTCTCGCCTTAGGTCCCACTCTAGGGGCGCGTGTCGTCGCAGACTACTAACGACGGACGCCTCCCTGATGGGCTGGGGAGCGGTCTTAGATGGCCGTCCAGCTCAAGGGGAATGAGAGGACCATCAGCTCGATTGGCACATCAATTGCTTCGAGCTGATGGCCGTATTTCTGGCTCTGAAATATTTTCTCCATCAATTGAGGGGCTGTCATGTCCTAGTGCGGGTGGACAATACAGCGGCAGTCTCTTATATAAATCACCAGGGAGGTCTGCGCTCACGCAATCTGAACAGAATAGCGAGGCAGATTTTTCTCTGGGCCCAGGACAAGTTCCTGTCACTCAGGGCAGTATACATTCCAGGGCATTTGAATGTGGGAGCAGATTTACTGTCCAGGCAGACACTACCGACGGGGAAATGGAAACACCACCCGGAAGTAGTGAAACAGATTTGGACCAAATTTTACAAAGCGGAGGTGGACCTCTTCGCCTCACAACAGACAGCGCAATGTCCCCTCTACTTCTCTCTGAGTCACCCAGCTCCACTGGGTCTGGATGCGATGGCGCACACATGGCCCAAGATGCGCCTGTATGCGTTTCCTCCAGTTTCTCTGCTCCCGGGAGTTCTAGCCAGAGTTCGCCAACAAGCGTCTTGCCTCTTGCTAATAGCGCCGCGTTGGCCGAACAGAGTGTGGTTCTCGGAGATAATATCTCTCCTCGACGGCTCGCCGTGGACGATTCCGGAGAGGAGGGACCTTCTGTCTCAGGCAAAGGGCACGATATTCCATCCCAGGCCCGACCTGTGGAATCTTCACGTTTGGCCCCTGATGGGAACCAACTGAGGTACACTGGGCTTTCGCCTGCCGTTATTGAGACCATTCTGATTGCTAGAGCTTCCTCCACTAGACAAATTTATGCCAATAAATGGGGTGTTTTTGAAAGGTGGTGTGATTTACACAATGTAGATCCAGTCAACATCCAGGTTGCTTCAGTTCTGGACTTCATGCAGGAGAAATTATCAACAGGCACATGCCCTGCTTCTCTTAAGGTTTATGTGGCCGCTCTTTCGGCTTGCCACGCCTTGGTAGACGGGGCGCCACCCGGGAGACATCCTCTGCTCTCTCGCTTCCTTCGGGGGCCAGGCGACTGAGGCCTCCAGTAAAAACCAAGATCCCTTCATGGGACTTAGCTACAGTTCTCGAGGGTCTGGTTGAAACCCCCTTTGAACCTATAGAATCAGCGTCTGATAAACTTCTGACTCTAAAAATGTTTTTTCTCATGGCTATAACTTCCTTGAAGAGAATTGGGGATATGCAGGATCTGTCTATCTCTCCATCCTGCTTAGACTTTGCCCCAGGTATGGTGAAAGTCATTTTGCATCCACATCCTGATTACCTGCCTAAGGTTCCATTTTCGGCTGTACATCCGGTCATTCTAGAGGCCTTCTGCCCTCCACCGTTCACAACGCCGGAGCAGGAGAAATCTCATAGGCTGTGTCCAGTCCGTGCTCTTCAGGCTTACATTCACCGCACTAGCCAGTGGCGTAAGTCAGAGCAACTATTCGTCTGTTATGGTGGTAGTAACAGAGGAGCAGCTGCCATCAAGCAGACCATGTCTCATTGGGTCAGGGATGCTATTGCTCTTGCTTATGAGGCGCGCGGTCAAGCTTCGCCTATAGGTCTTAGGGCTCACTCCACCAGGGGGGTCGCCTCCTCTAGTGCTTTGGCAAGGGGTGCCCCCTTACAACAGGTTTGTGATGCAGCAGGTTGGTCCTCTCCGCACACATTCATAAGATTTTATAGTTTGGATGTTCATGCCACTCCGGGCTCTCATGTCCTTGAGTCAATGTCACAAGCTAATGTCTGAGGCTTTCTTGCGTTCTTGTGGGCACACCTGCACAACCGTGGGGTCCAGACATTTCCAAGCATGGCGGCGTGGGTATTCTCGTTCCCAATGCGCTGAGCAGCGCAGCATCGATTGTAGCTTTCGAAAGGGAACGTCTCCGGTTACTTAACTGTAACCTTGTTCCCTGAGAAAGCGGAACGAGATGCTGCGCTGCTTTGCCGTGCTGAAGATGTCCCAGGACTGCTCTTCAGACAAAATATCCTGATGATGCACCTGTGGCTCATCTTTTTATATCTATATTACCTCCGGGTCAATTCTATCGAAGTGTTACACACAATATTCACAGCTGGTCACGACTAAAGGCGTTCCCAATGCGCTGAGCAGCGCAGCATCGATTGTAGCTTTCTCAGGGAACAAGGTTACAGTTAAGTAACCAGAGACGTTTGTCAGGCAGGTTCTATTTAAGTGATTTCTTGATTGCGAACAGGTGTGGCAGTAATCAGGCCTGGGTGTGGCTAGAGAAACTGAACTCAGGTGTGATAAACCACAGTTAAAGTGTGACAAACATGCAATAAAATAAAAAAATCAGGAAGGGGGCCAACACTTTTTCACACCACTGTATGTGTTGAAAAGGCTAATAATAAAATGTGACAGTTTTGTCTCATATTCATCTTTTAATCATATTTGCAAATGTCTTGACTCCACAGCCAACAGAGCAGTTTTGTCTTTACTGTTCCAATACTTATGGAGGGGACTGTATGTATGTGTGTATATATATATATTAGTGGTGTCAAAATTAGCGCGTTAACGCATGCTATTAATTATTTTCAGATTAACGCGTTAAAAATATTTAACGCAATTAACGCAGGGGCGGGGCTAGGGTTGGCCACCCCATTCGCAACTGCTGCCTCTGTCTCTTTTTTTCTTGTAAAGGATTGCGTTTATTTAGATGCAGAATGTCTTTATGACCACATCAAACAGGAGAAGTTCCAGACGCGAGTCAAACAAGCGCGTAAAATATACTGTGCTCGTAGCGCGCACTCTTCAAATACACGCACAAAGGTGCCGGTGCACGCTGTGGCCTATATCATTTCATATCATACAGCGAAAGAAACTACGTGCATGCAATGTTGTAGTTATGCCGTCAGTTAAGGCATGAAGTTACCAAAAAGGCGATTAAAGCTGCCTTAAACTGTGTGCATGCATGCAATATGTTATATGCGTCACATTTAAGTACATGTCTCTGAAATGGTTTTAAAAACTGTCCTGAGGCACCTAGCACTGTCTCCCTCATCTAAAATACCCAATTCAACTCATCCGCTCATTAGTTGAGACTTTCAGACCTGAAGTGGGTCAGAAAAGGTAAAGAGATTTGTGAGAAAATAAGATGCATGTCAGATCCCCATCACCTTCAGCAGCAGCAGCTTTTAAAGCAATAGCAGGCAAATAAATTAATAACCAGCTGCTGTGATGTCTATTAATCCAAGAAAAAAAGAAAAAAGAGGAAATCAATAACTTTTATAGTTTTAAGGGGTTCATCTATATTTAATTTAGAATTTAGTGTTTCGTAAGTATTCATTTTCTGTATATTTCTGCTGAAGGGCACAGCTAGCTAAATATGTCATTTATTATAATGGGTTCATGTGAAGATTGTTTTAAGTTCACTTAAATTAGACGTTAAGTCTAATAAATGTTAAAATTGATAGCTCTCAATTATACTGTAATACTGAATGGCTACAGTCAATGGTTAAATATTCAGGGGGCAAAACAAATTTTTTCATAGAGACATCAGTAGTATTGATATCAGTGATGCTGGCCTTCAATCATAAAAAAGATACCATTAAATAAATATAAAAAATATACTGTCTTTATGTTGTTTGTACATTGTACATTTGAAGATTTATTTAAAAACTTGAATGTTAGGTGGGGTTAAGCGTGATTAATCACGATTAATTTGAGAAATTTGTGTGATTAATTAGTTAATTTTTTTAATCGATTGACAGCACTAATATATATATATATATATATATATATATATATATATATATATATATATATATATATATATACACATATATATCTAGGGTTTGAAATTAACACCTGCCAAATGCGGGTAAAAATCAGCTGTGTCGGGTAACGCTGTCAAATCACTAGATAATTTGGCGGGTTACTTTTCGTAAGTTATGTTCACTCATTAACTTCTTGGAGAAGTTCATGCAAGCCAAATCTGCCAGGTTTAGCGCGGATACTAAACTCGTGAGACATCATGACATTATCAAGTATATTGCAAAAACCAAACAGACCTACAGGGTGCACGCATACACGACTATCTGATGAAGTCTGGTTAGGCTAACTTAGTGCGCGTGCGCATTTAGAGTGTGTTCTTTTAATCAAAGTGGAGCTGACATTTTGAATATTCTTCAGTCATCAGTAATGTTGACATTCAAACACATTACAAAGCTCGGAAGAGCCAGGATATTATTAAATGCAATTCAGATTGTGTTCAACTGAAGAAAGGAAGTCATACACATCTAGGTTGGCTTGTTGATGAGTAAATAATTAATTTAATTTGATGACTTTCGGGGAAATGTTTGTTTTACAGGAACCCAAAGGTCCTACACCAACCGTAGTGTTCAACGGCTCTCATGATCCCCTGTAGTGTCAGCATTATAATGAACATTATAAGAGAAGCAGACATTGACATGACACAGGCTGTGGAAAGCCTGTTTGCAGTATTTTTTTTCTCCAATGTGCAAAACCCAGTTGCCATTAAGAACACAATGACGTTTATTCAAAAATATATGCTTAAACTTAGATGTCGCTGTGACACAAGAACACCAGTACCTGTACTAAATATGTACAGTCAACTTGTGTAAATTGTAGTGCTATTTAATATTTGTTTTAATTGTTCATGTATTGTTTTTAAATCGGTATTGTGATTTGTTTTTCAGAGCCGGGGGGGGGGGTGAAAACTTTTTGAATTTGAAGAGCAAGGTGAATTGTACTCAATTTGTTTTCCGGGAAACATGCAAGTATCTTCTGTTGCTTCCGAAGGGCAGTACTAAATGCGGGGGGGGGGGGGGGGGGGGGGGGTCTACAAAATAAGAAAAATTTGGACATCTTCATCCTGTTCAAACGTTTTCACCCCACATCATGTTTCCTTCTGGAGCATCAGTGAATGTTTGACCAAACAGTCATCAAGAACATCAAACCGTTTACGAGCAAATATTTAACATAAGATTTGTTTGGTAAAGTAGATCTTTAAAAAATAAACTGTAAAAAAAAATTCCTAGAGATTACTTTTACTTTTTACTTCTAGTCATTTAGCAGACGCTTTTATCCAAAGCGACTGTAGAAGATTTTTATTAGTCAAAATATGAATTAACCAAGTATAATTAATGTGAATTTAACCACTTGTGTATTAAGCTATATTTCCAATATAAGCATATGCCTGTGTGTTTGTTACAACTCTGCCCGGGAGCACGGAGACACGGAGACCAGGAGACGAGGAATTCACAAACACGAGAATCTTTAATCCAACTAGGAGCATGGGAGGCACAGGAAACACATCACGGACAGGGAAGACAATTCAACGACCGACAAAACTAACTGAAAGGACTGGGGCTTATAAACACAGGATAACGAGGGACCTAAGGAGACACACCTGGGATCAAATTAACAATTAACATGAGGGAGAAACTGGGTCACAGAACACATGGGGAGCAAAACACAACAAAAACAGGTCCAAGATCCTGACATATCGCCCCCCTCCCGGAAGGTGCGTCCTCGCACCAAGGAAACATCCAAAGGGGAGGGGCGGGTGGGAACTTGGGAGGCGGTTCAGGAGGAGGACGGATACCCGGGAGGGGGCCGGCAGACAGAGGCCAAGGCGGTGACGAAGGAGGGAGGAGCCAGGGAAGAGACAGGAGGGACCCGGAGCAGGAGGCGCTCAGCTGGACCCAGGCCACAGCCGTGAAAATGGCCCAAGGTGGAGCCGACGGAGGGAGGAGCCATGGAGGAGGGATGGCCGCCGACTCCAGGGGGCCGAGCAACGGTGGCGGAGCAGGTGGTGGAGGAGCCCGAGGCGGAGACGGAGAGCCAACGAGCCAGGGTGATGCCGAGGATCCGGGGGGACAGGGTGGAGCCGAGGGCTCTGGTGACCGAGGTGGAGGCGGAGACCCGGAGATCCGCGGCGGAGCCGGAGCGACTGAGGACCAAGGTGGAGCTGGAGGGAGGAAGGAGCCCAACGGAGCCGGTGGGACGGAGCGACGAGGCGCAGCCAGAGGAGAGGAGTCCAGAGGCGATGGCGGGTCGACGCCCGACCAAGGCGGAGCCGGAGGGACGAGGGAGCCCGGTGGAGCTGGTGGATCGAGGAGTGACGGTGGAGGCGAGGGAGCTAGGAGCCGAGGTGGAGCCACTGGGTCTACGGACCGAGGCAGAGTCCGGGCCTCGGAGGCTGGAGGCGGAGGTAAGGGATACTCCAACCCCGGCAACGCTGGAGGATGGCAGACCCACGGGGCTCGCACCGTACCGATAGAGGGCTGAGGGCGAGCGGGGGGCTGCCAGACGACAGCGGTGGAGGAGGCAGGAGTGGGTGGGAGGGTGGGGATCTTCGAGGAGCAGGCACTGGAGGGCACGTGCGTGGAGCCGGCACTGGAGGGCACGTGCGTGGAGCCGGCACTGGAGGGCACGTGCGTGGAGCCGGCACTGGAGGGCGCTCTGGAAGCGCGGACACTTGGGGGCGCTCGGGAAGAGCTGAGCTGGACGGGACCAGTGGAGACGCAGGAGAGCTGGGCGGGACCAGCGGGGACGCAGGAGAGCTGGGCGGGACCAGCGGGAACTCAGGAGAGCTGGGCGGGACCAGCGGGAACTCAGGAGGGCTGGACGGAACCAGCGGGAACTCAGGAGGGCTGGACGGAACCAGCGGGAACTCAGGAGGGCTGGACGGAACCAGCGGGACTTCAGGACGGCTGGGCGGAACCAGCGGGACTTCAGGACGGCTGGGCGGAACCAGCGGGACTTCAGGACGGCTGGGCGGAACCAGCGGGAACTCAGGAGGGCTGGAGGGAGCCGGCACGGGAAAGTCGGACGCCCCCTCTCTGTCCAGCAGTCCCAGATTTCTCCTCAGCTCACCCTCAGCCGCGGTGCAGGGGGCGGAGCTCCACTCCGCGCTCACACCGTCCACGGCTTGCTCCCTCGTGATGAACACTGACGCCGGCTCTCGCACCTGGTCTGACGGGTTGGGCTCTACTTCCGGGACGATCATCCGCTCAGTCGCTCGGCTTCGCGCTGGCTCGCAGATCGCGGCGGGAAATGGCTCTCCGTCATCGGTGGGCTCGGGCTGGTGCTCCGCACCGTGGGGAGATGGTGGGCTGGGCTCTGGGTCTGGAGTGGTTCTGGCGAGATCATCCTCTGAGGAGACTGTGAGAGGCGATCCGTTTCTCACCAGAATCCACTCCACAAAAGCGGCGAAATCCTCTCGAGGACCATCTTCGGACGACAGCGCTCTGCACGCGGTGTTCAGGCTTCCATAATAGAAAGAGCAGAGCACGTCGTCCGGGTAGCTGGTGGCGTTAGCTAACATGAGGAACAGTCTTGTATGGTCCTCGAGAGATCGGTCCCCCTGCTCCAGCAGGAGGAGGAGGAATTCGGGCCAGACATAGGGATCCATGGGTCACAACGGAAAGAAAAACACTGGGTAAGACGGAAAACAAAACGGAAGGTAAAAGTAGAGGTATCTGTTTTAGGTCGGTCGTTCTGTTACAACTCTGCCCGGGAGCACGGAGACACGGAGACCAGGAGACGAGGAATTCACAAACACGAGAATCTTTAATCCAACTAGGAGCATGGGAGGCA
The DNA here is from genome assembly GCF_936440315.1 of Barbus barbus. Classification (NCBI taxonomy): domain Eukaryota; kingdom Metazoa; phylum Chordata; class Actinopteri; order Cypriniformes; family Cyprinidae; genus Barbus; species Barbus barbus. The sequence continues at coordinate 2,277,980 of NC_136731.1, read as the reverse complement.
CAGGAAACACATCACGGACAGGGAAGACAATTCAACGACCGACAAAACTAACTGAAAGGACTGGGGCTTATAAACACAGGATAACGAGGGACCTAAGGAGACACACCTGGGATCAAATTAACAATTAACATGAGGGAGAAACTGGGTCACAGAACACATGGGGAGCAAAACACAACAAAAACAGGTCCAAGATCCTGACAGTGTTAAGGGCTCGCATGGATGGAAGGTTCAGACCCTTATGATGGAAAACTTATGTGGAAATACAAAGAAGGCTTCTTTCCTTAAACATGTCTAGGAGCCCCTTCTCTCTAGGGGAAGAACATATGTATAAATATTGCCAAAAAAGGAAATATGCACATGTATGAAATGTTCTGAACACACCTAGAAACTAGACTATATAAAGAGAAACTCAGAAAACATCGAGAGGGTTGTTCTGCAGAAGAATTCCTCGGCTTTATTGTCTTGTTATAATAAAGTCTATTTTCTGGCATCAAAACCCCACAAGGCTCTGAGCGTGATTCTTCAGAAAGAAGGGAAACCACCACATTTGGCGTCACGAACAGGATGGAAAGGAGCAGAGGGTGAAAGAGCGCGTTGGGCTTGCTGACAGACAACACAAATTAAGTGGCCACAGGTAAGCAGTTTATGCTTATATAATTGGTTTGTGTTGTTTGCCAGTTGGCCCTTTGTGGTAAGAACTCTTAAAAATTGCTCTTCCAAATTTAAAGAACCAAAAGAAAAGAAAGGGGTTTTGATTCCAGAAGAAATAATTGCATGCACATGTGACGGTCTTGCCTGGGTGGTCTGCACAGTGGAGACAGCGTGTGTAAATAGGGTTTCTCTGATTCAGTAAGAGAATAAACCATTTCCACAGCAATGCTTCGTTAACTCTGCTCTGTTTAATTTAAAACAGATCTTTTTTTAATTCTGTCACTTTGTGATCGTATAGTGTTTCAGTTGTAAATAGTTCAAATACAGATGACAAACTTTCAATTAATTATAAAATAACAAATCAATGAATGAAGATCCTCAATGAAATACAGAATACAATTAAACTCACAGAGATGGGAAAACATCCCCACCTAGCGGAGAACTTGAACAACTAATTTTGAATCAAACAATTTAACAAACATTTAACAACATACCTGCACAGTGGAGACAGCGTGTGTAAATAGGGTTTCTCTGATTCAGTAAGAGAATAAACCATTTCTACATAAAACATAAGACAGCACACAAATTGATTACAATTGAGTCTGGTAACAAACACATTATAACTCAATATTGAGCAACACACTCGACGCCAAACATGACTCAACAGAGTCCCAACATATTCATTAAAAGATACAGTCACAATAAAGCAAATATTTGTGTGCTTTGGACACTTATAAATGGTAATTCTGAGACCGTGAAAAACGTGCAACTTACCCACAGCAATGCTTCGTTAACTCTGCTGTGGGCGGTCCCTACTCCACACGCTAAATTATATCACGCACCACATAGATGGCGCTGTCCCCATTTATGCAATAATTTAACATACTTTTCCACTCCGTTACATGCACCCCCCTTAAATTATGCTAAACTGGGGAAGCGTCTGTATAGTAGTAAAGTTTCACAACACAAGAACCAGAGAAAAAAAGTAAAAGAAAAACAAGAAAATGACTGTGTGCTTGTCCTTGACACTTTTCAGCGTAAATATCAATTACAAAATTCCTCCATAAGAGGTATGCAAGAATGGACCGGTACCAAAGTTCAGACTAAACATAGACTAAAGAGATGCCTTAAACACCTCTCTTTACATACACAATTCAAGGACTGAAAACCTGACTACTTATAAGAAACGTCTCAGTTCAAGACAAAATCCATCTTATAATTCACCCATGGAAAAAGGTTTTCACCACATCAAAAAGAGAAATAACAGATGGGGACGAATCATGCACAAACTGATTATTCATCTCACAGATCAATCTTTGTGGAGGTTTAATGGTCCTACCAGCCCTAGTTCTTACTGTGTCTGTTCGAATGTGTTCTGGTTGAGTGCAAACTACAAGGTTAACTGTATCCGGAACAGGATTATTGTCTACTTGTGAAAGTGGAAAAACTGGCTTAACCAAGGAGTGCTGTGTAGATGTCTGATCTAACTCATCGCCAGGAAGTAGTCCTTTATCCAACAAATGTGGAATGTCACTTCCTAAGTCACTTCCCTGTTCAGCGGATATCGAGCTGTTACAGGTATCACAGTCTGCCTTCGAAATGGAATTCTGAACATCCAAAGAACACTGAACTCCAGACAAGGCCACAGAGACAGTGTCGTTTTCAGGGCAGTTGGGCTGATCAGACTGCATAACCCAGTGAGCTGTTCTCGTATCACCGTCGGGATGATCAGGCAAGTCTGAGGTCGAATCAACAGAATGAGACTGAGATGGTAAAGCGGTTCCATCATCTTTGTACAGAAAGTTAACAGGGAGCAAGATATTCCTGTGCACAACCTTTTCTCTACCTGTTTCTGTGTCTCTTATCCGATAGACATTAACGGATGATCTCACCGACATAACTTCGTAGAGGTTGGACTCCCACTTGTCTGCAATCTTCCGTTTGCCGCGCTCACCACGATTCGCCAGAAGGACTCTGTCACCGACAGTCAAAGGTGATCCCTTCACTTTCCGATTGTAGATCCTTGCATGCCGAGCTTGCTCAACAGAACTGTGCTTCTGTGCAATATTCGCAGCTTCACTGAGGTCACTTTTAAGCCTGGACACAAAATCTGAATACTTCACAACAGTCTCATCCCTGAGAACATGTTGGAACATCACATCGATGGGAAGACGTGGGACTCTCCCGAACATCAAATAGAAAGGCGCAAAGCCTGTGGTCTCATGAACAGTGCAGTTATAACAGAACGTCAGCATCTGCAAAGACTGTGGCCACTTGGCTTTGGACTGGGGAGGTAAAGACCTTATCATGTTCCCTAAGGTTCTGTTGAAGCGTTCAGTGATTCCGTTTCCCATAGGGTGGTAAGGAGTGGTATGCGATTTCCTTATACCTGCCATATCCAGCAGCTCCTTCATCAATTTGCTCTCAAAACTCGGACCTTGATCCGAATGCACACGCCTAGGGAATCCGTAAACACAGAAGAGACCGTTCCATAAATGATGAGCAACTTGTTTAGCGGACTGGTTCTTACAGGGGAAAGCATAGGCTAATTTGGTGAAATGGTCCGTTGCTACTAGAACATCCACACTCCTGTTATCGCCTTTCTCTGCTGTCCAGAAATCAATACAAATGAGTTCCATCGGCTCAGAGGTATGTATGTTCACAAGAGGAGCACGATCTTTCGGTTCAGGAGTCTTGCCTACAATGCATCGCATACAGTTCCTCACATAATTTGCTATGTCACATTCCATGCCTGTCCAAAAAAACCTTTGTCTGGCCAACAAAAGTGTCCTGGAGCGACCTTGATGACCAGCAGCATCATGCAGACCATGAAGCATTTGTTGTTTCAGAGCATCTGGGACAATGAATTGATACAACTTTTTGTTCATGTGACAGTCTCTTTTGACTTTGAAAAGCATCCCATCTTTGATGGTAAGTTTATTCCAGTGCTTAAGAAGCTTTAGGACAGTTCGAGGCTCACTTGCACGTTCACACTTGTCAGGACGTCTGTGTCGTTGAACGTAAAAGAGTGCTCTACTCACAGCGGTATCCTGTTCTTGTGCGGCTGAAAGTGTGCTTACATTGAGCGCAGTAGCCTGATCCACATCAGGGATGTGTGGCATGGTTTCCACACCCATCATCTGTCCTACACTACCTGAACGATGTGCGTCCAATACTGCAGCTACATCCTGTGAACTCAAAGCACCTGCCGTTATCTGATATTGTCCGCCAACTCCAGTCTCATCAGAAGAATCCTCAACAGGACTTAGTACTTGACAGTTAGTGGTAAGTCGGAAAGAATCTTGAATGACTTGATCCACAACTCCATTAACCTGACTGAGCAAGGAGTGGTAAGGTTCTGTTACAAGTCGATGGCTTACACTAGACTGGACAAAAGGTTCCCTGCTCAACGCGTCGGCGACAATGTTCTTGGAGCCGGGTACATATTTCAGATCAAAGCTGAAGGAGGCTAATTTAGCAACCCAGCGTTGCTCGCAGGCATCGAGTCTTGGCTTGGTGAGTATGTAGGTGAGGGGATTATTGTCCGTCCAAGCTGTAAAATGACGGCCCTTCAGCCAATAATGGAACTTGTCACATATCGCCCACTTAAGTGCGAGGAATTCCAGCCTGTGAGCCGGGTAATTCATCTGAGAACGAGACAGTGTCTTGCTAGCAAATGCCACTGGTCTGGCCAAAGTACTGCCCTTGGGGATTTGGGACAGAACAGCTCCCAGACCATCAAACGAGGCATCAACAGCTAATATGAAGTCACAATTAAAGTCAGGATGTGCTAGTGTTACATTTTTGAGAAGGTCCTCCTTTAAAGTGTCAAATGCTTTCTGGCATCTGTCATTCCAGTCTGTCGGTGAGAGTTTAACACACACAGCCTTAGAGTTGAGTTTCCTCCTCCTGCCTCTAGAGCCCATAGTTCCAGTCTTTGAGATCAGATCGAATAACGGCTTAGCTTTAACAGAACATCTCTCTATAAAATGTTGGTAGTACAATACCATACCTAAGAACGATCTGATTTTCTTGTGACATGGAGTGGCGCCATCAGAGTCCATCAGGTCCGCTGCTTGAACATCCGTAATGGCTTTTATTTTCCCTGGATCAGTCTTAACACCATCCTCGCAAATTACATGTCCAAGAAACTTGACTGATTTTCTCAAGAAGTGGCATTTTTTAGGGGAAAGTTTGAGATTGTGGGCTTTGAGTCTTGAAAACACCATCTCCAGCCTTTCAAGTGCAACCTGCTCATTGGGAGCAAAAACCATGAGATCATCAAGATAGCACAGTAAACTTGTGAAGTTCCCGTCACCAAAGATTGACATCATCATACGCATGAACGTAGCGGGACTATTACAGAGGCCCTGTGGCATCCTGTTATATTCATGCAACCCAAAAGGTGATGAAAAAGCAGTATATTTCCTATCTTCCTCATGTAAAGGAACATTATAGAAGCCTGAGGTAAGGTCCATAGTCGAGAAGAAAGCATTTCCTCCAAGAGCAGCTAAGGCGTCGGCCTGGTGTGGCAGAGGATGGGCATCCTTCACAGTTCTGGCGTTCAACCACCGAAAATCCGTACAGATCCTCAAATCGCCATTCTTTTTCCACACCAGGACGAGAGGGGATGCGTATTCACTGTTTGATTTTCTGATTATGCCCTTCTCTTCCATTTCGTCCAGCGCTACTCTCAGTTTCTCATAATGGCTTGGCGGTACACGACGGTAGGGGAGACGAAAGGGTTTTTCATCCACAAGGTGAATCCGATGTACAAAATCTTTGGCTTCACCACAGTCCATTTTATTCCTTGAAAATATGGACTCATATTTCTTGACAAGATGTAGCAGTTTCATTTTCCATGTTGAAGACACTTCGCATGCTGTCAGATCCAAGTCTCTCAATCCCAAGTCACCCAAGATCTGCATTAACTCATCCTCAGATTCCTGGGAACCATCCTCATGTTGAAAGTATTGAACTTGAGACTTAATACAGTCACTCTCTGGGAGATCTTCAACAGCAATACATGGAGAAACATCCGCAATCTTTGCATTTCTTCTTAAGGTCAACACACTGTTTGTAGGGTTTATAACTTTAACAGGTATCCAGCCATCGCCCCATAAAGGTGTAATGACTCGACCGACCAAGATCTGCTTAGGGCTACTTTTGGACTGGGTGGGCTCCACCAGCACCGTACTTCCCACAGACATTGTAGCGTTGACAGGAAGCTTCCCCCAGACAAGGTGTTCACTCTGGGGTTGGAGTGTCACACAGTGCTTGAGTTTAACAGTACCAACCTTCTCAGGTACGTGGTCGCCTCTCCATCTCTGAGTGTTGGACAGCAAAGAAATGAACTCTAAGCACTCGTTTTGTCCATTACAGCACGGCAGTGAGACCAATTTCCAATAGTCATCTGTATTTTTTAGGAGAGTCAGCAGGCTTTTGATGGCATTGCTGCCCAAGATCATCTCATCTGTCTGGCCTGGAACTATCAACACAGGTATTATCATTTTACAACCATAGACACAGACAGGCAGATCATACAATGCTGTTGGTGTGACTCGGTGACCACCACATCCAATAATTACAACACCATCGGCAGAGCATTTTCTCAACGTTAAGGTGCTTGCCAGCAAACTAGCTTCGGCCGTCTCGCTGAGAGTGCAGGCCATTGAGCCACTGTCAAGTAAAGCAGTGAAAGACGGACCATTTTCCACAGACACAGTAGTGTAAAATAATGAATCAGCTCTGGGGACTCTTTGGATTCCTTGAAAGACGGCGGTTTTATCAGGTGAGACACTCGGTTTATACTGTTCAAATGCAGACTTGTAATCTTGTGTGTCGAAGATGGGAGGATTATCAACATGGTCTGTACTATCCTCCCTTGTGCACAGACCTACTAGTTTTCCGGACTGGGCTGAGTGGATTGACTTCTCCACCGAAGACAAGAACGCCTGGAGTGACCAGGTGACTGACACTGGAAACACAGTCGATGCTCACGACAGTGCATCAAGGCGGAATGGGCAGGATCAGCGCAAATAGAACACGGTAAGGCATCAAAACCTTCAATCCTAGGAAGTCTAATATGAGGCTGGCGTCTAGGATGAGACTGAGGTTTGTTAGAATTGGTTAACAGGACTTTTTCAAGCATGTCGATGACCTTTTCAAGGGCAGAGAAATCTGTGCTTTTCTGTTGCTGGTCGCACACCAAGGGAGCAGGCACTGGAACTGTATTAACATCAAGCTTGTTAATTGAAACTCTTTCACTTTGGCTGCGATGCACTGCACTGGTGGCTTTGAACGATAAGTCAGATTGATAGTCATTAAGCACAGCCTGTACTTCATGGGCCGACCACTTGTCAATTGGTTTGGATCTGAAGGTTAAGGCCAAGTCTTTATTCGGGCAGTGTCTGATAAACATGTGGACTATTTCAACACTGGGCTTGTCAAGTGTTTTACCTTGCTCACGCAGGCATTCAGAGGCGACATCAGCCGCTTTGTTAAGTCTCAGCCAGTAGTCGTATGGATTCTCATCCTCCTCAGGTAAAGTAGTGTAAAAATCAGCAAGAGGAACAGGTGAGTAGTGACTACAACTGAAATGTTTGCGCAGCAGGCTGTAGACAGAGTTTGGGCAAACAGTGGTGGCAGAATCACAGTTCCTGATCCAGAATTTGACCACGTCTTTTGCTTTACCACGCAGGTGTACAAGGATTTCCTCCACGTGCTCATCACCACTCATGTTGCCCTTTCTAACAAATGTCCTCATCAGATCTTCCCATTCCTCAATTTCAACAGTATCTGAACCATCTCCTCTGAATGAAGGAGGCTCCTTGACTTTTCTGTGATGAATTACTTGGTTTTGTGACACATTATTCACGCCTGAGGGGCTGTCAATCTTATAATCATCAGTGTGTTTTTTACTTGGCGTGTCGCTGTCCAAGCTATAGGAACTGAGATGAGACATAATGTTCTCTGCTAGTTGTTGGCCAATTTGATGAACAATTGAACTCATCTGCCCTAACATATCAGGAACGCTATCATTCTTGGGTGTAGATGTGCAGGCTACTCTTTGATTGACATCTGACTGCATGTCTGCGGCATCATACTCTCTTAGAGGACAACCCTTTTTGGCATTGCCAGGCCCACTATCACTATCGTCAGCACCGGGACTATTCATTGAAAAGGGAATTGGAAAACTTAAAACCCCTCTGCCTCTACCCACTGGACCAGGAGTAAATTGGTCAGGAATATATCGGTCACCGTTGCTCATAATGGGCAATGAAATACGCTACAATACATGCAGAATTTAACTCAATGTCAAAGAGCAGAGTCCAATAAAGAAAAAGAATAAAGTGAGTGAGTCCCTTGATCACAAAAGGCTGTGGACTGATTATGAGCTGTTCAACTGATGATGGATACGTCCAGCCCTTATGCGGCAGCACGGTGATCTCTCTCAGCTTGCTTGAAGACTCGACCCAAGGCAACACAGCGGCATCACAACTTCACGGCACCAATGTGACGGTCTTGCCTGGGTGGTCTGCACAGTGGAGACAGCGTGTGTAAATAGGGTTTCTCTGATTCAGTAAGAGAATAAACCATTTCCACAGCAATGCTTCGTTAACTCTGCTCTGTTTAATTTAAAACAGATCTTTTTTTAATTCTGTCACTTTGTGATCGTATAGTGTTTCAGTTGTAAATAGTTCAAATACAGATGACAAACTTTCAATTAATTATAAAATAACAAATCAATGAATGAAGATCCTCAATGAAATACAGAATACAATTAAACTCACAGAGATGGGAAAACATCCCCACCTAGCGGAGAACTTGAACAACTAATTTTGAATCAAACAATTTAACAAACATTTAACAACATACCTGCACAGTGGAGACAGCGTGTGTAAATAGGGTTTCTCTGATTCAGTAAGAGAATAAACCATTTCTACATAAAACATAAGACAGCACACAAATTGATTACAATTGAGTCTGGTAACAAACACATTATAACTCAATATTGAGCAACACACTCGACGCCAAACATGACTCAACAGAGTCCCAACATATTCATTAAAAGATACAGTCACAATAAAGCAAATATTTGTGTGCTTTGGACACTTATAAATGGTAATTCTGAGACCGTGAAAAACGTGCAACTTACCCACAGCAATGCTTCGTTAACTCTGCTGTGGGCGGTCCCTACTCCACACGCTAAATTATATCACGCACCACATAGATGGCGCTGTCCCCATTTATGCAATAATTTAACATACTTTTCCACTCCGTTACACACAGATCTGTTTTACTGTTAAGAGGGCCTTTGATGGATAGCAGTGAATTAGGGCAGATTGTGTATGCAAAAATCTGTGTTTACTGTCAAGAGGGCCTTTGATGGATGACGTAAACGTTGAGTAGATATACATTGCATGCAATGGTCTGTGTTTATTGTTTAATGGTCCTTGAGGATAACATTAAACGTTAAGCAGATAAAGTAGAGAAAAGCGCGCAAAGTCCTTAGGATAAGGCAAAAATCCTGCAGGGTGCTGTTTTTTCTGTGTTGAGGAAGTGCATCAGAAAAAAAGTGAGCAGTTCAGACGCAGGTCGTTCAAGAGGAACGTAGTGTAGTTTTGTCTGTGTCTGTGTTTGTGTCTATGTTTGTGTCTGAGTGAATGATTGAGGTTGTATGAAAAATAAATAAATTCCGTATTGGGTGGGCAGAAGCTGCGCCCCCCTTCTGGAAATTCCCTTGAGGGGGACAAGGCTGGTGCGCGCCTGAGAGGAATGATTGACTGCATGAACCCTAAAAAAATGAAGGGGCATAGAATTAAATAATGAACCCTATAAAAATAAAGGGGCATAGAATTAAATAATGAACCCTATATAAATAAAGGGACACTGAATGAAAGAATGAACCCTGAGTAATAAAGGGACTAGAAGGAGTGAATGTGATTAGGAAACATTTGTATCAATAAAGATCTTTTATATGTTTATACGTTTTAGAGCTCTGTGTGATTGAAAAAGTGAACATTTCTGAGATCAAAGCAGCAGAAGTAAGATCTAGGCATTATGTAAAAAATAAAAAAATAAAAATCAAATCAAATAAAATCAACCTGCAAGGGTGGACAAAAGAATTGAAGGAAAAATAAATATAAATATTATTTTTAGTAGTTTTGGATATTGAGTGAATATATAATAGAGCTGAAACTATTAACTCATACAGAAAGTGTACATGCATCAGAAAGAATAAAAAAAACTAAGTTTAAGGATGCAGATCACAAAATAAAGAAGAGAGTATTGGATAAAATAGTTAAATTAAGTGGCGAAAATAGTAAGTTAATTAGCTATAAAGAAATATATATAGAATCTTAACTATTGGATTATAAGATTATAGAAAAGTATGGCAGCCACTCCGGTGGAATTATAAATATCCATTGTGTAAAGAATTGATAACTAAGGTCTCAAACAAATGGCAGAAGAGAACTAAGAATATGATGACAAAATGGCCAAAGGAAGGGACATTTGATGTAGCATTGTGTGAGGAAATGGAAACTCTGATACAAAACTATAAAACTAAAAGTATCAGTAAAAAAAAGAGAAACGAGAGAAGCAAAAAGGGAAAAAGAGAACGAAGTGTTAGCCATGTTTAAAAAGGAAGGGAATGATGCATTAAAAAGTATAAAACAGGCAAGGAGGATGCTTAAGGAGGCAGACAAAGAAACAAAGAAAAAGGAAATGTTGTTTTCTAAACCTCCCCCATATCTGCCCCCAAAGGGACAGCTACCTATTCTTAAGGGTACGGTAGAAGTGTTAGGAGAAATGCAGATGGAAGGGCAAGTAGAATTGGAAGAAAAAGAAGAACCAGATGTAAAGACAAAGAGGCGACAGGGAAAAGAGAGTGAAGGATATTTACCGATGGATTGTTATAGACAGGCACGCATAGCATTAGAAATGATGAAAACAAACCAGGAAGGCAAAACAGAATATGAGGACGTGTTAGAAGAGATGAGGAGAAAGGATTGGGAAATGGGAGCACAAGCAAAGGTTATGAAAGAAGAAATAGAGGAGAAAATTAAAGAATCAGGAAAAAAGATTCAAGAGGTAACTAAAGTGAATAGAGGGAGAAATAAGCTGTTTGACAGCAGTGAGGATGTGAATGAAGATGAGGAGTCATTTGATAAAGGAAAATGGAGCAGAGAAAGAGGGGCTCTGAGACCACTGGCTGCACAATTTCCAATTTTAATCAAGGGTGCACAGGGACAGTATGTCCCCTGGGCCACACAGGACCTCGAGGGGCTGGTCACTCGCCTCCCAGATATTCATGAGGGGGCTGGAAAGTGGATTAAGGTATTCGAAGAAGAAACTATGGGCAAACTTTTAGCTGTGGGGGACATTAAAGCACTTCTGGCAAGAATAATGGGAGGGGCAAAGATGGAAGAAATTCTTCAAGCATCCAATCTAAACAGAGCTGTGGACTCTCACTACATGGATGGAACTGTTTTTGATGCATTCCGTCCAGCAGTATGGCAAGCACTGCGAGCAGAGTACCCGATCAGACTAGACCCTAAATCATTAAAGGGAGAACAGCTGGGGGAAGCAGAAAATCCAACCATATATGTTCAAAAACACCTAAAAAGATGGAAACAAGAGACTGAAGGGAATCCCGAAGGAGACCCATTAATGGCTACACTGTTTAGAAATGCTGTGATTGATGCCATGCCACAAGCTGTAAAGAGCAGGCTAGAGGACGTGGTTGGCTTAAACTCTAAAACATACAAAGAGTTCTGTGACCATGTGTCCCATGCAGTAGAGCAGCATTGAAAAAATGAACAGAGGCTCAAGACCCAAGAGAAAGAGCTACAGAGAAAATTAACTCAGTTACAACTTGAAGAACTGACAAAAATTAACAAGAAAAACTTTCAAGCTCCAATAAAGAAAGATGAATCAGAATAAATGTCATTGATATCTCTAATAAATACTCCTCAAGCAGCTATTCAGCCAAGCCCACCTGCAGCGGTCCCTCCAAATGCACACCACACTCCTGTACCCATCATTAATGTCTATACTCAACAACCAGAGACAATGGGCTGGAACAGAAAACCAGTACAAAGAGGACAGAGAGGAAGAGGCAAGCCGTACACTGGTCCTCCAGGAGTGTGCTGGGGATGTGAGCAATTCGGACATAACAGAATTGATTGTCCTACCAATCTATGGCAACAGCCACCTCGGGGTGGAAGGGGGGGGGGGAGTTGGCAGCAGCCCACCCGTGGTCCATTACAGGGCCCAGTAAACCCTTGGGGAGGTCCCAACCAAGGCTATTAGGGGTGCCCAGAGAATCCTACAGGGGAAAGTCAGCTTCCAATTTTAACAACTAAAGCTGATCAAGAGCCTATTCTGCAAATTAAGATAGCGGGAAAAGACACACCTGTTATGTTGGACACAGGCGCTGTTTTTACTTGTGTAAATACAAATTATGCCTCACATCTCCCCTTGTCTGGAAAATTCGCAAAGACAATAGGATTATCGGGACAAATACAGCTAATTCCAATGACAGCTCCAGTGTGTCTACAAACTAAAAATAAAAGCATAACGATGCCCATTCTTGTGTCAAATCAGACTACTGTTAATTTGTTAGGGAGAGATGTATTATGTAAATTGGGGCTACAAATTTGGTGTTCTCCAGAAGGAGTCTATATAGACACAATTGGAGTAGAAACTCAGATGATGGTTGTAGAACCAAAAGCAAATGTTTATTGGATAGGACATATAGAACAGGATGTGAGACAAACAGTCAATAAATGGGGAAAGTTTATTGAAGCTCAGTTACCAGAAGCACAGATACCAAAATCAGAATTTCATTGCACAATGATGTTTGATCCTGAAAGAGATGAAAAAGTAGAACAAAAATGGCAAGAAGAAACAAAAGGACAACAAATTGAAATAGTCTCACAGTACATAATAATAGGTAAACAGGGAGCAGCTTTAAATATTCCAATGTAACTGATTCTATCCCACATATTGCAGTATATGTAGGAAAAAATTGGGAAGCAAAAGATTTAGGACCAATGATGAAAGAAGCAGAACAAAGCAAATGGGAACCAACAGAACATCCGTTGATATCTCACTCAGCTGATAAAAATTACATCAAAATTTTGTGTGCAACTAATTTGATGGGAATTCCTCAGGAAGTGATTATTAGTCAAAAGAAACTGATGCAGATGTCTGCAACATCTGAATTGATAGACACTCCTGACACTGAATTATTTAAAGAAGTAGAACAACAGTGAGAGTACAACTTAAGCCGGATGCACATCTACCCAGAAAATTGCAATACCCTTTGCGTCCTGATGCTGAAGCAGGTATAAAAAACACTATTGAAGGGTTAGTGAAAGCAGGAGTATTAATAGAAACAACTAGTTATTGTAACACTCCAATTATGCCTGTGATAAAAGCAGACAAAAACAGGTGGCGTCTCGTGCATGACTTAAGAGCAATCAATGAAATCGTAGAAGATATGCCAGCTGAGGTACCAAACCCACACACGCTACTGACGAATGTCCCTCCTGATGCAAAGTACTTTACAGTAATTGATCTCTGTTCGGCCTACTTCAGTGTTCCACTAGCAGAAGAGAGTAGATATTTATTTGCATTTACATATGCTGGTAAACATTATACCAAAATCCCATAAGGGTTTAAACATTCGACACATTTATTCAATCGAATTTTAAAAGGCAAAATTAGAAGGTATTATGATAGACAGACAGACATCGGTGCTTGACTCACCAATCAGGTAAAAATGAAGCTGGATTTGGCATAGTGTGGGTTAATTTTATTAACCAACTATAGGGGAAAATGCACAACTGAATTATTGACAACAAAGCTGAACTCTTTGGGGAAAGAATGAAAAAAATAAAACATAAAAAGAGAAAACAAGATGTCTAATTGAAAATATATGGCAGATAAAATAAAAAATATTGGTCAATCCAGTTTGTTTAATAAAAATGGACAAGGGTTAGTTTGAATATAATAATAATAATAATAGTAAATAAATTTATCTCCAATGATCCTAAATCATGAAAATCACAAATGCTGTCATCGCTGAGAGTGACAAGATAGAAAATTGACAATGGATCCTAAATTATGCAGAGATATCCAATCCTTTTCTCAAAGTAGCTCATGACCAATAATAAAAATATATGATTAAAATTTAACTTACACAAACAAGAGACATTTTAAAAATTACAATTGATTCTATCAATTGCACAATGCCTAAAACAATTATACTAAACCAATTAATCTATTAGATTTTGTTAGAGGACAAAAAAAGAAGTTTATACTGCGGTATTAAATTAATCTTTATGGTGACTGACGTTGTCCAATTGCATATAACATTTAGACACTATGTAGGATGCTGCCAGGTCTATACTCAGTAAAGTCTAACAAGAAAAGTCATGTTATCATATTCGAAATCTGTGGCAATCTAAAACTATTCATTTCACAATCAGCTGAACTCTCAAGACAAAATGTTTTTGACCAAAAGGGGAGTGTGAAAAAGTGTGAAAACGTATGAATGATGGTGTTATGGAGTGAAAGAAGGTGTCTGACGAGACACTGAGGCAAATCAATTATTTTGCCAAAACAGCTGTATGCAAATTCTAATATGCGGGCCCACAGGGCAAAAAATGCCCAGTAAAATAATGACCATGGAAGAATATGGCTAAGTTTCCTGGTCAATACCTAGGTTATTGTTGTGGCAGAAAGAAAAACAGTGCCACACTTGCGCAGCGCATAACATGGGAAGGCAAAGCAAGCAAGCTTGCTCTGTCCACCCCACAAATAACTTTCTTTCCACTTTCACTTTTCAGCATATCATGATGGAGCCGAATCTGTCTCAAAAGGGTAAAATATTGTCTTTCTGAATATTAAATCGCTAACAAAAAGTGTGAAGGTTTCTATTTACAGGTTACAGCAGTTCTATCAAGACCAGGAAATGGTTTGCTCCACCATTAAGAACCAGTGAGTACAGTAATGGTCTGGAGGGAGAATCTTGCATTGATCAGCAACATGGTTGGAAAGATACCTGGGTCCACATCTCTCACCTTTAAAATACGACGACCAGCTTCAACAATCCCACACAGCAAGAAGTGAGGGATGAAGGGCGTGCTAGTAACGACCCTCCCTTGCCAACGAGGGAAAGACCAATGCAACGACTCGTAAAGAGTAACCCTGGTGAAGATGGAAGATTGATGGGAGCATGATTTGCTAAACTGGGAATGTTTTTAGAAGTTGCCATATACATAGGAGGATTATTATTTTGTTGTGTATTACCCATATTAAAAACATTAATCGTTAATGCTACTGTTAAGCAAATGGAAGTGATAAAAGTCCTAAATATAGTCAAATGATTACAGAAAAGAACCTATATGAATATTATGACGGATGGCTAAACAAGCTAAACTTAAATGAGAAAAATTTGGATGTTAGTTCCAGTTACTCCAATGAGGACACAGAAAAGATGTAAAGATGAACCATACCCTGAGTGTAAGTGCTAGCCTAACTTCAGCCCAAGGGTAGCCCTCTACTGAGCTGAAGATCAACTATGTTATTGTGATGTTACAACTTTTATGTTTTGATGTTTAATTCCATTGTCTTTTATACATAACTATGACAACCATAGGCAAGTGCTGAACCAATTACATGCTCATGCTTTTAACATTGTTTTATATTAGATAAGGGGTTACGGAGATGGGATCTTTTACTCCTTCCTAGTCAAGTGTGGGGGGAGAGGTTTGGTCCTGTTGCTCCGCCAGAATGCTGCTGCATAATCTAGTCATTAGTAATAAGACTGTGTGACTTATTTAGTTGCTAGTTAGTGTTAACTGATGAGGCTGAATTATGAAGTAGCATTCTGGGTCAAAATAAGCAAATGTGAGACTTAATAAGTCTCAAAGGGGGAATATGTAGAAGATTTTTATTATGAATTAACCAAGTATAATTAATGTGAATTTAACCACTTGTGTATTAAGCTATATTTCCAATATAAGCATATGCCTGTGTGTTAAGGGCTCGCATGGATGGAAGGTTCAGACCCTTATGATGGAAACCATATGTGGAAATACAAAGAAGGCTTCTTTCCTTAAACATGTCTAGGAGCCCCTTCTCTCTAGGGGAAGAACATATGTATAAATATTGCCAAAAAAGGAAATATGCACATGTATGAAATGTTCTGAACACGCCTAGAAACTAGACTATATAAAGAGAAACTCAGAAAACATCGAGAGGGTTGTTCTGCAGAAGAATTCCTCGGCTTTATTGTCTTGTTATAATAAAGTCTATTTTCTGGCATCAAAACCCCACAAGGCTCTGAGCGTGATTCTTCAGAAAGAAGGGAAACCACCACACGACTTACAAATAAGAAAAAGTAACTAAAACTAAAAGTTAACCCTCTGTAAATACTCTATACACCCATTTAAGAAAATACAGAAATTCAATAAAATTGACAAATGCATACAACAACATTTCAATAGTAAACATAAAAAGGGAAAAAAATAAATAAATAAAATAAAAATAAAAAGCGATACTTATATCCTTTGCCGGTGTCCTAGCCCGGTAGAGTCGCACGGTAGAGTCGATGGTCTTTACACTCTTTGGTCTTCACACTAAGACGGCTTCACACGAGGGCTGCCGCGGTATAATAACCTTTTTTATACCTATCTAACACATCACTACTAGAATTCAGCTGAACCCACTTTCCTATTAATCACTAAAAATGGCCAAGCAAGTGCACACACTGACAAGATACGCGTTACAGTATGAGACCAAACACGATTTCAGCAACTCTCAACACAGTAAACAAAATAAGCCTAATAAGATTAAGTGACAAACAAAACAATTGTTAGGTACGGTGGATAAAGTTGACATGAGAGGCAACGATCCAAATGCAAATCTATTTAATGAACAAACAAAATAAAACAGGATTGGGAACACTGAACACCAAGAGAACATTCAGCAACAGGCTAAATCAACAACTGACAAAGAACTGACAAAGTAGTGATGTTACGTTCAAAACTGAAGCTCAGAAGCTTGTATTAAAAAACAACACATTTCACATTGAAGCACTATATCGTAGCTTGATTTGTTTTGCCAAAAGCACATGATCTATGACGTCTGAACCTTCATTCACCTGAAAACCACGTGATTACTTCCTCGAGTAGGTTGCTCGACTACTTCCTTGAGTAGGTTGACTCTAGCTAAAAAATAAAATGAATGAATGATGCATTTACATCAAATAAAATAATATCTAATTATATTATATAAAATAAAAGAGAAAATAAATGAAATACATACATTGAATTTAAATAGAATAAAAAACAATGTAAAAATAAATACTGAAAATACTACATAAAGGAAAAAGGTAATAGAAGTAAATTTAGGAGGAAATGACATTACTAAAGTGTTTTTTTTCCTTTCCTTTTTTAGTTGTTTATTTATTTATTATTTATTTGTAATTTTTTGCACTTTTTGTGTTTGATTTTTAAGATGTTTGTTGTTGGATTCTAGGCTGACTGAATATGCAGGACTGACATCATAATGCGTTTATGATGGAAAATATACTTACAAGACAAACACACACACACTTTGATCATTTTTTTTTTTTTGCATGTTTGTCACACTTTAATGTTTCAGATCATCAAACACATTTAAATATTAATCAAAGATAACACAAGTAAACACAACATGCAGTTTTTGAATGAAGTTTTTTATTATGAAGGGAAAACAAATCCAAACCCACATGGAGCAGCAACAACTGCAATCAAGTGTTTGCGATAACTTGCAATGAGTCTGTTACAGCGCCGTGGAGGAATTTTGGCCCACTCATCTTGGCAGAATTGTTGTAATTCAGCCACATTGGAGGGTTTTCGAGCATGAACCGCCTTTTTAAGGTCATGCCACAGCATCTCAATAGGATTCAGGTCAGGACTTTGATTAGGCCACTCCAAAGTCTTCATTTTGTTTTTCTTCAGCCATTTAGAGGTGGATT
The DNA here is from genome assembly GCF_936440315.1 of Barbus barbus. Taxonomy (NCBI): domain Eukaryota; kingdom Metazoa; phylum Chordata; class Actinopteri; order Cypriniformes; family Cyprinidae; genus Barbus; species Barbus barbus. Next base: position 2,260,294 of record NC_136731.1, on the reverse strand, counting down.
TGCTGGTGTGTTCTGGATCATTGTCTTGCTGCAGAACCCTAGTTCGCTTCAGCTTGAGGTCATGAACAGAAGGCCGGACATTGTCCTTCAGGATTTTTTGGTAGACAGCTGAATTCATGGTTCCATTTATCACAGCAAGTCTTCCAGGTCCTGAAGCAGCAAAACAGCCCCAGACCATCACACTACCACCACCATATTTTACTGTTGGTATGATGTTCTTTTTCTGAAATGCTGTGTTATTTTTACGCCAGATGTAATGAAGTGAAGTGACATTCAGCCAAGTATGGTGACCCATACTCGGAATTCGTGCTCTGCATTTAACCCATCCATAGTGCACACACACAGCAGTGAACACACACACACACAGTGAACACACACCCGGAGCAGTGGGCAGCCATTTTATGCTGCTGCGCCCGGGGAGCAGTTGGGGGTTCGGTGCCTTGCTCAAGGGCACCTCAGTCATGGTATTGAGGGTGGAGAGAGAGCACTGGACATTCACTCCCCCCACCTACAATCCCTGCCGGCCGCAACCCGCAACCTTTGGATTACAAGGCCAACTCTCTAACCATTAGGCCACGACTTCCCGTGGGGAATGGGACACACACCTTCCAAAAAGTTCAACTTTTGTCTCGTCAGTCCACAGAGTATTTTCCCAAAAGTCTTGGGGATCATCAAGATGTTTTCTGGCAAAACTGAGACGAGCCTTTATGTTCTTTTTGCTCAGCAGCGGTTTTCGTCTTGAACTCTGCCATGCAGGCCATTTTTGCCCAGTCTCTTTCTTATGGTGGAGTCATGAACACTGACCTTAACTGAGGCAAGTGAGGCCTGCAGTTCTTTAGATGTTGTCGTGGGGTCTTTTGTGACCTCTTGGATGAGTCATTGCTGTGCTCTTGGGGTAATTTTGGTCGGCTGGCCACTCCTGGGAAGGTTCACCACTGTTCCATGTTTTCTCCATTTGTGGATAATGGCTCTCACTGTGGTTCGCTGGAGTCACAAAGCTTTAGAAACGGCTTTATAACCTTTTCCAGACTGATAGATCTCAATTACTTTCTTTCTCATTTGTTCCTGAATTTCTTTGGATCTCAACATGATGTGTAGCTTTTGAGGATCTTTTGGTCTACTTCACTTTTTCACACAGGGCCATATGGGTTTGGATTTTGTTTTCCTTCATAAAAACAAAACCCCTTCATTTAAAAACTGCATGTTGTGTTTACTTGTGTTATCTTTGATTAATATTTACATTTGTTTGATGATCTGAAACATTAAAGTGTGACAAACATGCAATAAAATAAAAAATCAGGAAGGGTGCCAACACTTTTTCACACCACTGTATATATACGTAACATCACTACTTTTTCAGTTCTTTGTCAGTTGTTGATTTTGCCTGTTGCTGAATGGTCTCTTGGTGTTCAGTGTTCCCAATCCTGTTTTATTTTGTTTGTTCATTAAATAGATTTGCATTTGGATCCTTGCCTCTCGTGTCATCTTTATCCACTGTACCTAACAATGGTTTTGTTTGTCACTTAATCTCTAGGATTGTTTTTCAGCTTATTTTTTAAAGATCTACTTTACCAACACTTTTTCACACAACTGTATGTGTGTGTGTGTGTGTGTCTTGTAAGTATATTTTCAATCATAAACGCATTATGATGTCAGTCCTGCATATTCAGTCAGCCTAGAATCCAACAACAAACATCTTAAAAATCAAACACAAAAAGTGCAAAAAATTACAAATAAATAAACAACTAAAAAAAGGAAAGGAAAAAACACATTCTTTAGTAATGTCATTTCCTCCTAAACTTATTTCTATTACCTTTTTCCTTTATGTAGTATTTTCAGTATTCATTTTTTACATTATTTTTTATTCTATTTAAATTCAATGTATGAATTTAATTTATTTTCTCTTTTATTTTATATAATATAATTAGATATAATTTTATTTCATATAAATGCATCATTCATTCATTCATTCGATTTTTTTAGCCAGAGTCAACCTACTCAAGGAAGTAGTCGAGCAACCTATTCGAGGAAGTAGTCACGTGGTTTTCAGGTGAATGAAGGTTCAGACGTCTGACGTGCTGAATGTTCTCTTGGTGTTCAGTGTTCCCAATCCTGTTTTATTTTGTTTGTTCATTAAATAGATTTGCATTTGGATCCTTGCCTCTTGTGTCATCTTTATCCACCTTACCTAACAATGGTTTTGTTTGTCACTTAATCTCTAGGATTGTTTTTCAAAGATCTACTTTACCAAACAAATCTTATGTTAAATATTTGCTCGCTGGTGAATGTAAATGGTTTGATGTTCTTGATGACTGTGTTTGTCCAGAAAGTCTGGTAGTGATTCACAGGAACGTGGTCTTGTCCCACTTTATATTTCAGTCTTCTGCTTGATGAATCTGTATTATTAATGTGCCTCTGGTTTCATCCAACATCCATCATTACACAGATCCATGTTTTATGTTTCCGAGCTTATATAGGTGACCGAGCTTTTTCAGTGGTGGCACCTAATTTGTGGAAGAGTGTACACATAAGAACTGCTCAGAAAGATTCAAGATTCTTGAATCTTGAATCTTGAACATAAGAACTGCTCAGACTGTTGGAATTTTTAAAGGGGACCTATTATACAAAAATCACTTTTATAAGGTGTTTGAACACAGTTGTGTGGCCGCAGTGTGTGAAAACAACCAGCCTATATAATGGTAAAAATCCACCCACTCATTTTTTTTATATTCTAAAAAAAATCATAAACAGTCTCTCAGAACGAGCAGTTTCAGATTCTCCCTCTGTTCACGTCACCGAGAGGAAAAAGTCCCGCCCATTTGTGACGCTGCCCTATTAGCATAGACATAGCCCTGAGTGAGAAGCTGCGGTCCGCCTCCACCATTAACGTTACTGATTACTGTAGCTGCTGGAGATATAATGTCAGCGCCAAAGAGGCTTTTCAAGTGTTGTGTTTTGGGATGCACTAACAAACATGAGTCTCCTTAGACTCCCTCCATCTGAGCTGCTGAGGACACTGTGGTTAAGTTTAATTGTCTAAGGAAATGTCCTGGAAAAAATCAGTAATCAGTAGGAAAAAAGTCCCCAATACGTGTAGGGATCAATACCAACGCTTCGTGCCCGAACGTCAGCTCCAGACAAAGTAAGTATCACGCATTTGTTTTCCAAATTGTCTTTCTGAAAGAGCTTCTGGGCACTCTGTAAAGGCAGTCGTGGCCTAATGGATAGAGAGTTGGACTTGTAACCCGAAGGTTGTGGGTTCGAGTTTCAGGTCATGCAGGGATTGTAGGTGGGGGAGTGAATAACCAACACTCTCTCCACCCTCAATACCACGACTGAGGTGAGACACTTGAGCAAGGCACTGAACCCCCAAATGCTCCCCGGGCGCTGCAGCAATGGCTGCCCACTGCTCCGGGTGTATGTTCCCTACTGTGTGTACACTTGGATGGGTTAAATGCAGAGCACAAATTCTGAGTATGGGTCACCATACCTGGCCACACACCGCTTCGCTTTCCTTAATTGCTAACGCTATCATTGTCTCTGCCTGTTTTCACTGGTGCTGTCTTCATGAATGATCACGAATAGGAATGTGGTAGTTAAAAGTTGCATATGAAAGCAATGTGAGTCGATCGCTTGAATTTATTGAGCTCATAATCACGAGTGAGACTTCGTGATAGCATGCCATGCACCATGAGACCAGCTATGTTGTTATTTTTATCCCGCCGTGCTCCTTTCTGTGTAATTAATAAACGCGAATTTATTATGCACAGTACATAGTTTTTTTCTGTAAAGATAACAGGCTTGTACTTATAGGGGAATGTTTATTTGCAAAGGTTAGCACTGCTAATGTGGGAGCTTGAGCTCTTGAAGCTCCGTCCTCTTCTCCGGGAGCACCAGCTCATTTGCATTAAAGCAACATACTCAAAATCAGAGCGTTTTGGCTCACACCCTAGAAGTGGCAATTTTAACAAGCTATAAAGAATTATCTGTCTGGTATTTTGAGCTAAAACTTCACACACACACTCTGGGGACATCAGAGACTTAATACCCACCTGTATTCCTTGGCTTTTATTTCGAGCTGAGCTGAGATAATTTTTATGACCCCCTTTGACAAAAGGTCGCCTACTATCTCTCTCAGGTACAAAACAAATGTGAGGATAAATACAAAAACATCAAACAAATCAGCATTGGAAATCAGAGGATTTTCTGACTTTTCTTACTCAATCTTAGTAAGTAAATCCTTAAACAATTCGAGTAATTCTGTCAAATATACCACATTTTAGAAATTGTTAAAAAAATAAATTATTTACTGAGTAATCCGCTATTTTGAAGACAGGAGTCAAAATTACCATTCTCATCTGAGGTTTGGAGCCAAATTACAGGAGGGGAAAAAAAGACTCCAGAAAGATGGTATCATAAAAAAAGGACTTTAGCAGTCCTTTTTGCATTATATGCTAATGGTTTTCCCTCTATCAAACTATTGTGCTAAAATGAGTGTCAAAAATACTCAGTGGCATATGGGACAAAAGAGGCAGTATGTTTACAAATATCAACAATAAGTTATTACTGTTGACTACTACAGCACTTTTTTCATGTATTTATAATGTGCTTATACTTGAAACAAGTGGGGGAGGGGAAATCTGCAAGTGGAGAAAAATACAATTAGATTAAAGATATAGTCTCTGAAAAAAGTCTTAATATCTTCTAGATATCTAGATTTATTTTATTACTGAAAAATAATAACAGTAATAATAAAAAAAATGGTTGTTACGAATAGCATTTCTTTTGCACTGAAAATCTGTCGACTCAAAACTCCAAAAAACCTCAGCCTATAGTGAATTAAGCCTTTATGTCAATGTTTTAGTTGACGATGCAAAGTTTGCATAAAAATGGATGTAAATGCAGTATGGATGGCTCTGGCTCCTCTGGTGCATAAATGGACTAATTAGGATGTTTTCTTACACTAATGTGTTTCGTAGCATTTATTTGCTCATTCATTCATGCCTGCTAAGACTTTTAAACTACACTAAGGTTAGAGAACACAAATAAAACTTTACAAAGCCTTTAAAAACCATAAGAGATGGAGAAGCTCTGATGTCCAAAGATAAGTTGTTCAGCAATGGAAAAAGCATGATCACCTTAAAGTGTCTCAAGTGTCGATGGTAGAGTATACAGCTGCTTATTTGACGCTTATTTGTTAATCTGTCTGTGTTTTTGTTTGTGTGTTTGCACCTGATTTGGCAGGTCTGTGTAAACTGACGGGAGTTTCAGCACAAACTCCCTGAAAATATGTGCTGAACATAATGTTTTGCGCAGTTCTGCAATTCTGGCAGGTTCTTGCACAGTATGCATGACAATAAAGATGTGCTCAAAATTCACATTGATCCAATAGACACTAGGACAAGGTAAACAAATATAGTGCGAGTGTGACTGAAGGGAGGAGAGACCAGGTTGGTCATATGATGCACATTTAAACAGATCATCCCCCATAAAACGTGCATCACTCACACTCTTCATCCTAAAGAAAGACAGATTCCTTTAATCAGCCATGAAGAAGCTCTACAAGTTCCTGTGGTTCTTACTAGGTAACGTACAACATTCATGTATCTGCTATTTTACTAGATTTACACAGATATTAACACCTGAGTTTTCTGTAATGTTTTCTTTTGTTCAGAGATGCCAACACTCATCCTTCCTGTTGAAAAAAAAACAGCATATGCTAGTTAGGTATGATTTGAGGCTGGGATGCTGGTTTGAGCTGGTTAAGCTCGTCCTTAGCTGGTCTTAAACTGGTCGGACCAGCATAAACCAGCAAAGGACCAGCTCAAACCAGCATCCTGGCTTCAAAACATACCTAACTAGCATATGCTGTTTTTTTTTTTTCAACAGGGCTCTAATGGGGATTTACAGCATATTATAAATTGTTACAATTTCTGGCCAAACAAACCTAAATAATCTAAATCAGTTGCATGCATTCATGCTTGTCTATAATTAAGCGGTTTTTTTTTTTTAACCACACATGTGAATATATGTACAATGTAATTTATTTCTGTGATCAAAGCTAAATTTTCAGCATCATTACTCCAGTCTTCAGTGTCACATGATCCTTCAGAAATCATTCTAATATGCTGATTTGCTGCTCAAGAAACATTTCTGATTATTATCAATGTTGAAAACAGTTGTGCTGCTTCATATTTTTGTGTAAACCATGATTCATTCTATTTGTGTCCTTGATGAATAAAAGTATCAATTTCTTAAAAAAATACCGCCCCTAAACTTTTGAAAGGTAGTGTAGATTGTCAATTATGGTTTTGTTTGTCACTTGATCTCTAGGACTGTTTTTTTCAGTTTATTATTTTTTTGGATCTACTTTACCAAACAAATCTAATGTAAAATATTTGCTTGTTTGTGTATGTAAATGGTTTGTAAGGGTGGTTTCTATACAGTGGTTCAGGCTGATGGATTGCCGAATGACTAAAGAAACATTAACAGCAGGATGGTATAAAGCTGTACATTTCTTGTCTATTACCAACCACTGCCATTTATTCCAAACGACGGAAATAAGCACAGTTAGAATAGCCAAATATGTGGGAGAGCGTTGCTATTATGTGACTATATTGTATTGCAATAGGTAGCACCTCAATATTAAAGGGGACTTGTTATGCTCCTTTTTACAAGATGTAAAATAAGTCTCTGATATCTCCAGAGTGTGTATGTGAAGTTTTAGCTCAAAATACCTGACAGATTAATGTTTTATAGCTTGTTAAAATGGCAACTTTTAGGGTATGAGCCAAAAAGTGCTGTATTTGAGTATGTTGCTTTAATGCAAATGAGCTGGTGCTCCCGGAGAAGAGGGCGGAGCTTCAAGAGTTCAAGCTCCGGCATTAGCAGTGCTAGCCTTTGCAAATAAACATTCCACTATTAGTACAAACCTGTTCTCTTTACAGAAAACATACTCCGTTTAAAAGCCAGCCATCTGATTGTACTGTGCATAATAAATTTGCGTTTATGAATTACACAGACGGGAGCACGGCGGGATAAAAATAACAACATAGTTGGTCTCATAGTGCATGGCATTCTATCACAAACTTTATAAGTCCCACTCGTGATTATGAGCTCAACAAACTCAAGCAATCGACTCACATTGCTTTCATATGCAACTTTTAACTACCACATTCCTATTCACGATCATTCATGAAGAGAGCACCAGTGAAAACAGGCAGAGATGATGGTAGCTTCAGCCTTACAGAGTGCCAGGAAGCTCTTTCAGAAAGGCAATTTGGAAAACAAACGCGTGATACTTACTTCGTGCGCGAACGTCAGCTCCAGACAAAGCATTGGTGTTGATCCCTAAACATATTGGGGACTTTACAGATTTTTTCCAGGACATTTCCTTAGACAATGAAACTTAACCACAGTGTCTATGGAGACTCCTATGTTCCCCTTCGATTCGGTCACTCTACATTGCTGTGGGAAATACATTTTCCTCTAATACTACTGAAGCCTTATTGAATCACGCCAGTGAAACTGTTCAGTGGCGTCCAAGCGCGAAATATGAGCGGGAATCCCACTCTACATAAGGCAGTGCTTGTATGTCATCCATTCAGAATCTTTTTATGCAGCCAACCTTCTACGAGCAGCAAGAAGCAAGACTACTCACCGTGATCTGCGCCGCTCACCAGTCGGGTGCATAATCCGGGATTCAATCAGTTCAATTCAAGTTTATTTGTATAGCGCTTTTTTACAATACAAATCGTTGCAAAGCAGTTCTACAGGAATTTAAATTTCCACAATATATTTATATACTGCAGAACCTTAACATATTTAACTTGTGGCAAAATTTGGTGATTCTGTATGTTGTCTGAGCGTTGGCATCCTCTGAGGTCCTCTGAGGGGTTGGCATTATCTTTCCTCAGGTGTTCGGTCATCTCAGATCATTTAAGGGTTGGATCCAGACTGAATCTTCTGTAATTCCTAGTTACCACGGGATGTTAATCCAGTGACAGAAACAGAGAAACAAATAGAGACATAATTAGCGTAGCTGCTGTTCCATCCAAGCAAAAATGATTTGTTCAACCCAAGCTAAAGAATAATAATAATAATAATGTACATTTGATCAGATATAACTGCAGTACACGATTATAAGATGCATTATGTGAATGCTTGGCTAAAGAGATGTGTCTTTAATCTAGATTTAAACAGAGAGAGTGTGTCTGAACCCCGAACGTTATCAGGAAGGCTATTCCAGAGTTTGGGAGCCAAATGTGAAAAAGCTCTACCTCCTTTAGTGGACTTTGCTATCCTAGGTACTACCAAAAGTCCAGAGTTTTGTGACCTTAGGGAGCGGGTTGGATTGTAGCGTGGTAGAAGACAAGTTAGGTACGCAGGAGCTAAACCATTTAGGGCCTTATAGGCAAGTAATAATATTTTGTAAATGATACGGAACTGAATAGGTAGCCAGTGCAGAGACTGTAAAATTGGGGTAATATGATCATATTTTCTTGACCTGGTAAGAACTCTTGCCGCTGCATTGCATCTGTAGCTTGTTTATTGAAGATGCAGGACAACCAGCTAGCAGTGCATTACAGTAGTCCAGTCTAGAGGTCATGAATGCATGAACTAGCTTTTCTGCATCAGAAACAGGTAGCATGTTTCGAAGCTTGGCAATGTTTCTAAGATGGAAGAACGCTGTTTTTGTAACATGGGAAATATGATTTTCAAAGGACAAGTTGCTGTCTAATATAACACCCAGATTTTTTACTTTAGAGGACGTGACAGTGCATCTGTGACAGTGCATCTTGCAAATTGTAATCCAAGAGATTCTGTGTACTGTTTTTCGGTCCAATAAGTAATATCTCTGTCTTAGCTTTATGTTAAAAGACAAGATGGCGCCGCTGTGTTCGGACGTCGTTCGGGTCACTCCGCTGAGATTTTTGCTTTAACTTTCTTTTTTACTTACTTTTACTTTCTCTTTTTACACATTTCACGTCGGCACTGATCACCTACAACATAGAAACACATTTGGACATTGGAAACCGGTACACCAACCTGTTCCAGAACACTTTATCCACGAATCCAGCATGGCCTCTGGAGATTCTTCGGAACGCAGAGATGAACAATAACCCCCCATGGCGACGGATCAAGAAACACCGCGGGAAGCGCGCTGGAATTCGAGTCAGACTCAGGAAAAGGGCTCACAGTCTTCCTCTTACAAGCATTCTCCTCGCTAATGTCCAATCCTTGGAGAATAAGATGGACGATCTTAGAGCCAGGATTAGTTTCCCAACGGGACATAAGGGACTGTAACATCCTTTGTTTGTCAGAAACGTGGCTTTCGTCCTCGGTCCCGGACACTGCTGTAATGCCAAGTGATAACTTCTCTGTTTTCCGGACGGACAGAACAGCAGAGGCCGGTAAATCCAGGGGTGGAGGAGTATGTTTCATGATCAACAAGAAATGGTATGATCCCAGGAATATCTCAATTCTGTCGTGTTCCTGCTCGCCTCGTCTGGAACATCTTACCATTACTTGCCGCCCATTTTATCTGCCCCGGGAGTTCTCATCGATCATTGTTACTGCTGTGTACATTCCACCACAGGCAGACACCGGCTTGGCTTTGTCTAAGCTTCACGATGTGCTCAGCGGCTACATTAACAAACATCCTGACGCTGCCTTTATCATCGCGGGGGACTTTAACAAAGCTAACCTCAGGCAGGTCATGCCGAACTTCCATCAACATGTATCCTGTCCAACTAGAGGACTAAACACACTGGATCATTGCTACACTCAGTTCAAGAATGCCTACAAAGCCCGCTCACTACCGGCTTTTGGCAAATCGGACCATGGTTGGTTGACCAAATCGGACCATTTTCCTAACACCGGGATATAAACAAAGGCTCGTTCAGGATCCTCCGGTGCAGAGAGTAGTGACGCGCTGGTCCTCCCACTCTTGATGACGTCGACTGGGACATGTTCCGGGCGAGTTCTTCTGACGTCAGCGAGTTCACGGATGTAGCATTAAGCTTTGTAAACACGCTAACCGAGCAAGCTACAGAAACAATAACGATAAGGACATTCTCCAATCAGAAACCGTGGGTGGACAGAACAATCCGTGCTGCGGTTAACACACGCACTGCCGCTTACAATGAGGCTCTTCTGTCTGGGAATTCGAGCGAGTACAAAGCATCGTGCTATGCTCTCCGACGCGCAGTAAGAGCCACCAAACACAAATACAAAGAGAGAATTGAGTCTCATTTCCAGCTCAATGACTCTCGACGGATGTGGCAGGGACTGAGGACCATCTGTGCCTTCGGAAAACAAATCCTCTGCACAGGTGAGAGCAGATCTGTTGCTGGCCGACGAGTTAAATATCTTCTATGGCCGCTTCGATTGCAACGGCGGTGGCGCGTTTCTGCCGTCCAGCGCGTCAGGAAGCAGCAGGCAGAGCAGCGATGATCCTGTAATCACCGTGTTGGAGGAGGGCGCTAAAGAGAATGAACGTCAGGAAAGCAGCCGGACCGATGGGATAACCGGCCGTGTTCTGAGGTCCTGCGCCGATCAGCTCCCTGGTTTGTTCACTTCCATCTTTAATGAGTCCCTTGCTACCTCCGTGGTTCCCAACTCATTCAAAAAATCCATTATTATCCCTGTGCCAAAGAACAATAAACCCTCTTGCCTGAATGACTATCGCCCAGTTGCCCTCACATCTATAGTCATGAAGGTTTTTGAGAGACTTGTAAAGAGCCACATTTGCTCCTCCATACCTGATACTCTGGACCCTCTTCAGTTTGCCTATCGCCTAAACAGATCCACGGACGATGCCATTTCTCACGTCCTCCACTCTTCCCTCACACACATGGACAGCAACTATGGGAATTATGTAAGGCTGCTATTCATTGACTATAGCTCAGCTTTCAACACTATAGTTCCCATCAAGCTGGCATCTAAACTCACAGACCTCGGCCTAAACTCCTCACTCTGTGACTGGATTCAAGACTTCCTCACCGGCAGACCTCAAGTGGTGAAAGTTGGCCAGTTCACCTCAAACTCCATCACCCTGAACGTAGGAGCCCCACAGGGCTGTGTCCTGAGTCCACTGCTCTTCTCTCTCTACACGCATGACTGCGTGTCCTCTCCCAGCTCCACATCTATTATCAAATTCGCTGATGATACTGTGGTTCTGGGCCACAACGATGAGACCGCATACTTGGATGAGGTAGAGAGTCTCACATCATGGTGCCAGGACAACTGTCTCTCTCTCAATGTGAGCAAAACTAAAGAGCTGATCATGGACTTTAGGAAGAGACAGCAGCAGCCCTACACTCCTCTTATGATCAGTGGGACCCCTGTGGATTACCATCTGCGACAGCTGAGGAAATTCAGGGTCTCACCAGCAATCCTGAAAACTTTCTATTCAGGGACCATAGAAAGTGTATTGACTCAGTGCATCTCAGTGTGGTATGGAAACAGCTCAAATCAGGACTGCAAAGCACTACAGAGAGTTGTGCGCTTAGCTGAGCGCATCTCAGGGTCTGCTCTCCCCTCTCTGCAGGACATCTACCTCAAACGCTGCAAAAATAGAGCTGTTAAAATCTTCAAGGACTCAAATCACCCTGGTAACCGACTATTCACTTTGCTTCCATCTGGTAAACGCCTCCGTAGCCTGATGGCAAAAACTGAGAGACTTAGGAGGAGCTTCTTCCCCCAGGCCATCAGGCTCCTAAACTCTAACTCTGTGTCATAACATCACTTGACTCCATGTAAATATCACCATATCAATAAGCTATTCATAATTTTTCTCCATGTAAATATCATATATCAATAAGCTATTTATAATTTTTCTCTACCTCATATTGCTGCTATTTAAATACCCTGTACAACTTTTTTGCACATTCTTTTTGCACATTCCTCTTATTACTATTTAAGTCAACAACATACTGACCTGCACATTTATATTTATATTTTTTATCTTTTATTTTATTTTATTATTTTCTTTAATTTTTTTCTACTTTTCTTTTTCTTAATATATGTATACTTTATAATTGCACTGTCCTTGGAGCGGACCTGACCTACATTTCACTGCTGGTTATACTCTGTATAATTGTGTATGTGACAAATAAAAACTCTTGAATCTCTTGAATCTTGAATCTTACCTGAATTTAATAGGAGGAAATTATTGGTCATCCAATCTTAATTATTGGCCAATCTTTTACAAAAATACCAGTATAGTTTTGTAATCGATCTATGTGTATATCATGGTCTATAGTGTGATGGTATAGTTTGAATGGTTTTGGGATGTTACCTAAAGATAACGATGAGTTAATAATATTAAGAAGCGGTTCTTCTGCTACAGGTAACAACTCTTTCAGTAGTTTAGTGGGTACAGGATCTAATAAACACGTTTTTGGTTTAGATGCACTGATAAGTTTATTTAGCTCTTCCTGTCCTATAGTTGTAAAGCACTGCAGTTTTTCTTTGGGTGCGATGAATGAAGCTGAAGTACTAGACACAGTAGAATCAACATTTGATATTGTATTTTTGATGTTATCTATTTTATCAGTAAAGAAATTCATAAAGTCATTACTATTAAACTGTGAGGGAATATTTAGATCGGGCAGTGTCTGTTTATTTGTTAATCTAGCCACTGTGCTAAATAAGAACCTTGGATTGTTTTGGTTATTATCTATGAGTTTGGGGATATGCTCTGCCCTGGCAGCTTCTAGAGCCTGCCTATAGCTGGACATACTGTTTTTCCACACAATTCTAAAAACTTCTAAGTTAGTTTTTCTCCATTTTCGCTCAAGATTACGAGTTTCTTTCTTGAGAGAATGGGTATAACTGTTGTACCATGGCGCAGTACGTTTTTCTCTTAACCTTTTTCAATTTGAAGGGGGCAACAGCTTCTAATGTATTAGAGAAGATAGTGCCCATTTTGCTAGTCATTTCGTTTAGTTCATGTGTATTTATGGGTACACAGAGCAGTTGAGATAAATCAGGCAGGTTATTTGTGAATCTGTCTTTGGTGGCTGCAACAATAGTTCTGCCCGGACGATAACGCGGAGCCATATAACTAATATCAGTAATACGCAGCATGCACGATACAAGGATATGATCAGTAACATCATAACTTTGAGGTACGATATCTATATCGGTAAGATCAATTCCATGCGATATAATTAAATCTAGCGTATGATTAAAATGGTGAGTGGGTCCGGTGACGTTTTGCTTGACTCCAAAGAGTTTATTAGGTGAGTAAACGCAAGTCCTAATGCATCATTTGTATTATCAACGTGAATGTTAAAATCTCCGACAATTAGCAGTTTATCAACATTAACTAGTAGATCTGAGAGGAAATCTGCAAATTCTTTTACGAAATCTGTATATGGCCCTGGCGGTCTATACACAGTAGTCAGAGCAAGAGATAGGAGAGATTTCTTTTGCATATCTAACAGTGTAACATTAAGCAGAAGTATTTTGAATGAGTTAAACCTCCTGTATCCTGTTTTCTGAGTAGCATTGAGTAACATTGTTGCAACACCGCCGCCACGACCAGTCTGACGGGGCTCATGTTTATAACAGTAGCTTGGTGGAGTAGACTCATTTAGACCAAAATATTCATTTTGTTTCAGCCAGGTTTCAGTCAGGCAGAGTACATCAAAATTATTATCTGTGATCATTTCATTTACAATAACTGCTTTGGGTGCGAGTGATCTAATATTTAGTAGCCCAAGCTTTAAAAATTGTTTTTGTTCATTTATTTTGCGTTTTTCTGGTTTAATCATGATCAGATTTTTTCTAGATCCTGCATTAAATTTATATTTTGACCTCGCTATTCGGGGAACAGACACAGTCCGTATAGATTGGACAACGCAAGTACTTCTATCTTTTAAGTGGGTAGAACAAAAGTCATCATAGCAGTTATTTGAGAATTGTCTTACTAGTCAGATGGAGCGTAGCGTCCTGGAGATGTTGTCTGACAGGAGTTCCGCTCCGACTCTGCTGGGGTGCAGGCATTCAGCACGGAAAAGCCTAGGACGCTCCCAGAAAAGATTCCAATTATAAACAAAGAGCAGTTTCTGTTCTTTACACCATGACAATAACCATTCGTTTAAAGCAAACAGTCTACTGAACCTTTCGTTTCCTCGTCGACATGTGGGAAGCGGTCCTGACACGATGAACGTCGTCGCGGGTGATGTGCTGCGTACCGTCTCGATATACCCCCCCCGTGGAAGAAGCTGTCGCTGCCCATCTCTGTCCTTCAGCTGCGGCGAACTGGAGAGTGAGAAACAAAGCGTCTCTCCCCTCTGAACCTTGCCGTGCCAGTGCAAACCTCGCTGGCAAGGCTTTCTCTGCGGAGGGCCAAGCAGCTTCACCACTGCACGTGATGGCGATACTCCAGGTATATCAGGCCAAGTTGCTCAAGTCTCTGGATGAGGACGGGCCAGACCCTGTGTTTAAAGAGCTTATATCGAGTGCTCTAGACAGTTCAGACTCTCGGAGCAGCTATTTGTATGTTTTATTGGACGCTCAAAAGGACTGCCTGTGTACAAGCAAAGGCTGTCACACTGGATCGTCGACACAACTGCTTTGGCTTACAGCTCTAAGGGCGCGGAATGTCCGATAGGGGTTCGGGCCCACTCAACCCGCGGACTCGCGTCCTCCTGGGCCTAGGCAAATGGCATGTCTATTCAGGACATTTGTATGGCGGCAGGCTGGTCGTCACCCACCACTTTCGCAAGGTTTTAAAACCTAGCTGTGTCGTCTCTTGCCTCGCATGTGCTGTCAGTGCAAGCAGCGCACGCTCCTACTCAGTGGTTTTGACTAGGTCGTATACACCCTGTATTGATGCACCACCAATTCAATGCTGTCCCTAACAGTTTATCACAATGTTATGATATAGTTCACCACGTCTTTTAGGACTTGGTCACCATCATACTTTGCTTATTGAGCACCGCTACGGCCGTGCATCATAACACATGATTTCATTTGACATTAAACAATTTCAAATAATCTATATGTGAAAGCGCAGAAGCCGCCGCTATTTCACATTCTCTGTTTCACCGGAGTTAACTCCGCCCCTGGTGTGACACGACATCATCTAGTTGCTGTGCCCCCCCCTGACTTTTACATGGTTTCAACTAGGTCCTGTAGACCGGAGCTGTATTTACTAAGAGCGCATTAAAACTTGACATACCTAAGCCAGGCTCCATCGTTGTGACACGGTGGGATTTTATACGTTCCCATAGCAATGTAGAGTGACCGAATTGAAGGGGAACGCTCTCGGTTACTTACGTAACCTCGGTTCCCTGAAATGAGGGAACGAGACATTGCTCTTATTGCTGTTTCACTGAGCTCAGCATCTTAGAATGCAAGCTGCTTCAGTCAAAGATTCTGAATGGATGACGTACAAGCACTGCCTTATAGAGTGGGATTCCCGCTCATATTTCGCGCACTTGAATGCCATTGGCCAGTTTCACTGGCATGATTCAATAAGGCTTCAGTAGTATTTGAGGAAAATGTATTTCCCATAGCGATGTCTCTTTCCCTCATTTCGGGGAACCGAGGTTACGTAAGTAACCGAGAGCGTTTGTTAGTGCGTCCCAAAACACAACACTTGAAAAGCCTCTTTGGCGCGGACATTGTATATCTCCAGCAGCTACTGTCACAGACCGGCCAGGCTCAATCACCAGCCAATCACAGCGCACGCCGTCACCTGAATTCTAATCATCTGCACCTGCATGTCATCATGGCAATCATCCTGCACTCCTCATATACGCACACCTCACAACACTCCAGTGTCCGGTCTCGTTCCGACGAAGAGGACTACTACAGCTATCACACATCTGTGCTTGATACTTACCGTCTTGATTACTTACCTGTTGTGTTCCTTCCCAAGTGTGTCTTCCAGTTATTCCAAGTCTGTCCAGCTCCCGATTCTCGTCCACATTCCCGAGGTTGGTGAGGTGTGCCGCTACTCCTGCTCCGTGTCTCCTATTTGGATAAGATATATCAAGTTACCATTCCTCCTATACTCCGAAGTCTCCTAGCATCATCTCTTACCTGAATCATCCATCTGCCATAGTCTGTCACTAAAACCCGTTCTCAGTACAACTCTCTGTCCGAGTCCTACTTCCGTAACAGCTACAGCAAGTAATCAGTAATGTTAATGGCGGAGGCGGACCACAGCTTCTCACTCAGGGCTGTGTCTATGCTAATAGGGCAGCGTCACAAATGGGCGGGACTTTGGTGATGTGAACAGAGGGAGAACCTGAAACTGCTCGTTCTGAGAGACTGTTTCTGATTTTTTTTTAAGATTATAAAAAAAGGAGGGGGTGGATTTTTACCATTATATAGGCCAGCGGTTTTCAACTCCAGTCCTCGTGCCCCCCCGCTCTGCACATTTTGTTTCTCTCTTCACTTCAGACCTTTGTTCTATTCGACCGTAAGTGCCCTGCGAAGTGGATTCACAGGATATTCCGTCATGATTCCAGTTTGAAACAAGAGTATATGTTCCATTCAAAGGGCATTGAAGTGTATGAGATGTGAATTTAAACTATTTATTTACAGAGGAATATTTTGTCACACTTCACTAGTAAGTTTTGTCTGTGTGTGTTATGGCGCTGGCGTAGCGCAAATCCCTGAATAAATAAGTTGGATTTCTCATGCTTACATCTCTTTCTACTCAAGATGGCGCCGAGTATGGCTGCTGTGGTGTGGAACGCTCCCGTACTTTTGTTGTTTTTGTTTGTTTGTTCTGTGTTTAGTCATTCTCCTACTGTCAGTTTTACCAGAGACGAACTACTGGACATAAGGCAACACACACCGGACAATTTTTTTCCGGTTTTTGATTATTCAGACGCTTTGTTGGATGTTTTGGTCGGAGGGGCAGCGGTCCTAGTCAAACGCGCGCTCAGACGGAAAAGAGGGAAGCGCGCCGGCGCGCTGGTTAAACTCCGCGAACGCGGTTTCCGAACTGCGCTCCCAAGCATTCATCTAGCGAATCTCCGATCCCTTCCTAACAAAATGGATGAACTACTTCTCCTCACCCACACAAATAAGGACTTTACAAACTCTGCTGCATTGTGCTTCACTGAAACCTGGCTGAGTGAAAACATCCCGGATAACATGCTTCATTTGCCTGGATATCAGCTGTTCAGATCAGACCGCATCACAGAGCTAACGGGGAAAACGAGAGGTGGTGGACTATGTTTCTACATAAATGAAGGTTGGTGTTCAGATGTAACAACTCTGAAGAAGATGTGTTCTCCTAATTTGGAGGCCTTCTTCATAAACTGTAAGCCGTTCTATTCACCCCGCGAGTTTTCATCCTTCATTCTCGTGAATGTGTACGTGCCTCCGGACGCGTGCGTGAGCGCCGCGATGCAACAGCTGGCTGAACAAATATCTGAAACAGAGCAAAGGTACCCGGACTCTTTTTTAATCATTCTTGGAGATTTTAATAAAGCAAATCTCTCCCGCGAACTGCCAAAATACAGACAGCACGTTACATGTCCCACCAGAGACAGTAATATATTGGATCATTGTTACACAATAATTAAAGATGCATATCACTCTGTCCCACGGGCAGCTCTGGGGCTCTCTGATCACTGTTTGGTTCATCTCATACCGACCTATAGGCAAAAACTCAGATCTTCTAAGCCTGTATTAAGAACTGTTAAGAGATGGACTAATGAAGCAGAGCAAGATTTAAAAGCTTGTTTTGACCTCACTGATTGGAGTGTTTTTGAAGCCGCTGCCACCGATCTGGATGAACTCGCAGAGACTGTAACATCATATATCAGTTTCTGTGAGGATATATGCATCCCCACCAGGACATTCTTATCATTCAATAATGATAAACCGTGGTTTACTGGGAAACTCAAACAGCTTCGTCAGGCCAAAGAGGACGCTTACAGAAGTGGGGATAAAATCTTGTATAACCAGGCCAGGAACAGACTAACAAAGGAGATCAGAGTGGCTAAAAAGAACTACTCTGAGAAGTTGAAAAAATAACTTTCAGCCAACGATCCGGCGTCGGTATGGACTGGTCTGAGGAACATCACCATGTACAAGACACCACCCCCACAGTCTGTGGAGAATCAACAACTGGCTGACGATCTCAATGTGTTCTACTGCAGATTTGAAAAGGCCAGACTGACACCCAGCACCCGCTCTGATCTGCACTTCACACATTCACCTTCCCCCCCTGCAACCCCCCTTACTCCCTCCCCCACCATTCTACCTGCGTTTAAAGTCTGTGTAGAGGATGTGAACCGGGTCTTCAGGAAACAGAAATCTAGGAAAGCTTCAGGACCAGACGGTATTTCACCTGCCTGTCTAAAAGTCTGTGCTGACCAATTGGCCCCCATCTTTACACAAATCTTCAACAGATCTCTGGAGCTGTGTGAAGTTCCCTGCTGCTTCAAACGCTCCACCATCATTCCCGTCCCCAAAAAGCCCAAAATCACTGGACTTAATGACTACAGACCTGTCGCACTCACGTCTGTGGTCATGAAGTCACTTGAGAGACTGGTCCTGGCCTACCTGAAGGACATCACTAGACCCTTGCTGGATCCTCTTCAGTTTGCCTATAGAGCAAACAGGTCTGTGGATGACGCTGTCAATATGGGACTGCATTACATCCTGCAACACCTCGACAAACCTGGGAATTATGCAAGGATCTTATTTGTGGACTTCAGCTCGGCCTTCAATACCATCATACCTGACCTTCTCTCAGACAAACTGAGACAGCTCTCTGTGCCCTCCTCCATCTGTCAGTGGATCACCAGCTTCCTGACAGACAGGCAGCAGCTAGTGAGGCTGGGCAAACTCACATCCAGGACTCTCACCATCAGCACTGGCGCCCCTCAGGGTTGCGTTCTCTGCCCACTGCTCTTCTCTCTCTACACGAATGACTGCACATCAAAGGACCCCTCTGTCAAGCTCCTGAAGTTTGCGGACGACACTACAGTCATAGGCCTCATCAAGGACGGTGACGAGTCTGCTTACAGACAGGAAGTTGAGCAGCTGGCTGTCTGGTGCAGTCTTAACAACCTGGAGCTGAACACGCTCAAAACTGTGGAGATGATAGTGGACTTCAGGAGAAACCCCCCTGCTCTCCCCCCACTCACCATCATGAACAGCACTGTGACTTCAGTAGAGTCATTCAGATTCCTGGGCACCACCATCTCTCAGGACCTGAAGTGGGACAATCACATTGACTCTATTGCGAAAAAGGCCCAGCAGAGGCTGTATTTCCTCCACCAGCTAAGGAAGTTCAACCTGCCTCAGGAGCTGCTGAAACAGTTCTACTCTGCAATCATCGAGTCTGTCCTATGTTCTTCTATAACTGTTTGGTTTGGTTCAGCTACCAAAACAGACATCAGAAGACTACAACGGACAGTTAGGACTGCTGAGAGGATTATCGGTGCCCCTCTGCCCAGCCTCCAAGAACTTTACACCTCCAGAGTGAGGAAAAGGGCTAAGAAAGTCACTCTGGACCCCTCACACCCAGCACACTCTCTCTTTGTACTGTTGCCCTCTGGCCGGCGCTACAGATCACTGAGCACCAGAACAGCCAGACACAAGAACAGTTTTTTCCCCCAGGCCGTATCCCACCTGAACAACACATAACACACCCCGGTACTGTACATCTGTAAATAACCCATCAAACCTTCATCTGTACATAGGACACATGCACATTCACAGTTCTGTCTATGGTCATGTCTCTTTTCTGTATATTTTTATTTTTATTACTATTGTTATCCTTAATTATTGTATATTCTCTTCATTAGTGTTCTTTATCACCTTAATTATATGTTGTCTGCACTATGTTTGTACTTTCTGTACTGGAAGCTCCTAACACCAAGACAAATTCCTTGTGTGTGCAAACACACTTGGCAATAAAGCTCTTTCTGATTCTGATTCTGATTCTGATTAGGGAGTAGGGAGCAATGAACACTGTGTAGGGAGCATGTCATTGAGAACACAGTTCATTCATGGAACGCTCTTCTAATGAGCTGATGATCTGAATCAGGTGTGTTAAACAACAGAGACATGCAAAATGTGCAGAGCAGGGGGGCACGAGGACTGGAGTTGAAAACCGCTGATATAGGCTGGTTGTTTTCACAGACTGCGGCCACACAACTGTGTTCAAACACCTTATAAAAGTGATTTTTGCATAATAGGTCCCCTTTAACCTTTAATCAAGACTAGTTAGCATATAATTTATAATTGAAATGGTTTAATGACAGTATTTTGTTATGTTACACTTGAATTGGTTACAAAATAGGTGAAGGATAGTAAAAGATAAACAGATTCGTGCCCAGCATGTATGTAAAATGTTACCTGAGAGAGAGAGAAAAAGAGAGAGAGCAGAGCCCCATGAAGAGGGCCCCAGCGAAGAAAGAGAGCTCGCCAGCCAAGAAAATATACAGTAAAGAAAAGAGACAGAGCAACAGTTACAATCCCCTGTTATCCCTTCCTTGATCATGTGACTAAAACACAAATATGAGACATTCAAACTGACCAATCAGCAAACTACAGCTTCACTAACTGTACTAAAGGTGTGACGATTAGTAGACCCCCAGTGTATACACATTTTGGCCTACTGGCCTTGATTGCTATCAGCACTTCTGTGTTTTCAGGAATGCCAAATGGCCCTTTTGTTGTGGAAGACAGGTTTAGGACAGGAAAGCAGAAGTCTTTGATCATTTTCAACTTTACAGGTTTGACAGACTTTATGACTGTGTTTGTCCAGAAAGTCTGGTAGTGATTCACAGGAACGTGTCCTCAACCCACTTTAGATTTCAGTCTTCTGCTTGATGACATGAATAATTATTTGTATTATTAATGTGTCAATCTTTTCATCCAACATTGGTCATTTCATAGATCAACGTTTTATGTTTCCTTTATCATTCAGACAAAATCAAGGTGAATTAAAATGCAAATTGAAATGTGATTCAACAAAACCCAGTCGTTTCACTTGTTTCCACAGGGTTTTTATTGGTTGAGGAGATGGCACGTGGACAAGAAGGTAAGAATCCTTCAGTGTCTTAACCCTTTTGTTCTGTTTTGTTTGTTTGTTAAATGGGCAGATATAAAAGTACTTAGAAATTTAGCCCTGTAATGAAGATCTGATGCAGTTTGATGCCCAAGTTTTATCGCCCTGTTAGTTATAGTTCCCTGATACCAGATAGACCAAAGTCAGAAAATGAACTACTTATTAACAGGCAATTTTTCCCTCCAAAATTTATTCTTTACAAATTTGGGTAACACTTTTTATTAAGGGTTTATAAAGGTGTTCATAAATGACTAATAACTCTCTTACAATGCATGAATAAAAGGGTGTTTTTGATGCAATACCTGCCAAATAGTGAGCCATTTTTAACTCCCATGATATAAATGCTTAACAAATATATTGATTAATACTTATTTCACTCAAAACCAGATTCCTGATTTATTTCATGATGCAGCAAAAATGTACTATTATGGCAAGACTGAAGGACGTTGTATTTTATAGTTTTCTCATTTATATACATATATTTATATACAATGTTTCTTATCAGAATCTACTCTGTACCTTCCCATGATTCTCCGCAAAAGTTCATGATGCCTATCCACAGCAATGATTAGAAATTTATGTATTTTGTTTATTAAAATTAAATTACCATCTTGATTTTTATTTTGGGGGAAAAATCATAAAAGCTCAACCGTGACTTGATGACATATTAATATATTTTTTTTTCATTCCAATATTACCTGTGAACCTTAACGTCAGGAACCATTTGTTAATGATTTATGAACATTAATAACTTGTGAAAATGCACCTTAATGTAAAGTGAACATCTATGAAACTATTATTAATGAATTATAAACGTTAATAACCTGTGAAAGGGAACCTTAATGTAAAGTGAACACCTGTGAACTATTTATGAATAAATATTAAACATTAATAACCAGTCAAAGTGAACTTTAATATAAAGTGGACACTAATAATTTATTTATTGATTTATTATTGCACACAGAAAAAGCATTTTCTGGTGAAAATACTGGTGGTTTATTGTTGTTGCACTACATCAGCAAACAACTTTCAACAAAAAGATCTTAATCTTTTCTTTTACAGCACGCTGGAACATTACTGTGCATATATTTGATAAATGCAAGGTCAATAAAGGCACCTAAATATTTATATTTTATCTAATTTAACAGTTTTGAGAAAATAATAAAATCAATGACTGAAAACCATCGTTACAGAATATTTTTGTATTAATAAGCAATCAGTAATTACTTTTTGCCATCATGATAAAGCCCACTGTAACTTCAGTATTTGTTCATCCACACTCACAGTAACGTTACCTGCGCGTGAGCAAATCGTCCGCGGGACCACCGGCATGGTTATTTATTTGTACGGTAACGAATTAATTAAACTAATAAAGCTATTACACATATAAACACTTGAAAAAGTGTCACCTCACAGTTAGCTGATCCATAAAATTAATAAACACTTTGAGAGATTAAAATTTCACTTCAGAGCATGTTGGAGCAATCCGCGACTACTTCTTCTTTGGAAACGTGACTTTACATTCGATGCTCGCTAGTGCCAACTACAGGCTTTGGTCATGTGATCCTGAAAGAATGTAATAATATATAATATAATAAATGTATTAAATGCAATGCAATGCTACGTCTAATAAATAAATAAATATACATATTTGTCACAGATCGTAGTGAAGGGCAGTGAGGAAGTTGGATTCAGATGCAGCAGTATCTACTATTTTTATTAAGAAGATTACTGAACTCAGGGAAATGTAACCATCCACATACAAAGGAATTCAGACAACCAAAGACTAAAACTCTACTACTCTACACTCTAGGACTATAATAGACCAAAGGAGAAAGGAACAAAATACAACAGAATGCAATACATTTATATTTAGTAATTTAGCAGATGCTTTTATCCAAAGCGACTTACAAATGAGGACAATGGAAGCAATCAAAATTAACAAAAGAGCAATGAAATCTAGTACTATAACAAGTCTCGTAATACACATAGCAAGATGTTTAAATTATATTATAAAAAGAAAACAGATAGAATAGAAAAATAATAAACACGCTAGTGTTAGAGGCCTTTTTTCGTTTGTTAATTGTATAATAAATAAAAATAAAACGGCATACGAAAAGACTAGAAAAGCTAGTGATAGGTTGTTTTTTTTTTTTTTTTTTATAAAACAAACAGTAAAAGAATAAAGTGCAAATCTAAAAGGAACACGTTCTTTTTTTTTAGAATAGAATTAGAATAGAGAGTGCTAGAGTTAGGGGGTCAAATAAAAATGGAAGAGTGTGTTTTTAGTAAATTCTTGAAGACTGCTAAGGACTCAGCTGCTCTGATTGAGTTGGGCAGGTTATTATCATTAGGCAATAAAATGAAAGAATCACTAAGCAAACAAACACGGACCTAAACATGACATTATATAAATACATATTATAATAATACATAGAAACAACATTAGAAATTTGTGAAAATGCTGTTATACAATTTCTGATCAATTCTGGTGTGCAAATTCGTGATTCTTTTCTTTCCTTTTATTTTTTAGTTACATTTACATTTAACAGTTACATTCCTGTTACATTTTGGGGGAAAAAAGGGATCACATCACCAAAGCCTGTGTGTCTGTAGTTGCCTGTGTGTCACCAAGGCCTCTAGTTGGCGCTAATGAGCATCCTCAAAGATGAGGAAGTCACACTGTTAGGATTGGTCCAACGTGCTCTGAAGCGAAATTTTAATCTCACAAAGTGTTTATTCATTTTAGGGGTCAGATAACTGTGAGGTGACACTGTAGTTTATACTTTTCAAGTGTTTAAATGTGTAATCGTTTTGTTAGTTGAATTAATTTGTTACCGTAAAAATAACCACGCCGGCGATCCGCGGACGGTTTGCCCGCACGCAGGTAACGTTACTGTGAGTGTGAATGAACAAATACTGAAGTTACAGTGGGGTTTATCATGATATAAAAAACTTTAAGAAACACTGATTGTTTATTAATATAATGTTCTGTAACGGTACTTTCAGTCATTGATTTAATTATTATTTCAGAACTGTTAGATAAAATAAAAATATGTACTTTTTTTCATTTGTATAAGCCACTTTCCATGTGCAGTTATGCTCAGTAATGTTGTTTAATTAGTTTTGTTTACTGATATAGTGCATCAATAATAAAATACATTTAACTGAGAGAGAAAAAATATATTTTGTGTCTGCATTAATAATTAATAAATGATTAGTGTGTCCACCTTACTTTAAACTTCACTTTAACAGGTTAATGATGTTCATACCGCATTAATAAATGGTTCACAGGTGTTCACTTGTAAGATTCAGGTTCATAGGTTATTAACGTTCATAAATCATTAATAAATGGTTCACAGGTCATGAAATCATGAAATCATTTGCATCATGAAATAAATCAGGAATCTGGTTTTGAGTGAAATAAGTATTAATAAATATATTTGTTAAGCATTTATAACATGTGAGTTAAAAATGGCTCACTATTTGGCAGGTATTGCATATTATACTGCTTTTGTATAATAGAACATACCAAGCCCATCATGATATATAGGCCAAGATTAGAATTAAACTGAGTAACAAATGTTGGATATCCAAAATAATAAAAAAGATGTTCGCTATCATCCTTTTACCCTTGTGTTTTAAATATCTGTCACTGTTTTGCACCCTTAACCCTTCATTTCTGACCCTGTGGTGGACATGTAGCTGATGATGAGTAAGAAAGATTAGTTTGGTAAAGGTCTTCTGCAGTAGTAGATGACTTCTTATCGGGCTTTATCCATGAATTTCTTCCAGAGAATGTAGCAGTATGGGGCAAAACTAGTCAGTCATCAACTTTAGCAGGATATGTTTCTGAAATGGCTGTTGATGGATTGTTGGACAGCTTTACACACACTAACCAAGTGACCGATCCATGGTGGAGAGTGGATCTACTGAAAGTGTACAAAGTGAACAGAGTGACCATCACTAATAGACCGTCCTTTGAATATAGGATTAATGGAGCGGTGATTCGTATCGGGAACTTTCTTGACATTTACAACAACACCATGTGAGGATTTCTTTCTTTTCATTTGATTTCTGTGGCTGAAGTGAAGAATGAACAGAAACAGATAACAGATGATCTTTCTGTTTGTAGATGTGTTGTGATTTCTACTCTTGGAGCCGGTGCCACGACCACTTTCTCATGCGGTGGTATGGTGGGACGTTATATGGTTGTTCATATTCCTGGAAATCTGAAGATTCTTAGTATTGCTGAAGCTGGAGTCTACGGGTATTTGGCAGGTAATTAGTTTTTGTAGAGCACTTTATTGAATGTAATAAATACTTTTTTAGAAACTTACTTTAAACTCAGTTCACCAGAAATCACACTCATGTCTTTCCAAACCAGTATGACACTATTCATGCTTAACTGGTGTCTTATGTACAGATGATTCTGATAAACATGGGGCTTGAGCATATAACAGGGATTATGCAAACTCATCATGGGTGAAAAAGGTGACAAAAACTCCCCCCCCTAAAATATTTTAAAAACCTTTATGATTTTTACATTTAGTTCATGAAGATGAAAAATTGTCTCCTGGTGGAAAACAAAGATTTGTAAGATGAAAATGACATGAAATTACCAGTAGATTCCAGCAGAGGATCACTCATTAGCTCAGTTGCCGTTTCCACTCCCTGTTTTTTCCCAAGTTTTGCTCTTGGATTTATTACAAATTGACTATGAGGTATAGCAAGTGCAGGAAGTCACAAAAACAAATAAGCCCAGACACCAACAGCCTAGAAGGGTTAATTGACCTATCGGTAAGCCCCTCCCCTCGAACGCAGATGAGCCAATGGCAGTCGAGTATCAGTTGCACGGAGAGCAGAACTCGGACATCTTTAGGTTTCAGCGCCATAGAGAAACACTGGACGATCCGAAGAGGTTTATGCTATAAAAAATGCAAAAACTATGTCTGGGGTACTTGTAACACTGATTCCAGGTATCCTGAGAGGATGAGCTGTATGACTTATTTTATTACATTTCCTGAATCCAAACAAAACAGAGCAAAATGTCCCAAAGCATTCAACCTCAATCCAAATGAAGACAAAAACATTCATTTTATGGTTGTCATACACTCATTAAGTTACAATTTTCATCTGCTCAAGCAGAACGTTAATGTCATCTTGTGCTTTAGCAAGGTATCTCTGGCTAAAACTAGCTAACGTTAAAGTTAGTGAGTCCATGCTAATGTACAAACCTAAATAGTGGACTGTTCTCATGTCTTGTACAGTGTAGGGCAAAAACACATAAATGAAGGTCTGCATTTCACTATCTCTCCATATTAAACTGGTTAAATGTACATTAATTTAATCGTACCCTGCAATACATAAACAGTGTTGATCCTGCATGTTGTCATCCGCGATCGTGATGACCGACCGTAATATGAGAATTCTCCCGCTTGCATTGTGATCTGTAAACCCTTGCTTCGAGTTACCCACCGTATTTATTTTTTTATATTTTATAAATCACTTTTTGGAAATTTTAATTCCCATTTGGTGGCCTTCTGTGTCCAAAATTGTGCAAAAACATCGTGGGACAAGGTTTTCACACTGCAGCTGTCATTGTAAGACAGTTATCTGTTTGTCCGAGGGAGCAACAGTAACTAAGGGGGCGGGGCTTACGATAGGTCAATTATTTAAATATTTAATGGAGTCATTGGATGTCCATTTTCCACCAGTTTATATGATTCTTTAGGGTCTTAATGAAAAGTCTATAACATACGTTGGTTAAAATTTCTTAATGATAGTGTAAAAAACACCTTCTTTACCGTGTCAAAATCAGCTCTGTTTTCATCAAGCCATTCTAGTCCATGTTCCTTTAATGCTAATGAGCTCTGCTGACCCCGCCCCTCTCTTCAGTGAGATGATGAGCAGACTGTAAACTTCAACCACGAAACTGGCTAACTAGCACGTTATTAGGAAAGGCGATTTGCAAAGATTCATTAAAAAAAAAAAAACTTATACTCACTTCTTCTGTAGATGAAGCTGGATCACAAATGATTTGCGCAAACATAGATGTACAGTGCCTTGCGAAAGTATTCATACCCCTTAATTGTTTTAACGTTTTATGTTGCTTAAAAACTTAAATGATTCCATTGCATAAGTAATTACACCCTTATCTGGGACAGTTGGAATTTAGCTCAGGAGCATTCATATTGCTTGTAGGTGTTACTAGACTTTGAGTGAAGTTAACCTGTGGCAAATTCAGTTGAATGGGTATGATTTGGAAAGGCACGCACGTCTTAATAAAAGGTTCAACAGCTGATAATGCTTATCAGAGCAAAAACCAAGCCCTGGGGTCAAAATAACTGTCTGTAGAGCTCAGAAACATGTTTGCGTCAAGCCACACATCTGGGGAAGAGTTCAGAAAAAAATTCTGCTTCATTGAAGCATGTAGTCTCTGTTACCCTAAATGGAAGTTTGAAACAACCAGGATTCTTCTTAGAGCTGGCCTCCTGGCCAAACTGAGCAATTGATGGAGAAGAGCTTTGGTTAGAGTGGTGACGAAGAACCTGATGGTCACTAGTTGAGCTTCATGATTATATGTGGAGATAGGAGAAATCTACAGAAGGACAAACGTCACTGCAACACTCCATCCATCTGGGCTTTATGGCGGTGTGGCCAAACTAAAGACAAAAGAGAATTTACAAAAAAGCACCTAAAGGACCCTCAGACTCTGAGAAACAAGATTCTCTGGTCTGATGAACCTCAATTCAAAGCATCATGTTTGAAGGGAACCAGCTCTGCTCATCATCTGCAGAGTACCATCCCAAAAGTAAAGTGTGCTTGTAGCAGCCTCATGCTGTGGGTCTGTTTTTCAGCAGCAGGGACTGAGGGACTCATCAGAATAGAAGAAAAGCTGAATGCACCAGAATATAGAGGTAGCCTTAATGAAAACCCAGTCTAGAGCATTCAGAACCTCAGACTGGGCAGAAGGTTCACCTTCCAACAGGACAATGGACCTACACACACACAGCAAGAGTGGCTTATAGACAACTCTGTGAATGTCTTAAGAGTGGCCCAGCCACAGCCTGAGCTTGAACCCAATCAAATATTTCAGGAGAAACCTGAAAATGTGCATCTGCCCCCATCCAACCTGACAGAGCTTGAGAAGTGAAGAGGTGAGGAGAAGGGAGATAATTGCCAAATGCTGATGAGCAAAGCTTATCGCATCAAACACAAAAGACTTGAGGCAGTAAAAGTGCTTCAGCTAAATATTTAGTTTTACTTATGCAATGTACTTGTTACAGGGCTGACGAGACCTGAGACATGCGGATCCATATACAAAGCTTTATTATGAAACATGGTCATAAAACAGGCAGGGTCAGAGATCGGCAAACAGGTATGGCAAGGACAAGACAGAGCAATCTGTGGAGCAAGCGTGGGTCAACGATCAGCGAACAGTATCCAAAGGTGCAAGGCAGAGAGTTAATCCAGAGTCAAGAGCAATAATCCAAACGGGGAGCGAACGGAGTCCAAACGGCAAGGCAAAGGGGTAAATCCAGGAAACAAAAGGCAGGTATCAAAAACACAGGAAAACAGGCTAGGCAAGACTACGACTAGGGCTCCGTAAAGTTGCTATCGCTAGATGAGTGATAAACGCTAACAATACTCGGCCCCGAGCAAGAGCAAGTCCCAGGCTTAAATAGTGTGTGTTTGGGTAAAAAATAAATTACACACAAATAATTGTCAGGAAGCTTTAAAAAAGTTTTCTAGGGTCATTTTCTTCAATCATATAATTATTATAACACCTATAATATGTTGCATGAAAAAAGTGTTTGTTTCAGCCCGTTAAAGGGTCGGTACATTGAGTGCACATGATCAGGATAGTACCACCTCCGCCTCATTCTGAGCCAGGAAAAACCCTGAGTGCTTCCCTTATAGTGCAACTGACTGAGATTACTCACGTGAAAACTACACAATAAATCAACTTTCTCTTTATTCCAAATGGGTGGTCCTAATGATGTAATTAATTACTACGGGTGGCTAATTATTTTGTATATAGTTGTGAAGGACATTGTTAGACTAAAAGTCATTTGGTGACAGAAATTACATGCTTCACCATCATCTCCTCCACTGTCTCAAATTTTATTTGATCTGTGCATAAACATGGGTCATAACAGGTTTTTATGAATTTTCCAGGAAATCGGGCAGTAGGAGGAGCCACTACACAGTCGTCAACATCTGCGGACTGGTTTGCTGAAAAGGCCATTGATGGTAATCGAGGTCTCCAGCAATTATATACGAGATGCTCCTCAACCCTTAATGAGACTAACCCGTGGTGGAGGCTGGATCTTCATGATGTCTACCGAGTTAGTAAAGTGGTCGTCACTAATAGAAGAGACTGCTGTGCAGAACAAATAAATGGAGCGGAGATTCGCATCGGAAACTCTTTGGAGAACAACGGCACCAACAATCCCATGTGAGAAACTTGAGGTTGAAAGAGCGTGAGACGTCAAGTACAAATGTGAAGGATTAATACAGATATGACAGTATTTTTATATCCTTCATGTGTTTCTCTGTCTGTAGATGTGCTGTTATTCCTGCTATTCCAGCAGGTGAGTCCTACAACTACTCATGTGATGGGATGGATGGACGTTACGTGATTATTCGTATTCCTGGAGACTGGAAGATTCTTGCTCTTTGTGAGGTTGAAGTCTACGGGTACTTGGCAGGTTGTAGAGCATTATATTCAATATTCTACATTAATGTATAATTCATGTATTATCATGCCATACTTGAAACGTACTATAAAGGAACACAAAATCTTAACTTCCAAAATTCGGTTTGGTGAGGGTAGTTGATGTAGTAATAACGTCTCCAGGTTACGTATGTAACCATGGCTCCCTGAGTAGGGAACGAGACATTGCGTCCTCTAGGAGTCGCTTTGGGCAACGCCGTCAACGTGACCCGTGCCTGAAGCATACATACAAAAACCACAACATGTTTGCCAGCGCCAGCCTATGATGTCACTTCCGGTATAAAGGTATAAGTATAAAGGGGCGCCGGGAGAATACGTCATCCACTTCTTCGTCTGAAGCTTGCGTCCGAAACATGGCACAAAGCCTAGAGCAGGGGTGCCCACCCTTTTTTATGTGGGGATTACTTTTCAAATGACAAACTCACCGAGATCTACCAAGTGAAAAATAAATAAATAATAAAATGCATATAAAATAAATAGGCCTAAATAAAAAAGTTTGTTGGGTTGTATCTTTATTGCATTAATTTACTTTTTAATTAAAAAAAAAAAAAATAATGTTCAATTAGTAGTATCCCCATAGAACCGTGCCTACATTTACCTAAAGCAGTTGTTCTCAACCTTTTTTTTACTCCAAGACCCCCTCCTCTCCAAATCAATACTGCAAGCCCAAACTTTTCTATTTACTAAAAACTTTGTATTTTCATGTATTTATTTATTTATTTTTTTAAACAAAGAAAATTCAAGATAGATTTAAACATTCCATGTTCTTTTTTGCAAAAATAGGCCTACTTCGTAAAAATGTCACAGCAGATATTCTATACAATGTAAATGTATGTAAAAGTCTGAACTCGGCGATCTAAAGGCAGCTCGACA
The DNA here is from genome assembly GCF_936440315.1 of Barbus barbus. NCBI lineage: Eukaryota > Metazoa > Chordata > Actinopteri > Cypriniformes > Cyprinidae > Barbus > Barbus barbus. The sequence goes on along the minus strand of NC_136731.1, from coordinate 2,229,620 downwards.
CCATCAGTGAATAGTTCCTCTGTCAGAACAATATGTTTGGAGCGTTTGATGCCTGTATGTACATGAACACCACTGATCCTCACAAACTTCAAAACACGCGAGCATCCGTTATAAACCCTCACTGGATTTAACTACGTAAATATGCTGAGCTATATTCAAGCAGAAATTTGATGTTATAAATTTGATGTGCCGAGAGCATAAAATATGTATATATATATATACATATTTTACATTATTTAACATATTAGTCATAACATTAGTCAATATTATATTTTAGTTTTAAGTTATCTAGTTACCACTGTCCTAAAGCGTGATCTACCAGCATTGCCTAGGCGATCGACCTATTGGGCACCCCTGGCCTAGAGGATGCAGTGTCTCCTTCCCTACTCATTGAACCATGGTTACATACGTAACCTGAGACGTTCCCTTTGGAGGGAACTTCAATATGCGTCCTCTAGGGGTCGCTTTGGGGAACAGAATACCCATGCCACCTTGCTGAGGGGCGTGCATGCCAGCACAAAGACGAGCACTAGTACCAACTCTAACTACTACCAAGCTAAGGGAGTTGCCCCTGGGATGGTGCGATGGCTGTCAGTGACATTATCCCCTTCGGTCAAAGGCCTGAGCTGCATACCTACAAATAAGTTGCCAAAGGCCTGAGCTGCAGATAAGTTGGACATTTTGATATTAATCATTTTGATATTAGTTTTAGGTTCTAATGCTCGTTTTCAAGAATGCTCTAACTTCAAACTGAGGGAGTCACAAGCAAGGAACTTCACTATCTTTACTCTTAAAGATGAATACAACCAGTTCCAGCACAATTAAGGAGATTTGTTTGATATTACTTGCTTTCAGCTGAGTTTCCGTTCCTTCCTGGTTAAGGGAACCCCGGGTGCGGATTGGCTGCTGATGTGTCGTCGTCACGGGGAACCCCTCTAGCATATTGGTTGGGTTCTCTGTGGAGTGGTGACGGCTCTTAGGAAGTTCGTTTCAGTTCTTCGGCTTCAGGTGTTGAAGTTTCTTTAGAAGTTTGACTAAGTCTTGATTGTTGTTCAGTGCTCTGCCAGATGTTAATGGCAAGAAGCGCTTAACAACGCGATCAGAGCAGGAGCCGAAGTTTCAAACAGCGCGCGAGCAAGCAGAGAGAGCGCACAGCACAGCTGGGCGTCTGTCTTTAACGGGCTGATTTGGGATCCACCCACGGGCGACTGACCCAATCGGATTCTTCCTGTGGGGCGGAGGCCCGCTCTGCACGGCTTCTTTCCGTGCATACATTATCTTTTCAGTTATTTTATCACATGAAGAAACTATTGACAGCAGATTTCTATACGTGTTGTAATCATACATTATAATGAAAAAAGTCAACTTTCATCCACAAGAGATTATTGCTGATGAAATCAGCTCTCGTTCAACATCAAACATTAGGTATTTGGCATAAACAAAGTACATACCTTAATTTTATATACTTACATGGGTTAATACAGTACATCGATTAAACGATCCTAAATTCTAAATAAATCACACCAAGCATGTGAAACTAAACAATAGTGATCGTGAGACATTAGACATTGAAAGATTACAACAATACCCTAGATTCCAATAACACAGCAAGCTTATAAATGACATGAAATACAACCTTAATATATATTGTAAATATATTGTATATATTGTTTTTGAGTATATTGCTTCAATAGCAGAAACTAGTATAATTTGTCCCTTTTGAAATGCTTAAGCAAAGGTTTGAGTCTCTTTGTCTGTTAATAAGCAGAAAAGGCGCGTTCCTCTGCTAGGGAACGCGAGGTCATGGGAATGTCACGTTTGTGGAGATCTGGAGATTTCCTTAGCTCGGACGTCGGTTGTAAAACCGTCTCCTTGTTGATACCATCATTGAATTACTGCATTACACCATCAGGAGTTATGTGCTGGATCCTTTCCAGATGACAAGGTCTTTGCCCTGTTTCTGGTTGAATTATGTTTAAGTGGTAAGAAAGCCACAGTAAAGTCCTGTTGCAAACATTGAAGGTTCTGTTCTTTAAAGACATGTTCCTCTCAGATATCTCCTGTTTTTTAGAGGTCTCCTGAGATAAGGAGATTTAGGGCAGGAAATCGGCCAGCCAGTCAAATGCTGGGACTGGGAGCTTTGATTTCTGCTCAGGAATGTCCCAAATTATCTGTGTCCTGGTCTACTAAGCTCTACACTTACATTTCATACTGAAAACCGTTTATAAGAAAAGAGATTAGTCAAAATGATGAATGATTATAGGTGATTATATTATTTTATCAGATTTTTAGAACATTAGGTAATTTTCATCAACCGGTTAAAATTTACAACTGTGCATAAAAAAATTAGTTCTAATTTTTGCGTTGATTTGAACAATAACGGGAGACAGGCCAAGGTGGGCGAAGATAAAAATCTTTGTCATTATTTTATCTTTCTTATTAAAAACTAAGAACAAAGATACACATTACAAGTACATATAATATATAAATAGAACAAACAGTGCTTTATTTCCAGGTGCAATAGGTGTATTTAGCAGGAGCATTCAAGAAATTGAATGAACAAATATAAAAACAAAAAAAAGTATATAGACTGATTCCGTCAAAAGTAGTGAGTGATTTTTCTCTTTGCGTTTTGTTGTTTTATTAACGTTAAAGGAATAGTTCCCCCAAAAATAAAAATTCTGTCATCTGTCTGTCAATTCTGTCATGATGTTTTATTTTTATACCATCATTTACTCAAAAGTTGTTTTAAACCTGAGTGAGTTTCTTTCTTCTGCTGAACATAAATGCTGTTGTGAAGAACGTGGAAAACCAAACAGTTGCTGGTCCACAGTGACTTCCATATGATTTTTTCCTACTATCAAATTCAATGTGGACCCGCAACTTTTGGTGAGCCTCATTCTTCAAAATATCACAAGAAATAAATTAATACTGCTTTGGGACAACATGTGAGTGAGTAAATAATGACAGATTTAAATTGTAGGGTGAACCATCTCTTTAATGACAGCCTTTCAGACCTGCACGCATATACAGACACACATCCATTTTTCTCTCAACAGTTTACTTTCATTTTAGACATAACTGAGTCTATATGTAAATCTTGTGTGTTTTGACAGCATTAGAGCAAAAGATAACTTACTTCAGTAATCAGGCGCTGTTTGAAAGGGTTTTAGTGCGTGTGATTCTGGTGTATGCTCTCAGAAAAAGCGCACGTCAGACCAGCGCGCGAATGAAACATTTAACCGGAAAATATGCAAAATAATGTACTTTTGCGATCGCTAATAAGTGCAGTGTCCTGTCAGAGTAACTCTGTATTCTGTACAGCACAACATACAGCAGTAGAGACAGCGGCGCAGAACTGTAATTGACAGTATCGTGCTACAGAAAATATTCTATGATATTTCTTCAAAAGCAGATCGTGGAGAGATTTTATCGATCAAAAATCGTCATATTGCACACCCCTAATTCCTTCATATTTTAATTCATATAATTTCCCTCTGTAAAACCTTTCACTGCTTTCAGCCATATTTTCAAACAAAACTATTAAAGGGTAGCACTAACTGTCGGGAATGTAATCTTGTGGTCAGACTAGAGTGAGCTTGGCAACCCCTTGTAAATCTTTAGCGACCCCCAGGTTGAGAACCACTGCCCTAGAGGATGCAGCTTGAAGTTCCCTCGAAAGGGAACTCGCTTCATCTTCAGTCATTGTTCCTCAGTAATCTTCCCCTCTGCTGCAAACTTTGTGCATCAAGACGAGTCATGACATTTTTTTTTCATACATTTTTTAGAAAATCTGGAAGGTGCTGGAGCTGCTATACAGTCGTCAACATCTGCGGACTGGTTTGCTGAAAAGGCCATTGATCGAGGTCTCCAGCAGTTCTATACGGGATGCTCCTCAACCCTTAATGAGACTAACCCGTGGTGGAGGCTGGATCTGCATGATGTCTACAGAGTTAGTGAAGTGGTCGTCACTAATAGAAAAGACTGCTGTGCTGAACAAATAAATGGAGCGGAGATTCGCATCGGAAACTCTTTGGAGAACAACGGTACCAGCAATCCCATGTGAGAAACTTGAGGTTGAAATAGCGTGAGACGTCAAGTACAAATGTGAAGGATTAATACAGATATGACAGTATTTTTATATCCTTCATGTGTTTCTCTGTCTGTAGATGTGCTGTTATTCCTGCTATTCCAGCAGGTGAGTCCTACAACTACTCATGTGATGGATTGGATGGACGTTACGTGATTATTCATATTCCTGGAGACATGAAGATCCTCACTCTGTGTGAGGTGAAGGTCTATGGAGAAGGTATACATCAGTAATATTGGTTTATAATATATCAGATATTAATGTCTTCACATTATCAATTTTTGTCAATATGACACAGTGAGGAGCTTGGAAAGGTTTTAATAAATACAAGCTCATTTGTAGGGTGCAAACCATATTTTTATGAATTTACATATTTACAATACATTTTTTTAGGTCCCTGTTTAAAAAGATCATTTGTAAAACTGCTGTTTCACTCCAGCAATGATTTGACCGACTCTACAATGAGAGAAAACGTTCTCAAACAGGTGAGAAAAAAAAGTAACAAGTGATGAGAAAACAAACACTTATTGCATTGTTAAATATTATGACCTGAATTTGTTAAAAACTAAATCAGCTGTTGTTCTCCTGCAGTGCAGTTGCATGAGCAAAGAGAGAAGCGGTATATATTATGACACAAAGGTTCACGACAGGAGTGCAGATCACCTATTGATTATTCAGTCAAACTATTTACAGCATCAACAAATTTACAATATTCTCACATTTTAAAGAGACATGATTTTACAAAAGTACTGTTTGGGACATGACACGAGAAAAGAGGAGAGGAAGATTTGAATGTCTTCATATTCTGATCTAATCTGGGGTGCGTTTCCCAAAAGCATAGTTAGCCAACTATATCTTTACCAGCATAGTTGAACGATTTGGTGTTTCCCGAAACCATAGTTCAAACGAACGTTCGCAGTCAGTGTAGCAAACTTACATGGTTGGAGCTACAGCTCTCGACCTGTGGTTAGAAGCATAGTTTCTTGTTAGTAAGATATATGGGCTTAAATAAATATGCTCTTGGACACAACAAGCAAGCTAACATGCAGTACTATCTGTATCTGCCATTCTATCTAAATATAAATGCATTTTAATTATGTACTTTTTAATTACGCGTCCATTGTAAGCGCCGTTTTAGAAAAGTGCGCATGTGCTTAAATGCTTAAGGGAACCCCGGAGTATGACGTAAGAGGGAACCCGCGATCAATCAAACATCAAATAAAGCAAAATGACAGGGAACAAAAAAATAATAAATTAGTCAGTAGGTGCCATGTTCAATACAGTAGCATCTCTAATCAGTTAAATAGCAGAAGTTATTCCTCCACCACATGCCTGTGACGTCATTAACAGTGGCCCTATGTTGCTGAACTAACGTGGTTCAGACGACGGAGATGCGCCCATGTTCAGGAAACAGGTGTGACTAGCTAGTTAGTTTCCAAAACGATGCATCGTACTATGGTGGTTAATCAGTGAGTTACGTCATTGTTCGGGAAACATAACCCAGTTTAGTATGAATGTTATTTCCAGTTGGGATCTGCTCTGGCTGATAGAGGATTCACAAACGTGACACTGAGGTGGTCTCAAACCCCTAAACAGGAAGTGATGCGGAAAGTGGACACTGACAAACGTGAGTCTGTTCCCACAGCTGTACAATAACTTATGACATATGCTGCACAAATAGGAATAATTATAAAATGATGATATGTAATAGAAAAAATGTTTCATTTACAGGTCGCTGTGATACAAGAAAATAATGCCCTGGAAATCAACAGTGTCTTTGACTCACTAAATTCACATTCATTCAGTTTATTCATAATTTATGAAAGCCCGTTTCCACCACTGAATAAAATATAAAACAAGGTAACTGTGACTTTTTATCTCACAATTCTGACATAAAGTCCATTCTGAGGGGAAAAAAGAGACTATTTTCTTACAATTGCAAGTTTATATCTCGCAATTATGACTTTATTTCTCAGAATTATGACTTTATTTCTCAGAATTATGACTTTATTTCTCAGAATTACGACTTTATTTCTCAGAATTATGACTTTATTACTCAGAATTACGACTTTATTTGACTTTATTTCTCAGAATTGTGACTATTTCTCAGAATTATGACTTTATTTCTCAGAATTATGACTTTATTACTCAGAATTATGACTTTATTTCTCAGAATTATGACTTTATTACTCAGAATTATGACTTTATTTCTCAGAATTATGACTTTATTTCTCAGAATTGTGACTTTATTTCTCAGAATTGTGAGAGTAGTAACTACAGTCTAGTGTAATCCTAGTCTTTACTTTTTAATATTAGAAACAGTACTAATAGCTTTAGTTAGATGCCAGATATATCATGTGTTTTTTAAGCTATGACTTTGGATTGATTTTTAGAATAGAGATCACGGTTCTCCACGATTCAGAAAACAAAACATTAGCCTACATATTATTGCATGTGTTGAAAATTATATTTAATAACTAAATATAGAAATATTTATCCATTCCAAATCAGTTGTCTCTGAAGTCTCCAATTGCATTCAATCCTGATCTTCCCACTCTCATACAGAATAGAGGAGTGTCGGAGTTAGGTCATTTATTTGATGACGGTCAAATGAGATCGTTTCAGGAGTTAAGATTTAATCTGCACAGTAAAGATTTTCATAAATTCTTTTAAATCCGACACTTTTTAGAGTTACAGTTAAAAGAAGGTAATATACAGCTTGATCTTATTGAAATAGAAAAACATATTTTTTCTTCATTTACTCTAAAAAGAAGCTCTCTGAATTATATACAATGCTGTTTAATGTTGGTCCTTCATCCTTTGACTCTTTAAGGGTGATCTGGGAAAAGAACATAGAGTCTAGTTTTAGAAATGAGGAGTGGCTGTCTGTCTGTTCAAATATCTTCCCCAAAAGTGCTTCAATTTCAGTTCACAAACAAAATTATATATTTTTTCACAGGACTTATCTAACCCCAGTTCGCCTCCATAGAATATCTCCCAATTAATCTCAGTTATGCTTCAAATGTAAGGTAGACATTGGCACAGTGATGCATGTATTTTGGGATTGTGACAAAATCAAAATGTACTGGAAAGAGATTCACTAAATGATTCAAAAGATTATTGGAAAGACTTTTGTAATGTCCTCAAATGTACACCTTCTTCACTGAACAGTGGATCTGTCTCTGGACTGTGACAGAATCTGTACTCAACTTCTGTATATATCTGGCCAAAAAATGTACTATTATTATGGTCAACTGCTCAGATACCTTCAATCAATATGTGGACGAGTCACAACTCTTTTACCACTGGAAAAATTAACTTATGATTTACATCAAAGATCTGTGTTCTGGTGCATTTGGTCCTCTCTCGGGAACTTTCTTGAGGATATTCAGGGACTATGTCTTTCTGCTTTTGGTTTATCATTTTCTTTTATTTCTGTCTTTGCTCTTATGCATTTGAATGTCTAATATGTACTAGCTGTACATGTTGTTATGAGATACCAGTCCCACTGTTGTTTTATTGGAAAATTTAATTAAAATAAAAAAATGTATTCATTTAAATAAATTCATTATGTAAAAAATAATTTGAAATAAATGAATGAAGACTTCCTCCAGAGTTTTTGAATGAATCTCTTGAATGAATAATTAAGACATCAAATACATTCAATCACTGGTCACCACCTTCTGGCATAATGTAACATATACAGTCTTTATTTGAAGCGTAACATTAGTTACAAAGGTCAGTTCCTAATTTTGATTGGAACTACGTATAAACTTTTATCCTAATACTTTTGTTATTATTTAATGTTTGCTACACAGAAATGTAGCCTACTGTATAGACTTTTTGCAAAGCTGTTTCAACATAAAGCTTACACGATGAGCGCTGCTCTCTCTGGATCAGATTTAAAGGTGCTGTATGAAGGTTTGAAGGATGAACTAGGTATTGCAGTCCAAATTCAAAATATTGGAGAGGGTTTTTTTCACCCGGCCCTTCCTCCTCAGACTTGACGCACACGCAGGTTGCCAGATTGACGACACCAACAGGAACGAGCGCACATGACGATGAATGAAATGAAATGCGTTGTATTTCCTGCCGACTGGCTACCTGGGGTGCCAAAATACAATTAGATAAACCAGCAGTGGGTGGGTTTCACAAACCAAAACACAGACCGACATTCCGACACGGAATGCACATTTTCAAAGGAGAATAACTGACTGTAGCATTGTGTTTCAGATAAACAAGTATGATAACTTAGCATTTTTATTAAATGCAAACATATTATGGTATTTTTATGCTTTAGCAGAGTCAAAAACTTACATACAGCACCTCTAAATACTCCGATCCGATGTGATTTCAAAGGTTCAATAGACATAGCAGAATCATTGTCATTAAGAAATAAGATTGTGTGTGTTAGAATCGAGATCGCAATATTTTAATGATTGATCACGCATACATATGAGCCTATAGCGTATGTATTTTTGTACCAGACTTCAAAAGTGCCCTCCGCTTCCACGATCCATGGTCCACTTTATCCAGCACAGTTTGGTCTCTGTGATCTTGTTTGTTTTACCTACTCAGAAACCACTTCATACGATTCAGCAAATACTAAAATTAGCCTAATGTTAGGGTAATCTATTTATTACGCACATCATAAACCCGTCTTTTTAGGCAAGTACCAGATATGGGTGTCATGTCATAAAATATTTTAATATGACTGAATTTATCTTTAATGTGATCACAGTTTTTGTTTATTCAAACAGCGAATTAATTATGTACCTAAAGCGAGCAAAGAACATTTACATGATCACATTGTCACTGACTACAGTCTAGCGTGAGTTTAAGCACTCTCCAAAAACTCCCGTTATTATCAATAAAGCTGTCTACAATGTCAAACGAATCTCTTACTTCATACGTACATCTGCACTTTGTTGTTTATGAAGAGAATTCGCGAGAGTGCAGAATTCAGTCAGCGAGCAAAAGCAATGCCTCATTTGAACACTTCTGATTGACCATTGCATTCATAAACTCAACAGAATCGTGCGTGATTGGTTAACATGTGAACACGTAAAAAGAAATATGCGATATGATCAGATCTAAACGTAATGCCGCAATCAAGGCTATGAGATGCGTTCGGTCAGATCACTGAAAAGAGAGAACCGACCCAAAAGAATGATTAAATCACGAATGATTGACATTGCTGGTTCATTTGACAGAAATACAGGACACAAATAATAATTGCTGAAATATTTGCAGGGAAAATGTTTCTCAGGTCAGTCAGAGCACTCATGTTGTCTGTTCCTTTGTCCAGTGTTGTCAATGCTATATGCTACGTGTATGTTCCTGCCTGCCCTGTGTTACCCCTTGTTTGGATTACTGTTCTTTGTGAATTTCCTTCGTCTCAGCTTTCCTCGACTCGACTCGACACAGTAGTCACCTTGACAGTCATTGAAAACACCAAACAAATAGCTGACGTTTGTGAATGCAGAAGTTAATGTGGTTAAAGCCCAGCTTGGCGCAATGAAAGAGTTTGTGACCCGGACATTGAGCTCATTGCAGTAAGTTGTCGACCTTACTATCTACCCAGGGAGTTTTCCCATGTCATTATCATGGTGGTGTATATTCCCCCATCGGGTAATGGGAAACGTGCCACTGAGACTATTTCGAGAATCACGCATGACTTACAGCACTCCTCTCCAGACGCGCTGGTTATTTTAAACGGGGATTTTAATCACAGCTCTCTCTCCACCACTCTGCCGTCTCTTAAACAAATGGCGACGTGTCCTACGAGGGGTGACAAAACTATTGACTTGTTTTAAAGTATCTAGTAACTAATTACTTGAGTAGTTTTTTTTTTTATCCGATACTTTTTTACTCTAAAAAAGACTATTACTTTTACTCAATAGGGTTGACAGGAGGATCTGGTGGTCGACTATATCAAAAGCAGCAGACAGATCTAGCAAGACAAGTAAAGAAGACTTGGAAGCCGCTCTTGCCAGTCTTAGGGCTTCAACAACTGAAAGCAAGGCAGTTTCGGTCAAATGTCCACTTCTGAAGCCAGATTGGTTACTGTCCAGGAGGTTGTTCTGAGTGAGAAAGACAGAGATTTGGTTGAACACAACTCGTTCAAGTGTTTTTTAAATGAAAGGTAGAAGGGAAACAAGTTTACCAAATAAGCCAGGCTTATTTAAGTAATTCTGACTTATTTTCACTTGATTTGGTTCCTGAAAGCAAAATGACCATAACTCAAGCTCAGTCACCGTGGCAACTTATGCTGGCAAACTAACCTGGTCAAGAGCAGGCTAACTGTCAGGCTAAGCTGAGCTCCTCTAACCATATTAATTATAAATATCATAAATATTACCACTCCTGACAGCTAAATGGATATATTTGCATGACTTTCTGACATTTACAGATGAAAAATATACCTGTGACGTGTCAGTTATGCACTATTATTACATAATATATTATATATTGTATACATGGTAAATATGAAATAATCTAATGTACAATGTCTGTCATATATTTTCAAATATAATAGATTGAATAAGACATCAATATAGTTCACATTAACTGAATGAGGTTTATTTCAAAAGCAGCAGCTGAAGGGACAGTGACCTGAGAACAAACAGAATGAAAGGCATGTCACCATGGTTCCATCTGAAGCTTATGCACACATAATGTACATAATGTGCTCGGCAAACGGCAAGCTGGTTTGCTGGTAGGGATGTGCCATATATGCCATATCATAATTAGTTCCAGGCTATAAAATCTTTTTTTCTTCTTCTTTTAAACATGTTATATTTTTATGTGATCCAATAGATGGCAACAACAACAACTATAAATGAACAAAAATACTTAAAAGAATTAATAAAACATTTCCTAAAGGACAACTGTTCTTAATTGTAATAAAATAAAACAGTCTTCAGTGCAACAAAAACAGAAGAATCCCTCAGTGGAAAAAAACAGGACAACAATCCTTTAGTGCAGTGTTATGGATCCCGCATGCTAAGACCCACTCTGATTGGCCAGCCTTGGCCAGTCCTTCAGTTGTCTATGGACTTTTTCTTCTCCTGGTGTCTTAACTCACAGATCCTTTTGTTTATGGCCGTTCGTATGTCTGGAATCTTCGCCCCTGGGTGTTGCTGAACAACTGCATCTGTAAAAGAAAAGAAAATAAGAAAGACATCCATAATGTTAGCCTCTGATTGTTGCAAAAGATGAGGTGGATCCTAATACTAGTAATATTTTTCTTATATGCCTAGTCCTCGCTCTTCAGTGGGTTACCTGTAAATAGTTCAGTCTGAAATCAGAATTGGCTTCTCAAGGAACCAAGGAAGGAGTTAGGAAGAAGGAAAGACAAACCAGAATAAAAACAAATAAAATCACCAGTGACAGAATGTTTTATGTTTTTAATTGACCATTACAAAAATGTACTTACTGTTGTTGGTTTGGGAGATGTGGGTTGAGGAGGTGATGGTAGAGAAACACTGGCCTCATATTCGCTTTCACCTCCATTGCTTGAGCTCTGGAAAATATGGCCCACCGAATTTACCACAACAGAACTCCAAACAAGTTGTAAATACATAACATGTAAAAAACAAAATACACCTACACTCCTACACTCTGCTGGTTCTGTAGTCTTTCATTCTCTTCCCTGAGGGCCCTGATCTCCTCCTCAAGTGGCTCTAAAGCAGTCCCCACTGGGCTTGAAGAACCTCTAATTCAGACTGTCTTGCAGCTATAAGTCTGTAGTTTTTCTGCTGGGTAAAATTGATCAAAATCAATTATGTATGAAACAATACACACAAAAGTTAGGAAAATGAAACCGAAAAACTGATTAAAATGAATCATTAAGTTTAATAGGTTCCATGGCTAGACTCTGTTTAAATTCATAGCTGTAGTACTACAGTTCCTTTTTTTATATATATATTTTGAAATGATATATTTAACATTTTATATGAAGCTATGGGCTGTCCTTACCTAGCATGCATACTGTAAACATTCTTTATTCATATGAAAATACCCCAATCGCACGAAAATCACATATACTTCAAACCGTGCATTTATTAGCTTCTTGTTTCAGGTGAAGAGATGTTACTTTAGCTTTGTTATATAAATAGTAGCAAGACAGAATTTAATGCCTAGAAACAAAACTATGTGGCTTACGTTACATCAAATACTGTATTTTACTGTCAAATTTTGTCCTGTTTTTACAGTTTTTTGTATTGTTTTCCCCCTGCTTTTTTATAAGTTTAGTCTGTTCATTTTAACACGTTAAATTTTGCTGCCATGTACAGCCGCTAAACTGATTTCCACTGTACAATGTTGACAGTTAAGTATTCTTATTAACCCAAATCTTAGCTGACAATCTTCAATTTAGGACTTTTAAAGTACCGTATTTTAATAATGCGCACTTAAAAACCTTTAATTTTCTAAAAAAACGACAGTGCGCCTTATAATCCGGAGCGCCTTATATATAGATCAAGGTGCTCTGTCAAAATGTTACCGTAGTCAGTAAACACCGGTACTGTGCTTACTCACACCCAACTGTTCAATTCGGACACTGAAGAAGAAGAATTTGAGGGATTCGTGGACGGGGAATTAACTGAAAAAGTGAACTTTACGTGTTATACGTAACTAAACAATGTTGAGTTATGCACTAACGTTTGATTTAGTGGTATCAGACTGTTTCTTTTACTACATGTTTACTGAATTAGGGAAAAGTTCCCCTCCACGTTTGGGAGAAGAGTGAGCAAGGCTGGGAGATATTGTTAATATGCACATCAACGTTTGAACAACGTTACCATGGGAGTGAACGGAGTTGTCAGAACGCTTAATAAAGTTTGACTTTATCTGACTGTTTTGTTGACATTCCCTTTAGCACAGCTCTATCTAGTGGATGCATAACACAAACCCAGTCAAACGTTTGACTGCAGTATCTTCTATTCTATGCACTTTATAATCCGGTGCGCCCTATATATGAAAACAGTTCTAAAATAGGCCATTCATTGAAGGTGCGCCTTATAATCCGTTGCGCCTTATAGTGCGGAAAATACGGTAAGTGTTTAATTAATGTTTCACTTCTAAATAAAAATTCATACTCATGTGACTAATGGCCCTTAGCTAGCTAAAAGTTCAAATGAAGCGGGACTCACGTGACGGCCCGTTAGCTAGCTCGTCAATGTCCCAAAGCTAATAGCCTACAGCGAACGTTACTTGGCCAATAATGCAAAAACCTCAACAGGATAATTGCTATCAATAATGTTCCATGACTAACCAAGTAAAAAAAATATTAAAAAGCACTGTACTTGCCTGCCAACTGCAAAATGTGTGCTGTTTCAACCGGCCACCCATTAGTAGGCCTCTTGCCACCGATGCTGCGGCACTCGATACGATACTCCTTTTTAGAGTTTTCAGGATCGAAGTCTACGATCCAATTTACGGGGACTATACTGAGAGCATCTTTATCCTTCCCCTTTGACTAGCTCACTAGCACAAACTTCATCTTTCTTTTTTTTTCTCCTCTCACCGCTGAGGCACGTACGCACAGACTCAAGAGTAGCGGTGGCTTGTGTCCCGTGCTGCCGGTGGCACGATCGGTTATGTGCATGCACAATATGTTCGCGCGGTGCAAAGGTGCGCAAGCGTGGGATCGTGCATCGTAAACAGGATTATCATCTACGCATGCGCATGACGGATCGTGCAAGCAGCAAAGTGGTACCGACATTGACGAGTGTTCCGTTCCAGAAGAAGAGAGGCATGGACGGATGGAGAAGAAAATACACTGCCCCTGGTTCAGAATACCTCTCTGTAAACCTATGCATGAGCTTGCTTAACTTGTTTCAATAAACATACATGCAATAATGTAATACAGTTTTGTCTGTATATCAATGTATTTTAATATATGAATCAATATATAGCAATAGGTTGTCCATCCATATAGACAGATTTGTGAACAATATTTGAGAGAAAAAGGCCTTTTGTGTACATAGAAAAAGTCTTAGCTCTTTGAGTTCAGCTCATGAAAAATGGGGACAAAAACAAAAGTGTTGCGTTTATAATTTTGTTCAGTGTATGTATTCATATATACACTTACTGGCCACTTTATTAGGTAGTCCTTGCTAGTACCAGGTTGGACCCCCTTTTCCTTCAGAACTGCTTTAATTCTTCATGGCATAGATTGAACAAGGTATTGGAAACATTCCTCAGAGATTTTGGTCCATATTGACATGATGGCATCACGCAGTTGCTGCAGATTTGTCGGCTGCACATCCATGATACGAATCTCCCATTCCACCACATCCCAAAGGTGCTCTATTGGATTGAGATCTGGTGACTGTGGAGACCTGGACTATACACACATATATATATATATATATATATATATATACACTAGGGGTTGACCGATATGTGTTTTTCAGGACCGATACCGATTATTACAGACCAAGACCGATATTTTGAAACAATATATATGTCTGGTGTCAAAAGTAAGAATAACAAAGGCTCTGACAAAAACTGCCTTCCCTAGTGTTGGTTGCACTTTTTACTCTTGTCTTCCTCCGTGCATCCATCTTCAATAAGGGTAAAATAAAGAGATTTAAAAGTGGGGTCACTGTATGCTTCATGATTAAGCCTACGAATACTGTACTACAGCTAAACAGCTTGGGGAAATGTACATTTTTGGCTTCAATAATTTACATGTTAAAAATATATGTGTAATAGCATAACCTCTCATAATTATTATTTTCTGATGACTAAATCATAACCTATAAGAGGTGACTATTCAATTCATCATCTAATGCACATAAACTGATTAACTTAAAGAAACACAATGTATATAACAAGTATAAATAATTTAACTGTCTTCATAGCTCCATTGTAGAAGTTGTTAAGAATACCGCAACTATTTTAATGAAACTATAACACTAATAGCCTATTATAGGCACACTTAGTTCAATAGCCTATTGAAATGTCTCAGTTTTTGTCATCCTAATCTTGTCCTATGTGACAGTATCTTAATCTTGGCCTATGTGACCGTAATTTGCATTAGTTTTAATTTACAGTGCAGTGCAAATGAAGGCATAAAACATTAATTTAATTTATCTTTTAATCAAATGAGGGGTTTACTATTAAAATTAAAACATGGAAGAAATAGCATATTGTGTGATTATTCTTTTAAACAAAAGTTGTAATAATTGTTATAGTAGTAATAGCAGTAGCTAAACCGAAACGGTCAAATGCTCATGAAGTGCCTCTCAAAGCTGTCCTGGGGATGTTGTTCATGTATTTATGTCTTCATTTAGTAAGACAGCAGATGCTGAAAACACTGCGAGTGTTGTGCACTTCAGTATGTGTGTAGTAAACAAAACTGTGTGTCTGTTCCATTCACATATACAGAGACACACAGAACATGCAGGATTCATATTTAAATAGTGTTTTTGTGGCTTAATATTTACAGATACTAGTCCATGGCGTGAGTCGATTTAAGTGTACTGACCTACATTTGCTTAATCCATCCAAACTTTAACAAATTCCATGACAGTCCGGTTTATACAGTAAATTCAATTTATATGACTGGATTCCACGATTCTGTCCGCGTTTATCCCATTGCGGAAACCATAAAAAGATATTATTGAGGCGTTTTGCAACTTCAGTGTAGTGCATTGTGATTTATTGCAACCTCAGCAATGTCTGCTGCTGCCTTTGAGAGACGACTGATACGTGATCACCGAAGCAGCTCCAGTTAGCAAGCACTTTCCACGTTCATTGGTCGGACTCATGACTCCCAACAAATCAGATGCCACAGAGTGGTGAGTTCCGACAGGCTGGATCAGAGCCAAATAGCTCATTTCAAAATTAAATAATCTTATCAGCAAATCGGTTTTGAAAATGACCAATACCGATAATCAAAAATGCTTAATATCGGCCAGGCCGATAATCAGTCGACCCCTAATATACACGCATACATACACACACATATATATGTGTATATTTATATAAAAAAGTATTTATTTATTTATTTAAATAATTGATTGAGTTGTGTATTTAAGGAGTGTTCTGTTCAGAGCTTTGTCTGCTGTTGAACGGCATTCCTTGTTTTATTATTAAAGACTTTTTTGTTGAAGTTTATATAAAAAAAAAATATATATATATATATATACTAGATCAAAAGGTACATGGGACACTAGGGAAACAAAACAAAACACACAGAACAGTCCTTGGGCGTGACAGTTATGATGATTTTAAATTTTTTATCTTGAAACAACACTGAATGTAATGTTTTGATATGATAACTGTTATGATGGTTTGGTTATACTTGCAATCCTTGATGGTACAATGTTGCCTGAGAGCAACAGCTGGATATGTTACTTTTTATTAAATATGAGATATGCAATACATTAAAACTAGATAAAACTGTCTGTTCAAGTGTTTAGTTAGAAATTGAATCAGTTACTGTTTAATTATGATTACATATCAGTCGAATTACCTATCAATTTGTTGCTACGTGAGAGGCTCGGGATGTTTGGTAGACATTGTGTAATTTCTCGAGATGGAAGGGAACACAATTCCTGTTACTCACTGTATGTGAAGCCCTTTTTTGTCCCTAAGGAATATCATATTATATTACAGCTGCTCCTAAGAGGATTATGTTTTAAAGGTAGATGTAGGATTACATGACATATTTGACTATTATAATTACTTTCCTGTAATGTGTCTCCCTAGGAGTAATTTTTCAACCTTACTGATCAGAAATAAACACTAATTTGGGGAGGTGGGGCATGTTTCTCACTCATACTGTATAAATATGAAAGTGAATTCTGATTCTGCAGAACAAGTATCTCAGTGACTTGATTTATTCACACAGAATTTCGTTTTTTTTCTACTATTAACCATGTACCTCCACTGGCTAATGTTTGCGTTTGGCTCAGTTGGTAAGTAAAGCTGGTTGACAACTTTTTAGTTTTCATTTAAATTCATTTCTAAACTCTAAAAAATAATGGCTTTGTAAATATTACACTATGATACCTTAATGCAATCTCTGAGTCAATGTAAATAGGTCAATGAACATGAACTTTGATACTTCATCTTAAAGTTATTCCAACTAAACTTTATAAGTTTAACTGAATTTGTCACATTGAAAATACTTAATATTCTAAGTGAATTTTTGAAGTAAAAATAAATCAACTGATTCTCTTTCATATTTACTTTGTGTGCTTTGTAAAGGGTTGGTGTCTGATGCTGAAAACTGCAACCATACAGAATATGTTGCAGCTTATGACTCACTTTTTGCACATCTTAGCTTGGACAAGAATAACAATCAGAAACGGCCCTTTTATTACTGGAATGAAACCTTAGTTTTTTCAAATCCTATTTCACGCTTATTTTGCAAAGTTTTACTCAGTTTATGTATTGTCAGAGGTCATATTTGCTATAATCATTGTGAACTTTGCAGGCTTGGATTAATATAAATATGCTATGGAACAGCGAGGAGTTTTGTGAAATAAATACATTCTCAGGCCGGAAAGACATGTTTTGGACTCCGGACATTGTCATAGTAGAAAGGTATAAAAAAGACTTCTTTTTATTTGAGGTATTTTTGTCCTTTTTTTTATTTATTTATTACAATGAAAAAGATAATTTCTCAATAAATTTCCATGGCTTTGGTACAAAATACATCCTATCACTACATCTTTGAAATTATTATTAATTCTTATTCAGAAACAACTTTACATACTTTTTACATACATATTTCATACTTTTTTAACTTGGGTTAAAACCCTTTAATGAAACACTCCAAAAATAGTATATTATAATATATTTATATATATAGTATATTTAAAACCAAAATAGCCCGCAGAGTGGCAAGTGTTAAAGGAAAAGCTAGATGATAGTAGATTACGGACTTGCGAAGGAACAAAACAAGTGGGTAAGCATATGGCGTATACTTGCGTATGGCCTGACTACACGACTGGTGTTTACTAATAGATTGAGTTAAGGACCTATCAGCTTAAAGTTTCATGACATAACTTTTTGTATTTCAGTAGTCTGTACAAGTTACTTTGATTAATTTTGTGTACCTGCTGTCTCCAATCATCAATGCTTTGTTTTGTCCATTTAGCATCAAGACAGAGATTGGAACAAAGGAGTCTCCATATATGCAGTTCTACAGTTTTGGTTTGACAGTCTTGTCTGACATTTTAGCTCTGACTTCAGCCTGTAAGATGGACCTGCACAAGTTTCCATTTGATATACAAAGTTGCAATCTGACGCTTCAATCTTCAGCATATTCAAGTACATTAGAAACCTATGAATCAGGGTCGACAAACAAACATGATTAATTCTAAAAAAAAATTTCAGTTAATATAAATTAATACAATTCTTGTGTCTGTTTTCACAGTCAAGGAGCTTAAAGTTGAAGTAATCACAGGTGCAACCTGGGTAACCCACAAGTCAAAGGAGAGCTTTCAGGCCCAGGGAGAGTGGGAGCTCCTCAATATAAATATGGTTAAGTCTAATATTTCTGAGGGATTTGAATGGGATAAGAAGGATCAGCTCATATTTCAGGTACAGTGCACAAGTTATGGAGTGTAAGATCATTTTAAATATATGACAATGATAAAAAGGCTAGTATTGATTTCTCATTTTTAATCGATCTTCATTTTGATGTCTTGAGATCTCCTAGTCTGTGCTATTTTCATTTGATGCGTGGACAAAACTTCACTAAATGTTATTTCTGTCATGAAAACAATCAGAGGGTTTAGTATGGTAATGTACATGTCAATGTGTTTGGTCTTGGAGGAATAGCTAAGGAAGCTGCTACACTGCTGCAAGTACAGAGACTTGCTAGCATGCCGCTGTGAGCATGTAAGAAATACTGCTGCTGCACATATAACCCCCATATAGCAAACATAAATTACCCCGTAGCAGATCAATAAAGGTGGAGCTGGGGAGGGTGGAGGGTTTCTGGAGCATGCTGCAACTGCTACGGCAAACACTAGCCAAGTATTTGAATTTTGAACAGTAAGCTCATAGGCTGCTGATACAAAAGAGAACCAATCAGCTGCACCATGTGATAATGATGTCATTATGACAGATTGAGTTAGACCTGTCGGAATGCACCATCTAGAGATTCATGACAGAAATTTGGATTTGTAGCACATAATATTACGTTCATTCGATTTTTACTTAAACTTCTGTCTTCATTATTTAATGTATGTATAAATAAACCTGTAATTTGATTATTACAGTCACTGTTTAAATGTTTATATTCCTTACACTCTTGCAATTATTCCTACACAAACTGGAATGTATCTTTCCTTTAAGCCCTGTTTCCAAGTTGAGAGCGTGTCAGTCAGAGAAAAGTATATATGCACCTCATGTGTTGGTGTTTGGGCTCCAGTAACATGGCTGAGAACCACTGGTTTAGATGTTTTCTGTTTCTATATGGCAGATCACCATAAAGAGGAGACCTCTGCTGTATGTCATCAACATTATAATTCCAGTATTTTTTTTCCTTGTGTTGGATGTGATGTCTTTCTTCATTGACGCAAGTGGAGCAGACAAGCTGAGCTTTAAAGTGACTTTACTGCTGTCTATTTCTGTGTTGCTGTTGATTCTTAATGACACGCTGCCCTCTACAGCTGATAAAATCCCACTGATTGGTGAGTCTAACATCAACTGCTGATGCCACTGTAACAATATTTACACATAGTGTACATATTATGTATTCCTTATTTAAAACACCTGATGCAGATCATCAGCTTGTTAGAATTCCGAACCACTAGCAGATTGGTCTCAAACTCAATTCCTGGAGGGCCACAGCTCTGCACAGTTTAGCTCCAATTCAAATTTGACTGGGTGGTTAATAACACATTTTTCTGTGGTGTGACAAACACATATTTAATATTGCTTTACACAGACTTTAAGGTTGGAGTTAAGCTCTGCAGAAAAGTAGACATTGAGGGCCAGAGTTGAGAACCCCTGGAATAGTTATAATCCACCAAGGTGTTATTTCAGAGACATTTACCTGTTGCATTCATGCTGCTGTCTTCACAGGGATTTACTGCAGTGTGATTTTCAGTCTAATTGGTATCAGCATTCTGGAGACCATTCTTGTGAATTTTCTGATGGCCAGAGGAGTTAAGAAGAGATCAGCCGCATCACTAGAAACCACAACTGCTGGTAGGGTTACACAGAAGAAATATAGTGAAGAAATATATTGTTAATCCAGAGCCATGTTTTATCTCACAGATGCTATAAGATCCCAGCAGAGCTCTCCAGATTCAGTCAGAGATCAGAATGAAGAACAGTTTCGTACTCTGGACCTTCTGAAGCAGATCCTCAGTGCGTGTCTGGCTGCAACTCAACAAAACCAACAAGAAAAGGCATCTCTGAGCTGGACCAGAGTGGCAAGAATCACAGATGTGACCTTTTTGGTTCTTTACATTATAACCATTATTGTGTTTCTGTCTGCGCTTGGGAAGATTTGGTTTCATATTGATGTCTTAGGAGATGGCACACAGTACTAACTTTTATTCATGGTGTTGTATTAGAATGCAGGTTGATTTTAGTTCTATATTCATGGAAATGGTTTTTATCTCAAGTTTCTTCTTATCTTTGGAGGTGTACAATTCCATGAAAAAGCCATACAATCATGCCAGTTATTTAACTGATAATGTGTAACTGAAAAAAAAAAAATCCTTACAATAAAGGAAATTGTCATGAATTTATTGTGCAAAAACATGGTTAACATGAAATGTACATAAAAAAAAAGAAAAATATCTGTGACCTTTTTTTTCTTATTTTTTGTTTATATACAGAGTTGGTCTGTTTACGGAGAAAATGCAGTAAAATGTAATTATTTCACTTATTTTTATGAAACTGCTACATTTCCTTAAAACCTTAAATAAAGGTAATTGTACCATATAACCACACCCTTAGATGAAATCAACTGAAATAAAAGAAGACATCAAATTTCTCAAGATCTCAGCAGAGAATGATTAAAAACTCCACAAACAGCATTCCCAAAAAATTTTTAATAAATAGTTAAAAACTGTGAAGTGCATGGCAGCACAGGGTGCCAAACATTTACCATTAGCCGCTTTTCCACTGTCGGATCAGTGCTTTCTACGGCCCGGCGGGGGTAATAGCCTCCTGTCCATGAGTTTGCCCCAGAGGCCTCTCCTGTCCACGAGTCTGCCCCAGAGCCCTCTCCTGTCCACGAATCTGTTCCAGAGGCCTCTCCTGTCCACGAGTCTGCCCCAGAGCCCTCTCCTGTCCACGAGTCTGCCCCAGAGCCCTCTCCTGTCCACGAATCCCTCCTGTCCACGAGTCTGCCCCAGAGCCCCCTCCTGTCCACGAATCTGTTCCAGAGGCCTCTCCTGTCCACGAATCCCTCCTGTCCACGAGTCTGCCCCAGCTGTCCACGAATCTGTTCCAGAGGCCTCTCCTGTCCACGAATCCCTCCTGTCCACGAGTCTGCCCCAGAGCCCTCTCCTGTCCACGAGTCTGCCCCAGAGCCCTCTCCTGTCCACGAATCTGCTCCAGAGGCCTCTCCTGTCCACAAATCTGTTCCAGAGGCCTCTCCTGTCCACGAGTCTGCCCCAGAGCCCTCTCCTGTCCACAAATCGGCTCCAGAGGCCTCTCCTGTCCACGAATCTGCTCCAGAGGCCTCTCCTGTCCACAAATCTGTTCCAGAGGCCTCTCCTGTCCACGAGTCTGCTCCCGAGGTGGCGGCTTCCACTGCAGAACCTCCCAAGGCAGCGGTGTCAGCTTCTGTACTCTATGCCTGTCCTGTCACGGCCAAGCAGTCTGTTCATGAACTCACAGTCTGTCCTGTCACGGCCACAGAGGCAGACTGCTGCTGTTAACCTCTCTGTTCTCTCTGTTCCAGTCCCACCTGATCCACCTTGGTAGTCACCTGTCTCGTTAGCCTATGTGGATATGTGCTCTGCTGTGGCACTCATCTGCTCCACTGTGGGGATCTTTGCTCCTATCTGCTCTGCTGTGGTGGTAAGCTGCTCCACCTCAGGGATCTTTGGTCCCACCTGCTCCACCCTGGTGCTATTCAACTCCGCCCTGACTTCCTGCTCCACCGGCTCTGACCTGGTGGTCCACTGCTCCACGGTGTGCCACTGCTCCATGGCCTAGGCCCATCATTGCTCCACAGTTCAGGTCTGCCTATGCTCCATGACCAAGGACCTCAATTGCTTCTTTATCCAGGTCCACCTCTGCTCCAGGTCTAGACCTGCCCTTGCTCCATGATCCAGTTCCTGTTCCCCTTCATGGGCCTGTTCCGCCTCTGCTCCACCACCCTCCTGGAATTTTTGTGGGGTTTGTTAGGGTGTTTTGGGTTACGCTGGTTTTGGGTTCTGCTTCTTCATTATTTTCGTGTCTTTTATTTTGATATTTTTCCTTGTTATGGTTCCTGTCTAGTCATGTGATTTTGCCATGTGGTCCTCTTGTTCTTGTCTTGTTCCAATTGATTCCTTAGTTACATGTATCATGTTCTGATTGGTTGGTTTTCGTCATATGACCCTATTGTTTCATATAAGGAGCCCTCTTGTTGCCCTAGTTGTGGTGGGGCCTATTTGGGTGAAAATCCATAGCTGTTATTTATTTTTTAAGTCCGTCCCTGATTGGCAAGGCATATTAACATCATTTTTCATATCAGCTGATGATGTTCTAGAAATTCTGTGCATTCCTAGTAAAGAAAACAAATTATGCATGATTCATGAGCAAAGCTTATTGAATAATGCCCGGGAGAATGAGGTGAATGGCTGCTGCAATCAATCAATCAATAAATAACAACCATAATAATTTTGCTAAATATTTTTGCCAGGTATACAACTTAACTATATGTAGTACTCTTCCTCCCAATATAACTATCACTAACCAAAAACAGTCTTTAATAATATCCACAAGCATATTCAAACACAGGAGGCAATCAAACACAACCATTACATAGACTAAAAATTAAATAGACCAGGTCAAACAGTAATGACCAAAACACGATGATGACGACTAAAACTGAACATAAGTATGGCAGTAATACACCTTATGTTTGGTGGTTTCATTGAACTTGTATAGTCATTAAAAGCAAATGTTATGTGAATATCCCCTCTGGATATAATTTTTGACCAATACTGTACTGAAGGCTGGCCACAATGATAAACAAAGCAAAATATTTGCCATTGCTCATTGCAATATTTCCCTCTAGCTGTTATGGATTATGTTTTACATTTTAATTGTATATTTACACACAATTTGTAAGTCATTATAATATTAAAGGCTTTATAATTCCTTTCTTGTAATGTGTGTCTCCAGGTGTTATTTGTCATTCATATTGACTCTCTAGCGTAAATATATAATAAATATATGATGGGGGAGGTTTGGCATCACAATAAATATGACCTTATACCAATATCTGTTCAAGAGAGAAGTGGCATCCTACAGTCAGGGTTTAAATTGGGTTTGAGCCCCGGCACATAGACTCCAGGGCTCAACATTCAATAACGTAAGTCTTTCATGGGTTTTCTACTACATATTTCAGTAAGAGACATCATTTACAATATATTAAGCCATACGAGTCTTAATACCCTTTAATATCTCATCTCGACAGCCCATTTAGGTTTATGTATATTGGATTGTGCCCTAGAGATCATTTTTCATTCAAGGTGGTATGACCATCCTGAGCTGAGACGTTGATGCCCCCTGTAAATGGGGTAAAAAAAAAAAAATCTAGTAACCAAAAGTTTCTATTAAATTATGTGGAAATTAAATTTTTCACAAAGGTTTTGAAAGAATGGTTTAATATCATGTTTTGAAGTATGTGATACTCTCCAAAATGGCGCTATAGGGTGACGCAGAGGAGGCGAACCCCTGATGTCACATGGATTATTTTAACATTTCTGTGTCTTGATCGTGTCAGGATCCTTGCTGTCTATGGGAGGGTATTCATAGAATTCATCAAAAATATCTTAATTTGTGTTCTGAAGATGAACAAAGGTCTTATGGGTTTGGAAGGACATGAGGGTGAGTAATTAATGACACAATTTTCATTTTTGGGTGAACTATCCCTTTAAACATATTGGGTTATTTTGAACTTTTATTGGGCTGTTTGTATAACAATGCAGCCAGTTGGGTTAAAATTGACATTTTAACGGTCAACCGGTGCAACTGTTACAGAAGATACACGGGTATGTTAATATCATACAATATATGCATATCTATGTTATTTAAGCTCTTACACATTAATATCACTGCTTTTTCCTTTCAAATGTTTACTTTTACTCCTGCTGATTGATTATTTCCAACTATATATACTGTATCTGCGACTAATGACACAGATGCTTGTTTTATAGCCAACCTACTGCTGTATTAAAATAATAATAATACATACTCCAATAATCAAGAGGAACCACTGAACAAACAGACTACAAAAACCACAGGAAACAGAAAGTGACAAAAGTTTTAGACAAGACACAGAGAACATGTAACACTGTAAAGCTCAGTCCAGTAGGTGGCAGGAATGCACCTATTATCATATGTAACCTCTGCAGGTAATGGTTACAACAAATCAGCGACAGCTCAAACTAGAAGAGCAGTATTGGCAGAGCAAATGAGAATTAGAAATATTGATATCGATGTTACAAGAAACTCATTCTGATCAATCAAATGAAATAGAATGGAGATTTTAATGGGGAGCAAAATATGCTCTTAGTCCTGGTTCAAATGGAGATGCTGGAGATGCAAATTGATTGTTGATAGAGAAGGGGTAGAGATTTAGAGCGATAACGCAATCAGGAAGAAACAGAATAGTTGTGGGGCTAATTAACAAATAAAGAGACTAATGAATTAATAAGAAAACATATTATTTATTATTATCACACTTCAGTTTGGGGACCAATTCTCACTAGTAACTAACTATTAACCTGTTAACCTTCAACCCCATTTGTGGCCTCGCAGGTGAAAATAACCTACCTGAATTAAAATGGTAACAGTTTGTGACAAAGTGTGCTTACACAAACAAATTAGGTATCTTTGGAAAGAAGAGACTCTGGGCTTTACTATCTATCATCCAGAGTTGATAATGCTCAAAAAGATAAAAAGTTATAGACACTGACGTGCCTTGAAAAATATTTTTCCACACTGAATGTTTTTTTATTTCATATACAAATACATGAAATAAGTCCTGGAGCAATCCAGAAAAGTAATGGATCGAAAGCCACATGTCTCATGTGTTCATATTTCAAATTTGAAGAAGATACCATGAAAAATGAGATTCCTGCAATATTTTTTCTGAAACTATTTATGGTCCCCCCACCCCCCTGTTTGAGGAAAAATAACCACCAAATGGATTACAGAATTATACAAGCTATTTTAGTCATTATACATGTTCCTGCATAGTTTTTCAATTATAAAATAATAGACAGATTTATTTGAGCACTAAAAAATACAAAAATAATTATTTGAGTAATAAAAAAGGAAAAAAAATAGAAAAAAATGCTTTGTATATAGTATGTATACTGAAGTATTCTTCGTTATTCGTTATTACAATGATAAATATCACTGCCAGACGTGAAGTGATATTGCCAGACATGGTCATAGAGTCAGTAAACACACGCTGATGTGCTTCCATTCAGATTATAATCAAACAGATGGGCCATATAATCAATAATAGCTGATCAATGAATCACAATGATAGCCGTCATAGAGTCGCTAATAAACACGCTGATGTGCGTCCATACAGATTATAATCATGCAGACACGGCCACATTCCCCACACAATACACACACACACACATATAAAAAATGTAGAAGAAAAAAAAAACAGTTTTTTATGGATAAAGCAGATCGCTAAGTTATGCCCCGCTCAGATGACAGCGTGCGTCACAGAAGCGTCACTGCCGGCAGGAGGGAGCGCCAAATTCAAATAATCTATATTCCGCTTTTCTGAGACTTTTTTTTTCCGTAGACGGTCTCATTATATTTGTAAGACCGTATTCTACAACATCGTTTTGTTTTTTTACCACCAAGACGCTGTTTTTGAGCGTAATTTATTCCATAACGGACGCGAACAATAACTCTCTGAAGAAATGAAACGTAAACAAAGGAATATTCATCCTTATTACAACGTTATTGTTTCGCTGGACTAAAAGTGCTCGCTGGGATGTTTTTCTGTGGACCCTTACCTCTCTAACTAAACTGGGATTTCAGCAGTGGACGCGTTTGTGGCTCGTTATTACAATGATAAAGGTACGTACGGCTTTTTTATTCTGCGTGTTTGGATGTGTACTGCTTACACAAATGTAGCAAATTTGTGCCACTCATTCCTTATAAGCTTTCCATCGAAAAACAGCGATCTGTCGTCGATGCTTGAGGCTTAGACCCTCAGAATGATATAAAGTTTGTCAAGATTAACTTTGTCCCGTTTCATTTATTCTATTATAAAACAATGACACATGCAAACAAAGATCGTTCAGTGCGAGGTCGCTCTGGTGCAGGCTAACAGGTTAACTACAAATTTTGCCTCAATAAACTCCTTATTACTTATTATTAATAGTTACTAAGGAAGTTGTGAAGTTTAGGTATGGGTTGTATTAAGGTATCTAAAATATGTTGCTAATGCATGCTAATAATAGACAAACTTAAGTGATACTATGTCACGAATCCTGACCATGCACTTCCGTTCACTAGCCACCAGAGGTCACTCGTTCACCACACGGACTCATACACAGCTGTTCACAATGATCACGCCCACACCTGAGAACCATCTCGCAATCACCATCACCCAAACACACACTATGGCTGTGTCCAAATTCAGGGTCTGCATCCTTCGGAGTACTCATTTGAAGGATGTTACGTCACAGCGCCGCGACGAAGGCTGTCCAAATTCGTAGGATCCTTCAAATGCGGCCCACAAATACGTCCTCCTTTTCCCCGAATTGGAAGGATGGGTGTGGTGGATCCTTTCCCGTCCTACCTATCCCATAATTCTTTTCGGCAGAGCGTAATGACAAAACAAGCTAAAGTTTATGCTTCGGCTCAATGAATTTGTAGGAGAAATTAGTAGAATACTTAAAAACAAATAAAAATAGGCTATAATGGCTTACCTGGATGTGACTGTCTTGTAGTCTGATATAAAAAACTCTCCGACAACGAGCAAAGAAAGTATTTAATTTATTTAATTGCTTTATTTCTTCCAAAAGAATTAAAATGAGGAGAATAACTCTTTGTTTGTCCATTTTCCTGCTTCTTGCTTGGCGCTGTCACGGTTGCTAGGCGACAGGATATGAGCAACGGGTAAGGGAGGGAACTGAAAGAAGGGTAGGCTGTCCAAATTCACAAACACCGACTTCCGGGTTTTGCGGACGTCGGAGGATCCCTCCTCCTTCAACCGGGTAGGAAGGATCCTAAGGAGGATGCAGACCCTGAATTTGGACACAGCATATATAACCCTTATGTGCTGTTGGGAATATTTTCATCCACTAGGGGGTGTTTTTGAGTCTTAATTTGGCCATAACTTTCTCCATGTTTCAGCAAATGGAATGATTTTTGGTGACTAATCTTATTTTGATACATATTTTGGGAAAATGCTTTGAAATTTTTCAAAAACTCAACAGTACACTGTGGGCAAATTTACTACCCTTTCGTTATGTTTCGTGGCAGAAAACAGCCACTACTTTAAACTGCTGTAAAAATGTATCAGATAAATATTTTTTTAATTTTTTTTTGCATAAATCTGTTAATCAACCTCAGTCCTGCTCAAAAATACTAAATGTTTAAAAACAAATCAGGATTTTAACTCTTTAATTGCCAAATTAATAAATGATGTCACTGATTTGGGAAAAAAACCCCCACAAAATGACTAATTTTCAATATAAAATGTGATTGTGGAATGGATTTTTTTAACCTTTTATCACAGTCTTGGACATGTCAAAGATTAGAAACAACATTGGTTTTGATGCATTGTTAGTTTTTGTGCAGCATCAGATTTTAACTTTTTCTCCCTCATTTACTGTTCGTGGCTGTTTTTGCCCCATTGACTTCCATTATAACCACATTTTTTGATTGCAAAGCCATGACACCATATAAGCATGCATTTTTGATTGTTGGTGGTTTTCCCTGTTGGGAAGAGGTAAAATTTGTAATTTTTACTGTTGATAACCAGGTGGCACCTTTAACCCTTTAGATAGGCCTGTGCAAAAAAAGCTTAGTTTTTCTTTAAAAAAAAAAAAATCTACTCAGCATCTGCATCAGATTTATGAACAATTTATTATGAACCAAAATGCAACAACAACTTCAAATAAACTGAACAATGGTTCAAGAGTTGAGGATGGATGAATAACTAAACATTTAAACGAACCACAAACTGTGTGTGTGTGTGTGTGTTTTCAGTATTTCCAGCAGGACTTGCAGCATATCACTTGGTGTTCTTTGCAAGTGTGTCCACCACAACGGATGCAAGTGCTCACTGTTCTTTTTTTCTGTCCTGTGCACCACTTGCATGTTCCCCTCTTCCCTTCTGAGCTGCTGGTGCCTGCTGGTGTCTGTGGATTTGTGTCTGGAGGGACAGCTGCAGAAGACTGAATCTCTCTCACCAGTGCAGCAGCAACTGGTGCGCGAGGGAGGCGCTCTCTCCTCAATATTGCTGCAGAGACCAGAGAATTTCCCAGCTCTTCTAGGAAAAGCCTTCTCCGAAACAGCTTTGCCTGGTTCCAGGAGGGATCCACAGCTGTGAAGATGACATATGCATTATATGCCGAGACGTCCACCATATTAAAAAATAACGTCTGTGGCCACCGATTGGTCCTCCTTCTGCAGCTGTAGGTGCCGACAACCTACAAAAATAAAAGAACAAGAAAAGAATAAGTACAGATTTCATAATAAGTATTTTTGAAGCTGCACATGACAATGAGAATAATCATGCAAACATTGTCAAAACACAAACAGTATCTCCTAAATTTATCTCTAACAAGCACATGAATTCAAGTAAAAATTAACAAGAATAGGATGCATGTAGTAACAAATGTGTAATGGCACATACCTTGTCTAGATTGTCGACACCTCCCTTGCAGCGGTTGTAATCTGCGATTATCTCTGGCTTCTTTTTTGGTCCCTCTGTCACCACTGCTTCGCGGTGCCTTGTACTGATCACATTCCTCCCCCGTATCGGAACGTAACTCACAGCCGTGGAAGGCGAAGACGGTGGAGAGGGCAGGTCGTCCTTTAGCCTGCACCAGGTTGGGTGGCAGCTCTGGTTTATTTTTCCTGATCGTCCCGACCAAGGCTATTTTTTTCCGCAGAAGCTCCTGAGCAAGTGAGTAGGAGGTAAAAAAGTTGTCACAAGTGACAGTGACGCCCTGGAGTCCTTCTGTCATCTCCATGACAACACGCTTTCCCTGACCCACCTCTGCAGCATTACCTGTCTTCCCCAGGTAAATGTCACACCTCCAGGCATAGGATGTGGCAACATCAGCAGTCACCCAAATTTTTAGCCCATATTTTGCTGTTTTTTTTGGCATGTACTGCCGAAAGCTGCATCTCCCTTTGAATGACACAAGCTGCTCATCCACTGTGACATCTTTGCCAGGGTTGAATAGGAGGGGAAGGCGATGCGTCCACATTTCCCACAGGGATCTGATCGGGGCAAGCTTGTCCTCTCTACAGCGAGCTGGTCTTTGCAGCTTGTCGTCAAAGCGCAGAGCTCTGCTGATTTCATGGAATCTTGAGAGGGACATGGTGGCTCTAAAAATCGCACGACCACTGCGATCATCCCACAGGCAACGTGTGGACTCCCCTTTGGACCTGTAGACGCCGGCCAAAATCAGTAGCCCCATGTAGGCACGGATATCTGTGGAGTCCACCCCGGTCCAGTTTCTCATTGTGCGGCGCCCATGGAGGTTAGTCATGCTGACAATGAGGTCAATCATCTCCTCCGTAAAAAACAGATTGAACACAGAATCCATGTTCTGGACCCTTGCGATGGCATAGCGCGTTGGCCCTGGAGTCACGCCTCTGGCAGGCTGAAGAAAGGGAGTTGTCTCCACGTTGGTGGAAAACCACACTTCACCGTTTCTCCCAATCCACCCAGATCCAGGATCCTCCGAATCCTCCTCTCCTTCAGTGGAAGCTAGAGAGGATGATGAGGGTGTCGCATCCAAATCAGGATCTGACTCTCCTGAGTCTGTGGTGTCAGAGGGAGAAGACGATACATCCTGCAGCTCGCTGGAGGGGTCAGGCTGCATAATCATCTCTAAAACTTCACTACAAGTCAAGCCCTTTCTCATGTTGCTTGCTGCTCTTCTCACCATCAAATGACCAGCATGCGTGCATGCAAGTGTTTAAATCCACTTGCTTTGTTTTTGTTTAGTCTGCATTTCTCACCATCAAAAGGCAGCAGATGCATAAATACACTTGCTTTGTTTTTGTTTAGTCTGCATTTCTCACCATCAAAAGGCAGCAGATGCATAAATACACTTGCTTTGTTTTTGTTTAGTCTGCATTTCTCACCATCAAAAGGCAGCAGATGCATAAATACACTTGCTTTGTTTTTGTTTACTCCATGTAGTTCTGAGAGCTGAGGTGCATGTTTTGATTTTCTCAGACGCATCAAGGTGAGTTCTCATACTCTATCTCTCACACACTCTCACACACACACACACATATATACACACACACACACACACTTTAATATGCTATTATACTCCATGTAAAAGCCAGAAACTAAGCTTTTTTTTTGCACAGGCCTATCTAAAGGGTTAATGGTGCCACCTGGTTATCAACAGTAAAAATTACAAATTTTACCTCTTCCCAACAGGGAAAACCACCAACAATCAAAAATGCATGCTTATATGGTGTCATGGCTTTGCAATCAAAAAATGTGGTTATAATGGAAGTCAATGGGGCAAAAACAGCCACGAACAGTAAATGAGGGAGAAAAAGTTAAAATCTGATGCTGCACAAAAACTAACAATGCATCAAAACCAATGTTGTTTCTAATCTTTGACATGTCCAAGACTGTGATAAAAGGTAAAAAAAATCCATTCCACAATCACATTTTATATTGAAAATTAGTAATTTTGTGGGGGTTTTTTTCCCAAATCAGTGACATCATTTACGAATTTGGCAATTAAAGAGTTAAAATCCTGAATTTTTTTTAAACATTTAGTATTTTTGAGCAGGACTGAGGTTGATTAATAGATTTATGCAAAAAAATTTGAAAAAAATATTTATCTGATACATTTTTACAGCAGTTTAAAGTAGTGGCTGTTTTCAGCCACAAACATAACGAAAGGTTGTAAATTGAAACAATGCATAAGGGTTAAGCCATGGACTTCCTCAGCATCGGGCCGAGTATTGTTAGCGTTTATCACTCACCTAGCGATAGCAACTTTACAGAGCCATTGTCTTAGTCCTAGTCTTGCCTTGTTTTCCTGCCGTGTTTGACCCTGCTCGTGTTTCCTTGATTTACCCTTTGCCTCTGCCGTTTGGACTCCGTTCGCTCCCCGTTTGGATTATTGCTCTCGTCTCTGGATTATCTCTCTGCCTTGCCCCTTTGGATACTGTTCGCTGATCGTCGACCCACGCTTGCTCCACGGACTGCTTTGTCTTGCCCTTGCCATACCTGTTTGCCACTGTCTGACCCTGCCTGTTCATGACCATGTTTTATAATAAAGCTTTGCATATGGATCCGCACGTCTCACGTCTCGTCAGCCCCGTAACATACTATTAGTTATATTGAATATATACACTTTTTCTTAGTTAATTCTTTATTAACAAGGACAAAAGAGAGTCAAAGACTGCCCCAGAATTAGCTACAGAGCTAAATTTCATCTGCCGTCCCTGGGCAGGAGAGTACCAAAACACATTATATAACAAAAACATCAATGTAATAACACGTACAATAATATATTTTTTTGCATATGAGTCATTATAGTTCTGTTAATCTGAATTTGTTCAGGTATCATTCTGAATCTGACTAATTGTGTTTTCTTATAGTTGCATCAAGGGTCTGTGTTTAAAAGACATCAAGTACAATCAAACACAACATGCCGTGACATTGTGTAACCTTCAATGTTTTCATTGGGAGTCTGTGTGTGTCATCACAATGCACGTCTAATGCTGGAACTGTAGACTGACTGTCAGATGCAGTCTAAAACAAATAAAATGAATTTAACTTTATAAAGACCAAAGTGTAATTGGGTCAATATATAATTGAGGGAGTTTTCATGTCCATGAGATTTATCTCGCAAACATGCTTATTAAAATAAAATTTTAAAAGTCTTCAGTGTTCTTCATGATCTTGTCTTTACAAATTCCATAGTTAATTATTATGGAAATAATAATTTATTTATAAAAATTTACTAGATATCCCTAAAATGTCAACTAAATAACCGTCCGAAATTAATTACAACCACAATCTCATTACCTAAAAAAACATTTTAAAAACTTATTCAAAAACAGTTTTAATTATATTATTTACATTAAGTTGAGGTAATTGTGAACAATGTGTCTTTTTGGGCAATATGTCACATTTTCAATAGAAATTGACAAATTGAATATGTGTCCGAGAAGTCGCTGTCATCTAAGTTACCCATAGCAAATACACCCCTCAAGGAAGAGTGTGTTTTCCAAATCACATGACCTGCTCCACAGGATGTCATTTCCTCCTGAAGAGAAAACTAGCAAGACTCCAAGGTATGTTCTCCCTCCACATTTTCAGTTATTTCACCTAAAGTAGTGCTTGGGGCAAATGTGTACTTATCATATGTCAACAATGTTACTACAATGAATTCATAAATAACTTTGAATTTCAATTTTACTCAGTTGTACATATAATATTTAGAAGAACCTCTCCGTAAAATGCCATGTGGTGTCTGGTGCTAGGCAACCATTTTGATTTTATTCCTAAAAACAGCAAAAATGTCAACTAGGTTACCAGTCACCTATGTTACTCTGCAAAGGTAACTTAGTTGACCAAGAGTAACATAGTTGACATTCATGACATGTTCTTATAGTTTTCAGGAGTTCATTTAATATTCTAATTGTACAGTAACTATAAAATACTTTGCAATAAATATTATAAAAGTAAACTTGTTTTCAGGCAAATGCCACGATTATCTGCTGCAGAAAAGCAGCGCCGTTACCGTGCACGGCGAGATGCTGATCCTGCAAAAAGGGAGGCATACTTGGCAAAAGGCCGGCAGAAATGGAGAGAAAAGAGGGAGCAAGGTTCATACTATAAGCCCATATCTGAACAGAGTGAGAGGGAAAAACGTGCAAAGAGAAAGGCCTGGAGAAGAGCCCAGGAACAGAGCAGACGCAGAAAGAAACATAATTCTGCTATTGTTACCCCACCACTAAGTCCTGACAGCGAGGAACAACCAGTTCCACAACCAGGAAGGTTAGAAGGTTATGTAGAAAGAACCTCAAACAGAACAGAACAGGTTGATTCCTGCCCCACAGCACGTGACAGCACGTCATGTTGAAATAAAAAGAGATGTGTGGGAAGATATTGCCAAATCATATCTTCATGGCTAAGGACATGCGCACACACACACACGCTAACAAACACGTGGCACAAGCACACGGTCAAGCACACACACATATAGACACCAGACGTGTATAGTCCAGGTGCCAGAAAGTAAAAATCCTGCCATGTTTTTGGATCTGCCTCTACATCTAGAACAGGTGTTTTCACTAACGAGCTCATCTACCTGGTAGAGGAGCTGGTTAGTGATGGTTGGAACAGCTGCTGGACAGGATTTCTACTTTCTGGCACCTGGGGCCTGTTCCATAAAACAAGTTTACCAAATAAGCCAGGCTTAGTTCAGTAATTCTGACTTATTTTCACTTGATTTGGTTTCTGAAAGCAAAATTACCATAGCTCAAGCTCAGTCACTGTGGTAACTTATGCTGGCAAACTAACCTGGTCCGGAGCAGGCTAACTGTCAGGTTAAGCTGAGCTCCTCTAACTCTGACCAATAGGAACGCATCCATATTACCACTGACTCTCTCACATACAGTCAGTTTAATTTATTATCGGTCCAAAAATAAAAGTATACAGAAAATACACCTTAAATAATCAAATAAATAAAAAATAGGCTACAACCAACTGTATTTAATGTATTGTGCCCAAAATGTAGGCGAATGACATTTTAACATAGTTGCTACTTGTGCATGCAGTTGATCAGAAGTTTCTAGCCATGCAGCCTTTCTCTCTGAATTTATGACAGCTGTACCTTTTATGGTTATTAGAACATTAAAACATTACAATCTAAAATGGCTCTTTAAAGCATTAAAGTATAAAAACACAATCAAAAGTTAAAATCACTGAATTAAAAATGTAAATTTATAATAGAAATCAGAGTACATTTTAACTGATAAGAGGAACACACATTTAACTCATTTGAGCTAGTGATTAACAGTTGCTGCTATCATAAAAATACACTTATATGTAGGAAATTAAAATTCTGTGTGTCACATTTAATGTCCAACAACAAATATTTTAGCAGAATGTGTATTTTATTCAGAATTCTGCACTATTATTCTATTCTGCTCCGTCTGTGTAGCGCGCATGCCCCGCATAAGCCTCGCCCACTCCTGACAGCTAAATGGATATATTTGCATATATGGCTTTCTGACATTTACAGATTTAAAAAATATACCTGTGACGTATCAGTTATGCACTGAGGAAAACACAATGTTTCAAATGCGTTAAACAGCACAAATATTCGCTGTTTGCTATGGTGGATCGATTTGATCCATGATCGACATTAAGGGCTGCTTCAGAATAAGCGTGTACGTCACATTATCCTGACTCACTGAACCTGGATAGCATTAGTCAGATTGCGTGAACTTGAATTGTCGTTTATGGAACCGCTTTAGTCCCGATTGATTTGTTAGGTTATTTCAAGTCAGGTTTTGGACTTTAATCCACGCTTTTCTCCTTTATGTCATGAAATATTCAACAGGTCTTGATTAAATGCAATAAAGATTAGCTAACATATAATAATTAATATAGTTTAGGATTGTTTTTGTTAAATACATCATCCTACTTTGTCATGTCCAGTCAACTATGTTACTTTTGTCAACTATGATACTGGGCTGTCAATTAAGTTACCATTATGTTTTTTAAAAAATATATGTATTTCAATGGTTCCCTAATCTCCAAGTAAATATTTAGAAACTGAGTAGCTGTCAAATATATACCTCAGCATAATTTCATCACGAAAATTATCATGAATCAAGCAGTTTGGAAACAAAATATACAGACCAGTTACTTCAGTACTTGAAATTTGGGGTTTCAATTGAACAAAATGTGTATTTTCTTAATTAATTGGGCATTTTAATTGAAAAGGTAGGTAAATAGACACATATTCTTCCAAGAGTAATGATTTTTTTAAATGTCTGACATTTACTTAAAGTTAAAACTTATAGGTTTTGTCCGTAACATAGTTGACCAAATAATGAGTAAACTTCTTGTTTTTAAAACTAAATATCTGAAATCAATTATGCCTGAGCTTGGCAATGACTAAAAACAAAATATTTCAGGGATGATTTATCAGGGAAGATAATAATATTTTGTAAATAAATATATTTTTTCCCAGAATTATTCAAACTCAAAATCTCCCACAATTATATATTGACCCAATTGTTGTTAAATAAGATATTAATAAAAGAAGACACTCATGTTGCTGTCTGAGCGTCAAGCTATATTGGCTGTGATACACAGTGTAGTTCGTGTCAACTACTACCTGCAGCTTTTGACCTCCCCCTGCTGGACTTGAAATACAGTTTGATCATGTTATTTCCCAGTTAATAAATCATATTGATTTTAACCCTGGTTTCTCTTTTATATCCCACTTGAATCAAGTCGATTCTGTAATATCTTATTGATCTTTTTAACCACTACACAAGCAGGGTTGAGTCTGATCAGTACCTGGATGGGAGACCTCATGAGAAACCTGGGTTGCTGCTGGAAGAGGTGTTAGTGAGGCCAGCAGGGGGTGCTCACCCTGTGCTCTGTGTGGGTCCTAATGCCCAAGTTCAATCATGGGGACACTATATTTTCAAAAAGCACTGTCCTTCGGATGAGATGTTAAATCTGAGGACATAAAAAATCCCAGGATTGGCTTCAACAATAACCTGCCATGTTCAATACAACAATGTGC
The DNA here is from genome assembly GCF_936440315.1 of Barbus barbus. NCBI lineage: Eukaryota > Metazoa > Chordata > Actinopteri > Cypriniformes > Cyprinidae > Barbus > Barbus barbus. The sequence goes on along the minus strand of NC_136731.1, from coordinate 2,193,353 downwards.
TTTGTTCAACTGGACTGTGGGTGGACAGTGAATAAGGGAGTCAAAATATTGATCTACTGTGGCATAACTCTTAAGTAAATTTGACTCATGGTGTAGCATTCTTTGACAGTTCAGCACTAATGTTATGCACCTTTCCTCTCTCTCTCTCTCTCTCTCTCTGTGCTTTCTTTCCGTGACTAACCATCATTAATCTACTCTCTAGGGGCAGGATCTTGACAGCATGCCAGTGAGAACTCTGGGAAAGCCAAAAGAAGTGTCCAAAAACAGAGCAGCTTTTCTTGTTTGGGAGCTGCACGACACTCAAACACACATGAATGGATGTGGACGGGTGGTGTGGGATCACTATAACTGTTAAATAGGGATATTATGAACATATAGAATGACTCGCAGTTGCTACCATACCTTCCTGTAAAACTGCTTTGAAACATACTATACTACAGTATGTACTGGGAAACATACTATACAAATATGACATGACTATGTATAACACAAGTCACGTTTCCTTTACAAAATGCAAATACCGAGTATGAGCTCATGTTTTAGCGTATGTGTACAAACACTGCTCAAATTATAAAATCATGACTTTTCTGGGTCTGCAAGTTCAAATTACACAACAATTTGTAGAACGAACATCTGTGGCTAAATCTTTTGGTTCATCTGTATAGAACCTGGGGTCAAATAGCTGGAATTCTGTTTTATTGGCCATGTGGTTTAGTCTCGCAGGATCTCTCACACCTGGAAAGTTTTAGAGGAGTTTTTCTTGTACTCAAATTTCAGGTCTTAATGGTCTTACAAATAGGGTTTATTGCAAAATATCAAAATACGTATAAATACATTTTATGATGTTCTTTATTTTGTTTGAATTTAAATGGAATGTTCCGTAAGTTGCTTGGGAAGTGTGTGACAAATTTGTAAATGTAAACTTACACGTGTGAAACATAATTTGTCAAATCTTCCATAACAGATTTGTGAGGTCACAAATGTATCTTGTCCTGTTGTCTGCCCATGTCACCTCTCTCTTGTTGGCAGTAGACTCTGGACTCTGGGTCCAACAATGGGGCCTCATAAACTCCTCTATCTTCCGTGCTCATAAAAGTTCACTGTGAGCTTTAGTAGCAGCTGTAAAAGCCTATGCTTCGCAGTTTATCATCTTAAATACTAGTCACAGCTGATGGAAACATTCACACTTTGATCACTCTGCGGCTTTTTTATTGTTATTCTAACTCAATGACCTCATGTTTGGAGTGAATATGTGTGTGCGCCTTTTGTCAACTGAGTAGATGGGCGTCTGTACTCTTATCAAGGCTCTGAATTTGTGTTCACTTTCTCCTCTTATTTTTCTGCCTCTGGACTGTGTATGTGGAGATCAGCCAACTGTTCTGATGAAGAAAATTGTGTTGAACAGACTCAAAAAATGGATGTATACTTTGGATTTAGGGGTTTGTGTGATGACTTTGGGCTTCAGCAATGCTGAAGAAAGAGATAGCTATATAACATCTAATCCAAGTTAGAAAAATATATACTGACAATTCACAATGAATAATTGAGGATGATGCACACCAAAGATGGTGATTCACATCATGGCTGTTACACCTCAGAAGTGCATTATTTTCTAATAATTAAATTGACCGGAGTCAGTTATTCTGCTTATACTATAGTTATCACACCTCAAGACAATGTTCAGAAGATGAATAGCAAGACATTTGTCAGGTTTAAAATGGTGTGTGTGGGAGAGAGAGAGCGGGAGAAAGAGAGTATTGCTTTGCATACATAATAAAATGTAATTTTGTGGCAAAAACATGAAAATAATTCACGTTTTTATCCTATTGTTTATTAAAATTATCTGCTTGGTCAGTGTATTTGAAATAACTGAATCGAGTATGGGTCACCATAGTTGGCCACACGTCACTTCACTTTATTTGGCAACGTGATATGAACATGATATCAAGACCTGCCTGGAAATACTTTTGCCGTGGATTCTATTGGATACTATTTTGTATTTAATTTTTTTTTTTTAATTTAAATACATTTGTCATGACAAAAGGACCCAGAAGCAAATGACAATAATGTAATATTAATTAAATATCCTCACTCATTTCATCACATCTACTCGCCATCTTTGCAAAGGTGAATGAAAGAATGCGTCCAGGTTTCTGACTAACAAGAGTCTACATAGACATACTAACGTATCCTCGCTCGACCCTTTTCAGGATGTCCTTGCAATCAGACCAGGAATTCCCAAAATGCCCCCTCATGTTTTAAATAAATATTTCAATAATTCAACAAAATATCTGATGTCAATTAATAGTCACGTGACATTCAGGTTCACAAATATACATGTATATATACGTTAGTGTGATTACCTGCATCTAATACTGCATTTATTCTTCTGCTCAATCTCATATTCACCATAAAACATTAGTTTGAATGTCCACTGAGGAAAGTGTTATCTTTGTCATACCAAATGTGGCAACAAATTAGTATAAGTTTATTGCACATAGTTTTGTTGCACAATTGCGAAACATTTAACTGTAACTGGAAGAAACTGTTCTTGTGCCGACTGTCCTAGTATTCAGTGCTCTGAAGCGCCGGCCAGAAGTTCAAAAAGGAGATGGCTTGGATGTGAGGGATCCAGAGTGATTTTCTGAGCCCTTTTTCTCACTCTGGGCATTTACAGTTGTTGAAGGGTGGGCAGGGGAGCACCAATAATCCTTTCAGCAGTCTGAATGGTCCTCTGTATGTTTTGAAGAGATTACGCATGTGTGGAGTGCTGTTGATCTTGTTGTGGAAATGTGAGGATTTAGCAGTGTGGACTTCAGTAGAGAACAATGAAAGCAAAGACTGATACCTACTCAGGTCTGATGGATCGTTTGATTTGCGTCATCTTCTCTCAGCCGCTCTGAGTTTGGTCCGGTGCTCACGAAGAACATCGGATAACCAGGGGTTAGAAGGGGCAGTCCGTGCTGGCATGGAGGAGAGAGGACAGATGTCGTCTAGACAAGAGGTTAAGGTAGAGCATAAAGTGTCAGTAGCTGCATTCACATCCAGAGATGAGAAATGGGTAGGTGAGGGAATAGAGGAGGATACTATAGTGGAAAGATGGGAGGGGGAAAGGGAGCGTAGGTTTCGTCTAAAAGTAACCGGTAAGGGGGTTGGTGGCACCTGGGTAGCAAAATGTAATGTAAATGTAATGAAGAAATGGTCAGAGATATGTAGTGGTTGTACCAGAATGTTATCTGTAGAACAATTGCGTGTGTAAATTAAATCAAGTTGGTTGCCTGATTTGTGCGCGCTAGTAGTGGTAAGGCGTTTGAGGTCAAATGAAGCTAGGAGTGAATGGAAGTCTGTAGCATAAGGCTTCTTTAGATGATTGTTGAAATCGCCAAAGATTAAGAGTGGAGCTCCATCCTTCATAAAAGAGGACAGCAGCCCATCCAGCTCCTCTGGGAAGGTGACTAGAATTTGGCCAGGGGGACGGTAAATTACCACAATCTGGAGTTTTATAGGGGCTGTTACAGTTATCGCATGATATTTAAATGAGTTGTAATTGCATAGGGGAGAGTAGGTTGAGTATTTCCAGTTTGTATTTCCAATATTACGGATTACGTTGTCATCTGCATGTGATGTTAGAGCATGGTTGAGAGAAAACCGGAATGCTCAAGACGAAATAACACTTTGCACAAGGAGCAATGCAAATGACACAGGCTACTTCTTAGCCGAGGCGCAAATTATTCTAATTACCAGTAAGTACAATCAAAAATATAAACCTCTGGTCGGAGAGGGTGTGGGGTGTTAGAGCAGAATTTTTAAATCTACAGTAAAACTCATTCAGGTCTTCAGCAAGTTGTTGATTCGTCTCAGTGCTGGGGGATGGTGTCTTGTAGTTTGTAATGTCTTTCAGGCCATTCCACACTGAAGCAGGGTCGTTTGCTGAAAACTGCTCCTCTTAGCCAGTGTAATCTCGTTAGTCACTGTGTTCCTGGCCTGACTGTACAAGAGTCTGTCCCCATTCCTGTAGGCACCCTCTTTGGCCTGACGATGATATCTGAGTTTTGCTTTGAACCATGGCTTATCATTGTTGAATGTTAAATAAGTCCTGGTAGGGATGCATATATCCTCACAGAAACTGATATATGATGTTACAGAATCTGTGAGCTCATCCAGATCAGTGGCAGCAGCTTCAAAAATACTCTAATCAATGCAGTCGAAAACAGGCTTGTAATTTCATTGGTACATATCTTTACAGTCCTTAATACATGCTTAGCAGATTTAAGTTTTTGCCTGTATTTTTGGAGAAGATGAACCAGACAGTGGTCAGAGAGTCCTAAAGCTGCTTTAGGGACAGAGCGATATGCATCTTTTATTGTGGTGTAGCAGTGGTCCAAATTATTTTTGTGCCCCTGTTCAGCACAAAAGCTCGAGAAGTTAAGTAGTCGAGTTTATGGCACTTGATGATCAACCATTCTCGGTAGTGGAAGACACAGGAGTTCAGTGACTGGTAGCATAGGCAGATTAACCATACGGGCAAATGGGTGAGTGCCCACTAACATACTGTAACCACAGATAAAGAAACATTTACATTTAAATTTTACATGACTAAAAATGTACACGATCACTAGGACTTTAAGATGCATCTGTGGCGAGTGGGCATGACACGCAGTGGTTATAGTGTGAAAACCTGGACAATGCATCAGCAGCTAATTGGCAGTGCTAAACGAAAAAAAAAAAAAGATAAAGGATTCAATATTGGAAAAGATTTGAAATATGTAGTTTTTTTTCATGTCACTGCCAGCTGCCAGGGGGTCCACTGAAATCAAGATCACTAGCATTGCTAAAGACTAGACTCAAGCTGCACCCAATCTCAGGTGAAGATCAAGCATTAGTACATCAAACCTGTTGATCCAGGGGCCTTACAATGCGGGCCTGCAGTTTATCAGAAACAGGCTGCCAAATATCCGGTATCTATACGAGTCAGTGGATCTCTTATGAACTATTTATTACATTTTACATTACTTTACTTTGCCGGCAGTTAGTGGCGAAACAAAACTATTGGAAGGAGGTGTTGAGGCGTGTAGTTATGAAAAACTGGGATCATAACATAATGGGAATTACCTCGGTTTGCTTAACTTGATTGCTAAGTTTGACCCATTTTTAAAAGAACATCAGACCAGCTGACTTTATTTTTATATTTGTAAGTGCTCCAGACAAAGTAGTTGATTTCCTGGATTTGAATCCCTCTATAGAATGTGTAATAAAAATAAATAAATAAATAGACTTAGGGGTTGGATTTGGCAAATTTCTGTGGGCAAAGCTATGATAATCCAAGAAATATGGCCGGTAAATATAACCAGAGAGATTAGCAAAGAGGATGCCTCTGCCCTAAAAAGGTTACTCAGCAAAGAGTGCCAACAGTGAACACAGAGTTATGAATACAATTCTTGATTGATATATATTTTGTGAAAAAGTTCCCACATGTACAGTTTCCGTCATGATATCAGGTTGGTTGATACCGTTAGTTAAAAATGTACTATATCTGAAGAGATCAAAAATTCTATATAATATTGAATAATTAAATAGTCTGCCTTGAGTCGTTATAAAAATGCATAATAGTTTTTACGATGTGACTTATTTTTAGACATCATACAACAACAAAAAAAGGCTTGCATAGACACAAGTGAATCAACAACAGCACCTTTCTCTGCCATGTCGAATGAAATTGTTGAAGAAAACGAGGGAGTGCGAGTGAGTCAGTGCAAGTTATCTAACAAAGCCTGTGGTTCCCAGACACGAGAGCACAATTATGTACTGGGCCTCTAATCAAAGCCATCTGCTTGCCATCCGCTTATGAATTTGAATATGCCACTTATTTATTTGAGCACTGGTGTGGGTCAGTAAGATTTATTGCTGTCTTAAATCAAACAGTTCCTCTTACAATAAAGTGATGCCCATGATATACTTAACATGCAGAGTATGCAACCTGCATTGGGCATTAAACAAAACAAACACTTCTGTTACAGTTTCCTATAAGCTGCTTTAAAAATGTGTACAGTGAAAAATACTAAAACACCACTTGACCTGACACTGTTCACAAACAACAGCCTCATTAGTGAGTAAAGATGGAGCAGGAGTCATGATTTGGATCTCTACTGGTGTGCTCTTCATTTCAGCTCTCAAAACCCAACCCAACCTTAGATTATAAAGCAGGACAATTTGGACTACGTAGGCTTGTGCCACTAACTGATACATTTCAAAGGGCCATTGGCAGCCTGGACAATTCCCATTGTTCTTGGTCCGTCTTTGATTTAACAAAATAGGAAAAAGAGAGAGAGAGAAATAAAGAAGGCTACTATTCATATTATAGAGCAATATTGTTTGCCGCTGAACAAATACAGCAGGGGAAGAACTATTCCTTTATTCTCTGCCTTCAATCACTTCATATTCTTAATTAAATGGGCCCATTGTCTCAGGCCCTGGTCAGAGCGCGAGGAACACTACGGTGCATTGACAAGCCGCAGACAGATTATCTGGTTTGAATGGCTTTTCCAGACCAGTGAGAGGCTAACCAAACAATAGTGAACTTGTTGTAAGTGAAACAAATCCAATATTCATTGTGCACAGCTTCACAGCAAAGAATTCATGAGGGAACTTGTGCTTGTAATTGTAGAAATAGGTATGTGTTGACTACTAGCCTCTATTGTATCCAGTTGTAGCAACGGTTCTCTGGCGGTTGTGTTGTCGAAATCCCATTTTATTTAAGACAGGACTGTATAAGCTCCTAGAATGGAATATTAATGGGGAAAATTATGTGAAATATATATTAATAAAAGTATCAATTTCTTTCATAAAAAGAAAGGGAAAACTTTTTTCAATTTTTATTAATCAAAGCATCCTTAAAAAAGTATCACAGGTTCTAAAACAAGTAATCCGCGCAACTGTTTCTAATATTGATAATAAATCAGTATATTAGAATGATTTCTGAAGCGACACTTAAGACTGGAGTAATGATCCTGAAAATTCAGCTTTGATCACATTAATCAATTACAATTGAACAGATTCACATAGAAAATAGCTATTTTGTAATAATATTTTACAATATAAATTTTTTTCCAGTATTTTTGATCAAATAAATGTATCCTTGATGAGCAGAAGAAACTTCGGTAACACGAATTCAACTAATTAATCAATTAATAAATTAAAATTTTCGCCCGAAATCTTCGCACGTTAAAAAATAAATACGACCTCACGTTGTGTCAATCACGTTCACACACTGGCCTCCGAAACGTTTGTCCGTCATAAAAAAATTTGGATCAGGTTCGATTTTTCGCATCCATAGCATGCATTTTGATAGGAAAAGATGAGGAATACGAAAAAAACGTAAAACGCACGCAAATATTTCGTACTCAGTGTGCAATGACCTTTAATCCGACACAATACCCAAACCTCACAACTACCTAATTAACTATTAATAAGCAGCAAATTAGGAGTTTATTGAGCCAAAAGTTGTAGTTAATGGTTTGTTAATAGCGAGAATTGGTCCTTAAAATAAAGTGTGAATCTCACTAATCGCAAACTTTTGACCGACAGTACACACACACACACATATGGTGTATGACACTTTTATTAGGTTATTTTATTAAGTTTAGTATAAAAATGTATTTTGTAACTCTTGACAGACTGACTCGGATGAAATAATGAATCGAGATGTTAAAATGACAATTCTTCATAATATCATCTTCACAATGGAAATGGAAATATATAAATTTTTCCTTTCCATTTGAGGTGTAACAGATAGCTTATTTACATATAAAAATGATCGATCTTATTCCAGTTTTGGAGAGATTTCAAACATTTATTTCTCTGTGAGGATCTTGAAAGGATGTTTTGTCAATGTGTAATTTCAGCTTTTCACTTCTGAGGTTCCTCCCCTGTTGTACCGTGGTTAAACTGTGTTTCATTTTTAGGTTAGGTTTAAGGGTAGTGGTTTGGTGTTGGGTTTCTGTTGAACTTCTGTTTCAATTAACACATACAAACACACAATACAAGTACAGCCTATATCAGGGGCTACCATCCTGCAGAGTTTCACTCAATGCCAAACAAGCACATCTGAACCAGCTAATCGCTCCAGTATCCTGCAAAATACTATAGGGAGATGAGAGGGTTTGTATTACTATTGGAGAAAGTGTAAAGGCTAACTTGGATCACATGTGCCTTAGCTGTTTATTCAGCGTAGTGAAACCTCTCCTCTATTGACATCCATTCAAATAAAACAGCCTCTGGTCTCCTTTCTGGTAGCATTTGCCCTTACGTTTCTTTGGCTAATGGTTGCAGGCTTGCCTTCTAGTGACTTTGGTTCAACTCCAACACACTTGTCTGGAAGTTTCTAGCAAAGTCACTGTAAGGCAAGCCTGCAACCTTGAGCCAAAAAAGCTAATGGCTAATGCTAATGGCTTTGTTGTTATGCAGGAAAGGAGACCAGAGACCATTTTTTTGAATGGATGTCAATGGAGGAGAGTCTTCACTACACAAAATAAACCACTTTTGTGAAGAAATAGCTTAACATTTAATGACTCAACAACCCATCAGCTAATCTTCAACATGTTTTACGCTAAACAATACTTTCATTGGGAACTATGTAGATTTTAGCTTATTTTTATTTATCAAGGCAGAGTAAGGAATGTTGCGACCGATAGGACTCATTTACGGCATTATTACCGGCAAATATGTGTCGTATTACTATTTAAATATAAAATATGTAATATTGTGTATCATCTAATAATATTGATGTTTTCTTGGTTTGGTTTCGTCCTCGAGTCTGTCGTCAGGGCATAGATTCAGGACAAAAATGAGTGAACGAACGTTTGCTTTGTTTCATTTATTTCGTTCACATCTTTGTACAGATATCAGAAGGATCCCAGTGTAAGGAACAAGTGGATAGTTTATTTTTAATGCTTTGTCTGGAAATGACCGTTTTATTTTGATTATGTTGTCAAAACACGATGCAATGACGTTAGCCAATCATAGCAGTGGCTGATTACTGAGAAGCCTTAAAGGACCCGCCCCTTAAAACAGCTCGTTTTAGACTGAGGGTTGAAAATAATCATGCTTCCACATATCTATTTGTCAGCAAAAAACTGTATTAACATTTGAAGCAAACCTCAAGGAACATATTAAAATATTAAAAAAATCCATGTCATGACTGGCTGCATTATAGATGGTCAGCCTAGCTATCCATCACAACTTGAGGTCACAATATTGTTTTGTGTCCAATAAAAAGCTGTAAACTGAACTCATAAAAGCAGAATGCGAGGCAGTGAGCGCTGGAGAGAGCAGGTGCTGAGTCAGAGAGCACAGGAATGCCCGAGGAATGGGGAAGAAGCGTGAGAGCGAGTGTGTGTGAGTACGGCTGAGAGTGATCTGGGGAAGGAGGGGTGGAGATTCTCCAGGGATTGCGTGCCGACATCAAATGTTTACCTGTAACAAAGACAGAGGGGGAGGAGAGGAGAAATGGCTGTGGTTTACAGGAGTGGGTGGAGAAACAGAGCCTCCAGCATGAGCTTCGCACGCAACTTAACAATACTACCTTTATGAAGACCGCACACACATGCACACACTCCTACAGGAAGTCTTCCAGGGTTTCATGTCAGTGGAATTTCAGTGGTAGTATTCTCTTATCACAGGTCACACAGTCAAATCAGTGGAGGAATGACTGGACGAGGGGATTTGGGGTAACAGTGATGTTCACACGTGTTATAAACATCAAAAATTTTGACTTCAAATGTATTTGGACTGAAATATATGGAGAGTAAATCTATATTTATTTACTTATTTACTATAGCTATCCATCTCGAATAGATCTTTGATGGTGTTCACACTTGGTCTTTCCATGATCACTACTGTGACCGAAAGTCCCGAACAGCCCTGACAGATGTTGACACTAGTGTTGACACTAAACTGACTTCACACTATTTCCATAGAAGCTGAGGTGAGTGCAGCACTATACATAAAGCGTGTGTGCTGACGGGGTGTGTGTGAGTGAGTGTGTGTGTACACACGTGTGTGTGCATGAGCCGGGCTGGGCTGGGCTCTCCTCCTCTCGGTGAGTTGCGCGTCTGCAGTCGGAGCTCGTCACAATGGCAGTCATTGTTCTGAAGGCAGGCCCCTGCGTGCTCACACCCTCCCCATCCTGAGCGGCAGACAGGTGTATCTCTGCTAGTCACGCACAGCCATGCTGCCAAACACAGCTCCACCACGCTGGACATTCCTCCAGTCGGAATACAGCTGTGGGAGACATGATCAATAACCTGCTAATCATACAGTGAAAACAGGAGTAATGTGAAATATTATTATTCTGGGATACCCCTCAAGAGAGAAATAAAGATATTTCTTCAGTAGCATTAGGTTGTACTTTCCTTTTTATAATTTTCATCAATACTTTTGACTTTTTTCCTAGTCAAAAATGTGGGTTTCAGTGGCATGAGGGGACTTTCAAAAGATGTTCACAGGATTTTAAAGAGTTAGTTCACCCAAAAATGAAAATTCTGTAATTAATTACTCACCCTCATGTCGTTCCAAACCCGTAAGACCTCTGTACATCTTCAGAACACAAATGACGATATTTTTGATGAAATCTGAGCACTCTCTGACCCTCCCATAAACAGCAATGGTATTCCCACGATCAAGGCTCAGGAACCTAGCAGAGAGATCGGTAAAATAGTCCATGTGACATCAGGGGTTCAGCCGTAATTTTACGAAGCTACGAAATTACTTTTGTGCGCAAAAGCAAAACAATAATAACGCATAAGCGCAAGAAATTTATCATATGTGATCCTGGAGTCATAAGTAGCACGGATATATTTGAAGCAATAGCCAAAAATATATTGTATGGGGCAAAATGATCTTGTTTCTTTTATGCCAAAAATCATTAGGATATTAAGTAAAGATCACGTTCCATGAAGATATTTTGTAAAGTTCCTATCGTAATGTATCTAAACTTAGTAATATGCATTGCTAAGGACTTGATTTGGGTTTTCTCAATATTTTGATTGTTTTGCACTCTCAGATTCCAGATTTTCAGATAGTTGTATCTCGGTCAAAAATCATCCTATCATAACAAACCAAATTTTACACAAATTTGTGTGCATAAAAGTGTACTACACCCACACTTAGTCATTGACAAGCATTGTTTGTCTGAGCATCCCAGTCTGGGCCCTGTTCTTGATACAGGATGTGGTTTCTGGGAAAATTATTTCTATACAGCATAAGCTGTGTTTCAAAACACACTGGACTAATCTGATGCATGGATGAATCAAACACATTGTTTTCTATGTGTGTACGCCCACATCTGCTCAGCATTATGCCACACCAGTCACATCGACTTCCATTAAATTACATTATACAGGATTTGTCTCAGATCACTGTTAATGTACATATTGACTTCACCCTAGAATGGAAGATGAATACCTTAGTAATGAGCTTATGTTTTGTGTTTTGACAGCTTGTATTCTACATATAGGAAAATAGTATAATATGTTCAAGTTCAAGTTTATTTGTATAGCGCTTTTTACGATGCAAATCATTGCAAAGCAGTTCTACAGGACTTAAGTTTCCACAATATATTTATATACTGCAGAACCTTAATATATTTAACTTATGGCAAAATTTGGTAATTCTGTATGTTGTCTGAGCGTTGGCATCCTCTGAGGTCCTCTGAGGGGTTGGCATTATCTTTTCTCAGGTGTTCGGTCATCTCAGATCATTTAAGGGTTGGATCCAGATGAAGCTTCTGGATGTTAATCAAGACATAATTAGCGTAGCTGCTGTTCCATCTAAGCAAAAATGATTTGTTCAACTTAAGCTAAAGAATAATAATAATGTACATTTGATCCGATATAACTGCAGTACACGATTATAAGATGCATTATGTGAATGCTTGGCTAAAGAGATGTGTCTTTAATCTAGATTTAAACAGAGAGAGTGTGTCTGAACCCCGAACGTTATCAGGAAGGCTATTCCAGAGTTTGGGAGCCAAATGTGAAAAAACTACCTCCTTTAGTGGACTTTGCTATCCTAGGTACTACCAAAAGTCCAGAGTTTTGCGACCTTAGGGAGCGGGTTGGATTGTAGCGTGGTAGAAGACAAGTTAGGTACGCAGGAGCTAAACCATTTAGGGCCTTATAGGCAAGTAATAATATTTTGTAAATGATACGGAACTGAATAGGTAGCCAGTGCAGAGACTGTAAAATTGGGGTAATATGATCATATTTTCTTGATCTGGTAAGAACTCTAGCCGCTGCATTTTGGACTATCTGTAGCTTGTTTATTGAAGATGCAGGACAACCACCTAGCAGTGCATTACAGTAGTCCAGTCTAGAGGTCATGAATGCATGAACTAGCTTTTCTGCATCAGAAACAGGAAGCATGTTTCGAAGCTTGGCAATGTTTCTAAGATGGAAGAATGCTGTTTTTGTAACATGGGAAATATGATTTTTAAAGGACAAGTTGCTGTCTAATATAACACCCAGATTTTTGACTTTAGAGGACGTGACAGTACATCCGTCTAGTTGCAAATTGTAATCCAAGAGATTCTGTGTACTGTTTTTTTGGTCCAATAAGTAATATCTCTGTCTTATCTGAATTTAATAGGAGGAAATTATTGGTCATCCAATCTTTTACACTTTTTACACAATCTATTAGCTTAGATAGTTTAGAAGTTTCATCTGGCCTTGTTGAGATATATAGTTGAGTATCATCAGCATAAAAATTTAAACTAATCCCGTATTTTCTAATAATATTACCAAGGGGCAACATGTATACTGAAAATAGCTTTCCTAGGACAGATCCTTGTGGTACTCCATATGGTGTATGGTGTACTGTGGTACACCATACACTGGTGATAATTGAGATGACTCCCCATTTAAATGAACAAAGTGTTAGCGATCGGACAGGTAGGATCTAAACCAGGGTTCCTCAAATCTTTCCCTGGAGGTCCAATCTGCTGCAGAGTTTAGCTCCAACCCTGATCAAACTCACCTACCTGTGATTTTCTAATGATCTTGAAGACTCTGATTAGCAGCTCAGGTGTGTTTGATTAGGGTTAGAGCTAAACTCTGCAGGAATGGTCCAGATTTGAGGACCCCTGAATGGGTATAACTGTTGTACCATGGCGCAGTACGTTTTTCTCTAACCTTTTTCAATTTGAGAGGGGCAACAGCTTCTAATGTATTAGAGAAGATAGTGCCCATGTTGCTAGTCATTTCGTCTAGTTCATGTGTATTTATGGGTACACAGAGCAGTTGAGATAAATCGGGCAGGTTATTTGTGAATCTGTCTTTGGTGGCTGGAACTATAGTTCTGCCCGGACGATAACGCGGAGCCATATAACTAATATCCGTAATACGCAGCATGCACGATACAAGGAAATGATCAGTAACATCATAACTTTGAGGTACGATATCTATATCGGTAAGATAAATTCCATGCGATATAATTAAATTTAGCGTATGATTAAAACGATGAGTGGGCCCGGTGACGTTTTGCTTGACTTCAAAAGAGTTTATTAGGTCAGTAAACGCAAGTCCTAACGCATCATTTGTATTATCAACGTGAATGTTAAAATCTCCGACGATTAGCGCTTTATCAACATTAACTAGTAGATCTGAGAGGAAATCTGCAAATTCTTTTAGGAAATCTGTATATGGCCCTGGCCGTCTGTACACAGTAGCCAGAGCAAGAGACAGGAGAGATTTATTTTGCATATCTAACAGTGTAACATTAAGCAGAAGTAGTTTGAATGAGTTAAACCTCCTGTATCCTGTTTTCTGAGTAACATTGAGTAACATTGTTGCAACACCGCCGCCACGACCAGTCTGACGGGGCTCATGTTTATAACAGTAGCTTGGTGGAGTAGACTCATTTAGACCAAAATATTCATTTGGTTTAAGCCAGGCAGAGTACATCAAAATTATTATCTGTGATCATTTCATTTACAATAACTGCTTTGGGTGCGAGTGATCTAATGTTTAGGAGCCCAAGCTTTTTTTTTTTTGCTCATTTATTTTGCATTTTTCTGGTTTAATCACGATCAGATTTTTTCTATATCCTTCATTAAATTTATATTTTGACCTCGCTATTCGGGGAACAGACAAAGTCTGTATAGACTGGACAACGCAAGTACTTCTATCTTTTAAGTGGGTAGAACAAAAGTCATCATAGCAGTTATTTGAGAGTTGGCTTACTAGTCAGATGGAGCGTAGCGTCCTGGAGATGTTGTCTGACAGGAGTTCCGCTCCGACTCTGCTGGGGTGCAGGCCATCAGCACGGAAAAGCCTAGGACGCTCCCAGAAAAGATTCCAATTATAAACAAAGAGCAGTTTCTGTTCTTTACACCATGACAATAACCATTCGTTTAAAGCAAACAGTCTACTGAACCTTTCGTGTCCTCGTCGATACGTGGGAAGCGGTCCTGACACGATGATCTTCGTCACGGGCGATGTGCTGTGTACCATCTCAATCAGGGCTAAATCTTTAAATGCTTTTAATTTTTTTTGGGGCAAATCGCTTTTGAAAATGCTTAATATCGGCACCGATAATCGGTCAGGCCGATAATCGGTTGACCACTATTACACTGCGTTTTCTAATGTCTCTGCTTGCACTGTTTTTCTGTTTTTAATATATCAAACCTCAAACTCATGGATGACACATTGTTCAGTGTGCAAGTGATCGTTTGGCTGTATGGTCATTGGATGTGATGTGGCATTCTGCCAGCTGTAGTCTACCTTACTGTACACTGCCTACATAGGCAGCATTCTAACTCAATGGACTCTCATAGGTGACTGCTTTTCGCATACTTTATATAGTGACACACATCACATGAATATTGCTTCCCAATAAAGCACACAAATGAGGCAACTTACAGTTTATGCCAATAAAGCTTGATGTTAGCATATTACTAAGCTAACGACTTATTCTTATAAAGACAAGTACTCTGTGAACTACAGAACCATCACAGATCAGTTTGTTCTCATTCTATTTATGTGCTGTCTAAAGATCTGAGCTCTTGTATCTTTGCTCTCTTGCGAAAAATAAGTACACTTAAGCTGTTAAAGTACTTATTATGAAAATATTACACTTTAAAAGAATTATACTTGTGTGTCAATTGAATGTAATGTTTTCAGACACTTTAATTGCATGTTAATTGCAATTAAATGAAAATGCATTATAGTTTACATTAATATTAAATGCAGTTAGATGAACTTGAGTGCTTTTTGAGTGCTTTTCTGTTTCCTCACAACCCTGTAAATACTCTGATTAATACCCATTAATGTACTTTCCAGTGATACAGGCTTGTTATTGAGCCTATAAGGAAGGTTTGTGCTAAGGCTTGAGGTTCATAAATATAGACAGTTATATAGATTAAATTAAATTAATTAAAATTTTATAGATTAGACTTCACTCAGTGAAAAGCCCCCTTTTCCAGAATAGGACTGTGCCTTTATAGCTCCTATCTCAGATACTCTGCCAAAGAACATCGGTTTGGTTTTGATCATCAGGTCTATTGCACTGAATTCATGCGTTTTATAGCCATATCAGTTTAAACTTCTTTTTGTCTGGCCAGAGGAGAATGACACACTATTTCTCTGTCTAAATACTGTAAAGCCGATATAAAGCCACCCAGCTTTGTATCAAACTGATGTAAAGCTGCTTTGACACAATTTACATTGTTAAAAGTGCTTAAGGCTTCCAAAAAAAAAAAAGATTTCTGGGTTGTTCTTTTTCTAGGTTAGATAGGGGACCTGATTACAACACAGAAAAAGTCTAATTACTAAATTAGAACATAATATGTCCTCAGTAGGCGTGGTTAAGCATAAAACATGTTATACTTCACCTGTGTCTTATACTGTGCATTATTGAAATCATTGTTCTCAATAACAACCTCTAGCAGTGACAATAAACCCTATGATAGTCCTATTATTAATGCAATCAATCTATTTATTCGTTCTGAAATCATTATGTATGCATGTATTTGTTCTCTTATTTATTGGGAACGCTGCAGGCTAATGACATGTAATGTGCATCACTCCTTCACAGAAAAGCAGACAGAAAAAAAAGAGAAATGATCAGAGTGCCGGTGACTCAGGAATGCGAGACAGGAATGCCGTTGAGTTACCATAAAGGGGGTTTGACTGAACACAATGTCTTTGTGTTTTCGTTCAGGGCTCTAGTCACGCAAACCTGCAGCAGCTCCTCTGCGCTTGTCTGTAATTGACAGCGTTGCGTGCAGCTCAGGTACCGTTGGCTTGAGCTGAACTCCTGCCAGAAGAGCTATTAAAGTGAGTGGTGGATTGGGACTTGATTCCACTGCAGCACTACTAGATATTTAGGCTTTATCCAATGCAACTTAAATTACAATTATAGGAACAGTGACTCTGCAAGTGTCGAAGTGTTTGTGGATCAAACTTGCTGGGGTTTCAATAAGTGATGGCCTGATATTGCATTTAATAATTTACGTTTTTTGGGATTATTAGCATTGTCTGATAACCGCATTATTTGGCCACTTATCAGATAATGTAATTGAGCCTAGTGCTCTGTACAGTCTTGTCTTTGAATAATGCGCATCTTCAATAGCAATTATTTTTAGTGAATTTTAAGTAGGCACTATTAATTGTAGTGATTTTCATAACTGACGGATCCTTCTTCCCGAATCCACTCCTCAGTTTAGCGGTTGGTTGTAAAGGTGGGAACTGAAAGCGTGTCTGGAGCTGACGGAAGAACATTAATGAAACCATGATTCACTCTTTTGTGTGGTGTGACGACAGCACATCTTATCTTACTCACGCTCTGCTGCTCACACGCGATGCTGTCATTAACACGCACTCCAAAAACAACACAACACATGCATCCTATTCACAATTCATCTATATTGGACACGCAAGGCTGTTTTTATTCTGGCATGCATTAACACTCGTTAAACAAGTCTATTGTGTAATTATTTCATGCAGGTATTTTTAACTATAAGTAGGAGATAAAAACACGAATGTGTACACTATACGGGCATTGTATCAAACTATTAATGTAACGGAGAGTCTATTTACACTAAGTGCAAACAGCCCGCTTTGTTGGCAGAGGCTATTTACACCAACTCCGCCTACCAACGTGTGTTTGGGATAGTCAACACCGAAATAAAAACGCTTGTTTAACATCAGTTTCAGTGGCGTTGACGCGATCGACCCGAGTTCAAATCCACCTTTTGCCGAACTATTTTTTTGCCTATTTTTCGCATTTCAATAAAAATGAAATAATCAAAAAGTTGAAAATAAAGTATCGGGTCGGAGTAGGGACCCAATAAGGTGGCATCTATTTAATAATTTGAATTAAATCTATAGTTTACACTCAATATGTTATAACTGCGTACTGTTTTATAATGTACTACAATACTGAGGTGCAGATAATTGCCACTATTTGCAATAAGTAGTATAAATAGCAGAAAATCTTGCTATTTTAACAGTTTAAATAGAATCTATAGCTATTTGCACTGTGTAAATAGTATATTGTTAAAAAATACTGCTATTTGCACTTAGTGTAAATAGTATGAGAATATGCTATTTATTATGTTATTTAGAATCTAATTGCTTACACTTAGTTCAAATTTCCACTGGCTTAATTGAAATGTTAGTTCATAGTAGTTAAAAGATGGTATGTTAACTAATCAGAACAAGCAGACTCCATTTCCCACAGTGCAGTGCGGTGTGTGCGCGTCATGTGATGTTTGTGTGCGTGAGAGTGAAGAGCTGCTCACACACACTGCAGTCAAAGCAAGCGCGTGTTCAGCAGAGTCTGTCGCCTCCACGGCAGGTGTGTGTGGATCTTCATGGGTTCGGATCGACGGCTTCACTCAAGGAGACTCTCTGGATGTATGTGGATTGGTCTGGCGCCAGTGTGTTTGGACGCTGATGGATCAGATGGGAGCTCATGCTGGAGACTGGGCTTCAGTCCGGTGGAGATGTATATGGCTTCTGGAGTAACATAACGCGTGGATTAATCTCGCTTTCCAGGACTGACAGAAGAAACAGCAGGAACCAGGGCTCCGGTAAAGCGACTTTCACTCTGTGTTCTCATGTAACATTATATTAACAGCGGAGATACTTTATTACAGTTTTCTTCTGCAACAGTAACGTTACACAGTCGATAAAAGAACGTTCGTATTCCATTCAGTGATATTCACATTTAAATGTCATTATTTGAAAAGTTCAGGTGCAAAAGCTTTTAAGTGCCATCTGAAGTTTTCTTCTAAAATGAGCATTTTTCTCAGGCTCCTATGTTTATGTTCAGTTATTTCACTTTAATGTCAAAAGAACACATTATTTGCCGTTAATGTGAAATTACTGAATAGGGGCATGATGACAATGCTCACTTTCAAACAGCAAACTCTTGATAACTGTAATTGATTTACTGTGGTAAAATAAGGGTATTACACTGACAGCTCTTATCACACTGATCCTGAAGGAAATCATCTCATAGACCTGGTAGTTGAAACTGATATTATTTGTTGGCACAGAATCAGCTCTGGTAGAATATATAACTCTTCACCGATGCATCTGTGGGGTAAAAGCCGTATTTTCCGTCGTCTCCTCTAGATGCCATGCAGCATCTTTTCTCTCATGATTTTCTCGTGTCTCCGTTACGCTCAGCTTGTTTCTGAGGTGTGTTTAGACCGTGGACGTGTTCTTCGTCCCGAGCAGAATCGGCTCTATTGTTGGGGTCTGGACAGAGATCCACTATACCCAGAGTCCCCCCAGCGTCCCCCTCTCTCCAGCACATCCTCCCCAAACAAGCCCTCCTTTCTCCTCTGGAGAGGGACCCTATGTCCCACAGCAAGTGACTCTCAGGGCCGGCATTGACGGCGGGACGCTCCCTGCACAAAAGAGGCTGAAGTGTCAATAAAGTTGTTCGGAGCCCCCGATGCACAGGAATGCCTCTCTGTCCCATCTGGAGAGGGACAAAGAAACACTTTGTGTCAGCCGGGGGCCCTTGACTAAACCCCAGGGTCTCCTCTTCACTCCTCTTCCTCCTCCTGTTATCTTAAACGAGTGATGGGAAGCACGTGCTCAGAAGAAGCACGACTAACTACTCGAGTGAACCAAGGAGTGTTGGCTTTGGGCTCGTTTCAGACCAGGGTTAAAGGAACACTCCACTTTTTTTGGAAATAGGCTCATTTTACAACTTCCCAAGAGATAAACAGTTGAGTTTTACCGTTTTTGAATCCATTCAGCCGATCTCAGTGTCTGGCGGTAGCGCTTTTAGCTTAGCTTAGCATAGATCATTGAATCCGATTAGACCATTAGCATCTCACTCAAAAATGACTAAAGGGTTTCGATAATGTTCCTATTTAAAGGTTGACTCTTCTGTAGTTGGCTAGGTAACTAGTTATGATATAGCTGGGGACTACTTTCAGGTGCTGCGTATCCTTCCATCCATGGTACGGCAGCAAAATTCCTTGATTATTACGCCGGAACAAGAGTATAGTTCCTAGCCACATCAACCTAGAAAATCGCAACTTTTCATTTTCCGTCGGCCTTAGTACACGATGTAACTACAGAAGAGTCTAGCTTTAAATAGGAAAATTATCGAAAACCCTTTAGTCATTTTTCAGCGAGATGCTAATGGTCTAATCCGATTCAATGATCTATGCTAAGCTAAGCTAAAAGTGCTACCGCCAGACCTGGAGATCGGCTGAATGGATTCAAAAACGGTAAAACTCAACTGTTTAACTCTAGGGGAGTTGTAAAATGAGACTATTTCCAAAAAAAGTGGAGTGTTCCTTTAATTTGACCCTTCGGTCACCCGGAGCTGCTGGATGTTTGGCTGTGTTCTTGTCGTTAACAGGGCTGAGGAGGTGTGTGTGTGTGTGTGTGTGTGCCAGGAGCGCTGCAGGTGTTTACTGCGCTGTCATCCAACACATCTGTGGTAAACCACAAGAGAAACGAACATGCGCCGTCAGACAGCACTGCAGTCTGTGTGTGAGCACATCTGTCAGGAAAGCCATAAACTGTAATGTTCAGTTAAAATGACCACACTTTTACGTTAAAAACCACAAGTAGTTATGTGTGCCTTTTAAGTGTTAGCAAAACATAGGGCTGTCAAATTAACATGTTCATTTGATTAATTAGTTATGAAAAATAACGCATTTAAAGCACCCATGCTAGCCAGAAATGAAGCTTTGAATCAATTGAACCAATTGCTTCGCAAAATGATTCAGTGTTTCGAAGAACTCGAAACACGCTATAGTGAAGTCAAAAGTGTGTAAATGCAACAAAAACTCAGGCTAATACATGCATAAAAACAGCTTTTAAAAACCATTAGCAAATGTTTTATTGACAGTTTAATACATTAAATACTATTAATACTAAGTGTCGGTATAATATGCGATTTTTAAAATATTTTATATTAATTTGCAGGGCTTGCTGTGCATGTTTTATGGACAGCTTCTATATAGAAGCCAGTAAGAGAATATTGACTATTTCTCATCCTTTTAATTACACGCGTCTCGTTAAAAATGTCTTACAAATTGATGAAACCGATCCCAGATCAGGTAAAAACCATAGACGCTGGTTCAGTGGTTCGCCACTGGGGGGCGATCTCAACAGACGTGATTCGCTGGTTCACAGAGATCGCCCCCCAGCGGCAAACCATTGAAATGTAGAAACGTTTTGCAACAGTTATGACATAATGAAGCCTCGTTTACTGAAATCACGTGACGTTGGTCGTTTGATACACGCTCCGAAACAAATGATTCACAAAAGTTTCGAAGCTTCACGAAGCAGTGCTTCGAAAGCGCCATCACTACTACTTAGGTCAACTTACATTTCATACATTTTGATTGGTGACACAATATTGTCTGTTTTCGTTCATGCGGTGTTTTCCGAGCCTCAGAACGGCTCCGTTCACACTGAATGAATGCAGTCGACTCGTTTAGCGCACGTTTGGGAACGCAACAGCCACCGGTTATGCTTTGTTTTTGCGGCAGATGATTACCGCGTTAGATTTGAGATGCATTTTTGTAAGCCTGTTTTCACTGAAGCTTGAGGTTTCCTTCAAAATAAAAGCTCTACTGCTGATTCTGTCAAAATAAAAGCTAGAGTATGAATTGCTGACAGCTAGTGGTTTAAATGCAGTCCAAATTCAAAATATCTCTTTCAAGTGTAGAAATTAGGAAAGAAGCATTGTAATTTCCCTACTGCAGTGTAAAATAATAATTATATATAATTTAAAGTGCCCCTATTATGGGTAATGTTCATATTTTGGTTTTGGGAGTCCCCAACAACAGGTTGTCATGCATGTAAGGTCAAAAAACACTTTCATTGTCTTATAATATGCATTTATTTTTACATTACTTGTTCAACGACTCCCAAACGATTCGCTCAACGATTAATTTTTCCAAACCCCTCCTTTGCGTGACGCTAATCTGCGGTGATTGGTCGATTGGTCTCATTTTCATCTCATCTCGCCTGTAATGCCTGATAAAGCAGTGTTTGTGAGCGCAGTGCTGCGGTTACCGGGGAAACGCTATTTTTACCGCTCCAAAAGCGCCACCTAGTGGCAAAGAATGAATTTGCATTTTCATTCAGACCAACGAGTGAGCGGCAATATGCTAATGTTTCATGTTGACATCAACATGAAACATTAGCATATTAGGTGTTTTATGCCTTCATTAAGATAGGATAGTGTTGAGCTGACAGGAAGTGAAAGAGAGAGATGGGGACAGGATCAGGAAAGGTCCTTGAGTTGGGACTCGAACTCGGGACGCCCGAAGCGCAATGGCGCTACATGTCCAAAGTAGACAAAACTACACATTTTAGCTTGATACGTCATTTTTCTTAAAGCAATCGTTACCTCCTGCTCTTTCTGTGTTCTTCACTGGTTGATAGAATGGATTTAATGCATTAATGAAGTATGATATTTTTTTGTCAGAGAACTTGAGACGTTATCTAGGTAACATTAAAGCACTTTTGCTGCACAGACGAATTCTGTGGTTTTCCTCACCGGTGCAGTTCAGGTCTAAATTAGCACCGACGGGTTCAGTAGTCCAGCATGTGGCGTGAGAGTGTGTGGGAACATAACACAGGTGACAGGAGTGTGTTTACAGGCCCAGATCTCACATCTGCGTCGTGTGTCTCCACTCATTTACACACAAACCTGATCACAGCACAGTGAGGTCACCACAAAACCAGTCATAAGCGTCAGTTTTGTGAAATTGAGATTTATACATCATCTGGAAGCTGAATAAATAAGCAATTATTACTAATCAAAAATGAAGTTTTGATGTATTTACGGTAAGAAATTTACAAAATATCTTCATGGAACATGATATTTACTTAATATCCTAATGATTTTTGGCATAAAAGAAAAATGTATCATTTTGACCCATACAATGTATTTTTGGCAATTGCTACCTGAGCTACTTATGACTGCTTTTGTGCTCCAGGGTCACATTTAATTAGTACTGATCTTTGCATGTGCTTTTCTGCAGTTCTAACACATTGAGTCCAGTGCTCTGCACCACACAGCCGTACACTCGACGTGTCTCTCCGTGTGTGTGTTTAGCATGGTCTGTCATTTGTTAGCGCTGCGGGAACAATGGGCAGCTTGTCTCTTGGGCGGTGATGCTGGAGAGAGGGGGTCTGGGATCGGCCCGCCGCCGACCAAGAACAAGCGTCTGTCTGATGTAGGACCTGCTGACCCTTCCTTAGCAAAATGGGAGCTTTGTTCAGCGGTGTGTGTGTGTGGGAATGTGAATGTGTCTATGAGTGAAGGAGGCTGAGAAAACCAAATGGCCGGATGAAAGGTCAGAGAACTCGCCTTGATTCCTGCACAGAGAGCCAGTGGGTTTGGCTAGGAAATGCTGAAGGTGCGATGGGTTTCCGGTGGAGTTTTCTCTGTCTGGACCGTATTAAGTGATCTATTGTCAGTTTAAGAACTGCTGACAGTCTAGTCAAACAGTTTCTGTTTCAGCCCTGTTCCTGCAGCCTAGACACTGCACGTCTGCTTTGTCTGACACACACATTTGTGACCCTGGACCGAATTATTTAGCGGTTTGTGGCGCCGTCTAGCGGCCGGTGAGAGTCGCTTCAGTGTCAGATCAGTCATTCAAATCTAGGACCCTCAGCAAAGGCACAGTAGTATCAGTTTCTTTCAAAAACAGTCAGTTAACATATGTGTTTGCCGTAAATATGTCATTTGTACACAGGTGGGCCTAAAATGCTGTCTAGATGGGCAGCCCACTAGGTTTTGAGACAAAGACGCGGTCACATTGTGTTTGCAATATGTGACCCTGGACCACAAAACCAGTCAAAAAGGGTCAATTTAAATTGAGGTTTATACATCTTCTGAAAGCTGAATAAATGAGCTTTCCATTGATTATTGGGTTTGGATGCAATTGATAGGAAATTATAAATATTTATAAAATATGACTTCATTTTATTTTAAATTAATTAATATTTATTATATAAATATTATAAGCTAAAGTATTTTATATTAAATATATTTGACCAAATTTGGCCGAGATGCAACTATTAGAAAATCTGGAATCTGAGGGCGTAAAAAAAATCAAAATATTGAGGAAAATCTCCTTTAAATGAAGTTCTTAGCAATGCATATTACTAATCAAAAATGAAGTTTTGAGATATTTACTGTAGGAAATGTACAAAATATCTTCATGGAAAGTGATGTTTACTTAATGATCAATAATTTTGACCCATGCAATGTATTTTTGGCTATTGCTACAAATATACCCCAGTGACGTGCTCCAGGGTCACATTTGTGCTTGATAGTGCACTCTTACAGTGCAGAAAAAAAGATTTCCAAATGTTCTTAATTTTGCTTAAAACAAAATTCTGCCAAAGGGGTAAGAAAAATAATCTTACAAGGCGTATTGCGGTTAAATGCATTTATTGGACACAGTGCGCCCTCTACTGTTGAGTCATGAGCAGAGCTGGAATGAATCTCAGTGATTTTAGGCTGTTAGATTTTTCTGGTGACTTGGAAGAGCAGGTGCTTCAGAGATGGCAATGCTTCAGGCTTCCAGTATAACAGCGGCTCTTGCTCTTATGTGGAGCTGTACTAGAAAGCTGGGATCATGTTTGAGTATCACCAGTGTGTAAGTGAGGGTGGTCTTCTCTGTGCTGCCGCCTGCTGGAGAAATAATCCACACCGACTCAAACTAGCTTCAGGGATTCATGTAGTGTACTGAGTGTTGATTAACACCCCTGTGTGCCGGTGTAGAGCATCACTGTACACTGGATCTGTAGTTTTCCATCTATGGAATGATCAGCTGTGTTTATGCCAAAAATCATTAGGATATTAAGTAAAGATCATGAAGATAAAGAAGTTTAAAGGTGATTTTCTCAATATTTCGATTTTTTTGAACAAATTGAATAAAAGGATTTTATTTCAATAAATGAAATGTGCATGCATTCATATGTCTTCTTGTTGCAACTCGACTCGTATATCTAGGTCATGTTCTTGTGTTTCGTGGCTTGTGAAATCTGTTTGATTTCAGTTTAACAGCCCTTAACATCAAAGGTCACAGGCTCTCTTTTAATAACTGATCATTCAGTTTTCTATCTTAGCATTGTTTTTCCCAGCGACCCAGTTTTGCTGGAGCCTCTGCTGTGGGTGGAGTGCGGTCAATCCCAGCGGTGAGCACTAGATGGCGCTGTGATCCTGCAGAAAGCACACGCCTGTGATCCTGCAGCGCTTCAGAGCCAGATTACTCTCCCGTCTTATTGACCCTCCCACTGGAAACCGTCGCAGAGATAACGTCCACCTCCGCCTCAATAAAGAGGATCTTCTGCTGCGCTCTGTTTCTCGGCCAAACGAGTCGCCGCTTACGTCTCAGGCCTTCTGCAAGTCATGTGAACCTGGGTTAGTCATGTTGGTGTGAAAGTTTAAACTTCACAGTTTGTACAATGCACAGTTAATCATTTGGACAGGCATTTGTTTGGCTGGAATGGCCGGTTTGTGTGTGTAACCAGAAGACACGGAAACTCGGCCGATGCCAAACTCTCAGTTGGTCCGTGGCCAGATCTCTGTGAATGACACACTCGTCATGCAGGTGGGCCGGATGGTGATTGGGTGACAGTAATAGCAGCACTATAAAAGCATCCTCTGTTTCTCACACTGTCAGTGAGATCAATGCTCTGCTCTACATGTGGGCTGCTGGGAAGCTTCAGGTAAACTGGGGCACTTTTTAAAAGATTTATTAATGGCTTTTCTATGCCTTTATTCGAACAGGACAGCATAAAGCAGATAGGGCCCTATGAATTCAGTTTGATATTAAATATTAAATATTATTAATCAAAAAGCATTTACACAAACTTACATAAATTAACAAAAATACAATTAAAGCCCAATGAAATTTTTAATTTTTTTTCTCAAATGTAGTTTTAATTGTGTTTTCCATAAATTTTCTTGATTCGATTTTAATATATTTATATAAAAAAAATTATTATCTAAGCGACTTACAAATGAGGACAATCGAAGCAAAGCGCAGAAGCAGTGAGAGTGATGCTTTAATCCTGACTATCATATGAGTTTCTCTGAGCTCTGTTCACGAGGCCGTTGTAAGTAAATCAGAAAAGAAGCTCGGAGCACCGCATACTTGAACCTTGCCCAAATTTGCTTTCAACAAATCAGATTTGGTGCGATTTAAAATGCTTCGTTACGCAGGTTCCAGCCTTCAGGGATTACGAGAAACCCAACGAGTGAAACTCTCAGCAGACGTCTGCACTGTTGACCAACCGCAGCGCAGAATCCAGTGGCCCAATTGAATCCAATCAGAGCGGGGCACAGCGGTCAGTGTGTGGCACGTTTTATCGCGTGTCCGAAAGCAAATACTGTACTTTCAGATTATTGACTTAGTTCCTCATGTAGTTCTTCTCTAGATTGGACTCAGTTTCTCAGTGACGAGCAAAAACAAAACAATACAGTGTGAGTGAAGCTTCTGCTGTATCAAGCTGCTTCGAGTGTGTGTGTGTGTGTGTGTGTCGAGGTGTGGTTAAGTTACTGTAGGTCAAAGCTCAAGTAGGTGTTTTGTCCTCCATATGTCTTCAAAGAAACATTTTATTAAAACATTTAAAGCTAATTGTAATGGCTTTGGACTGGGTTTGGGCATTCAATCAATTTTTCAGCATATTTCCGCAGTGATTTTTTTTTTTTTTTTTGCATTCAAGTTACAGTTGGCAAAATACATTGTCATCAAAAGGATGCAAAACTTGTATTGCCCATCCCTAATACAGACCTAAAACCCTAATGTTAATTCAAACTTCATTTATTCTTTTATTTTTACATTTCAGAAATCAAGGTTTTGTGTATGTTAGCTCCTTCTCTGGACAGTGAAGTGAGCACAGACACATGCTGACAGTGTTCATGGGGTGGCAGGAGTTTTCTTGGGAATTTTTAAGCAGGTGCTGCTGTAGCAGTGAGGCAGTTTTAATAGGATTAACACACACACACACACACACAATCTGACCCAGCCCTCACACTGCCAGGGCTCTAAGATAAGCGAGTCTGATTGCTCTGGGGTTGATGTGTGAATTTGTTTGATTGACTGATTAGTAGGAGTCATTTGAGAAACATTGGCTGTAAACTGCGTCTGCTTTTTGTTCGTTATAATGAGAGGATTGTATAACAGCGCTCCAGTGAGTGGATTCTAACTGGAACACCTCTGATTGGCTGTTGCGTTCAAGAAATCAACAGATCTGTCTGTGATTGGCTGCATTGGTCAACACTGTAAATAGAAACCTATGAGCAGTGGATGAAAAGCCCCGCCTTGTAAGTTGATGGGATTGGTTAATGTTTGCCAGAAAACGTTTCAAACCGTGTTTTTGATACACTGCAGTTTTAAGGAGAAAATGCTCTGCAGTGGTTCAGACTGATGCATTTGCACATGGTTTTGTCTTAAAGGGATAGTTCACCCAAAAATGAAAATTGTGTCATTAATTACTCACCCTCATGTCGTGCCAAACCCACCCTTCGTGCATCTTCAAAACACAAATTAAGATATTTTTGATGAAATCCGAGAGCTCTCTGACCCTCCATAGACGGCAAGGATACTTCCACGATCAACATGCAGAAACGTAGCAAGGAAATCTAGAAATAGTCCATCAGTGGTTCAACCATAATTTTATGTTTTTCGCACAAAACGTATTCTCGTAGCTTCATAAAATTAAGCTTGAACCACTGATGTCACATGAACTATATTAGTGATCTCCTACGTTTAAGGAGCTCAAATGTTGCAGTACCCTTGCTGTCTATGGAGGTTCAGAGAGCTCTAGGATTTCATCATAAATATCTTAATTTGTGTTCTGAAGATGCACCAAGGTCGGGTTTGACACGGCATGAGGGTGAGTAATTAATGACAGAATTTCCATTTTTAGATAGACACATAAACATTAACTTGTTCACCACAGGGGGACTTTTGTAATAAATCTCCGTCCTGTACCCATTAGCTCTGCCTCTGCCTTGGCTGCTTTATTAAAGCTGAGCCTGAGGAAACGGGCCAGTGCTCAGGTCGTGATATAACTGCACCTCCTCGCTGGCACCTGCTCAGAGTCCAAACGGCACGGTCCGGCGAGTCCTGGCTGCTGTTTCTGGGGCCGGCGGTCCCTCAGGTGGGTCTGCAGAAGCCTGGCGCCGCGGTCGGGGCGGGCCCTGGCCGCTGCTGGTGTGGGAAATGGCTCTGAGATGGTGGAATTAGAGTTACTGACGCTTCGCTCTTGGCCCTGCCAACCTGTCCACGTAAGCAATCGCCACGGGCTGGAAACAGAAGGCTAATAAAGGCCACATGGTTGTGATGGGGAGATCATCTGGTGCTGTGATGTGTGGATTCGCTGTTAAAGGCTTGTGATCGCGTCTCGCTGTCACCCTGAAGTGCTTTATATTGAGAGAACGGCTGACTTGCTGCTTATTACTTGCCAAATAACTCAAAACATTACATGTTTGTCTGGTTAGCAATTAATTGTGTTGGAGGCCGCAGTATCCTCTAAATGCCAGTCTCTTAGAGAAAGTAAATGTCTTGTTCAGTTAAGCGTCACAATGGATGTTCTTCACATGGGTACATGGGTAACGTGGCTCCACACACAAGCGCTATGAAACCTGGCGAGATGCCTACCAAAGGTGACATCGTATGTATGCGTGCAGAAATACAGTCCTTAGCTCTGAAAACAAGCCGTTGTGTTTGTGTCTGGCAAGTTATCTCAAGTCATTTGTCTTGCATCTACCGCTTCAAACCTGGTTTAATATTGTAGACGGTAAATTCCCAGTGGTCTAGTCTAGCGATCATAAAATGACACATTAAAGAGAAGCCGCAAAAGCGGCACCTTGAGATGACTGGATATTTGCGCAGCCATAAAGCTATCAGCGTATCTCTCGTATTACTCAGCAGAAGAGGGTCAGATGAGACACTGTATCTCAGAGACTGTAAATCAGGGTCAGGCAGTTTTTGCTGTGTCATGACCGCACAAACACACGTTAATTTATAAACCCAGCACTGGCTCCTGTGTGTTTATGTTGGAAGCCCTCGGTCCATGGGAAGTCCCTCTCACCTCAACTGGCCACTTTAAGTTTGTGTGTTTGAGTTTGAGCTTCCTGAACTCATCATCACGACACTCAGTCTCTCTGTTTGGCTGGCTGATCTCCTTCATGAGTGTAGAAACGGTGCACACTGTCCAGAGAAGATATAGATTGTTGCCTTTTGGCTTTATTGGTGTTTCCATTAATGTTTCCAAAGGGCCTGTATTAACATGAAAAGAAGAAGAGCATTTACTACTCAAAGTGTGCTTAAATCACTCAAGTAGTTGGGATGTAATGACCCAATTTCCCACGATTTTTTTTAACAAAATGAGATTTAGGCCGAATTATAAATGACAAGGCATCCTTTCATTATTGATTGGACAAAATGCTGCAAAAACACCACTAAACTGACATTTTAAAACAAACTCTGCCAGCAGGTGGCGCTTATGGAACAGCAGCAATATAGCGTTTCCTTGTTTGCCGCTGTAAACAAACTTTTCTGAAGTTCTCCTCAGTAATGCACTGATTTAAACTCCCACCCCCAAATGTATCATGATTCGTTTAACATCTCAACCAATTTGAATTGGGCTTGGGGTGCATTGTTTTATGCAATTATGAAAACTAGGATTGCATGTTTTTTTTTTTATTCATTTGATTTGAATTGCCTTTTTTGCAGATTTCCATAAATTTTGCATGAACGGTGCACGTGACAAACTTGACCATAAGCCTATTTCAATGAATTCATTTTTAATACGCCATAAGATTCAATATAACAATATATTCAGTATATCATAGATCCCCATCTAGCCCAACTCGAGCAGTCGTAGTGAATAAAAGGCACAGATCTTCCCTGTAAACATGCCGAGGTCTCAGTTACGTGTTTTTTTTTCTCCCAGAGGACGGCTGTTTGTTTCTATCCATGTATGAACTGTCATAAAAACATGCTGTTGGGCAAAAATCAAAGCATGACTTGCTGTGCTGGAGACATCTGCTACACAAATGTGTGAAGAATAAAGCGTTCCGGGTCGCCCATCTTCATTTGATTTATGTATTTTCTGACATTAAACGCTCTCGACGTCTCTAATAAAGCGTGTTTATTTCTCAGCCATTATCTCTCGTGTTGGTAAACGGCTGATTCGCTGTTTCTCTCGTTCTCAGCTTTGCTAATTCGTAACCGAGCTGTAAACCTTTCAGCTTTTTCTCCCAGCATCATGCTGGATCTGTTTACTGAAATGCAAACGACTTGGCGTACAGATGGGAGGATATCGCTGAAGCTACTGGTTTTTATCTCCTCTTCCTCATGCAGGTGTTGTGTGGCGGCGAGTCAGATGTTGCAGTAAGTGTGTGTTCTCCATGCTGGAAGGAAGAGAAAGGCAGTGGCACATTAAAACGCTCCCCCCCCCCCCCCCCCCCCCCCGTTGAGGCCTTTGTATTACATAAAGCCTTGAGAACAGTTCTGTCATTGTTGTGAACGGAAAGGGCTTTTTCTTCTGATGCTTGCACTTCTGAATATGATATGTGCACATGGAAAGCATGGACAAAAAACTGTGTTGAATTACCCCGTCTGTACCAATCTGTCAAAAAATGAATGCAGTTCAGTTTTCACTTGACAGTCGCACCAACTAACAACTCTGGACTTTCCCTGGAACCGGAGTTTCCACTTTGTTTTAACCTAATTACGCTGCTTGATGCTATTGTTTAGTGTTTGTGACGAGCAGTTCATTTGAGAGGCAGACAAAAATGGACAGAGGGAAGGACCACGGGAAAGTTCAAACATAATAATGTAATAATGTCACTGTTAGAAGCTTTAAAAAAAATCGTGGCATGGTGAGAAATGCTGCCTTTTTGAACATTAGTTTGGGAGAGGAAACGCATTCAGTTACAAAGTCTAGATCACTGCCATGCGTTTGAACATTTTACATCTTGCATTACAACTAATGTGCACACAACAAAATCTGTAAGCTGATCCGGAGCACACCTGTAAACCAAGACATTCACAAGCGTCAACTTTTCACCCGTCTTGCTTGAGAGACTGTGGCATTGTCCTGCTTCCTGTGTCATTGTTTAGCGCCATTTCCTTTTTATAGATGTCACCAAATTTTGTGTTTAGATTTAGTGTACACATCAGAATAGTGTTAATATTAAAAACCACATAGATGTGTGTTTGAGAGAGAGAGAGAGAGCTAGAGGAAGTTCAGCATCCTGCGACCGACCCAAGGGATCAGTGGGTTTGATAAGATAACCCAGGGTTTGTGTTGGAGCAATCGCAGAGACTCTCTCCCTTCTCTTCACTTCTTAGAGAGATTCTTACCCAGTTGACAGGAAGTAGCCAGCCATGTTTAAGAATTAATTTCCTTTTTGTTTCGGTTGATTTTCTTGGACTTCCATTAATGTAGGTGATTGAGTTGAGACTCGTTTTGGCTGGAGAAGACTTGGGGTCAAGCATGCAAATTTGTAAAAACAAAACCGGATATCAGAATAACTTCCTCTCCCAAGAAAGTTTTAGTATTTATTGGGCAGGTTGGAACGTGAAATACAGAGCCTCACACATGACATAATAAATTAAAACAAAGGAATGAATAAGAACAGTTTGGCCACAATTGAACTAAAATAAGGGAACGTATGAATAAGGGAACAAATCCTTGATTTGTGGACACAATGTTACTTTTTCTTTCTGCAAGTCTTGTTCAGGCTCTATGCTGAAATACTTAAAGGAATGGTTTGCCCAAAAATAAAAATCCTGTCATCTTTACTACCCCAGGCCCAGAGTGGCTAATCGGGAGATTTCCCAGAGGGTCGTCCATAAATTGGCGCCACTTTGACATGAAGGCAGTTTCACTCATGACACGGCAAGAGCAAGTGTCTAGTTTATTTTCAATCGGTGCTAGTACACCCAAACTCCCACCACTTGGGTGCCACAACAAATATTATATAACAGGATCATTTTCATTTATCCAAGATCTTCTACTGCTCAGAGAATGGGAAACCGTGGGATAGAGGGTGTAACAGGAGATGTCCTTGGCCATTAAACTCCTGCGCTCGAAATGGGCTCCACTCCGGCCCTGACTCACACTCATGACATTGAGATATTTTGACAAATACAACAAATTTCTTTTCAGAAGTGGAGTTTCTATCAAGTGATCTCTCACATGACGAGTTAAAGGTGAAACCTGAGCTGTGCTGATTTGGTCTAGATCAAATCAGCGAATGAATCACAATGAGGAAGAACTTACAATTAGACAATGATTTATTCCTTGAGAACTGGACTAGAGCACATTCTTGCTGCTCTGAAGTTTAGGATTTTTGGAGAGTAAGCATGAAATGCTTTCTGTGTACAAAACAAATACTGTCAATGTTGGGAACAGGCCCGGTGCTGGGGTGAGGTGGGGCGAGGGGGGGTAATTGCTATATTAAGAGGAAGGAATTCAAAATAAAGTTAATCTCTCCACCGCTTCATAAACTCAGAATGAGCGTGCTGCATCTTGTTCAACATGCAAAGCATAGAGGCGGTGTAACTGAGACAAGGGTGAAGATTCTACTGTGCCGGGATCCAGTTCAGCCCGGTTTTGGATCAGGCCTGGAATAGGTTTGACTTGGCACTGATGGTGTGCAGAAGTACTCAGATGGGTTCGTGTGTGGAGGTTCATAGCAGTTCATCAGTGTTTAGCTCTCTACTGTATTGTATGGTGTGTGTGAATTTAACTAGCACATTCTTCAGCCACCCCTTGATGCCAATTTTCTGAAAGCTCCTCCTCCTTTCTCCTCTGCACTTACTAAAACTAACATGGCAGTGGCTTCAGCAGTGCAAAGTCTTTGATATTTCCTATAATCTCACTACTGATAAAGCCTTTGTTACACAAGACAAAATGTGCATGAAACAAAACGTTTGAGTCAAGGAATTGTGGTAATTCCAACAGTTCAAAAACTGGTCTCAACTGAGCTTTCGACCTGGTCTAAGTGGGCAGAAAGCTCAGTTGAGTGGGATTTAGGGTTGGAAATGCACTAACTGCTTCGCCAGAGATGGCCAAGTCCAGTCCTGGAGGGCCGGTGTCCAACATGATTTAGCTTCATCCTCAAATAAACACAGCTGAAAAATCTGGACCTGAGAAGCTGGTGTATTCAGGGCTCTGCTCTGAGGATTCAATTAATCGTGCAGCGATCAGAGGTGTTTAAGAATCTGCTCCAAATGCTCGCAGGAAATGCTGGGTATCACCACTTTTTTTTATTTCAGCACCAACTGGTACCGAAGTCAGTACTTTTGACAACACTAAAAAGAACTGCTCCAACTCTGCAGGTCAGTGTTTCCCAACCCTATTCCTGGAGGCCCCCTCCCCAGTAATACGCACTTTGTATGTCTCCCTTATCTGACCCATCCATTTAAGGTCTTGGAGTCTGTACTAATGAGTTGAATCAGGTATGTTTGATCAAGGAGACATGCCAAAAAGTGCTTTGGAAACCAGCTACCAGCTTCAATGGCTGCAGCACTGAAGCTGGAATTTGGAATATTTCACTAAATATCAATTGAGACGTTTGACCATCTCTCCGCAACAGATCTGTCATTTACCCAAATGTATATGACTCTGTTTTTCACTCTGCCAGATTCAATTTCTAGAAGGGTTAGTAATGTATCCCTTCTGTTTCTGCCCTTGCCACAGTGGGTCCACCCTGACTTTGCATCGTGCTTCCTGGAGAAAGGAAAAGCCCTGATGTGATTGTCACCCGAGCTGACGGCTGGGGCTGCGTGATGGAAGCCGAATGTCTTCGCTCGGTCCCTCTTCAGACACTCAAAGGCCGCTCTGTTTCAGCCTGACGACGAGCCGATTGGATATAATCTTGAGCGGCGGACTCAGGAGATGGGAGGGATAGAGAAACTCTACAGTAGGCTTTGCAGGGAAGGATCGTCTTTCTCCAGAAGTAGGAAACGAGCGTCGGAGGGTTCCTGCAGCCAGTCGGCTCTCTCCTCCTGTTACGACACGGGACCAAATTCAAACCATGTGTCCTCGCACCCGGTTAGCTGCTTTTGCCCACCTCTAGCATTAGCGGTCTGGACGGATCCATTTCACTGGCCCTCTCCTGTGCAGCGTTCTCATTCTCCCAGCCCCAAATGAGCCTCTCCGTGGGACTCCTGGCTTAATAGGCTGGAACTTTCCCATGTCCGGTCTCCAAAGGTGGCTGTTATCCTCCGAGGGCCCCTGTGCGAGTTTCAAGCTCGGGCTCATGTTATGGGGTGAGTACAGTAGCCCACCTCAAGGGTCAACGGTCACTTCAGATCTCTGCTTAAAGATATGTTAAATATGTGAAGGGGCTGGATCTGTGTTTGGAATATCTTTTTGCTTAAATATGCAGAACTAATGTGCCATATAGTTGGGAAAGGGGGAAATATTTGCTGCCTGCTGCAATTCTGATCTGGCACCACTTGAAATGTGCATATTTATGTGCTCTTAAAATCCGCCAACTTCTTCCCTCCCTTTTTTCTCGGAGTACGTATTTTGCTTATGCGACCATTTTGAGGCCTGTTTAATGGGCGGCCTTCAATCTTCGTGGAATATGACCCCTCGGCTAAGCAATGACCTGGCCATACTATAAGGCAGGGTTCCTCAAATCTGGCCCTGGAGAGCCAGTGCCCTGCTGGCTCATGGGTTTAATTTGAATCAAAGGAGACTACATGTGTTTTTGAGATACACTGAGAGGTTACTGCCTACTGCTGCTCATATATCTTTCCATGCATAGAACCTGTTGAATTATGACAGTAATTTGTTATGATAAAACCTGCTGAATCCGGGTGAAACCAGTAAGCGTTTGAGTGTGACACACACAGGTATGTGTAAATGCCTGCCATCCATTCTGGCACACACGTTTTCTCTGAAAGACATGCCGCTACATCGAACCAGTCTGACCTGTGGCATCTGTCTCTGTTTCACTTCCTCTTTTATTCGGCGGAACATGTAAGACTTGTTGCAGTGATGCACGTGTGTTATGAGAGGCTCTAAAACTCAAGTGTATGTCTTTCTAACTGATGGCGTCCAAGTCATTGTGTCTCCGTCTCTTGTTAGCAGATCAGGTGTCTTGTTCACACACAGATGTGTCTCGTAGCTTTACGGAGAGGGAGGTGTGTCATGATGGAAAGCTTTTAATGGAGACACTCTTGAGTAAATGTGCAGGGATTATGTGGGAAGACAGGGCTGCTTTTATCTGAGAAGCGCTGGCGTACCTGTGTGCCGTGTTTGATCATGCCTAACCCCCTCCGTATATCCCAGAGCTCCTCTGATCCCTCAGCTTGGCATTCCTCTCATAACAGTCAGACGCCTTTACGTCCCTGCACAGATTACTGTACTCATTCCAGCCGTACTGTATGGGAAAGATAAAAACAGCCAGGCCATTGTACATCGAGAGCACTTCTGCCCTCAAGGCTTCGAATTTCTCCTTACCCATCACAAAAAATCCCCAAGTGTGGGGTGGATGCATAAAAACTGATATTAGCTCTGTTCCAGACGAGCGGTGCCTACCTAGGCAACATTTCACGCCTGAAGGCTTTCAGACAGTAGGCAGCAAAATGATGCTGCTTTATCGTTACACTTCTTTTTGGTACTGTACCATTGTGTGATGTCTTCAAGTACCTTGAAGTACAGTCATTCAGTAACGTGGTTACGATCACTGTACCATGGTACCACCACAGTACTTTTTGGTGGTTTCATTGCAAATCTCAGTAGCTCCATGAAAAATCTTAAGAAAAGTTCATTTTCAATTTTTGTAATTGTAATCCCTTCTACTCTCTAATTAAAAATGTACCCTTTCACCCAACATTAAAAAAAAGTAGCATTTTAATTTTATCTTCAGAGCAAGAAATGACGTGTAAAGAACAACAATTATAAATATTTATCGGCATTGGAGGCAAGAGACTGCATATAATCACGAGATAAAAGTTAACATTAATCAAAATGGACAATCTTTGCTTTTTTCATGGAATATTGCAGTTTATAATAAATAAATTATATTAGAACTGGATTATTATTTTATTTACTTTTAAATTCATGGGCCCTCATAATATTTCATATTATCATTTTAGAAGCTGTTTAACTTGGATATGTTACAATAGTGTGATCTTTTGATCCAAAGATCAATTCTGTAGCAGAATCCCAAATTAAAAGCTAAATTCTGTAACACTTTAGAATAGGGAACGCTTATTTACTAACTACGAGATTTCCCTCATTCATTTAGCAGAATATACTTTCTTGACATCCACTTGTGTCGGGATAAGTGAAGGTTTGGCAACATATCAAATTGTTGTGCTGGAATAGAAAGAGCACACGCAATTCCCCATTAAGATCTTCCCTTAGAAATGACCAGAACAGCCATCGATTAGCAGTGGTGTCCACATGCGTTTTGCCGTTTCCATTCCCAAGACAAGGAATCTCAAGCATTCACAGCCTTAGATGGATGTGCAGGGTGTAGTCATGAGACACCCACAACGAGCTTGTTTTCTTAAAGATGAAAAGCTGTAAATCTGTCATCCGCAGTGAATAATACAGGAAGATTCCGATTGTGTTCTGAAGTCTTTAGGCGTTAAATGTTTACACAAGGCTGTGTCAATATTCGCTCGCTCTCGCTCTAGCCCACGGGAGCAGCACCTGTGGTAGCTGGCACCCGGAGCCCTCCAACCGTGGCAGTGCACAGACATGAAGCACAGCAACAATGAGCACAAATGCAAAAGCAGAAAAACATTTGCGGTTTGCCAGGAGAGAGAGGGCTTGAATAACCGCCTGTGAACGAGTTGCCATGTTTGTGTGCGGCGGGTGGCCGCGCTGGGAACAGGATGTTTGGGCCTCCAGGTGTGTGTCGGTCTCTGTCGGGGCTTGTGGGATTGCTGCGTGACGGCTGTAATGATAGGCTGCTGCGGGCAAGGACATGACTGCGCAGTGGTCCACGGGCATGTGGCGGCTTCGCAGACGCACACACAACAATGAGCGATAAATCAAGAATCTGCCTCGCGACATGAGAAGCCAATGGTTTTCAGTCTATTAGATGCACACAAAGTCCTGTTTGTGTACTGCCAGCATTGGGGAGTATTAGCCGATTTAAAAACAAAAAAGTGTTATTACACTTAACATTTCTGTCCCCCTCTCTTCTGTGATGATGGCTAAGACGCTGCAGTGTGACACACGGCTTAAGCAGCTCTGGTGCCCGGAGGGTGTTCGGAAACAGCACAATGACTGATTGTCTGAGCTGTCAGTCTCAGGGAAGGAAAACCGGGCTTGTGGTGAACCGACACACACAATAAAGGTGGAAGACGGGGCTCTGGATCCCATTGTGGGCTGACCACACCGGCCGCCTGCGCGCTCGTTTCCCTGTTCTGTCAGAGCGCTTCTACCCCGTGTGGTTCTCTGTCGGAGCATCAACACACGGCCCATTGTCTCTCCCGAGCCCTCCGTCCACACAGGTGTCAACAAAAACACTCGTGAAAAAAAGAAGTAAGACGCAGTCATGCCACCGCTGAGTGGGTCTTTCCGACCTGTTGACACGGATGAGCAGCGGTTAATGAGTGCTCAGTCTCGTTTCAGAGCCCGCAGTAACAGACTACAGTCGGACTGGGCGTTAGCGCTAGATCGCTATACATCCAAATGAAAGCAAATTATAGACTTTTAGGTTACACTTTATTTTGATAGTCCACTTTAGACATTCTACTAACTATAAGTAACTTTGCAACTACATGTCTACAAACTCTCAGAGTGGACTGTTAGGATTAGTAGAATAAGTTGACATATACTTGCAAAGTTTCTAATAGTATGTTGTGGACCCATCAAAATAAAGTGTTAGAAGATATTAAGCAGTCAGTCTACTAATACTCTAATGACTGCTAGTTGACATGTAGTTGCAAAGTTACTTACTGTTAGTAGAATGTCTAAAGTGGACTATTGAAATAAAGTGTTGCCGGCTTTTTTGAAGCAACATGAGTAATTCACTAGAAGACAAGCTTGATTTAGTAAATCTGACATCTAGCATTTAGGTCATTTAAGCCTACAGTGGGGATCGAAAGTTTGGGAACCCCTTGCAGAATCTGTGAAAATGTGGATAATTTTACCAAAATAAGAGAGATCATACAAAATGCATGTTATTTTTTATTTAGTACTGTCCTGAGTAAGATATTTTCCATAAAAGATGTTTACATATAGTCCACAAGACAAAAAAATAGCTGAAATTATTAAAATAACCACATTCAAAAGTTTGGGAACCCTTGGTTCTTAATACTGTGTGTGGTTACCTGGATGATGTACGACTGTTTTTTTGTTTTGTGATGGTTGTTCATGAGTCCCTTGTTTGTTCTGAACAGTTCAACTGAGAACTGTTCTTCAGAAAAATCCTCCAGGTCCTGCAGAATCTTCAGTTTTCCAGCATCTTTTGCATATTTGAACCCTTTCCAGCAGTGACTGTATGATTTTGAGATCCACCTTTTCACGCTGAGGATGATTGAGGGACTCAAACACAACAATTAAAAAAGGTTCAAACATTCACTGATGTTCCTGAAGGAAACACGATGCATTAAGAGCCGGGGGTGAAAACGTTTTGAATTTGAAGATCAAGGTAAATTGTACTTCATTTGTCTTCCAGGAAACATGCAAGTATCTTCTGTCGCGTCAGAAGGGCAGTACTAGATGGAAAAATATGATATTTCAACAAAATAAGAAAAATTTGGACATCTTCATTCTGTTCAAAAGTTTTCACCCCCCGGCTCTTAATGCATCGTGTTTCCTTCTGGAACATCAGTGAATGTTTGAACCTTTTTTAATTGTTGTGTTTGAGTCCCTCAATCATCCTCAGCGTGAAAAGGTGGATCTCAAAATCATACAGTTACTGCTGGAAAGGGTTCAAATATGCAAAAGATGCTGGAAAACTGAAGATTCTGCAGGACCTGGAGGATTTTTCTGAAGAACAGTTCTCAGTTGAACTGTTCAGAACAAACAAGGGACTCATGAACAACCATCACAAAACAAAAAAACAGTCGTAGATCATCCAGGTAACCACACACAGTATTAAGAACCAAGGGTTCCCAAACTTTTGAATGTGGTTATTTTAATAATTTCAGCTATTTTTTTGTCTTGTGGACTATATGTAAACATCTTTTATGGAAAATATCTTACTCAGGACAGTACTAAATAAAAAATAACATGCATTTTGTATGATCTCTCTTATTTTGGTAAAATTATCCACATTTTCACAGATTCTGCAAGGGGTTCCCAAACTTTCGCATGCCACTGTATGAATATTATAGGATTTCAAATCCGCCATTGTGAAAAAGAAGTGCTGTTAATTGTACTAAATGAACACACTCTGAAAACAAGGTACAAAAGTTGTCACTAAAAGCTATATTTTTGTACCTAAAAGATACATATTAGTACTTTGAGGGTACATATTACTACCAAAAGTGCACATATTTAGTACCTTTTTAAAGGGTGCTGCCCCAGTGACCTTTTTTTCTGGAATCTTAATAGTGTATCAAAGTACCTAATATTAATGAAATAAATTCCACTTAAGTGCTATTTGTAATGGTCAAATTACAATTTTGACTTTAAATTTTTATATTTTGTCATGATTTACATTTTTTTGATGTGTTGATGTACATCCTCCCTTACGAGAAAGATTTCATGACATTCAAGTTTCCATCACAAAAACCAAACCCAAAGGATATTCTCAGTGTAACCCTCAAATGTCTTTATTTTCTGTATAGAGCCACAGCAGAAACCCTGAGATGTAGTGCCTCAGTGGAGACTACCCCGCTGTTTAGGGTTTATCATCTATTGTGCCTACAGCTGGGCGTCAATATGAGGCAGAGTGAGCTGTTGTCTTGTGCAGTGCATTGTGGGTGTGTGCGGTGAGGGTTTTTCCCGGCTGATGCCACACTGGTGTTCAGTCTCGGATCTACAGTAGGTGTGCATTGATGCTCACTAAATGAGTGCGTCTCGTTCACATTCTCCAGATTCTTGGTTTGTGAAGTCATCTTTTGTTCCTGTTCCGACACAGTTTCCAGACCAACTTTCCATTATCAGCTCTAGATAATGAAATGTGTGCAATGCTTAACCAAACATGTGGTGTTAAAAATGAGCACAACAACACCGAAATGTCTCCATGAGAACAGATGAGTGACAGGACGTTAACCGGTTTGACCGAGACTGGAGAGCATCGCAGAGAGACGTGATCGAACGAATCAACTTTCTCAGCTCTAGAACTTTAATGGTAAGACTGTAACCAGTAGGGCTGACAAACTAAATTCGAATTTTGTACTTAAATAGTATCAATATTCGAATCATATTCGAATTTAAAAGGCGTAATTTTAGTTAGGGGGGAAAAAGGCCACAAGAGGGCGCATCGAGCAAAATATTACTAATACACGTTTCTACAAAGCAATAAAATAACATGACTATCTTTGAAAAAAGTAATGTTTATAAACCATAAATTGCTTAAACGGTTAGAAACAAAACAGCATTGTGTTGTATAGTTAAAACAAAGGACAGAAAACCAATAACTAAAAGTACTTTCTTCATTTAAAAACGTGGGATGGGACAAACCGCGAAAAAGACATGTTTTTTAAAAGTTAAACTTGCATTAATTTTCCATGGCTTTCTTGTGCGAGACGCGAATGCAACGGTGATAGATGTCTCTCTAGAAAATGCGGTAAATATTCGTTCTGTGTGAACGGCTTGGTTTCAGTTTTGACGTAAACAACATTTTCTCGTTCTCGTTTTCCGCAGTATTTTAAATGAACAATGTAGCAGCGCCGCATTAGCGTTAAAATGCAATGACGCTTACGTCATCATTGCATCTTGTGAATTTTCGAATGCGAATTTTTATTTTAAATTCGACGAATATTTGCAATTCAAATTTATTTATTTTTTTGACAGCCCTAATAACCAGCCAAACTTATATTTAATGAACACAGAAAGGACTGATCTGAAGAGGAAACTCTCAAAAAAAACAATACCTCAGAATCAAAAGGGAAATGAAAATATAGTTT
This sequence comes from Barbus barbus, assembly GCF_936440315.1. Taxonomy (NCBI): domain Eukaryota; kingdom Metazoa; phylum Chordata; class Actinopteri; order Cypriniformes; family Cyprinidae; genus Barbus; species Barbus barbus. Next base: position 2,152,780 of record NC_136731.1, on the reverse strand, counting down.
TTAGCACTATTAATAGGTTTGGCATTAGGCAACATATTTATCATCACTTGCATCACAAGTCGTTCAGCAAACCTTCAGCTCATTCGGTACGATGTGGTTTTAACTCTATATTTGAACAGGAAGTATTCGAGGTGGATTGAGGTGTGTGTGATCGCATTCCAGAGTGTCATGTTATTGTGCTGATATGCGAGCTGTAATGGAAGGAATGGATGGCTTCATTAATGAGATTACTCAGATAAAATCAGCAAACACACACACCCCATTGCTGTTTTCTGCAGTCCTGAGTTATGTGACGTATCCCAGGGCTTATGTCTCCAAGTCAACAGCTCATTTACCACTGCTGCCGTCACCCACACATCTAATATTTAACCTGCGCTCAAATGGTTTTTGGGACTTTGTTTATAGTAGGTGTATGGGAATGAGTGGATATGTGTGAAAGTAAAGCTCTGAAGGCTTCCCATGTCATGCATCTGACCATGGACCACAAAACCAGTCATATGATGCAACTTGCATAATCTGGAAGCTAAATAAATAAGCTTTCCATTGATGTACGGTTTGTTAGGATAGGACAATATTTGGCCGAGATGCATCTGGAATCTGAGGGTGGAAAAAAAAACAAAATATTGAGAAAATCGCATTTAAATCGAGGACGATAGAGAAAAATTGTCCAAATGAAGTTCTTAGTCATGCATATTACTAATCAAAAATTAAGTTTTTATATTTACGGTTGGAAATTTACAAAATATCTTCATGGAACATGATCTTTACTTAATATCCTAATGATTTTTGGCATAAAAGAAAAATGGATCATTTTGACCCATACAATGTATTTTTGGCTATTGGCCAACAACCAGCTTAAATTCTCTCTTCAAACCACTACATAAAGCCCGAATCACTTTAGGACTTGCAAGCTTTTATCAGCTTTCAAAATAGGCTTTGTCAGGTAAACACTCAACGGTAGTCTTGACAGTTGTTTGTGCGATTGGTGGCTTCTTTGCTGAATTGACGGCGAGATCGATGGATGGCTTGGGCTGGTGTCTTGCGCTTTGTCTCAGTTCTTGGCGTGCGACGGTCCAGTCCTGCCTGAAAGCGAGAGTGGCAGGGCATCTGGGAACGGGAAGGTGCGGTCGAGTGTGTCTGTTCCAGACGCAGACTCTGGTTCCTCCTTGCCAACAATGGGTCGTGATCGTGGTGCACAGGGGCCGACCACCGTCCACGTCTGCCTCCACGGCCCCCACACACGCATTAGTGAAAGTCGCCGTTTCTTCAGGTGGAACCGGATTCTGTGGTTTGGCTTGCTCTGTGTTGACACAGTCTTGTTCTCACAGACATCGGTGATGGGCATCTGTCAGGTTGCCTCATTATCTGATCACCTGATGAGTTCTGACAGCATTGTTCATGTCAATAGAACGCAGTTATTATGTTACACTTGTAAAGGGCAACGCTTGAAAAACACCCAACGTGCATTTCTACACGTTGCAGTCATAAACATGTGACAAAACACATTTAATCAGTGAATTATGAAATCAGTATCAACAAAATTCAGAGGGGAAACAGAAGCTGCATCTGAAGTTGCATTTACACACCGTTTAATGCAGGACATGAATGCATTTAACCTGCAATTACAAATGCATAAATATATTAAACGTAAAACGTTCTATACTGTTATTTGAAATAACTTAACCAATAAAAAGATATGTGAAATTAAAACCACCAGTAGGTGGCAGCAAGTCACTGTTAATAAGTGAGTCATTGCGACTGAACCGAATCATTTAAACGGTTGATTCATTCAGGAACGAAACATCATCATGTTGCTCAAAGACGCAAAACAGCCTTGTGGCTGTGTTTGGAATTATTTTTGTTGTCGAAATAGCACAGGAAATATGGTGTCTAAAACGTACGTCTTACAGGGGTTCATTGAACTGTTGTATAAAATCAATATCGTATTTGTAATAATGGTCATTTTAGGAGAAAAAACGGCACTCTTTATGTAAAATTTATGAAATGGTATAAATTAATATATAAATTTTTCTAAATGTATATTAAAATACTGAATCGTGCACTAGTCTAGACTTCTCGTAATGTAAGCGTGCACTCTGTTTTGAATGGTTTTTGCTAAATTCTCGATAATTATAATGTTATCGCAGACAATATATATCGCACAACCCTAGTGCAGGTTCAATTATGTGCACGTCAGCACAGACGCTTGAAATGACACAGTAAACACATTCAGCATTCTCATCCGTATCGAATATCAAGCATAATACTTCCACTCGCCACACCTAAAGGTGCAGCCGCTCTTTGGCAGCTCTCCCGTCAACCTACGTACGATTTCCCAGAAATCTTTCCATGTCACTCAGTGTGACTAATTGGTGTCAAGCAGCAGTCCTGGCAGCTCCATAAGCACCTGACGTACAGCGAGTGTTTGATAACAGATCGCTCTCAGTTGTGATCCACTGAAGTACCAACATGGACTCAGATTCATCTCCATAAGGAGAAAGTAAAATAAGGGTGTTGCTGACAGACTGTAAGACTATGGCGCTATAAATTAATTGTAGGTAGCAGCTCAGATCATCTCTTCTGGTCTTGTGGAAGAGTTTGAGTTCCTGACATTTTAAAGTAGCGGTGTATGATTTCTGTTTTCACAAGGTAATGCAAAAACAATGATTGTTTCCACACAGGTATCCACTAAAGCAGACGTCACATCCAAACTGAGCCACAAACGGCAATGTAGAATATTGGAGAAGTTTGAGATGATGACGCTATATACTTGTGCAAGCAAATAGAAATGTCGATATGGCTAATGTAAATTATTAAAAAATTTAACTAATATAATTGTTCATTGCAAAAAACCTAAGGCTGTGTGTCCACCATTTTTTAGCCAGCTGAAAACTGAAAATACCGGAGCATTGCTTCATTTTCACCTTGTTTATTTTAGCCAAACTTCAAGCAGAACTGAGAATAATGTGCAATGGCTCGTGGGTAAATTTCCATTTCCTGCGATGTTCACTTGTTCTTCTGTCATCGGACACTTTAAGGCCCGATTTTCATTGCAGACCAGCTGAATGAAAACACAAATTCTTTCTCTGCCAGTAGGTGGCGCTTATGAAACGACAGAAATACACACCCTGCGCAACTTTCTCTGACTTTTTGTGGAACACAAAAGGTGACTTTTAGCAGAATATCCGTCCTGCTCTTGTGTAGAGGGGAAGCATTTCAGTCAGTGGCATAGTTTTTTGTTCCTTAGACAAAGTTATTGTTTGACTTCAGAAGACGTTAAAAGCACTGTGCGAGTCTTATGGACTACTTTTATAATACCTCAGTGGGGATGTTTTTGTAAATTGGCAGCTCTTGGTCACTTAATATTTCGGAAAAGACCAGTGCAACTCATTTTGTGGAAAAAAGAAAGTCATGTCGGTTTGGAACAACATAAAGATGAGCACAATATTTTAGGCTGAACTCGCTTCATAAACATGTGCTAATAAACCATCTTGTTCTCTGTGGTTTTGCTGTGTTGCGTTAGTGTGGATCAGCTTTGCCGATCGGATGACTCGGTTCTGGCCCGTGTTACTGGCTGAAGCCATGCAGTGGTTCTCGCTGGAGGTCTGTTGACCTTCTTTACGAGATCAGTGTTTCGTCAGCAGTGACGTGACGGCACCACTGACTTCATGCTCCTGGCTGCTGGAGGAGGGTTTGCTCTCTATTGCCAGATTGGGAGCTCAGGACTTTATTTTAGGAAATCTTCTAGAAATAGACTCTGGCTTGAGCTGCGAGTTACTCCCCAAATCCCTTAATGACACACGCTGGACGCAAGATACCCCGCTTCTGTCCAGATTATAGTTCATCTCTCAGTCTGAGCTTGCCTTCTGTTTGTTGATCGTTAGGATGAGTTTAAATGTTCCTCGTGTCAATGGTGGTATTATGTTTGTTTTGGTGGTATACACAGTATTTGGGGAAACTGTTGCAGATACTGTCCGATACTGTTGCAGATACCGGTTTCGTGATTGTAATAAATCGCCTTCACCTCCTTTCAGATGGAGTGGCATTTAGCCCTGGCTTGTGTTGCTCAATCAGGTCTGTGTGAACAGTGTGCTCCTCCAAACTCAGCCAGAAGACACCAGCTCTTGTTGATTCCTTGGAGACCTCTCAACCCATGCTAATGTAATTTTGTTGTGATGGTTGTTGGGAGTGTGGTTCTGATCATGATCACAAAATCCACTGCTGTATTTCCACTATCAACCATTAGCCGGATTCACAATAGTTTATTAATAAGCTAATAAGACGGTTGTTGTTTTTCTTTGAAGTAGTATTACTCATGGGAGATGGTACAGTATGATTGGATAATCACATATAGGTTTGTAAAATCTGAAATATACCTGATGAAGTTCATACTGCTGTGTTGTAATACTTCTACAGGCTAATTACTATGAGACACAGATGAAAGGAGCTTTATCAAACATCCTGTCATGTGCTAGACTGTTAGTAGGCCCTGTTACAGTAACTAGATATCTGACAATTACAATGGATATGTGATGCCCTCTTTTTTTGTAAAGTTATAAGAGGCTCAGCTAACCAGTTTAATAAAGCTTGGGGCCCTTTCAAGCAATATGTCAGGGAACATGTTTCATTGACGGACATAGGCCCTTTTTACACTAGTGCGGTTTTGTTTTAAAACGCATAACTTTTGCTATGGTTATGCCTGTCGTTTACACGACTCCGGCGTTTTGGAACCCTCTAAAACGGAGATTTCTGAAAACGCTGCAAACCCCGTTTTGGTTTGAAAACTCCGGGGTTGTGTTCCAGTGTAAACGGAGCAAAAACGATGGCGTGGCTGCCCACATTCTCTCTGCGCATCCTTGACGACCGTGTAAGATATGTGTACCTGTAGATAAGTATAGGTAGATTCCACATTCAACTGCTCCAAGCATGCAGATTGCGGCCGCCATCTAAATAATAGGAAATCTACATACAATGCTATGCATAAATTTAGAAACCCATGCTAAAGTTGACTAAAAAGAGAAATAAAAAATCATCTTTTGGAAATTGAACTTAATGCCTTAATTAAAAAAATTAGGAAAAATCCAACCTTTAAGGACACCAATTTTCTTTGTGAATGAATAATGTATCGTAAATAAATAAATGTTCTTCCTTAAAATACAGGGTGCATAAGTTTGGGCACCCCTATGTTAAATTCCCATAGAGGCAGGCAGATTTTTATTTTTAAAGGCCAGTTACTTCATGGATCCAGGATACTATGCATCCTGATAAAGTTCCCTTGGCCTTTGGATTTAAAATAGCCCCACATCATCACATAGCCATCACCATACCTAGAGATTGGCATGGAGTACTTTCCATAAGATCACCTCTCAATGCAAATAAAACCTGCTATTAGGCTAACTGAAATAAAACCATGCCAATCTCTAGGTATGGTGAAGGCTATGTGATGATGTGGGGCTATTTTAATTCGGGATCAAGTTCACCCCCAAAAAAGAGAAAATTCTGTCATCATTCACTCACCCTCGTGTAGTTCCAAACCTATCCCACTTTTGTTCATCTTCAAGCCCAAACAAGGATATTTTTAATGAAACTTGGAGATTTCTGTCCCTACACATAAAGTCCACACAACCATAAATATCAAGCAGCACGTTTGAGCTTGTTTAATATATTTAATGACGCCTTCGTATGTGCATTGATCAAAGTTTTGATGTGAATTAAAGACTAAATTAAACCTCATCATAAAACGTGGTTGTGTTTCTTCAGAAGACTTCATATGGATTTATTTTACGATCGCTTTATGAATGTTTTGAAGCATCAACGTTTTGGTTGCCTGGACGTCTCAGTGGAAAAACAGAACCACAATGTAAGTCATTTGTAACAAAACCGGACAGATTTCTAAGGTGAACGAAAGTCTTATGGGTTTGGATAAATTACAGAATTTTCTTTTTTGGTTGAGCTATCCTTTTAAGCTTCAAAAGAAAAGTATGGTTTGAAGAGATGGTTTAGGTTTTCAGTATGCTGACAGGCTTTGAGAGAGGAGATCAGGAATTATCAGCTGAATAGTGCTACTTCACATCTAGTGACCAGACATACATGTGTGAATTAAGAAACTGCACCATTGAAATGGATTAATTTCATGCTTTCTGATCAACATTTCTGTTGGTTTTTATTCTTAGTCACGGTTCAGCCACCAAAAGCAAAATGTATATGCATTTATTTTTTACATGGGAGGAGTACAGTATTATAACCTTGCAGTTTGCCGTATGACTGTTGTGTGCCACATGTTGGGTGGTCGTCCCGGGCCGGCGAGACTGTAATCCTCCAGCACATGCATCATAGTCCAGTTCTGCTTAATCACCACACAGTCACACCTGTAAGTCACCGCTGAACTAGCTTCCAGCTATCTACATCAGCGCTCTGACACATGATGAATGTAGCATTGTAAAGTCAGACTCTCATTACTCATGCATGCTTCATTATGGATGAGCTTTCACATCAGGTAACACGCTTTACACCCGACTCGACGTTCATCTAACTCTGGCCTGTAAACGGGCCCCTCACTAATGGTCATATATGTTCTCCAGGAGCCTTCGTATTGGCCGTTGTTTACATGAGCCTGTAGATTAAAGCTAGCAACGATCAGAACTTCAGCCATGCAATCAAGATGATGATGATGAAGCACTATGTCGCTCTCCAACTCGGTCCGTCCCTTTAATCTAGGCTACAGAAGGACAGCAGATGCTATCGCCCACCCGCCGGCCTCTGCCACTCAACTCCAATAAATAAAAGATAAGACGGTGCCATCGGGACTGTTTGGAATAATAACATTCAATTTGGAGAGAAGTGCCTCACCAAATGCACGCCAGAAGAATAGAAAAGCAGGAGATGAAAGGAGATATGAATGGAACTCGGGCTACAAACATGCTCGCCAAACAAATGGACTTCCTGAGAGCGCCAATCACAGGCTCTCACCCTGATTCCTGACCCGCGGAGGACAGGCCCGAGGAACGCAATTTGTTCCTTTTGTACAGCAGGATCATAAGAGCGACCGCAACTTACTTTCTTTCACTGTTGCCGAGTGCAATTCAGTTCTCCGAGCAGGTGGTCCAGGCCTGCTGCGACCTCGGCAACTTTTGCTTTTTTGTTTCCTACAAAGGTTGGCTGAGGTTTTGGCAGTCAGCTTTGGCGTGTGGGGCTTTCATGAAGTTGAGGATTAAGAAGGACAGATAGGAGGAGGAGGAGGTGGTACAGACAGTCATCTCGCATTAAAACAACTCCTCATGGCCAATGGCTCCAGTCTCTCAGCCTCTCCACACGTGGCCTTTGTCTGCACCTAGACTTCCACGGGACCGAGTTGCTCTCAAAGCTCAGCTGGTCGGGTATTGTACCTCCTCAAAGATGGCCATAAGGGCAACCAGAGGAAAAAGTGTCAGCCTCAGCTTTTACACACCCTAGGAAAACTCAGGAGAAGAGAAAGGATGGATTAGCGTTAGCAGGCTCTCGGCTTGCCTGCTCACACATATCCAGACCCCCTCAGCTGTTTGAGACATCACTTAAGCCTTGTCAGTCCAAGCATTTTTGCTGGACACCCGATGCGCAAAGTCTCAGAAGAATGTTGCTGCGCTAGCCTTTCTATAGAAATCGCGTTATCCCACATTGAGCAGAAGTCTTCTTTTGATCTGTGTGGCTTTGTGAAGATGCACCCTTTTAATTACTTGATCATCGGGACATTTCATCGTCCTGTGATTAAACCCCATGGCGAAGAGGCCCTAACAGTGAGGAGGGAATTCGCTCACAATAACTTGCACCTGCTGGTAGCATGGTTTGTTCGTACATGCTGTCTGCATTATTTTAATGCTCGAATGTGTCTACGAAATTAGATTTGAACACGGTAACACTTTATTTTGATGGATATATACAGCATAAAACGCTGTCTTTGTGGGTAAACATGTCGCCCTCGCATTGTGGTGGCTCGGAGTTCAGAGGGGAATCGGATGTGTGTCTAGTTATTGGATATGTATCCAATTGGAATCCACATTTGGAAGTGGCCCAGATCAAATCTGAAAAAATCATATAGTTTTTTTGTGTTTACACGTGTGCAGCAAATTCTGATCTGTGTTAGATGTGAGCAAAAAAATCCGATTTTTTTGTATAGTTGCATAGACCTGGACAAGACTTGGATAAAACCTAATAGTGTTTATGAAAACTAAGTGTTTTGGAGCGATATGCTCTAAGTGTGGCCAAGGTTTATTTTTCTGACAAGGACTAAGAGTGGCTGACTCCATTCGCAATGATAAACAGGGCAAATTGGAAGCAGACACTGATGTAGTTGCTTGTTGGCCTGGGGGGGATATCGTACCGCCTAAACCAGACCTTTGAATCACTTGTTTATGGGTGACATTTGATCAGATTAAGTCCTTGCTGGGACTAAAGCCAAATCATCTGTTTTGACTGACCCTTGTTGGAAGTGTGGAATTTGAAGATGGGTGTACAGTAATCATCAGTATGACGTCGAAAGAAAACTGCTGATCCAGCATTAAGCGGACTGTCAAAGACACTTGTGAGGTGCTCCTGGTGCTCGGCCAGCCTCTCAGCACACGGTTCAGTGGTTGGAAGAGTGTTGGGACTTAATGACTCAAGTTTTATGTAAGCGCTTCTTGAACGGAAAATAGCAGAAGCCCTTCAGGAGGCATTTAATTAAAGCCATTGCCTTCTACTCTGTCCTATCTAAGGGAAAACATGACATCACGCTCAGCGGAAAAGGGGAGAAAGAGGGCAGTAATGAACGGAAATGGTCCATAGACGTAACCGAGTGCTGGTGGGGGTCAAGTGACCTATTTGACCTCTGGAAACACAAGGTCAGAATGGGGCTGCCTCCTGCTTGACCTTTAAGCCCAAAATGTCAATTAAAACATCTCCACCAGAAGAAAGAGAGCGGTCCATGAGAGATTTTGGCATTTTACTGGAGAAAATGTAAATGGCAATTGCCCATAACACTTGGTGTTGTATGTGGTTTCCAGGACATTGCTATGCAGTTATTAGGGTGTTTTGAGTGTTAGGATGTTGCTATGGTGTTATGGGTGGTCAAAAGTGCCCACCCTAAGGTCTCTGGTCCCGTCTTCAACGTAAGTCACTGGGATGCTTTTCACTCATTTTAGCAACTGCACTTCTTGTCAACAGGCTATATCTTTGTGTCATTAATGTCTAATAATAATGTAATAACTGTTTTATTTCTTATTTGGGTGCATGTATATGCTTTGTTTTTTAGAATTATCTTTTTTTTCCAAGGCGTTTTTAGATGCCAGTGTTTCCTGTTATAGCTATGCAAAGATTTGATTTCAAAACAGTATCACAGCTATTAAACTAGATCTTAGGATTTTAACCTCAGAACGATAAAAGAGGTGCTAAAGTCTGATTTTTGTGGTGGCTGTGCTTTAAAATTACATTATTATAACCTTAATTCAAGTGAAGGATTTCATAAGTCTGACGGTGATCAGTGTTGTGTACTACTGTTAGGTTAACCCTACCTATTTTACATATTTGAAAATGATTAACAGTTGAAAACATTAGAGGGTGACACTTTATTTTAATATGTCCTTGTTATACATATTACAAGTACTTACTATTATAATAACAATTAATTATTCATAATTACATGCAAGTAACACTAAGCCAAAACCCGAATCCTAACCACATGTAGTTAATTAATATTATTCAGGGTTACACTTTATTTCGATGGTCCACTTTAGAAATTCTACTAACTATAAGTAACTTTGTAACTACATGCCAACTAACTCTCAGTAGGGTAGGTTTAGGGATAGTGGATACTTTAATGAAGTAGTTGAAATAATTACACTACTTGTTACATTTGAAAATAGGGTGACTTGTAATCTGTAACCTATTACATTTCCAAAGAAACCTTCACAACATTGTAGATAAATGGCCTCTCTGCAGATGCCGAGTGTACTTCATGTCTGTAAATCGCCGTAGCTCACCTAGACACTGAATGCATGGCACAGTTAGTTGGTCTCTCTGGGGTTCTGGGGGAATTTAATTGGTTTACTGAATGGGACTAGATATGCTTCACTGTGCATGTCCTTATAGGAGACCCCATTCTGTGAACTTTTAAGACATTCCCTGTAATTGTTGCTGCCATATGACTCGGGCAGTCAAACATTGCACCATCTTTGTCACGAGAACACAAGAATCAGTCCTGAAGAACCCTGAACCATCTGCCTGAGTGACTAAACCCTTTACCTGCTGTGCTGTTGTGTGTGTGTTTGTCAAAGAAAACAGCCAACCGTTTTACAAGTGTTTACACACACTTGCCCCGCCCTCGTTCTTCTCATTTCCCACCATCCCGCTCTCCTTCAGCAGTCCTCCTGTCATCTTTAACTTTCTCCCGTTTCCATAATACCCTCTTCAAAGGTATTCCCTTCTCTGGTGTCTCAGCAATGTCAGGTAGGCTCTGAAAACCCTAATCCGCTGCATTTCAACGCCGTTTCATATCCCCTCACCTACCGACTGTTTGTGTCAGGGCACTCCATCAACACAGGAGCATGTCTGCTGCCTCCGAGCAGCTCCGTTGTCCTTCCTGACCTTGTTCCCCTGGACCTGAAGGTATTCACTTCACACCAAGAGGACAGGAACAGCAGCGTAACCCTCCTGGTCTGCTTTAAACCACAATGGGAACCATGTGCTCGAGTTTTGTGGGATTGGAGCCCACCATGGAAGAAGCTGTTTCTAATCCCAGTAAAACAGCATGGCATGGCTTGTGCATCCAGTGCAAGATGTCCTTTTGTTTTCATCATCTATGTGAAGAAAGATGGTTGGTCCAATCTGAAGTATGGCAGAAATATATTTCCTGTATAACATAGCCTTTTACGGTTTAATAAACATCTCTGCTGCAACTTTTATGAAAGGAACAGTTCAAAACCCATTTTTTAATGTTGAACACAAAAGGAGAAAATCAGCAGCATGTTCAAGCTGTTCTTTGCCAAATGAAAGAGAATGGTAATTCAGGCTCCAAAAAACAAAGTATCATAAAAGTCAACAATATTAATATTTGGGGGCTTTTTATGCCTCTTTGGGACAGGACAGTAGAAGGGACTGGGATCGGCAAATGACCTCGAGACGGGATTCGAACTTGGGTCTATGATTGCTGACCTTCATATTGAAATTTGAAGACGTACGATAACTTTGTATGAGAAACTGATCCAAATTTTACTGTAACTAATATATCTATGAATGCATTCAAACAATCAAGATGTAAAGGTTCATCTAACCCTTTAATGGGTGACTATCGATGATTGATGACAATGAAAGCGCCAGCTTTGGGGGAACTGAAATATTGCTCCATGTGTGATAGGGGATCACGTATCTCTGCAGACCACTTGCTTGAACTTGGCATCTCCTCTTGTCTTCTCTTGTAATCTGTCAGTCTGAAAGGTCGCTCTCTTGCTTCCATGTTGTTTAATGTTTGTGTTCAAGCGTACAGTCATCTGAAAATGATAGAAGCATGTAAGAGATTACCAGCGGGGTGTTTGACATCCAGCCAACAGGAAACACACTCCAGATGAGAAGGCTTTACTGGCTTAGCGTTTTCTGTTCCAGAACAAACTGCATAGCCAAACTAGTAGTTTAAGATTTATGATTCAGAAATAAAAACGTAAAAAATATTTTGTTACAGGTTACAACATTATTAGACCACTATAAATTCTGCTCTCGCTTGATTAACAACCTTTTTCATATTTCCGTGTTTCTCAGCAGCGGAAGTCGTCATAGTTGGGTTAACTTGAAGAGCAGTGAATGGGAGAGTACCACAAATATATTTTTTGCATTCCCATTTCCTCGAAGCAAAAGCAAAACTCCATGATAGCGTTTTCATTAAAAAAAGGGGGAAAAAATGAGCGAGACTGATAACAGTCAGAAGAGAGAACAGTGTCAGATTTACTCATAGATGCTGCATTAGAAACACTTGCATTAGTGTTAACTAGTGTTTTGTAATTTGATGCAAAAGGTAATATAATACACAAAGTATAGTGGTATAAATGTACATACATTTTTTTCAAAACTTTCGACGATTTCCAATGCTGATGACAGTTAAACATGTCATTACCGTCTTGTGAAAAGGGTCCATTGACTTTTTTAAAAGACGTATTTTTGGCATTTTCACTTTATTAAGACCGGATAGTGTAGAGTAGACAGGAAGTGAAGTGGGATTCGAACTCAGGACGCCCATAATGGAATGGCGTTATAAACTAATTTTAAATGGAAAGAGCACAGACAAAGCCTTAAAGGCAACCACTACATTTTAATCATGATCCAAACAAAGATGCAGCGTATATGAAGCATGAGCAGTTAGTTTTGTGAAACTATATTACATAAAACATATCTGAACGAAACAGCAGACGAGCTGAATAAGACACAGATCCACTCTCTGCCAGCAGGTGGCGCTTATGAACAGAAAATATTTAGTGCAAACAAAGCAGAGCTGCGCTTATATAAACTACTTAAATATGCATCGTTCAGAGGCAAGATGAAAGGAAAATGCCAGTCAGTTCCCCTCAGAGATGCGTTTATATAAACTCCTACTCCAATTGTATCGCGATTTGTTTAGCATCTCAACCGATTTGAATCGATTTTCAACCGGCTCGCGGTTCATCGTTACATCCCTATGAAACACTGGTTCACCAAAGCCACTTCGTATATTACTGCGCAGCATCTAAAGAAGCCAACTATCGTAGTGAAAATTCGGTGTCCTGTATTAAAATATTTAACTGTGTACATAACTGAGTATTTAGCATAAAAACCATTTTATAATAGAAAAAGGCTATCTAAAAAGCCCTTTAGCAGTAAAGGGCTTTTTAGATAGCCTTTTTCTATTATAAAATGGTTTTTATGCTAAATACTCAGTTATGTACACAGTTAAATATTTTAATACAGGTCACCGAATTTTGCTGTATTCACAAACCTGGTGAACAGGAGCTCTGTTGCTTCTTTCAGCTGAGGTTGGACAGAGCTGACAGAGGGGCTCCGGCTCACTTTTCCTTTCCGGCGCTCTGTCATTGACAGGGGTCTTATCAGAGAGACGACCGCTCGCGTATCTCGCTCTCACTGTCACCTGCTGAGGGTTACGCTGCGTTCAGAGCTGTCTCTGTGACCGACCCGTGACCCTCTGACCTTTACTGAGCCTGGCTCCAGCTGGAGTGAATACTTTGGTCATTACTTAACCTAACCTTGGATCACAATGTATTGGGAACTCTCTGTGCTTTACTGTCTGCATCGGCTGTGTGCAAGCTTTGTTTTTAACAGCGTGTAGTAATACCGAGAGTAAAAAATGGACTTTGAGTTGCTTCTTAGATTAGCAAGTAAATCGTAGGTGATTCGGATCAAGCTGATGTTATCGTGTTTGCGCCACAGGCTCTGACTGAGTCTCTCTATTGGTTGTTAATCAGAGTGGGTTTAATGAAGTCGCCCGCAGGTCTGTGGTTTTGTTTCCAGTGTCTGTGTGTGATTAGCACGCTTCCACCAGCATGTCCTCCTCCTGCACATCGAGTTCAACCGGCCTGCAGGAGAGAAGATGATTTCAAACATCCACCGCCACTAAAGATCAAATCAGGACTGAGTCACACACATGCACACACACCGGAAATCAGGACACGTGTCACATGATGCCAAACGGATTGGCGGTTTAAAGTCTGGCGAAATCCAAACCGTTCATATTCTAAACTGGTGCTCTGGGACAAAAGCCCACATCAGATATGGCAGGAAATCACATCCTGTTTACTCACAAAATCTGAATAATCAGTTGCTTATGGCTGGCTTTCAGAATTAAAACTGCTATTAGATTATTTCACTAGATTTTTGTGTGCTTGCTTGCAAGTGCTTGTCCGCACCAAAGTCGCCGCTAATGATCATAGGGTATTTATATATTTGTTTAATAATATATTTTCAGATTGTAAAAAAAAACTCATATATTGAGGCGTCAGAAGCTGAAAATATAGCAAGCTTCAGTATGTGTAGTAAACAAAACTACGCGTGGCTTAATATTCACAGACACTTTCTATATCGCATTATACAGTAAATTCCATTTTTATTCTACGATATCACCCGCATTTTCCGCATCGCGGAAATCATAGTAGCCTACTCGGTTTAATCTTTTTGCTACGCTAAAATTTCTGATGTTCAACCCCTCCACACTGTAAATAAATCAACTCTAAATGCAGCGTAGAGTGAATGGACCCCAGGGCAGAAAGAGAGAGAGAGACTGTTGTCACAACTAATTGTAGGTCAGGAAAGTTCATACAGTCTTCAGGAACGATTGCATCAAAACATCCCAGAACAATTTGAGCGTATTTTACAGAGACATTAGCAGTGGACTTATGTGACTGTGCAAGTTCTGACATTGTCAGGCTGTGTATGCTTATTTCTGAAGAGCAGAGCTGTAATAACGCAGTGTATAATCCTCGTACTACAGATGTGTGGGAAACGGTGAACTTGAGCTGTTGTGCAACAACACGGTTAGTAACCTGAGTCAGTTAAACGGGAAGCTTGCATGTCCAGACTAGACCAGACGAGTGTTTTAATGTAGTGTACGCAATAGAATTAAACACACCACCAAATGAAGAGCTGGGAATTCAGAATTGCCCGTCAGGTAAAATCAGGTGAATCTGATATTATGTGCATAATGCCTAATGACCCTAAAAACAGGTGGGATTTTCTTTTGTTTTCTCGGAGCGTAACGTGAGCCGGACATGTTGTCAGTCGCTGAGGTTAGACGTGTTCGACAAGCATGTAACGCAGAGCTTTCACATTGATTTACGTAAGGCAAGTCGCCACTGTGAGACATGCAGATATCAGATGGTAAGCGGATATGCTGTGATTGCCCGGCTGTGTGGCCTGATGGAGAGCTTGATTGTGAGACGTTGATGATAGAGAGCCAAAAAAAAAAACGGAGGATATTTGTTCACACAGTATTTGTGATGGGTGTTGCTGAGGGTCTGGCCGTGGGGCTGTGGAGTGAAGTATGTGGACGCGGGGCAGACTGCCAGGAGACAGACGGAGGATCTGATAAGCCCTGGCCCCAGGCAGGCAGGTTTGAGCCTGGTTCTGCCGTGCGGGTAGAGCTTCAGGCACGAGGCCCAGACAGGCAGAGGTGGAACGTGACTCCTGGCAGGTCTGCGCAGACAGCACACCGTCACCAGCTCTGCCAACAGACCCTCGCGCATCACCTCTATGGCAACGCAAGCAGTGCAGCAACAACAGTGATGTCATGGCGGAGGTGTTTTTGTTTGGGGTTGCCACCTCAAACACAAGCGATGAAGTCACCTCATGCAGGGCTGGCTGACATCAGAACTTCCTCTAAGGTAGTCTCGAGTAACTGACGGCTGAAGGTCTGGAATCCATGGCAGCTTTCATTGGCCAAGGCCCGCCCATGAGGCCGTTTGATCGACATGTCAAACAACCAATCACAGTTTTCGTTCGTTCAGCATCACGTTTCAGGGTGTGGAAATGTCACCACAATAACAGACCAGTGTGTAAAACGTATTTTAAAGATTCTATGCCGCGAACTTTAAATATTTCACATATTTTTGAAAATCCAGCGTTTAGTTTATCCTGATAAGCACTCATTGTCACAGTTGTAAACACGACAGCTTTCTTCTTTCGTGAGGGGGTTTGGCGTCACGGCATCTTTGTTTCCAGGCCGAACGTTAAAGAATGCGACACGCACGTCTCTCGGAAATCCTGTATAATTCAACCAATCCGATGACGACTTCGAAACTCCTGAAGTGTTTCCACTTTTGTGTGCCATATGCATCAGACGTTCAGCCAGCGGTCCATGGGCGTGACGTCTGAGGCTGAGACTACCTCTAAGGCTACATTCACACTTACGAGCCTTAGTGCTAAATCCTGATTTTTGCTCAGATCTGATGTTTTTTTTTTTATTTTTTATAGCTGTTCACATTGTGTTCACTGTTGCTGCGTCCCAATTCACATACTATCCGTCCTAAATAGTATTCGAAAATATAATTAGTATGTCCCAATGGTCTACTACTTCTGGTTAGAATTCGAAGTGCAGATCGATGCACACACTAACGGCTAATATTGCCCACAACACATCGCGTGGTGGACGAGGATTCATTTAGAACTACAAAAGTGTTTAAAAACTACAAACATGGCGGATATGCGAAACCAACCAACAGGCAGAGAAAAGGGGTTCCAGTGATAATCAGTGTCTAAACTGATTTAAAAATATTTATGTGCGTTATATTTCATCTGCAGCAACATTGTGAACTTTTATAATGATATGTTTGGTCATTAACTTATAAATGCATCATGCAAACACACGAAGAGCGTTCTCGGCATGAAAGACCCGCAATGTGCCTCTTCATTTCTCTTCAATACAGTGGAAAATTAAATTAAACAAAATGTGGATTTTTTTTAACTGTGACTAAGATGATTGACAGGGCAGTTAAACAGTGACAGAATGCACGTAACTAAGCAACAGAGCGTCCGTTAAAGACGCAGCTATGACGAAGTAGTGTGTCCCAAAGCTTGCCTACTCAAAAATATGTATTTTTCTTCGCAAAAAGAGTACATACTTACAGGGCATAGTATAAGTAGGTGAATTGGGGCGCATCATATGATTTCTGTGATGCGGAAAACACAGATAGAATTGCGTAATCCAGTCATAAAAAAGGAATTTACCGTTTAACACAGAATGTCACGGAATTTGCCAAATTTTGGATGAATAAACCAAAAATAGGTAATTTCTACGGTGGCCAAGAAGTGCAAAACAAATTCTAAAAAACAAAATAACAAATTACAAATGCAAATCTAAAAAACAAAATAACAATTCAGAAAACACAACAACAAATCAGACAAACCGGAAGAGGTAGGTATAGTTTGAGACCGCACCATTGGTTTAGGAATAGATTACTCACCGCTGACTGGATGAGACATCTGTCAATCAAGGTGTGCAGGAAGAACGAGAAGAAGAACAGCAGAGTCAACCGAAGCATCGCGTGTCATCGTGTTTTTTGACGTGATCGACCCGGGTTCGATCCCGCCTTTTGCCGAACTTTTTTTTTTTCTCCCTTTTCAAATCTCGTATCGCATCGGAAAGGCATTTATTTTCAATAAAATTTAAAGAAATAAGTTTAAAATAAAGGAGTAGGGAGGGCTTTATTGTACCAATAAGGTGGCATCCATTTA
Source organism: Barbus barbus (assembly GCF_936440315.1). Classification (NCBI taxonomy): domain Eukaryota; kingdom Metazoa; phylum Chordata; class Actinopteri; order Cypriniformes; family Cyprinidae; genus Barbus; species Barbus barbus. The sequence goes on along the minus strand of NC_136731.1, from coordinate 2,135,566 downwards.
ATAATTTGAATTAAAATTAGGGTACGTTATTATTGTATACTGTTTTTTTTATTTTTATTTTTTTTTACTACAAAACTGAGGTGCAGATAATTGCCACTATTTGCAACAAGTAGTATACATAGCACAACATCCTGCTATTTTCACTTAGTGTAAATATGTTAGCTGCTATCGCTATTTGACAGAACTATGTCAAATTTACCGTCACTCCCATAAACACTATTAGAAACACCCTCGCATTAGCGTTAACAAGTTTTTTTTGTATTCTGATTCAAAGGTAATATAATACAGAGTACAGTGTTGTAAATTGACATGCATGTATATTTTTAGGCAGCAGCTATTTGCACTGTGTAAACAGCGATAGAGGCTATTTAACTAAGTGCAATATAGCAATAGATGCTATTTACACTGTGCAAATACCTATTTACACTGTTAAAATAGCAGGATTTTGTGCTATGTATACTACTTATTGCAAATAGTGGCAATTATCTGCACCTCAGTATTGTAGTAAAACAGTACACAATAATAACGTACTGAGTGTAAATTCTAATTTTGATTCAAATTATTAAATGGATGCCACCTTATTGGTACAATAAAGCCCTCCCTACTCCTACCCGATACTTTATTTGAAATTTTTGGATTATTTCCTTAATTTTTATTGAAAATAAATGTCTTTCCGATGCGACACGAGATTTGAAAAGGGAGAAAAAAAAAAGTTCGGCAAAAGGCGGGATCGAACCCGGGTCGATCGCGTCAAAAAACACGATGACACGCGATCTACCATCTGCGCCACTAGAGCTGATGCTTCAGTTGACTCTGCTGTTCTTCTTCTCGTTCTTCCTGCACACCTTGATTGACAGATGTCTCGTCCAGTCAGCGGTGAGTAATATATTCCTAAACCAATGGCGCTGTCTCAAACTATTCCTACCTCTTCCGGTTTGTCTGATTTGTCGTTGTGTTTTCTGACTTATAATGTTTTCGAAATTGTTATTTTGTTTTTTAGATTTGCATTTGCGTTTGTAATTTGTTATTTTGTTTTCAGAATCGTGATTTGTTTTGCACTTCTCGGCCACCATACATTTCACTATATCAAACGAAATGAATATTAAGTCAAAGAATTTGGATTTGGAAGTGTTTCCCAAATGAATATAACAAGTTCTCATTGTTTGAACTCAATGGCAAGGTTCTCTCTCTGTCTTTATTTGTTATGTAGAATGTTTCATTCATCTCTGAGACTCTTCAAGCTGCAAATGTGCCCGTGTTAAGTGAGTCTGAACATGTTTTTTGCTTGTTTTTACAGGTAGTGTCTGAGCAGACCTGTGGATGAGTGTGACCCAGCTCATGGATTGGTCCGAGATATCTGGAGATGCTCATTTCATAAGTGGATTTCAGTTGTGTGGACTACATCTTCTGTTTCCCATGCTTTGACTGCAGATACTGGATTACTCAGACTGTTTTCTACTTTACGTCATTTGTTTTCTACTGCTTGGTCAGTACACTGTTCCAGTCATGCTCAAATATACACATACAGTAGTTATGATGTTGAAACTCTTGTTCACTGCAACCACTGTTAAACTTTTTTTTTTTTAACTAAAGTTTTTTAACTTCTAGCTATCTAATAAATATTGTTTTAATGTAAATTGTGCTATTTCAATAACATAGCAACGTTGTTTTATAAAGAAATAAGGCACTTTGTTGTGCTATGTTGTAAATGACTCACAATCTAACGCATCCTCTTGTACAATATTCCTTCCTTTTAATACATATATATTTTTTTACATGCGTGTATAATTGATATATATATTTTTTTGCTTAAATAATAAAAAATGAAGTGGATTGAAGCAAAATCTATCATGTCATGATGTTAAAAACTCTAAAATGGTGGTGACATGCAAAAACACAAACTTTTTATAATTATATTTATTTGTAATAACATCCCAGTTGGAAATTCCCCCAGAATACCGTTCTCAAGACTATCACCATCTTTACATGCAAACAGCAGCTCAAAACCAAAAAGTATAAACATTGACTAATTAGTAATGTTAGTCTTATCTGACATTGACTTACTACAATCAATATATGTGTGTAGCAGACATCCTGTTTACCCGTTGTCTGCTGCAGATTTATTGAGCTTCATTAACCTTACACGAGTCATGTCGTATCTGCACATGATTACATTGGTGGGCAGCGACAGTATCAGTACCTGTTACGCTGGAATTGAGCATATCTGTAATTTATTTTTGCACAGATCGAAAATTCTGAGGAAATTGCTCTTGACTGAATTTTCAAGGGAACAACCTTACTGCGTCATAAAGTCTCGTTTTCCATGTGTTTATGGGGAAAACTTGTCCAAATTTGAAGAAACCAATTGGATATTACAATAATAAAACAATTTAAAGACAAATATTCTTCAAGCTCATCGAAAAGATTTAAAAATGATAATATAGCCTTCTTAAATGATTCAACATGGCCTTTCTTTGTGCTTTGCAATGTGCCAGACAGAGATGGATTACATATTGTGTATCCAGTCAAATCTTATGGATTCCCTCCATGACAACTTCCTATTCAAGTGTCGTTCAATGTCGGCTCAGTAACACCCATCTGCTGAAGTTATGAGCCCAGCGGGGTGCCACGGGGCAAGAAATATTATTTGTGGGTTATATTTGTTGAAGTCGTTTCACGAGAGCGCACATACAGAAGCATTTCGACGTTTTCACCTCCGCAAAGTTCATCAAAGTCTTTCTGCGTAGCCAGTAAAAGCTCCTGCCGTGGGTTTCCGAACAATGGCCGTGCTGATGTTTTGGCAATTAAATTTCATGACATCTTTATGGCGCTATCTCCGTTCGGCACCATTAGCATGACCACAATGCTTTCCCCTTCTCGCTTGCCTTTCTTTTTTCTCTTTTTTTTTCTCACACGCAAAGAAAATGACCTCTCCGCCAATCTCAATTCACTGCACTTCTATAGCGTTGAATGGACAAACTCAACAAAGGTTGACATAATTTTCTCAGGCTTTGATTGGCCCCCAGCGTGCCCCGCAATGACATCATGCCCCCCTCCCCCTCCTCTGCTGGATGCTGGATCGTCAGGGTTACGGTGGGCAGGATTTGGCATCGGCCCGTTTGGCTGGTGTTAATGAGTGCGGGCAGAGATGGCGGCGTTTTGTGGTAAACAGTCCTGGGAAACAGTGAGGGAGGGCACATCCGACCCCCGACCCCCCTGCTGCTGCAGGAACTTTCACATGGGCCGTCCACATGAACACGTTTGTACGGTGCTTCACACTTCCTAGTCAGCCACGAATGTGTAGCGTGCAACTTCTGAGGAGGCGAAAAAATAAATGGAAGTGGCCGTCGGTCAGTGGACGGGGGGGTTGGTGCGTGTCTCTTGGAGGATATGAAGTGATTAAAGGAGCTGTGTGTTGGGAGAAGCCTGCTGTGATGAATTTTTCCTGAATTAATTACAGAAGCTTGTGCCAAAGGGGATTTTCTCAGTCCTCCAGCACCACCTCCCTGTGCTTCTTTGTTTCCTCATGACTCCGTCCAATCGCATGACAGGAATTAAATCCCTAAGTCACACCCGTAAATCTCCAGCCCTCGCTCAACTGCGGCTCCCCTTTTCGGCAAGATCTTTTTTTTTTTTCCTGTCTTGCCATTTAAAGGAACAGTTTGTCCAAATATGACTTGATTTCGCTCTTTTCAGTACAGCTGCCAATCTCCAAAAAGAAGTTCTTAAAAGTACCATTAAAGTTACAAAAAAGCACTTCATGAAAGACTCTCCAATTCACAGAGCCTACTTTCAGTTCAAATACGGCACGACTAGATGCCAAACATGATCGGTTTTCACATGTGTTATGATCGATCACAGTACACCAGCATGGGATTTGAGCGTTTCCACCGATAACGACTTTGAGTTTCAGTCTGCTCCACGGGTTTGAAGTGACGTGAGGGAGCAGTTGAAACCAATTCAGTGTGATAAAGGTTGCTGGTTAATCAATTCACACAGGTTACATAAGGAGACCTTGATTATGAGCTGTTTGTCTCGCTGTCAGAAGCATGTGACGTCAATGTCTAAATTCCCATTTTTTCTTCTGCAATAGCCTTCCAGGCCTTCGGAGGCTCTATTGGCCAAAACCTATCCGTGGGTTTTCCAGCTGGGGACCTCTGACCTCGTGCAATGAAATGTATTTTTCTCATTGGTGGCGCTCCAAAACCCTAACAGCCTCGTAGGTACAAGTATCACACACATACAAATGGCCATTTCCCCTTGGAGGAGCCATTAATGAGGCTGAAGCTTAAACGGGGCCCGGTGCCAAAACCCGCTGCATGTGAATGCTCGCACAGCACGCTTTAAGCTCCATCCAAACCATTTCCTCAAAACGCTCCCACCTTCCAAAGAATGACAGCAGAATAGAAAAAAAGTCCACAATTACTCCTAGGCCACTGGCACGGTCCCAGCGCCAGTTGAAGCTTCATGACTATACAATATTCCTGTGACCTCACAGATATGCCCAGAGACGGACTGTTGAAGACATTCCACCATTCATTAGCACTTTTCCGTCTTTCATCCGATACCTGAACCGAGGACGCAAGACACCTTGGACACATCTCCTGGTGCCACTGTGACGGATGTTTAGCCAGTACTCTTTTCACATGTGTATGCTCCGGTGATTTATTCCTTTTGATAGACTTAATAAGTGGACTCATTACTAACGCCCAGGGCAGACGTTAGCCAAGACTTCTTGCTTGTCAGGAGAGCACTGATCTCCTTGTCGCTGTGTGGCTCTGGGCATTTGGCAGCGCGGGCGTTGGGTTGGGCCGCTGCGGGCGGAGGCCTGCCAGTTTGGATGGGCCACACATGTATCGGTTACTGCTGGCTGGTGGAGGGTGTGTGGGTGTACGGGAATATGAACCACACCGCTGAGCTGGATCGCTCTCTCTGCGAGCATGAGAAAACTTTCCAAAGCAGTCGCTCAATCTGCTGACCTTTAATAGAAATCTCTTGCTTCGTCACTGTGCACTTATTCCTCATAAAACTGATGCGGTCCGGGGCCCCGAGCAGTACAACTTTTCAATCTGGCTGAAGCACTTGATATTGACGTGAAACCGCTGTTCGTTTTGACTGAAGTCATTTATTTATTTGGCAAATATATCCTGATCACTCTGTCTGGGTTTACTTTCGAGATAATGACCAACTGAAAGACCGTATAGATGGCATGCTTCACTATTGCTGACCAACGTGGATGCCTGATCGTTTATTACATAATTCCTCAAAGCTAAGCAGCAAAAACCTGCCAGAAGAGATGTGTTAGAGTTGGATGTTTAAAGCTCATTCCATGCTTTCTGTTTCTTTCTTGTTCACAGCGAGGGAGGCGGGGTAGGGTAGGGTGGGGGGATGCAGTGCGGCGGCCAGCGACTAGACTGACATCCATGGGAATCTGGAATTCCATTCAGCAGTAATTATCTCCATCAATACAGCGGGAAGAGGAGGAGGGGAGCTTTGAGAGGACCAATGGAGGTAGGGGAAACTTGGAAGACAGAGGAACTGAAACCTTAAATCTGGGTGCTTAAACTCAAAGATGGCACTCTCGTTTGGTGCAGCTAGGAGTGCAGGCGCGCTCCATGAGTATTGAGAGCACATCTGCGATTGGCCAATAGGCATGAGGCCGTAAGCAGAACCACATAAGCTTGGTGCAAATCCTTCATCACGTTCCACCTGGCAGGGTGGCTTCCCGGGGAAGTCCCCATTGGTTGAAATCATGTTCACTTTCTGAGCATCCCCTCCTTGATCCAGTCCAGTCCCCCCAATGCACGGTCCAGCTGTCCCTCCTTTTTCCGCAGACACAACAGAAAGATATCAAGAGTGATATTATCATGTTCCTTTGTTCCTTTGATCTGCTTGTCCAATCAAAGAAGATTCCAAGTATTTTGTATTTAAATTTGATTGAAATTTAAACCATCCAGTTTCACATCTTAGTGTTACTAAAAATATTCTTTTGAAGTCAGAAGAACTGACCTGTAAAGGCCCCAATATATTCAAAACAAAGTTCCTTTTTGTTCTTCGTTTAGGGGTAAAACGAAGTTCGAAACCAAATAAACACAACAAAAATCAAGAGAACGGCAAGCATTTCTTTTAAAAAAAGCATGGCACTTTATACAACATAAAGTGTAATAAACATGAAAAACAGTGTCAGTGTCTCATTTCATCAGAAGCACAATTTAATTTTCTCCTAGGCTACAAAGCGGCTCTCCACTGTTTTTACCGTCTGTCGACATCTCACCTCCAAGGACTCAACAGACCAAATAAATTAACCCAGAGAAGAGTTCCACGTGAAAGAAGGCGGGGCCTCAGAGCGCACCTCCCATGAGGTAATAATCACGGACTAATGGTAGTACGAAGGTGTTTTGCAGCCGGAATGAACTTCTCAGGAAAGTTCGGTTTGGCAAGCCGTTTCAAACTCCCAAAACGAACTTAATTTTGTCCGAAATGACGTCACATCAGTTCGTTCTTCGATTTTGTTTGAAGTATATCGGGGCCTTAATTCAGTGGCATTCTCTTAAACGTAAAGGTTCGTAAACGAGTTTTTTTGTGGATAATAGATCCATTTTAGGTTCCCCAAAGAACCTTTCAGTGAACAAAGGACCCCTTTTCTTACCTTTTTCCACTATAATGAACATTTTGTGGTTCCATGGATGTTCTTCATGATTTTTTTAGAGTGCACCTGTGGTTTTTACTCGTCGTCTGAGGAAGAACCTCTCGAGGTCAAAAGCTGTGTATGGTCCAGGAAGTTGAATCAGTGTCTTGATATAATACAGATTCAGTTGGGACCTGTTCAGTATGAACAATTGTGTCACAGATCGGCAGATTTTCAGAAATGTAACGACGCTGCATGATTATTCCTGAACTGTCTCATAGCACATACAACGATTTACGTAATTTTGTGTTCTGACTCACCTTTGCCTACTCTGATGTAGATTAGAGAGGTGGTTTCACTCCATTCAGGTGTGGTTTGTGATTATTGTTGAGCTCAGGCCCGCTATGATGAAGTATCTTAACAACCTCCGTCTACTTCAGATACAAACCATTTCACCTGAGCTGCAGGCTGGAGCAGAATGAATGAACGAGGCCATGCATGAGGGATTGTTTTTAGCGTGTATGCTGGTATCTGACAGATGCTATCGGGCCGGTCATGTTTTTGAGTGAATGGATTACGCAGCGAGGCGCATGTACCGAGGCTGGTGTACGTGTCAGGCTAGCAGTTTCAGGTCTGTTCAGTGCTTCTAAAGCATCCGCCGGTCATGGGGAACTCTCTGACCTACTGACCCCGGGACACTCTCAGGTCTTTTTTGCAGGCAGCACTTGAATTTCTTTAGGCGGTGTGGAGGGCTGACGGGGAGGTGAGGAAACCATCTATCAATCAGGGACAGCTAGGTGACACGCTAGCCAGGTTAAGGACACGGATGCTGTGCTCCGCTTCTCTTCTCCAGGGGTCGTGGGGACGCTCTCTGGCTCCCACGGTAGCTCCCTGTGCCCTGATAAACGGTGTCAGGGTCGGCCAGCGCGTCGATAGCCATCCTCTTATCTGGGTAAGCAGCGGTCATGTTTGCAGATGGTGATTGAGCTGTTTTTCCTTCTTTTTCACACATATTGAACTGAGCCATCAGGTCATGCACTGGAGGAAAAGCATGTGCTAATGGCTCAGAGCTATGCTTGGTGTTTTTCGGCATGTTTGCTGACATTACCTGCAATTCATGGTCAGACGCAGGAAGTACACATTAAACCTTTACCCCGTGTCTGGTAGATACTGATTAAAACATCTACAAGTGCCACACATATGTATTCTTTATTAGAAACCAATATGTCTTTATAGAAATGGAACACAAATAAAAACGCATTTTATTTTCCTGCATTTTCCAAGGCATTCTTACATGTTATCTTGTTTTTTTTCATGATAGTTACCCGTTCCTGCTCTGCACACACTGAGCTTCTCTCCGATGACATCGTGAGGTGCATTATGGGAAGATCTTTAAATCATATTTATGGAATTTCTAGATATGTTGGCTGTTTTTCATTCTCTATTCACTCCAACACCGTTTTTTAGGGCATAGAATTGAATACATTGGACACAATTTATATTGGTCTTAAAACAATTACAAACATTTAAGCTTCAAATAAAGAGGTTTTTATTATTGAGTCATCACAGGTTTTGCTCACATATACAGTAAGTGAATGAGACCTTTTAACTAGTTGACCCACTTATTTCTATAATAATCAAAAATATCTGTGTACTGCTGTGCATCCTGCCTTGTACTTTCAGATCTGTCCCAATTTGAAGTTTAATCTGGGAGTGCAGGCTGATTTAAAATCATGACAACTAAGGGATTTTTCTCTCTCGACTCGTGTTCAAAGACATCTTTGTCCTTCAGTGCAACCTACTTGAAACTTTGCCCAGAAAGTTGATGCTGCCCGATTGTTATCAGCAGGGCCTAAAATCACCCTGTTTATATCCCCTCTCTTGTAATTTAAACCACTTGCTTCTTATTAGAAATCTGAGATATGCTGCATGTTTCATCATCTTTATTCTGCTCTTTGTTTTTATCCCTGTGTAAAATAAATTCCACCTCATATCAAATGATATGAGAATGACAGCTTGTAACGGATATTGCTCTTCTGACAGCTCGTTATGAAGATGGGCAGGTCTGGAACACAATGCATGGCTCGGTGCCACTGCTAATCTAGTCTCCGTCATGTATGTGTGCATGTATGTGTATAATTAATTGAAGTTGTTTTGGCCTCAGAACAGCTCCTGAAATACAGGAAGGAAACACATCCTCTCTGTAGTGGCAGTTCAAAGAGAAATGAAAGTGAGATGTGAAAAAGTGAAATGTTACTGTATGCTAATTTTATACATTCACTAAAACAAGTGGGTGTTCATATTCCTGGACCGTTCTGATTCGGTTTCAACTCTCTTTTATTTCACCATCATGTCTGTCATGCTCAACAGTTTGAAAACTTTGTTTGCAGGGAAAAAAGTCAACATTTGAAGTGGATCAAAACCATTAAATTGGTCCTAAAACCAAAATGCAGGACAACTTTGAACTTACAAACTAAGATGCATTTTGCTCAGGTTGTCTTTTCAGAAGTAATAGCGTTCAGAGCGTTTGCGCTAAACCTACAAAAGCACCATGGGAATGAATTCTGGACCAGACACTATTTCCATCCTCTGCCAAAGAGATCCATTCATATGGGAAACTGGCCCTAGAGCAGAGACCAATCTGTGTGTGAAATTAGATTTTTTCTTTTTTAACAAATGTGGCACTTTCATGGAAATATAACCTTAGCAGACTAATTTTGCTAAACTCGACATTATGAATCATTTTTTAACCCACTCCATTAGAGTCCATTAACATAACGTGAGTCTCTGAGCCTCGCTGGACACGACTCAGAAAATCCATTTGCTAAAATAACAGTATAATTGCGCTAACCTGCTCTCCAGGGATGATTTCCTCTGCGCAGACACAAATATTCGCTTAATATAGGCAGTTTGATTTAAAGGGGTAGATGCATTGCTGTGGATATTGTCCAGATGCTGGGGAGACGTGTGGCATCTTCACAGATGTGCGGTACATGACGCAAACTAAGTAGCCAGGAAGTCCGCTGGCCCATGGTGTGGCGTTGACAAAATGCCTCTCCGTAATAAAGATTTCATTCACTCAGAAGACTGCTGCTATGAATATGAATGTGTTTTTTTAGCTGTCTGTATGCAGAGACATGTTCCGATCAGAGGGGGCTGTAGGGACATGTTAAATTGGGACGTTAAGTGGTGGAGGAGAGTGGGTGGCTTGCTGAGTTTGACAGCCTGCGTGATTTTCCATAGAGCAGGACCAGGCCTGGCTTGTGGGACCTTCAGCAATATAACGAAAATAAGCCCCATCGATGAAAAATCCCAGAATATAAAAACATCAATAGCACTTCTAGCATGTGCTGGGTGCTTTCTTTCTTTTTAGTTATCTTTCTATCCTTAATGTCACAATTGAAAGGTGGGATTTGAGTGTTAAATGTTAAAGCCTGTGCTCATTTAAACCCCTCATGTGAAAATGTGCAAACTAGATTGGTCCTGCTCGCTCAATTTAATGGGACGGTTTAGTTGTGTCAAAATACTATGCTCACTTCCTGGGTCCTTGTGTTGGAAATGGCGCATTGAGACTAATACTGTATATCACCTAAACCAGAGGTGTCCAATGTTGCTCCTGGAGGGCCACTGTCCTGCAGAGTTCAGCTCCAACCCAAATTAAACACACCTGAACCAGCTAATCAGGCTCTTCAGCATTACTAGAATATTCCAGGTATGCTGGAGCAGGGTGGAGCTAAACTCCGCAGGACATTGGCCTACGCAGGAGCAGGTTTGGACACCCTTGGCCTATAGGGTGGGCCATCCCTGAACGGGACTGCACACATGGTCCACTGTGAAAGTACTAAACCAGGGGAGTCCAGATTTAGCTCCAATCCTAATTATTCGCACAAATAAACAACTAATCAATGTAATGAGACTCACTAGAAACTTCCCGGGAAGTGTGTTGGAGCTAAACTGGACACTGGTCCTCCAGGAGCAGAACACCTCCAGACTAGACTAAGCCACTAACCACCCTGCGTGTATATGGGTAATTCTGTCAATTGTATGTGGTGCAAAGGGATACGCTTATGACCACATCTTGGTGAGAGTGGCAGTGTGAGAACCCATGGGATTTCACTGGCTTTTTGGGGTCAAGCTCTTTTCTAGTGTGATATGGGCACAGAATGAGAGGGGACGGGCTGAGCGTCCTTAGAACGTGTCACCTGTGGCCACTTGTATGTAATACCTTTGGGAACTGGCTGGTTTTAATGTCTGCACTGGGGATTTTCTCCATTTATGGAGATCTCTTTTATAAACCCCTCTTACACAACTCCTTTGTCACGCTAGACCAGGGTTTCTCAATCTATTCCTATGCTGCACATTTTGAGTATCTTACTAATCTGACACGGCTCATTTAGTACATACTAACGAGCTCGGGTGTGCGGACGATATGCGAAATGTTTGGACCGAGCAAGCAAACCAAGTGTGAAAACAGCTACAGTATAGTCCCATGAAGTGGCCTCATCTGCATTTAATAAGTTGGAATATCCCTCTAAAAGTCTCATCACACTCTGTGGGTCCTCCAATGAGGAATGGTTCATGAGTTTTTCCTCAGCTCTCACCCACAGATCAGAGATTCAGAGAGATGAGGGGTTTTGTACCGGGACACACTGGACAGTGTTAGCCGTGTCGGGGCTTGTTTGTGTGTTCATCAGCACTGTCGCTGACTTGATCTGCAGCAGCGGTCGCTCTGACCATGAGTGTGAAGTCATGGGGTTTGAGAGAGCTCCAGAGCTCTGCATATCAGATCATTAGTAAACCAGCAACAGCCATAATGACGCTTTGGGGGTTATAGAGAGGCAATGATCATTTTTATGAGAAATGCGCAGCAGTTAAGCTGCACTTGCCAAATGGTCTCAGCCCAAAGTCTTTAATCACATTTGACATTCCAGTATCTGCAAGGTTTAAACATCTCACTTGTTTAGCATGCATATTAGGTAACACTTATTCACTATTAACTACGACTTTTCCCGCAATAAATTCCTTTGCTGCTTATTAATAGTTAGTAAGGTAGTTAAGTTTAGGTATTGGGTAGGATTAGGGATGTAGAATAAGGCATTAATATGTGCTTAATTACTGCTAATAAATGGCTAATATTCTAGTAATAAGCAACTAGTTAAGAGACCCTAAAACAAAGTGTTACCGCATATTACTAGTGTATTGGCTGTTTATTAGTATGATGTTTAGAGCTGGGCAATAGTATAGTTTACATTTGGAGATGATATAAACCAGGGGTCACCAAACTTGATCCTGGAGAGTTTAGCTGTAAGTTTCAAGTATACCTAGTAAGACCTTGATTAACTTGTTCAGGTATGTTTAATTAGGGTTGGAGCTAAACTCCAAGGTGTCCCCTGATATAAACAATCAACCAGATGAGATTATCTATACAATACATATCCTTTTAGAGTATGTGAGTATACTTTTAAGTATTTGAGTCTAGATATACTAGTTTTATTTGAAGTTACTAGTTCGTTTTGCTGTGATATTGAGGATTATAACCCAGTAACACTTTAGTTTAGGGAGCAATTCTCACTATTAACTAGTTGCTCATTAGCATGCCTATTACTAGTTAATTAATAGCGAGAATTGGACCTTAATATGAAGTGTGACCTATAACCCTGCATCAGTGCCATGATTAAAATGATGCGTGGTTAATCACCAACTGTTAAGTTAATTGAAAGCAGTCCCATAATACTAAAACATATCTTTTGTCCCGTAGTGTGCAAGCCAAAGGCAACTGTGGCAAGGAACAAAAAACTCTATTTGATGTTGGATAATGGAGAAGAGAAAAAACTTGGAAAGGAACCAGGTTACACCAGGAGGCCAGTTCTCCTCTGGCTATATATAATATAATTCTGCGTGAATCAAAATAAATGACACAATCTGGATCGTTTAAATGGAATTATCCCAAAGGTCAATTTTCTCCTCCAAATTCAACAAATCTGTTTGTTGTTGACTGACAAAAAATATGTATATTTTAGTGAAAACTGCACCACCATTCTCTGTTGTGCTCTGTCCATTGGACATAGCGGTAACACTTTAGTATATGGACCAATTCTTGCTTATTAGCATGCTTATTATTAACACAGTGGCTGTTTATTAGTACGTATAAAGCACATAATCTGCCTGATGATCATATGCTTACTTCATAAAAATGTACATTTACAAGAAAGTGGATTATAAAGAATTGGAACGGCATGACAGAATTGTAATTTTCTGAGAACTGTCCCTTTAAGTATTTCCAAACGCATGCAGCGCCGTCGGCCAGATTCTCGCCTGTATTTGTGTGCTTGTATAGATTATGATTCTGCCCTCATTTGCACCGTGGAGAAGTATTGTTTAATTTAGCCTGCAGAAGCGCGCAGGTTTCCTTGTGTGGCCTGATGTGGATGAAGGCCCCTGCCAAACAGGTCAGGTGGTGTGTGCTGCGGTCTGGAGACTGTCACAGGCTAACACCAGCACCCACCGCTGCTCAGCCACCCGCCACGCCACCAGCTTACAGCTAAAGCCCCAGATAATCTGCCTGCACTTCCACCTCCCAGCAGCCCTGCACCTGGACCCTGCTCACACACACACATCTTATGGACCAGTTATCATATATTGAGCCAATTATATTAGCTGTACCCTAACCCTTACAGAACCCTTTGACATTTTCATGATGGACCATTGGGAGCTCTCCTAATATTGGTATTGTTATATACCACAAAATAAGGTTTTACTATTTTACTATACCTACGCTCAAACACCCAGTTACTCTATTAGATGTATAATGCAGACTTCCAGAGCCACACACACACACACACGGTGGCATTGGATCAGTAATTTATGAGCATGCTAACTCATGCATGCACACACATGCTAAGACTTAAACACACACATGCACCCTTTGAACTGTGCAGAAGTCTCTACGCCCGAGATCAATGTGTTTGCTAAAGGTACAAGAGGAAGTTTGCATGGATGTTTTTTTTTAAGGGTAAAGAGGTGAGGTTTCTCGTTTTTCATGTTTTGTTTCATTCTTGTGCATCTCAGCCCTGTCTGCAAACACACTCGAGCCCTGAAGACTCGCAAACAAAGCCTCCGATATTACTCAGTTCATCGTCCTGACTCATCTCCAAATCTGATTCTTCATAATCACTTCAACACAATATATCTTCATTCATGTTTGTCTAATAGAAAGGAGCCAAAAGGATTTTTGGATAAGCTAGGTTTATTCTGTGAAGTGTCTTAAAGTACAACATACATACCATGGTATATGAATATAGTAACCATCTAATACCAAACTATTGATATGTTACTGCACCATGACAGTCCATTTTTGATTCCTGTAACATTAGAATGTTGCTAAGCTAGTGACATGATACTCTACTACAGCGGATCACAATATGAGAGAAAGAAAATGCTGAAAGAGTAGCAAAATAATCAAACAGCAAAGGAGGCTGCATTCAAATTTGAATAATTAATTGATAAACTAGTGCTTTCTTTGTTTTCGGCTTAAGAGATGAAGTCGGTGACACTGACTCGTCATCTCCAGTAGTGATGCACCTGTACGCATGTTTCATATGGATATTTGTTTTCCGTTTGAATTGGTTTATTTGAAATTTCGCTCTCTATAGATATTTTTTTATGTCTGTAAGGCAAACATACACGGAGTTTCAAGGTTTCGCCCTCAAGTTCACAGAGACCGAGACGGCAGAAACCGTATCCTGTTTGCTTTCATTATTATACAAAAGCGCAGAGTCTTTACAGATTCGATTACAGATGTATTACTCTTAACTGTATCAGCGAAAATGATGGAGTATTTTAAGAGCAAGTGAGCTCTTGCCGAGCGTGCTGCTATTCAGCTTCAAACACTCCACACAGACACTGCCATTTTCTCTAGGTTAACATTGAGCGCCCGTGTAAAGTTGCTAATACTTACATATATCAGATGATAAGCCATATTTGAGGTTGATGAATGATAGGCGAACGTTTGGATGTCCAGCCCGATGTACTACCACATAGACCAGCCCTTAACGATCTGCGTGATTTTCGCCAATGTGGATTTTGTTTAATACATTTTTTTTCCTGCGACTAATAAAATTTCGGTTGACCAAGCCTCTTCTGGTTGACTAACAGTTAGTCGACTATTAGGGGGCAGCCCTAGAAAACATACAGTACATTCACTTCGGTATATTATTTCTGGGATTAAAGTGTACTTTCATTCACAAAGGTTAGTGTGGTTAAAGTAAGTCTGATAAGTCCATGTGTTTGTAGTCACTTTAGTGTTTTAATAGCTCAAATCTCACGGTTGAGTTTGTCAGCAAAGGCCTCCAGCTGCAATCCTCTCATTTCCTAACTCGCCTGCCCCGGGCGCTCGGCTGTCATGATGTCATCCACCTGTGCAGACAAGAATCTGCTTTCTATGTGGCAACACTCAACTAAATAAACTGGTTGCTGCTTCAGTAACCAAAGAACAGAGTCAGGAAGACTTCACATAGCATCCTAAACAATAATAACAGAACGGGACAGGATAGAGGTCTAGATAAATCAGTGCTTGATCGCACTGTAAGACACGCTGATAAGGGTCTGTCTGGGGCGGGAAATGACTCATGGCTGTGCATTTGACATTACAGCATGACTGTGGCATTAAGTTTGTGTGTGTTCGGCCGATGCGCGAGATTGCCTGTGTTGTGCAAGTTTGATTTGGTCTTTTTTCACAGTGACAGGAGCCAGAGCTGTTTTCTGCCTCAGCACTCTGAGTGTAGATGTGACGGGACCGTTCTTGCCAAGTGGGCTATGATGGCAACCCTGCACACGGGCATGTCCATACAGGGCCTTCGCGAGCTTCCTGTATGCTGTATAAACTTGTGAGTGAGCAAATTGCTCGCAGGTAATCATAGGCATTATTCCCGCCTAGATAATCATGCTGCCGCAAAGGGTTGTGGGTAATGATAGTGGCTGTGGAAAGACTGATGTCATTGAGGAGTGCAGAAGGCAGTCTGGTGCTGGTGGGCTGATTATGGCCAAGGGCTCTGGTGGGATGGGTATGTGTGTCTTTCTTACAGTCAGCAGAATGTGTAAAGTAGACCGAAGACTATAGAATACCCAAGACGTGACACTTGTGTAGTTTTGAATGGAGAAAAATGCAACGCTCAATATCGAAGGAAGCCCCACCTTCTGAGTAAAAGAGCCAAACTTACCAGTTTGTTGTTGTTCATGTCAATCTCTTTCCGTGTGGAAAGCATGTGGGCGTGGCTTCAAAATACTAAGACTCCTATTCAGAATTATAGGTAATAGGAACCTATTCAGAAATTAAAATATGCAAAGATGAAAACAGTCTGAAACGCTCTGAGAAGTGCTCTTAGGACTGCGCATGCGCACTGGCTGATCTAGCCTGAAAAATAAGCTTTTTAACGCTATTTGAGCGAAATAAATAACATTTGATACAGTTGTTGTCAGATTCCATTGCTGATTCTAAAATATGAAATTTAATTATAAGCTGGCGAACAGTTTTGGAGAATTAGATTTTTCCCCACTCAAAAAGAGAGGAGCTGCACTGCATGCGCGAGAGGTGTTTCAAAGGTGGCCGCTGAGTGAAATGACTTGCCTTAAAGGGACTTTGAGTAGACCAAATAAAATGTAACTGACCAAATGGAGTTCTGCAGTTATCTATGGGAGCCTGTATCTGGAAATAATAAATAAATAAATAACTTATTTCAAAATTCTGACTTTTTAATTGAATTGTGAGATAAAAGAGTTAGAATTATAAGATAGTCAGAATTGTGAAATTAAATAAGTCAGAATTGTAGAAGATAAAAAGGTCAGAATTGTGAGAAAATTATAAAATTTGTGAGATAAAGTCAGAATTGTGAGATACAGTGAGACAGACTTGTGATTAAACTGATATAAAAAGTCAGAATTTTGAGATAAACGTCCAAATTATGAGATAAAGTCAGAATTGTGAGATACAAATAAGTCAGAATTATGAGATCAAAAGACAGAATTATGAGATAGTCAGAATTGTGAGATACAAATAATAGTTGTAATAATAATTGTTAGATAAAGTCAGAATTGTGAGATAAAACTGAGGAAGTCTGAATTATGAGACAAAAAGTCAGAATGATGAGATAAAGTCAGAATTGTGAGATAAAACTGAGGAAGTCTGAATTATGAGACAAAAAGTCAGAATGATGAGATAAAGTCAGAATTGTGAGATAAAACTGAGGAAGTCTGAATTATGAGACAAAAAGGCAGAATGATGAGATAAAAGTCCAAATTATGAGATAAAGTCAGAATTGTGAGATACAAATAAGTCAGAATTATGAGATCAAAAGACAGAATTATGAGATAGTCCGAATTGTGAGATACAAATAAGTCAGAATTATGAGATCAAAAGACAGAATTATGAGATAGTCAGAATTGTGAGATACAAATAAGTCAGAATTGTGAGATACAAATAATAGTTGTAATAATAATTGTTAGATAAAGTCAGAATTGTGAGATAAAACTGAGGAAGTCTGAATTATGAGACAAAAAGGCAGAATGATGAGATAAAGTCAAAATTTTGAAATAAAGTCAGAACTGTGACAAAGTCAGTATTGTAAACTTATATCTTGCCATTCTCACTTCCTTTCTCAGAATTGCAACTATTTATTGCAGTTGAAGGTTAACAGTCTTTCTCGCAATTTTTGTAGTTGTGAGATATAAACATGCAATTGTGAGTTTGTAAGTCATCATTGCAAAATAAAAAGTTATAATTCGGAGGAAAAAAATGAGAACTGCAAGATGCTAGCTCACTATTGCAAGTTTATAACTCAAATTGCGAGATGTATCTCACAATCGTGATTTCATAACTCAATTGCGAGATATAAACACAATTCTGAGAAGAAAAGTCTGAAATATGAGATATAAACACAATTGCGAGAAAGAACCTCTGATAATTGTAAGATAAATAGTTGTGATGAACTTTTTTTTATTTAGCAGCGGAAACAAACTATTACAGCTACAATATATTCATCAATCTCATGTTTCTTCTAAAACATCTTTGGAGACATAGCGGTAGACACAAATGAAACGATTGCTGACATGCAGAAAAGTCACAAAACTAATGTGGATATCATGGCTCAGACATTAAGTTGGAATAAGCGAAGAGTTCATTAAGTTCATATTGAGATCTCTGACTTTTGACGGCAGGTTTTGACAGTTTGTCTCAGAGGAACATCTGAGAAGTAAGAGAAATTTTGAGATATCCCCTTGTCAGTTTTCTTCCCTATGCATTAAGGGGACTTGCTCCAATTCTTGTGGATTTTTTTTAAAAATCCTGCTTCCCTGAGGCATGAAGTGCTAGGCTACGGTAGTGCGTTTTCTGTGTAAACAGACCCTTGTGAGGTCTTCATAGCCCTGTGCTCCTCCTCTACATCAACCCCATTCTAGGCCCCTCTGCTACTTCTCCAGGAGCACGTAGCCACCCCATCACTCCCTCACCTGCCCACATGTGCAGCCACCCGCATTATATTCCCCTCGTCCATCCACTGGCACATGCTCAACATGCATGTCGCCTGATGCATTCACGGCGTCTCTGAGAACGAGCTGAAAGACTCTGGCAGAGTGATAACGCATGACAACATGTTTCCATTGCGTACACGGTGGACTTTAACAAATTATGCCTCTGTAGCCCAGCGTGTACCTGCAGCCAAACCACTTGTGTGTTTGTTCGTTTGATCTCCACCAGATTACAATAGCAGCGAATCTCATCGAATGCTGACTGAATGGATTTCAAGAGATTAATAACTCTGACTAAGCCTGTTTGTTTTAATGTCTTCTCTCCTCTAATCCATTATTGACTGTCCAACCGGTTGGCGAAGAACGTTGTGCAATTCCCTTTGTGTGAAGTTTTAAGGAGTGCAAACAGAAAGATCTCTCACCCCACACACTCGCTCTCCTTCTGCGGTTAATGTTACATGAGCAATCGAGATGAACTCAATTAGCACTGGTTTTGCAGAACCAAACAGGCCAAAAGGGGAAAAATCTGACAGGGTCTGAAGAATCCAAAAGTGATTAAATATTTTGCAGCGCTGGCTGGAAGAAGAGCACATTCGCGAGTTTGTGTGCCCATGTAATCTTAGCATTAGTGGTAAACGGGTCTGCAATGGAGGGCTCAGAGAGACTATTCTACTCGAGCTGTGATAGACAGAAAGATAAATAAATAAATATGCATGAAAGGAGGAGATGGGGAGGTGGAGGGATGCCAAAAGAATTAACAACGGAAGTGATAAGAGGCTGTATTTATACTTGGATATTAACTGGAAGATTAGATACCGAAATTAAGTTCACTTGGAGCCGCTGGTATGTATACTTTTGGCTGTATTGAAACAAGCGTGCTGCTAAATACTGTAAAGGATTTGCTGAAGGTAAGTCACAAAGATATGGAATCCCGTTTCCCTATTGAATAAAAAAAAAGGTTATTGCGAATTTTTATATCACAATTCGGACTTTTTTCACATAATTGTGATTTAAACTCACAATTACGAATTATAAAGACACAATTGCATGGTAAAAACTCACAATTCTGACTTCTTTTCTCGCAATTGCAAGAAAAAAATAGTTAAAGTCCAGTTTTGAGGGGGGGCTGATATGTTCTCCGAATTGCGAGTTTATATCTCACAATTATGACTTTTTAACTCGCAATTGCGAGATATAAACTTGCAATTCTGAGAAAAAAGTCTGAAATGTGAGTTTATTTCTAAGAATTGCAAATTCATGTCTCGCAATTGCGAGTTTATGTCACGCAATTCTGAGAGAATTGCGAGTTTGTATCATGCAATTATGATAAGAAAAGTCATAATTGTGAGATAAATTTTATTCAGTGGCGGAAACGGGCTTCCATACAAAGACCCAGTTATGGCGCAAACATAACCAAGATTTTAAGCTGATGTGTCAAACGTGTGTCTATAGCACATGAGCTTAGCTGACAATCTACTCATCCAACCCAAATGCTGAATCTGACCTTTGCTGCCATCATTCAGCTGGATGTTCAGCCTGTTTGTCTTGTTTCAGAAGTCATAGTCTTGAGGCGTCTCAATGAGTGAGAGAGCACACTCTCGTATCGCCTCAGCTGACCTCCTTGTTCGGGACAGTGATATATGGGAACCATCTTTTTCCTACCGTAAGACACCTCCAGCTTACAACACCTCAACGTCTCTCATTCTCTCAGCACGGGACGGGCCTCACATATGGGATCCATGTAGTATAACGACGGGCCATTAGCTGCTGTACCATCACTCTTTACATCATTATTCACCTGTACGGATGTTTCTCCTGTACGGGGGTCATGAGACAGTCATTTAATGCAGATCTCAGACATATGCTCTTTTTCCCAATCCAGTTTCCAAGCAATCTGATAAACATTATTTGTGGTGCTTGCTAAAGCAAACACCGGTGTTATTATTAGCCATATTTAGGGTTAGTGACTGGAACAATCCCCAGCAGTACACATGAATTATCCCTCAAATCATGTGCCTCATTGTGGAGAGGTTTACTAGTGCTTTTCTTAGCAGTCAGACTTAAAGGCAAGAAAATCCCTTAGACTTTCATTAAAAAGGGGCTCCATACATATCTCTAGAGACCAGAGTAGCATAGAGACTTGTGGGCTCGTTTGAATTGAGCCTGTAACTATATATAAGCATAAACATACTTCATTTGTCAGCTTCTTGTCATTATTTCTGTCAGAAGAGAGAATATTGATGGTGATCTTCCAGTTGCGCTACAGAGATCTGATTCCAAGTTTCCATAAAATGCTTTGTACTTGTATAAAACACCGGCTCCTATTTGCTGGACAAAGAAACGGCGCTCCGATGAGCACAAAGGAAGGATTTAAATCACATGTACTCTACTGTACTGTACTGTACACTCAAATTGTAGCTGTCAGCCACCTCGTAGCACTTACAACACCTCTCAGACATGAAGGAGCCTGTGTTTGCTTCCTTTGTGTTTGTAAATCTTTTCAAGAAAGGACAGACAGACAGTAAGACGTTCTTTCTTCATATGAAGTGTCATGTTTCAGTCTGGAACAAACAGTCTCTTGTCTGTGGATGTGTTGAACTGTCCTGGTGCCATGAGGGCTGTTTTCCCCTCGCTCTGATTTGAAGATCGCAGTTCAAACGGAGGACGTGTTTATATAGATGCTGTCCTGGCGATATCTGAGCGCTTGCCAGTGAAGCAGCCCGGTATTACGGAGTGTCACCACATCAGCTTCTGAAAGAGATGAACGTGTTCATGCCATCTTGAGTTTCATATGCAGTCAAGGCAGCAGTTCAGGGAATTTGTGCAGCTGAGCAAAGCATGATGGGATATTTTTTCGTAAAGGCCTGCTTTACTCGGCACATGTAGCTCAGAGTTAGTTTGATGTATATTTAATAAATTACATAAATTGCGAAATGGTTATCAGGATTCGGCCACTGAGAATTGTCGAAAACTTTAGCATTACCGAATCTAATTTACAGGCCACATGTGCGCCTGAATAGAACTAAAAGCCCAACGAAAGTAACTAAAAGTAACGAAAGATTCATATTTTGGTTTTGGGAGTCCCCAACAACAGGTTGACATGCATGTAAGGTCAAAAAACACTTTCATTGTTTTATAATGTGCATTCATTTTTACATTACTTGTTCAACGACTACCAAACGATTCGCTCAACGATTAATTTTTCCAAACCCCTCCTTTGCGTGACGCTAATCTGCGGTGATTGGTCGATTGGTCTCATTTTCATCTCATCTCGCCTGTAATGCCTGATAAAGCAGTGTTTGTGAGCGCAGTGCTGTGGTTACCGGGGAAACAGCTATTTTTACCGCTCCAAAAGCGCCACCTAGTGGCAAAGAATGAATTTGCATTTTCATTCAAAGACCAACGAGTGGGCGGACAATATGCTAATGTTTCATGTTGTCATCAACATGAAACGGCTTGGGATTCGTTTTAAAAACGACTCGTTTCAATGATTCAGAGTCGACTCTTTCTTTTGAGAGACAATAACTTCATACACGGTGCACTTTCAGATTTAAAACTTTGCTGGATGTTTTCATTCACTTAGAGCTGTGTTACACACAGCATGAAAGAAATTTTCAGAAATCCATAATAGGGGCACTTTAAGTCATGTAGATTCAGTCATGCTTACCGAACAGAAACGCCGTTTTTGTATCATGCTTTATAGATGCCTTTTTTAAACAATGCTTTCTCATTTAGTCATTATTTCAAAAGATTCATAATGTACTTTCAAGGCGTTTAGCGAGCTAAATGCGTAAAAACGGGCCTTGCTTTTGCATGTGGTGTGAAACAGGCCTCCTGCATTTTCTATTCCATCTCTGCAAACTTCATTAAAGCCCTAATATGTTTCTTATTTAAGGTGAAACTGTAGCAGACTACCATTTGTGCTTCTAGAAATGGAAAGCATAAATGCATGGCATGTTACGGCCAATGTTTGTCAGATGGTTTCTGGCAGCTCAACTCATCATTTCCTGTAATGTGTGCATGGAGTGTCTAATTCAGGAAGATGTTTCCAGAATATCTTCAATCTGGACTTCTTTATATATATACACAGAGATGGGTTTAAACTTGGTGCCACCGGGCTGGTTTCTTCTAGCGAGCTCCTACCTGTCCCGCCTGCTGCCGGAGGCCATGTGTTAATAAGAGGTTTTTCAGACGTGCTGCTGAGACTCGTTTAGAGTTAATTCTGCCACCAAACATAAAGCTCGATTTGTGTGCGACATGATCGTGAAGTCTGCATGCATGCTCAGTTTGCGTCATTAAAGCTGCTCGTCTCGGTGAGATTGACAGTCGTTAACCGATGCATTTCCACACTGCAGACGAGAGAATGTAACAATTTTATTGTGGGCTTCATAAAAGGCCTCTTCCTAAAATCTCTATAAATCTGTCCTCAGATTTCAGTCTTTCCAGCGCTGCCTCACAGCAGAAGTCTCAAATGAAGGGCTAAGGAGAGATCTAGATGAGCGCCGTTGGCTTGGATCAGCTGGCTTCCTCCTCTTCAACTGATGATTTGACATCGGTGGAAAAATGATTCATAAATCCAGTTTACATTCTCGGTGGCAGCAAAGCCCTCGGCATCCACGCTGATCTGCTCTGCGGCGGGCGGCAGTGAGCGCTGGGACGCTGCCATGTCAGATAGGATCGCGGCAGAGAGAGAGAGAGAGCGCAGGCCGCCGTTCCTGAGAGAGTTTTTGGCTGCTCCTGTTCCACCGCTACAGTGCCGGCCAGAGATAAATCCAGACCGAAGAGACATTTTTAGTAGCGATGAGGCAGCGTTGCAAATCTTTTTTGGCTGTTTGTTCATTTTGTGTGCCCGATCTATTTCATGTCTCTGTTGAGAGTTTAGGACAAACAGAAGTAAAAGAAAAAGAAATGTCTTGACATGCATATCACAAGAACACAAAGCAATACGGCTTTGCACCAGCACTGCAAAAAAGATTTCTTTTTTGGCAGTTTTGCCTTTGTTAGGATAGGACAGATCAGAACTCACAGGAAGTGAAGTGGGAAAGAGACGGTGGGATCAGGAAAGGTCCTTGAGTCACGATTCAAACTCTGCCAACAAGGCTATCTGCGCAAAATTTTGATAGATTTTTCAGAAAACAATGCATTTTGCTGCTCGAGTAAATGCATCTTGATTCAAGAATGTTTTTTTAAGTTATGTCTTTGGGCTTTTATGCTTTAAATGCATAGGACAGTTGAGAGCAGACTGGGGGAATAGACAGGGATCGGCAATGATCAGGACCACAAAACAGGATTCGAACTCGGGTCACCATGAGCATAGTTGCGCTATATGTCGCGCACTAACAACGAGACTATTGGCGCCGACAATTCAAGAGTGTTTAAATATTTATACTAGAAAACAAAACAGAAATCACTTTTTTTGCAGTGAGTGTCCAACACTGCTCAAACAATTACCATTGACCTGATACTTATTTGTGATATTTACTAGGAAATACTCATAAATGTTTTCTGATGAAAATGTGAGTGGTGCTTTACCTTTGGTTTCTAGCATGTTACAGACGGTTTCAATGCTGAAATTTTTAAAATCTGAACATATTTAGCACTTTAGATTTGTGTTTGTGGCAAAAATCTGTAGTGTATTTCAGCCTTTAGTTGTTCTTTATGCAATGGGTTGTTTTTCATAATTTATCAGGCATCTTAAAGTGGACCTCTCCTCGACAGGCTGCATGATTTGAAGCATCACACAGATAATGACTGAAGCGTTGTGTTATGCAGAACTGGGCCGCTGAACACTATCTGTTACACTGAACAGTCTGTTCTGATTCCGCAGCACATCCTGTTCTCTTTTGCTTGGCACTGCGACGCTGGCAGGGCAGATTTCTACCTCACACACCTAGCAGTGCTTCTTACAAGAGTCCACAGAGTGCCACAAACAGCCCTGGAGCCGCCCCAAATCCAGGCCTTTTATTATTGCGTCCTGCGAGCGTTCGTTTTTCAAGTCCTGCTCTTTTTGCATGCTTAAGTGTAACCACATGTTATGCCACGCACGTAATCTTTTCCACTGAAGTGAGTTGGGCTCTGGGAGAGGAGAGGAGACAGGCTTCTCTCTGGTGCTGGTTGGCACTTCTCTAAACAAACATGTATATGCCTGCATACGTGCGCTGTGGTGTTACCCTGCAGCCCCTGAAAGCGTTTGTTTCTAGTGTTGATGTATCTATGCAAACATGACATTAATCAGTGAGTCATGCAACTCTGGTTAGTTGACAGGCGCTGCATTCTCAATGCAAGGATGGGCAGATGCTCTCATGTCCTCTGAAGTGTCAGATTCAAGAGCATTTTCAGGTGTGACATGATCATTACTACAAGCTTGTTGCCCTTTGCGCGTGTGAGGACTAACTATTTCTTGTGTTTGTGATGTTATTGTGCATACTCTACATAACTAATCGCATGCTGGCAAATTGCAAGATCATTTTTCTCATGCACATACAGTAGCTTCGCCAGAATTGGCTAAATGTCAAAATCAGTGTTAAATTTGTCAACAAAATCACTTTATGTCAAGTTGATTTTTTTGTCAGATTATTTGCAGACATGCAATTACATTAGTACTGTGTCATTTTCAATGCAGTGGATGTGTTGCATTCAGCGTGAGGAATTTTCTGGAGTGCCAGCAAGAGTACGTGCAACAGGAAGTGAGAGGTGAGGGTGGGTCCTGAAACCCAAGGCTGCTCTACCAGCTTTTGCCTATCTTTGCAAAGAGAGAGAGAGAGAGAGAGAGAGTGATTGAACGTATGCCAAGTATGAACAGAGTGAGAGACAGGTTCTCGGTCGAGAGGAATTCTGCCTCGACAAAGATCCATCATCACCTGCAGCACAAATCTCCATGGCGACTGGAATGTTTTCTTTAATAATATGCAATGAAGTGAAGTTTATGTTAGCATAGCCATCCTTACAGATACATGTACCACAAACACATACCTGCGCCATTCCATATCATACTAGCAGGAGACATGTGACTGTCAAATACTCTACTGTTCCACGAAATGCCCTTAGGGTACAGCACAAGAGCATCTGAGAGCACAATTCATTGTTTTTCTGACAACATATTCCACGTCCTCTAAGTGGAACTCACAGGAAGAACAAATGAGCTGCATGTTTGGGCTGAATGTTAACAGAAGAGATGGCGAGGCGTTATCTCTTCAGCATATCTATGAGCCGAAGGAGGAGGAGTTTAGATCGCTCTCTCCGATATTACAGTGGGCCAGAGAGCCCAGAAAGGGCCGTATTGTTCTGCATTGAGACCATGCTGGGCCCTCAGAGAGCCCAGAGAACAAAAGAGCCAGCGTTCTTGAGGCTTTTTCTCTGAGCTGAGATCATGAAGGTGTGTCTTTGATATACAGATGCAGATATCTGGACTCTGATTGCTCTCTGAGAAAACGGATGTTTGTCTCAGATGCAAACAATCTCTGTATTATCTAACCCTTTTCCCGTCTTGTCGATTGGCAAGCTAGTGTAATTCTGCATATTAAGGTGCTCATTAAAGTTGTAACCGATCCGTGTGCCTTTAGCTCCAGTTCCTCCATGCTTTTGTTCGCTATGGGAAAGACACCATATCCCAGAGTCCACTCTGCCCCGCTGAACTGGGTCTTTGTCCCAAAGGAGTTTCTCTCACAGACCAGCAGGGATCTAGCTCATCTGTCAGGTGTGGTCTGCAGGGGAAACGGCACCATGGGAATGGAGATGCTACAATTGAAGTCAAGAGTACTGCTCTGCATGTGTAGCAGACAAGCTTTTGTGTTCAAAGCATAAAACAAAGGAAATGTGATTCTATGCAATGCTGGTTTCTTTTCCAGATCTGGAAATCACTACCATTTCCTGTGAGTCGGTAAGGTTGTGTAACCTTTCTGCAGGTGGATGGGGCGTTGCAGGTGTGCATCAGGTACAAACAATCTGCACTCAATTGGGGCCAAAACACACAATACTGAAAACATTCAGAGCTATTTTTTATTTAATGGCGGTTTTTTTACATAGTATTATTTTGCTTTTATAAGGATAGGACAGTATGTAGACAGGAAGTGAAGTGGGAGAGAGAAGATGGGGGGTTGGGATCGGCAAGGGTTCGTGAGCCGGGGTTCGAACTCGGGACACCCGATGCGCAATGGCGCTATACGTTGGCACACTGCCCACAAGCCTTTTGGTGCCAACATTCAGAGCTATTTGATAGGACATAGGCTTATTCGTCTCCTCTGCATCAGCATAGTGGCATTTTGGAGAATGCATACACTGTTTTGTGTCAGCCGCACCACACGGATACGCTGTTTTCATTCAAATTAAAGAATAAACGAATGTAGAAGACGTATCTGAGGTGCAGCTGACTGTGGCATGCATTCACAACACAAAAAAAAAATGGAAAAGCCTTTGCCCAACAGCCAACTATGGTGAGGTAATGTTGTATGTAGATCATTGGCAGTAACATCCTGACCAAATCTGCCCACTGGCCTTCAAATCATTCTCATAAAAACACAGAGGAACTTGGATGTTCTGGCACATCATCCAGGTGCAAGGGGGGCGCATCTGTGTGAGACGTGTGAACGAAAGCCCAGAGACCAGTCCATATCACGGTGCACCTCAAGTGTGCCTATGCACATTCCCAAGGCATTATGTGCTGCGGTGCTCATGCTGGAGATGCAGGGTTTATAAAATAAAAAGCAGAAGTGTTAAACCTCTAATGTGTACAGAGTTGTAATCAGTTTATAAATATTTCCTTGTACAGTCAGGTAACAGTACCTAATCACTATACCCAGCGCTCTACTGCGTGGGAGAGAACAAGTTTAACGGGAACTTGGACCTGACAGCATCAGACCTGTGACTCTGTTTTTCTTTTCGATTGGGACTCAGGCCTGATCCCATAATCAGCCTGCCGCCTGGGCCCAAGTCACAGTCCAAACCTCCCAAATTCCATTCTTCGCAATTTGTCCAATTGTGAGAGCTGGAAGCCAACCCCAGCTTCAGTTTTCTTGGGTATGTTCTGTTGTTTCCAGTTGAATAGGAAAGTGGTTTGGATGGGCTATAAACTGTATGTAGATCATTGCACAATGTGCGAATGGACAAGGCTGTTTTTAGCCTGAGAGAACGGCAGCTCGAGCCCCGCCCCAGAAACGCTGGCCTCAGGGAGCCAAGACTGGGCAGAGATCAGCGATTGATGTCGAAAATCATAAATACACCCACACAGTCTGCTTAAATGTTCACACAAGTGCATTCTGCGGCTCTTTTCCAAGAATACCAATTAGTTCCATTTTGAAAACGTACTTCAGGAAAATCCCTCATCCATCTGTTTCTTGTCTGTTTACTTTCTGCTTCCATAACGAACTGGGAATTAGTGATTGGATCTGTAATTGCATGAAATGATTTGCTTTGAATAAGAGCACAAAGCCTCTCAAGCAAATTCTCTGAACAATGTAATTCAAATGCAAATCCAGAGATTAACTATCTCATGAAATATGCAAAGACTGTTTCATATCGATTCAAATCAAAAAACACATAAATGCACATAAACTCCAATAAGTCTAGTTATTGATAACATTTTAAAGCCCTAACCTAAGAGGGTTAGAAGAATGAAGCAATAGATCAGTTCAGCGTCAACGTGAGGGACTATCCCTTTCACCTCTGACATCATTGCCACGCTCCTGCGAGTGCAGTGTTGCATGTGTCGACGGCTTTCACTTCCCCGACATACCCGGATAATGTCCCTTGCCTTTCTTTCCTCCAGGCAAGCTCTAGAGAGCAGAAAGCCCATTGGTTGTCACATGCATCTATCAGTCACGTAAGGTGTTCCAGTGCACGTGAAGAGGGTTTGGAAGTTCACTTTTCTGTTCTACGTAGTTTTTGAGTTGCCTAGCATGTGGTATCGGATATTCCTTCAGCCAGTCTGGATGTCTCAGACCTTTACCTGCCTCTGTATGCTTTTCCCCTCAAAGTCTTTCACAGACATTTCCCCACATCCACCTGCGAAAGAGAAGTTTCCCAAGAATTTGAACGTATCGACCTCTTGGTTTAAAGGTCACAGTAGACAGAGGTTCTAGCGTTATCAAAAGAGACAGCAGAAGAGGTTATATCATCGTCCTAGTAGTTCCTAGAAAGAGAAATTCTTGAGAACTAATTGTGCATTTTTGCCATATTTCTCTAGAGCGTGCTACCAGAGGTGGGGGGGTTGGTGGGGTTTCCCGTTTTTAGGCCATAATCAAACTTGACAGTTGTGAGATTGTTTGTATTTGTTTAGTCCATACATATGCATGAGTAAACGCATGTGTGTCGTTTTGTTTTGTTTTACTTGGTTTTAGACACGTTAAAATGTTCTGGGTGTTTGGGGGTTCCCAAGGCAGATTTACGGTGAGAACCCAACCCATAACAAACAGGCAGGAAAGCGTGGCATGTGTGAAGCATACTAATGCATCGTGAGCTCCAGTGTCCTGCATCCAGGAGCCCCAAACATAGAGAGGGGCCACAGACACCAGCGGCTCCTGATGGTGCCTGTACCCTTGGCTTTGCCACTTGGGTAAATCACAGTTAGGTGAATTAATTTCATTAAGTAAACAATGCAGCATTGTAACTGTAGTTGGTGAGGTAATACGGAGTTAGTTTTTAATGCTAGTTGTTCAGTGTTAACTGGGCAGATTGGTGGCCCTGCAACTGTATTGGATCACCTGGCTTCACCCCATGTTGTGTGTGAGCGGCCAACCATTTGTGTTTGTACCATGAACACATTCTCTTATGCTACTGTATGAGTGTGCAATTGAGCTGACAAGCATTTGCATTTCTGCCAAGGTTTCAGGCATGCGTGTACGGTGTAATTTAAGGTCAGCTGCATGGTCGCTAGTTGAAGTTGTTCAAATACCAGTAACTTCTATCGTCAATTGCTCAGGCTTTGTAATCTCATTCCCCGAGGACATAATAAATTAGGATTACCGTGTGGTAAGCAGAAACAATATATGGGACTCGTCTGGGTAAGCCAGCCTTTAGATGAGGAGAAATGGGTCAACTGCCAAAGAGTCGATCATTAAGGCTTGTCTGTTCAAAGCCACAGCCGAGAAGAGATGTCAGCTCAATGTGAGAAAAGAGCAAAGCTTTTGCGTCCACTCCCATTCTGCCTTTCACACGCCCACAGTCTCCCTGATCCAAGCCGATCGCTGCCATCCATCTACCTTTATTAGCCCTGCCTGACTTTATAGGCTCTCATTGCAAAAGCACACATCACAAATATGACTTATGAAGGGGTTTTATGAACGGTGCACCGCTGCCAAAGCGGAGAGTGGGACCTTCTGCGGTGACAGCGAGTACCCATGAGAAGGCTTGTTTTTCTCGGAGTGGATGTGAGTGCTGTGATTTACGGACGTCACAGAGCTGCCCTCGTTTGGCCCGTGAGCTCAGTAGAACTGGTGCAGCCTCGCCGGCTCTCATGGTGTCTTTTGAACCTGAACGCATAACGCAGTGTGCTGGAGAGCGCCAGACGCTGCAGCCTTGGTCGGTACAGTCGCACAGAGAGGGAGGAACGGACTGAAGGAAAGAAAAAACAAGAATGATGGAGCTGTTGATAATAAACAGGGTTAATGTGGGGCTCCAGTAGCGCTGGCAAATTAGTAGAAAAATAAGACGAAGCAAAACTAAATCAATCTTCCCTCTATGCTGCGCACATGCATGTTGTGACCGCGCAGAAGAAATAATGTGCCACATACAAGCAAAAATTAGTTGGGAAAGCCATTTGATTGAATTCTAGTAAATGCAAAATAATTGCAATTCTTGGACAAACCATTATAGAGTTGGTGTCGCTATAGAGTTACAGCCGGTGAATGTGGTTAACAGGTTTCATAGAAAGAGAATGATGTGCGCCAAATCAGTCGCTGTAGAATTTGAATACATTAATGGTTCTGAAGGCCAATGCAAACACAATGACATATGAATTAAAAGGTCATCAAGTTTTAAAGAAGAATGGCTTGATTAAGTGTTGGAAATAGCGGATGATGGGCACAGAAGTACCAAAATTCTTACATTCACACACAGGTAGTGTGCAAACTCTCCTACATGGGCATGTTTTGACTATATAACTATATAAGAAAAACATTAATGTACGCTTTTTTGAAAATACTTAGCTTACAGATTTATTTTTAAATGCATCATATTATATTAATTATGTTAAAAGAAAAATTCTCAGGTAACCTAAAATGTGTATCATTTAGTTGCATCGATGGTCAAATCAAATATAAATAGCACATTAAAGTTAAAAGCTACACACTTTTTAATGTTTTTTTTTTTTTTGCTCAGGTGGCTGAAATGTTTGCCCAATAGAGAAAAAAATTTAAGGGAACATTGCACAAAACATGTTCTTTGGAGAAACCAGGAATTAAAGGTGAAGTCTATTATTTCTTCGATCAATGATGCACCTCGATGGCCTCATTTATCATCTTTAGCAATGAATGCATCATATACTGTTACATGTCTGGGTCAAACTCAAAGTCAGAAGTGGGCAGGAGGCGCTGCCCTATAGAGAACCAATTAGCATGAACTCTCACTTTCTGTGGATGCGTGATGCAGCATGGTTTTCCAAGCCTCTAGCAAATGGGGCACTGAGGAGGGGTCGGGTCACGGCACCACCAGTTTCTGAAGCTTCGGTTACAGCCGCTTTAGCATCTCCTCCCTCCCGCCTGTGAGAAACATGCCTCTCGTTTGCACTCGATGTATATTCATGTGTGCCACCACCAATGCCACAATGAACGATCTGGCACAATTAACCCAAATCTTGCGCAATCGCTTCATATTGGTGTCTAGACTCCTACATTGGACGCAGGCAGACCTTGTGTGTGGGTGTGGGTAAAGTGAGCATTCTATTGAGGTCTTAGTTTGGCTAATCTCCACCATGTGACGGCGCGCAGAGCTTTGCTGCCATGGAATGCCACAGGCTCTTGTGCTGGGGACAAAAACAGACAGAGGCTTAATCTGCAGGGGTGGCAACACCACGAACACCAGTGCTGGGGGAGAGAAAGTTCTCAGGGTTTAACCTGTCGCTATCATCAGCTACCTTAGTCTCTGACAGACCCAGAGCTCGACCTCCCCTCGAAAAACTGCCCAGTGTTTACCATGGTTGGCTTGCAGCATGTTGTTGAAATGCTCTTCATGGGAGGTGCATGGGGTTATTCAGAAAATAAACAAATGCATATAGATAGAAAGTTTACTCACAAATACAACCAGAGGCAAAAATAAATGCATTTGCATACTTCAGCCAGTCAGGTTTGAGAAATATTACCAGC
Source organism: Barbus barbus (assembly GCF_936440315.1). NCBI lineage: Eukaryota > Metazoa > Chordata > Actinopteri > Cypriniformes > Cyprinidae > Barbus > Barbus barbus. Next base: position 2,104,123 of record NC_136731.1, on the reverse strand, counting down.
CTGCTGACCAGTTTTATGTCAACAGTTTTATTTATCCAGAAAAGTTGCGTAGGGGGAGTGACTAAGTAAAAATATTAATGCTACGGAAGCCCTAAAGGGCCATGGATTATTATTTTTCTTTCTTTCATGTTTTCTCATGATCACATGTTCATTTTCTCATACTCGATATATAACATAACAGTTGTTTTTTTGTGATCACAACATATTTCTTATGGAATCGAAAATTAATAAGAGTAATTATAATGCAAACAATAGAATGAAATAAAAGGACAGGTAATAATGTTGTTTCTATTGGCCTAATGAGCAAGTAAGTTTAACAATAATCCCACTTTATTTTCCTTATCCATTTCAAATAATATTGTATTTCATAATTTGTTCTTTTTTTTGTCATGTAGGATAGGCTAGCTGGGCTAAATCATTACTGCTTTATTTATTCAGAAACACAAGTAACGATGATATTTCTGTATTTTATTATTTCATTTGGTTAGTGTAGGAGATAATGCTACATGGCTACAAACTCTGGGTAGAATGTAGCTGCAGTTAAAGTCTCTGAGAAGACAGAGGAATGGTGTGGATATCTCTCGGCTCCACCTCTTCACCCGTCTCGCTCTCTAGTTCTGCACTCCCCGGGCTTAATTAAAAAAATAATTGTCATTTGCATCACAATGGGCTCCATTAGTGAGCTCTTTGCCGTCCGGACTGCTATGAAAATGTAACATCTCTCGGATGAGCTGCAGCGGCGGGAGCCTCTTACATCATTTGTAGGAGAAAATCCAGCCAGAGCAAATCCGCTGGAGAGGGCCTGAGTGCGGGCCGGTGCAGAGGGGCAGGAGGGGACCCCTCACACACCCCCCCTCTTCCTCTCCTCAGCTGTCCCGCTCTACAATAGCCTGAGCATCTTTTGTAGAATTAACGGTTTGTAGGAGCAGCGGAACAATGTATGAGAAGAGAGGAGCACGGGGTTCCCACACACAGCCTCCACATGCCCACACACACACACACTCGACAACACACAGCTGATCCAACCCCCCTCACTGCCAACAATAACACACACACACATAGAGAGAGAGAAAGCACACAGACATTCACTCAACCTGTACACAAACGTACATTATTATACAAAAGTAACTTATATTATTAAGCAGCTTACAAATAAGAAATACAAGTGATTCATATGAATTATTTGTATAATTATACCGTATATATGAAATAATAATGGAGCAACAGTTTAAAAAATATATGTATTTACAAGAGGATCTGCATTTCCATGGGATTAAATAAAAGATTTATGTTATAAGAGACAACAAAACAGCTCCTTTCCTGGTAAAATATGAACTTGATTTTTCAAAAGTCAATGTTTTTGCGACGGCTGATTGTAACTTTTTTAGACAAGCCAAGCCAAACGTAATTTATTTAAGCCATGATAAACTTCATTCCATAAACTAAGTATAATGAACTATGCAAAAAGCATTTGGAATGTCTCCGGCATGTTTTATAATCCCCCCAAAATTAAACATATTTTTACCCCTTATGCATGTTATCACGTCTGTCAAAAATTAGGCTGGCTGTCAGCGGATTGACACATGCTCATGAACATTAATCGCTTCACTGAATACTTTCCGACCAAGAAATAAATAGTTTTTATCATACAATCCACCTGTTTTTAAATCCACATCATTTAAATATCAAGATATGGATGTGCATAATACACTCTCGTATGCTGATAAACAGATTCGTTAACTTGACAGGTGACTTTTATAACATGTAGTTTCTTCTCAGTTGTTTAAGAGATTATTATTCAGATATTGTTTAATTTTCCAATAAAAGAAGCAGATTTTGAGCCATATCGTTTTTTGAAAGAAGTCTTTTATGTTTTTAATAGTGCTGTCAAACGATTAATCGCGATTAATCGCATCTAAAATAAACGTTTTTGTTTACATAATATATGTGTACTGTGTTTATTTATTATGTATATATAAATACAAACACATTCAGTATATATTTTGTAAATATTTACATGTATATTTGCATTACTATATTTTATATTATATATAAATATATTTAATATATTAACATAACATATCTTTCTTAAATATATACATGTATATGTTTGTATTTATATATATATATAATAAATAAACACAGTACACATATATTATGTAAACAGAAACGTTTATTTTGGATGCGATTTAATCGCGATTAATCGTTTGAAAGTACTAATTTTAGCTTTTATAAACAGTAATGTTGTGAAGAGCCATTTTAATAGAAATAAATGTTTAGTAACGTTAGAAATGCATGTACTGTCACTTTTGATAAATTCAATTCAATTAACTTAAAATTGGAATCTTACTGATCCCAAATTTTTGAATGGTAGTATAAGCGGGAAATAATGTATACGCACACTTCCAGTCAAACATTTCTTGATGTTATGGCAGGGATGGTATGTCAGAAGAGAAGGAAAAGCATCAGTCCATCAGTCATGTTTAGCAAGCTGATCTCAGGATGAACCTCATGGTAACACTTATTCACTATTAACTATGACTTTGCTTATTAATAGTTAGTAAGGTAGTTGTTAAGTTTAGGATTAGGGATGTAGAATAAGGCATTAACATGTGATTAATTACTACTAATAAATGGTTAATATTCTAGTAATATGCAACTAGTTAAGAGACCCTAAAATAAAGTGTTACCAACCTCATGAAGCTGCTTGAAGGAGTTCTAAAGTCTAGCATGTAATTAGTGATACTCAATGAGTAGTTCGTTACTGTTTTAGTCAGATATAGCTTACTTCTGGAGACAGTTTTGTTCATAAAATATCACAAAATACGCACACACACACCGAGAGAGTTGGCACATAGTTGCTGTGAGTTTTATAATTGCCAGTAGAGACAGGCGTGGGGTCGGTGGGGGTGAGGCTTATTGTGATGGAGTGGCTGGAGGGGTTTTTGGGGTCTTGATTAATTTGTAGTGTCATATGTGGGAGGGTTCATCGGGACGGGGGTTATGGGAATTCACCAAACCCCAAACACTGTGAGAAACACAGAGGGAAATGCTAATGGAGAAATGAATATTCAGTACTACCTCATCGCTCGCTTTTATTTCCCCCATATCAGGAACTGAACGCATTTTGAAATTACATTAATGGTGTCAAATTGAAGTTTAACCTTCAGCTGGAAATGTTTAATACCGATGATCAGCGGCGCTTTATTTTTGTCATCTCACTTCCTCAAGTAATGTAATTTGCCCTATTAAAATGTTAAATGTAGAAATGATCACACGTCCAGAATTGAACGGCGCTCGTTGATTTGTTTCAGGAATGAAATGGAAAGCAAATGAAGACTTTGGAGGTCTTCAAAGACCAAATGGTCTATGCTGTCCACATCAGGTTTTAGCTCTGTGCTGCAAGTCAGCGCTTGTCACATTAGTGTTTATTTTTATTTCTGTCTAAGAGAACGATTTCAGACAATGTTGAGAACTGCATTAAGTTGTATGTAACCCCGAGCGAGACGAGTTTCCTCTGGGCAGTTTTAGATCTTAATGAAAGTTTGAGAAATGTTTTTTAAGGGTTGCTTCTGAGAGATGAAGGCATGCAGATGAGAAGCAGAGAGCTGGCAGAAGAAGCACAACACTTGTGTGGACAGTCCAGCGGGTCAGTGGCTGCTAGTGTGTGTTTGTGAGCAGCAGACCAGCTGATTTAATTATGAATCCACTCTCTGTGGAGCTCTAAACTTTCCCTCCATTTCCAATCCATACTGAAGCACCGTAGTGGTTTTAAATGTGATCTCCAAACCTCAAATTATTACTCTTGTCCATACTTACGGTTAGGGATTTGAACAAATCCCTGTCAGATATGAATGATAGCTCAAATAATGTGGCTTGCTGACAAAAGGTCTGCTTAACTTTAAGTCATCAGAATTACACCACTCAAATGTTGTCAGAGACGTTTTCTTAAAAGAGTTACTTTGGAGCAGTTAAAAGCTTACCTGAAAAAGTATATATGTGACCCTGGAGCACAAACGCAGTAGCACAGGTATATTTGTAGCAATAGCCAAAAATACATCATATGGGTCAAAATTATCCATTTTTCTTTAATGCCAAAAATCATTAGGATATTAAGTAAATATCATGTTCAATGAAGATATTTCGTAAATTTCCTACTGTAAATATATCAAAGCTTAATAACACAGAGCTAACACAAATAATATTAATTAGACTGAATGGTCTGCATCTGTATGTTTCAGCGCTGCATTTGTTTTCCATTGAGCTTGTTGAAATGCATTCTTTATTAACACTCAAAAACACGATTTGTCTGATCAAACCGGAAGAGTTATCCATTTAATGTTCCCTAGGTAGTCTGCAGATCATGCAGTGCAGTAATGCTGTTTGTGGACGTACTGCGAGGCGGTGATTGTTCTCTCAGCATCTGTAATGGATTACTCATCATTATAAGAGAATATCTATTTCCAGAGCTGCTATGAAATCATAGCCATGCTCTCTGCGCTACTTGGCCTCCAGTGTGTTATTTTGTGCGTAAACAGATTTTGCGGGCCAGTTTTGATGGCCCGTCTGAATCCCTCACTGATCTCAGCACAGACCCAAACCCTGGAGAAGAGCTCGGTCCAACGCTGCCGTCCACACTGTTTTTAATAGTCAGTAATCTTCTGAAGCTGTCTATTAAGACCTGCACAGGTATACCTCACTGCCCTGACCTGTTTTTCTGTTTGTTTCTGGTGTTTTTAGGGTGGTTTCTAGAGCTTTGTGACAGACACATGTCAAAATAACCCGCCCGATATATCTATGACATTCTGACCTCTAGATTTTGCTCAGTTCCCTTTTTAAGGCAAGTCTACTTTTTTCAAATTCAAATGATCTTTATGGCATGACTTGTGCATAATAAGCAATGCGTAAAATAATGATTGTATAACAAAACAAAAATCAGTTAATAAGTAAATTAATGAATACATTTTTTATAAGCAAGAAAATGATTAAGACATAAAATAAACATACTTTTTTCATCCGTTTATCACTCGCCAGTTGGGATGAGTTACACTCAAACCATAAATATGACTGATAGTGATGCTGGCCTTGGCAAACCATGTCGTTGCCTGCTCGTATAGATTTCATTCATTCAAAATCTCAGAGGAGGTTTTGAAAACTCATATTTTCCCACACTTCCCTCCTGAGCTTAAACAAGACACTTAAAGCTCCCCAAAAGAAGCTAACACTTTATTTTGACAGTCTCTACTGACTGTAAGTAACTCATTCTGCTAACCTTAACCTACCAGTCTAATACTAATGAGAGTTAGTTGACATCATTGTTCATTTTGACAGCAAATTTTGATTTAGTTTTAGTCATCTGAATTGTTATTAGTTTTAGTCGACTAAGGCCTGGTTTCACAGACGGGGTTTAGACTAAGCCAGGATTAGGCCATAGTTCAGTTAGGACATTTAAGTAATTTTTATTAACATGCCTTTGAATAAACATTACTGGTGTGCATCTTGAGACAAAACAAAGGCACTGATATATTTTAAGATCAGTCAGTGCAAGTTTATTTCAGTTGAAACAGCTCAGAATTACATTTTAGTCTAGGACTAGGCTTAAGCCTTGTCTGTGAAACCGGGGGTAAATATCATAAGCTTTTAGTTGACTAAATCTACTAAAATGGTGTGGTGTCGTCTGCAAACTTCAGGAGCTTGACAGAGGGGTCTTTAGAGGTGCAGTCGTTGGTGTAGAGGGAGAAGAGCAGTGGGGAGAGTACGCAGCCCTGAGGAGCTCCAGTGCTGATGGTGCGGGTGCTGGATGTGAATTCACCAAGCTTTACTAACTGCTGTCTGTCTGTCAGGAAGCTGTTGATCCACTGGCAGACGGAGGTGGGGACGGAGAGCTGGGTTAGTTTATTCTGAAGGATTTCCGTGATGATGGTGTTAAAAGCTAAATTCAGTCAAGAGTAGTGAGTGATTTTCTGCATGTTTTCTCGCATGCTGTGTGAGATGCACTTTATGTGTGTGTATGCTTCGGTGTCTGCGCTCAGAAAACTTAGTTAGCTTCAATAGGCTATGATACAGTTCAAATGTACACATCTTACCTCTTAACCACGCAGCAGATTCCTTCTGAATGAATCTCTTCCCAAATCTGACATTTTCGTCTCATTTTTATTAGTTGAAGAAAATGTTAATAGATTTTCGTCATATTTTTCGTCATTCAAAACCAGTTTTAGTTCGTTATCGTCTCGTTTTCGTCAGTGAAAAAAATGTCATTGACGAAAATTATTCGTCAACGAAGTTGACGTAGTTTGTAGTCAACAGAATGTCTAAAGCGGACCATCAAAATAAAGTGTAACCTGATTCATGTGACTGTGTCAGTAAAAGACAATCAGTTGAGTGAAATGCTCCACTCTCCCTTGGCAGTGAAGTGGGGTCTGAAACAAATGCAGGCCTTCAGCTGCTGCCAGGCGGGAGTGTTGACTTGCTCATGAGTCCAGGTGCCTTCAGCTAATATGGAAATATGACGGGTGTGATCTATAGCGGCGTGTGTTGGACGGGTGATAAGCAGCACCACCTGTCAGGCTCAGGCCGCTGGGCTAATGCGCCACTCTGAGTGACGATTTACTGTGGGAATGTACACAGACTCATATATATCCAGAGATCACCATCTGGAGAATCTGAAAATACTGTGGCAGACACTGATGTTAGCATTGTTAACATGTCTCTAAAAACTTTAGTCTGCTACAAGCCCTTAGGCAATGGAAGACTGATAGTAGCTTGACCAGCAAAAAACATACTGTAATGCTGTTTGACTGACAGGAGATATACAGCTAAATGAATGTGAATTCATAGAGAACAACACACTAGGTCAAACCGTTAAATCGACATAGACAGGAAGAGGATACTTACATATATCTGATGGATGGGTCCAGCTCAGTACTGGCCAATGAAACCCAATCCATCAGAGCCTGTCAACCGCCAAGCCTTTCCACGGAGATGCAGGTCAAGAGATGTGTCAGGAGCCTCCTACGGCCAGTGATCCTGCTGCACGCTGAAAATCACATTACATTTAGTGCTGCTTTAGAAAAACAAGTGTTTGTTCTACAGATTATGCCTGTTTGTTTCTGTTGCATTGATTTCAATTGAGTGGTTCAAGAGGTGAATGTCAGTCTACTTGAATGCATCAAACTCTTCAAAAATACATTTTCTTCTTATCAAATCATAGTAAAAACTGCATTTTTCTGGTTGGCCAAGCTAATGCTCGTGCATAGTCTGGGGTAAGGACTGTTGCAGCAACCAGGCAATAAATCTGAGTATCTCTTTTAACTAAATGTCGCTTCTTCCATTCATACAGCATTCATGATGTGCGCTGGGACTCGTTTTTCAATAAGTGGCCTGTCTCCTAAACTAAAAGTGTTAGGGTTCGGTTTCACGGCAGTGAAATTTGGTGTAATTTGCAAGGTATTAAAACGTTTGGGAGCAGATGGGTGGAAGGTTCCAGTAGGAAGAACCTTTCTGATCTACTGTTGAATCCTTGCCCGTGTTCCTGGAGATGAGCGCAGTAAAACTGAACAGCAGCTCAGAAAACACTTATTAAGTCAAGATGTACGCTCTGTGTGCTGCCAGAGAAAGTGTTTACTCGTCAGTCAACGGCGTGAGGCATCATCCGTCAATCACCATGACAAATGACGAGTCCAGGAAGCCAGCGGCGGCAATCGCTAGTGAAGGCTGCGGTGGATAAACAAGAAGCCTCATGTGTCGTCACAAGCCGCTAAGCTAAGCTCGTCCAGAGCAGTTTAGATCACGTGTGAAGGGCAAAGGCAATTGTTTCAGTTCCACAGTAGGTGACCACTGCCTCAAACGCAGGAAACCCTCAGATAGAGTCACTTCAGCCAGCTTTACAGTGCATTATTATACCTAGCGTCAGATTTTCACTGGGCCCCATTCGTGAAACAAAAGCAGAACAGATTTTTAGGTGAATGATTCATAAAACCAGCAATTTATGCAATAATGGTTACGTAATAATAGTACTTAAGAATGGTTTCACAAATAATTTGCTCAAGATTTCTACAGAAATTAGACTAGGGAACACATAATCGCTGTTAACTAATAGTTTTCCCTCTGTAAACTCCTAATGTGCTGCTTATTAATAGTAAGTATGGTAGTTATGGTAGGGTTAAAGGATCTAGAATATGATATTGCATTAATATGTGCTTTGTAAGTACTAATAAACAGCCAATATTCTAGTAATATGCATGCTAATAAGCAACTAGCTAATAGTGGGAATTGGTGCCTAAATTAAAGTGTTACAGAAATTTGACCATTTATGTAGGTTTGTGTTGTGACAATGTGCTTGTGTTCATGAATTGAGGATCTACAAAGCAACTCTTAATGGTATGATTTTTATATTGTGAGAAGTGTTAAACTGAAAGGGCTTTCTCAAAGCACGGTGTCAAGGCTGCGCAGAACTGAAACTCAAGATCCTTCTACTTACTCGAGGTTTTGAACTGCTGCTCTTGTTGGAATGAATCAGCACTTTATAACCTGGTCTGGAGCCTGTATTTTCCCTCACATTCCCAGGAGGAAATCTTCATATCTGTACTTTTCAAATGTCATGTGCATTGGAATCGGGTCTGAGTATTTCCCATGGGCTGCTTTCACTGGAAGCAAAGCAGACTTTCCCTTTAGCACTGACCTAATCCATTGTTACGTGACTTTTAAAGGTTAATGTTTTGGGAAGGGTAAGTTGGTGTCTGGGAAACAGTGTTGGGGGTAATGCGTTACTACAAGTAGCGTGAATTATGTAATCAGATTACTTTTTTAATTTGAAGGTCCAATTCTCACTATTAATCAATAAACTCCTAATTTGCTGTAAGGTAGTTGTTTAGGGATGTAGAATATGGTCATGCAGAATATGTGCTTTATAAGCACTGATATACAGCCAATATTTTAATAATAGGCATGCTAATAAACAACTAGTTAATAGTGCGAATTGCTCCCTAAACTAAAGTGTTACCCTTTTTTCAAGTACCTAGTAAAGTAGTGCATTACTTTTAAATTTAGAACAAAATATCGGAGTTACTTTTTCAAATATGTTGCACCAGTTACTTTCAACTTTTATCCCATTTATTCACTGAAGATTTTGTTATTAAGCATAAATGCATTAAGGCCATTGCACACATGCGTCGTTTCGTTTTTTTTTTCATATCAAAATGCTTACTACGGATGCGAAAACGCAGAAAATCAAACTTTTTTTTTTTGACAGACGAACGTTTCGCATTGTGTAAATGTGATTGACACAACGTGAGGTCGTATTTATTTTTAAACGTGCGAAAAATTGGGACGAGAATTTCGGACGCAAAGACCTTTACTTTCCATAAACAGTAACAAAGTAACTCAGTTACTTTTTTATGGAGTAACGCAATATTGTGTTACTTTTAAAAGTAACTTTCCCCAACATTGCTGAGAATGGCATGCCCGAGCTTTTCAAAGTCTTTGTGGACGAAGAGAATGAGGGGAAAAGGCATTGAGCGCGCGTCGTCTGAGAGCTGAGCTCTCGGGGCCGTGGTCTTTGTGCGGCAGCGGCGCACGCCTGGGGAGAGAGGGGAAATGTGTTTGACATACGCTCTGCACACACTGCCGGGGAGGCAGCAACAGCAGGATACGATTAATGACCGCAGAATAAGATTGCTACAATATGGCCTCCCTCGCCCCTGCCTCCCTTTCTGTTGGGCTGTCATATTTCACAGCCATTCGTGGGTTTTTGTTTTCTTCTTTCATGGCTCCCCCTCTCTCTTTTTATTTCTCAGTCAGCGTCATTGATATGCAGCAGTGTGTTCCTGGAGTAGACTCTGTTCTCATGGCTAGCCTTTAAAACAGCTTGGCGCTGACTCACGGGTCCAGAACTCTTGTAAACATTCAGGTAATGTTTCGGAGCGCTTTGAAATACGAGTTTTACTATCGCAGACGTTGCACGTATGACACAATGAGGAAACGTTTGGAGTGTTCTAATGTTAGACAAGAAACCAGTGCATAACAAGTGGATTTCTGAGCTGCCTTGCCTCTGTTTTTGCTTATTGGCCGTTCCCTTGCTGACAGTGGCTGAAAAGGGAAGTGACAGCTTGTTTGTTTAGCTTGCCCTCGATGTCACAGTCCTGATGGTGTTGCGAGGCGAGCCTCGATAACCCAAAACCAGGTTTTAGCATGCTGATTTGTAGTACAACAAATAAAAGATGGTTTTAAAGACATCTGCGAGGGTTGGGGGCAGAAATCTGGCAGCCAAATGTTGGCGGTTCCAGTGGTGATTAAGGGTGAAACTTGGAGCCGTCCTAAACAGTAGGTCTGGGCTTCAGAAAGTGGATATCTCTGCGCATGAGCGCGTCTGTAGCCCGAGCAGCGCGGTTTGTGTTTGTTGACACGTTGAGGAGAGAATTTCAGTGTTTTCGCACCGGTCATCAATCAGGAGCAGGCCTGATTTTTCCCAGAGTCAGAAACACTCTGGAGGTACAGCTGCGTATGCAACCACCAACATTATCATCATGCTAACTATGCTTCTCGCCTCTCACTCAGTTGTTATCTCTACAAGTTCCTGTTTGGAGCTATTTAGATATGTTCAGGTTAATAAGTCGTGTGCTTATTTTTAAAGTGAACCTGACGAAAACAATGTCTGGGTCATATTTCATTCCAAAGTAAGACGAAAAATGCAAGGATTATAGTCATGTTTTTAGTGGTAAAATTTAGTTTTGAAATGACATTATTGCATATGTACTGGTAAAATATACCAATAAAAGAGCCTTTTATTTACAGAAGGGTGCTTTTATACTCAATAGTTTGCCCTAAAATAGTTTTTAGGAATTGGTTCTGTATAGAAACCCTGTTAATCATTTCTCTAAGAGTGCTTTGAATGTTTGTCTGCTCATTTCTTATCAAAACGCTCATTGATTTAATGTATTTTAATGTTTGTTCAGGGTTCGCTCTCATTCTCTGTGGACTGCTGGAATTTCACAGGAGAGCAGCAGAAATTCAGAGGAGAGGGTGAGACAGACAGGAAGTGAGAAGACGCATCCAGCTGCTGGCTTTCTCCAGATACTCCTCTGCTGCTCTCTGGTTTGGACAGATGTATGTGTTGCACATATGGCGCTGCTCGTATCTGTCCGTGCCGTGCTCACACCTGTTCCACACAGCTGCCCCGCAAAGCTCTCCATTCGCTGAACACAGCTGCAGTGCATTCTGGGATCAGCCAGCAGAGCACAACTGTCTCCCGAGTAAAAGCCTTCAGGCTAACAGTGTCTAGAAACTAAACTGTGTGTGCACGTGTTATTCCCCATGGCGGTTTCTTCAAGGTAAATGTGTTAGTTTGTGCCAGGAGTACACTGAATACACAATAAATTCCCACACAAATCATGCATAGTTTTAGTTCCAGGTTATGCAGGTCTGTGTAGATCCCTTGTGAAAAAAGAATGTGCACTTTATAGAAGTATTTAAAGATAAAGGAGTAAAAAGACACTTTTATGAAGTTTTAAGAAATAATTTTTATTTTAAAATGACCTTTTAAATCAAGTTGTAGAGCAGGAATTATACTTATTTTGATATGTTGAATAACACACTGAAGCTCGTATTAAATACTTGATTGGTGTATTATTTATTGCATTTAAATGTAATATGTTTTAACAGAAAAATGGGTTTATTTTAAGGTGTTCTTGTTACAGTGTAATTATTACGGAAGCGTATTGCATTCACTTGAGGAAAAAAAATCTACTCTGTTTTTCTGAATTAACGAGTTAATTATCTCAGAATTACGAGATAATTTTTCATGAAAAAAAAGTTTTTGCTGTTTTTTTCTTTAAAATTTTTGCTCTGTTTTTCTGAATTAATGACTTAATTATCTCAGAATTACAAGATAATTTTTCATTAAAAAAGGTTTTTGCTCTGTTTTTCTGAATTAACGAGTTAATTATCTCAGAATTACAAGATAATTTTTCATGAAAAAAAGTTTTTGCTCTGTTTTTCTGAATTAATGACTTAATTATCTCAGAATTACGAGATAAACTTTTTTTTTCTTTAAAAATTTTGCTGTTTTTCTGAATTAACGAGTTAATTATCCCAGAATTACGAGATAATTTTTCATGAAAAAAAGTTTTTGCTCTGTTTTTCTGAATTAACGAGTTAATTATCCCAGAATTACGAGATAATTTTTCATGAAAAAAAGTTTTTGCTCTGTTTTTCTGAATTAATGACTTAATTATCTCAGAATTACGAGATAATTTTTCATGAAAAAAGATTTTGCTCTGTTTTTCTGAATTAATGACTTAATTATCTCAGAATTACAAGATAATTTTTCATTAAAAAAAGTTTTTGCTCTGTTTTTCTGAATTAACGAGTTATCTCAGAATTACGAGATCATTTTTCATTAAAACAAGTTTTTGCTCTGTTTTTCTGAATTAATGACTTAATTATCTCAGAATTACGAGATCATTTTTCATGAAAAAAAGAGTTAAAAGCTACATGTACTTACTATATGATTAGGGTTATGTGCATGTAATCATGCATAATTTATTGGTTATTATAATGGCAAGTGTGTAACAAGAACACCTTAAAATAAAGTATTAGCGATTTTACTTTACCATAAATGCTCGTCAGTGCATTCGACAGAAACATTACATTCAGTTCAGACTTAAGTATACTGTTTTTAAAGTATATTATTTAAAAGACCGTGTGTGCATCATTTTTTACATCTGGTCTATAATATCTCGCCTCTCACACAATAGTAGCTTGATAAGAAATGTTGAAGCGTGTTGATGTCCTCCGGAGCGACTGGACGCGAGTAAGCGTGTTTCAGCAGCGTGTCGGATCACACATGCTGTCCTCGGAGCAGGAGGAAGAGAGGGACCACGGGGTGTGAAACCAAACCCCAAACAAAACAGCCAGCGCTTTTACACACACACACAGAGCATCTGGAGTCACCCGTGACACAAACTGTTTTTCCATAGTTTTTATAGTAAGACATCGCTAATAAAAAGGAAAACACACGCACACAATCTAAACAAATGGCTGGAGAATGCAGGACATATTGAGACTATTGCATTGTAAAAGTGTGTAATATTCAGTCTATTGGAAAATATGTACAGCAGATCCTATCTGGCCTGAGGCTGTATGACACAGATGCTTTACTCGCTCGTGACTGGGAGAAATCACAGCAGCTTTAGTCCCACCGTCCAGTTAAAAAGAGCCAGTGGCCTGTTCAGTTACTCTAGAAGTTGCAAACCAGTTTTCAGTGATTTGAGAGCTTTTCAGTGTTTTCCCCAGATTGGAGCTGCATGCTGCTGATTCATTATGGCACTTACTGTATCTTATCAGTGTTTACATTGTATGTTTTTATTGCATTTTTTCTTGTTGAGCTCATAACAATAAAGTCTTGAATCTTGAATGACTAGAACAAGCTGTCTGGGAGTGACAAATACTGGAAATACTCTTTCCTCCTGCCCTGTTTTATTGTCAAGTCTGATCACTTGGATAAGGAATTAGTTCACCCAAAAATGAAGATTTGCTGAAAATGTCCTCAAACGCAAACTCTGTCTACATCTGGGATGGTCTGTTTCTTCAGAGAAATGGAGAAATGTGTCATTCCATCACTTGCTGCTCTGCAGTGAATGGGTGCCGTCAAGAATGAGAGTTCAAACAGTTGATAAAAACATCATAATAATCCACCGGTAAGCGTAAAGCTGAATGCATGTAAGAAAAAAGTGTTCGGTCTGAATCAGGAGAGAAATCTGCACAGATCAAACACCGTTTACAAGCCAAAACAGATATATGTGTGGATTTTAATGTGAGAGACTGGAGACTTTTTCCTTGGAGGACGTGTTATTATGGACTCACAAACTTACAAACACGCAGGTTTTGTCTTCTCCAGATGTTAACTGGTGGTGTGGATTACTTGTTATCAGCTGTTTGGACTCTCATTCTGACGGCACCCATTCACATCCATTGGTGAACAAGTGATGCAATGCTACATTTCTCCAAATCTGATGAAGATACAAACTCATCTACATCTTGGATGGCCTGAGGATGAGCACATGTTCATTTTGGCGTAAACTAATCCTTTAAGCAATGATAATATCCCGAATGATCATATATTTACTGTACTGAAGCAAAAAAAGTCATCAATTATTCAGTTATAATTTATGTCTTATTTACTTTTAAAATGTATGAACTTCCTAAATGCTTGTTTCTGAGGTACAAATATAAAACGATTCACCTCTAGTTTATAGTTTGATTTGGACAAATATGTTATTAATATTTGAATTCATTGCATGAATACTGAATTATTTTTTGTTTAATGCTGGATCAATAAATTAAAGAGCTATAATAATGTGTTAATGTTATGCACTTCTCACAAAAAGTCATTTTCAATATCTTTCTTTTTATTGCAAACAATACGATACAAAAGATAAGCTTCTTTTAAGACGGTGGCATGTTTTACAGTTTTTCTTTATGAAATAAAAAACAAGAGAAAAGAAATAAATGCTGGTGTGTTTTTGTAGAGATGTAGCAGAAGTCAACATGTTTGAGAAGGAAAAAAAAACACAAGTTCCAGTTGTTTCTATTGAAGGCTTGATCAAGTTTCACGATTAGAAGTCAACTAGATTACCAAAAGAACATTTTAAATGGAAACATTAACAAACGATAAATAAACGAGATGGTTAAAGTTTGCACTACAATTAAATCGTAATCGTCTCCGGAAACGTTTCATCACAAATTAGTCATACGAAGCCCAAGTAGATGATAAAATGCAAATAGTATTACTTTCAAGTCAAATGAATGCTAATGAATAAATTAAAGAGGTTAAGACTGGAGGAATGACCAATGGCGAGCTGCGGAGGAGCCTCAGGTCAAAGGGACTTCCCGTTCCTCCTCCAGCAGCGAGATCTCTATAGGCACAGATGGACTCTAGAGGCAGTTTTCACAGAAACGAGAGATATGGCAACGCTTAGGCACGGACTCTAGAAGCAGTCGACTGTACATCTGACGATTCAACAAGTTGTAAGAAACCCCCACAAATATACACAGAGGAAAATATCAGGCAAAGGAGTCTTTACAAAAATATCATCAGACAGCTGTGCACGAATCCCCCGACACAACTGAGAAAAACACACACATACACAGTACATACTAAAATAATTATCTGGAATCTGTCCTCACAGAGGATTCTCTTGTCTCATTATATCTAGAAAAATATAATCACAACTCCGAGCGGTTTTACAAAAGGCACAGTCGGGAGCCATTCCCTCAGTTTGAGTTCGTTTAGTCCCTCAGGGCCTGGACAGCTGGGTGTAGACGGGCTGCTGCTCCCAGTGCTGCGGACTGTGTGCCTGCGGCAGCGTGTCGGCGATCGGGGTGTACATGGGCCGCTGGTAGCTGAAGGCGGGGTACTGGCTGTAGTAGGAGCCGGCGGGGCTCTGGTGCTCGGCGTAGTCGTAGTGCGTGCGGCCGATGGCGGGGTATGAGCTGGCGCCACTGCTGTAGTGCTGCAGGTTGAAGGAGCCGTAGGCCACGTGCTGTGGAGAGCCCTGCTGCTGCTCGCTGTAGTGACTGGGGCTCAGCTGCTCCGTCTTGATCTGCGTCCGCTGCTGGCCTTGGCTCTGCTCGCCGCCGCTGGCCATCGAGTGCTGTTTGGACACCCAGGCGCCCCCGGGCTGACCGCCTAGGCCGAACCCGGCGGGGTACGCCTGCGTGCCGTTGCTGACCCCCGGGTGTCCGTGAGGAGGCAGGTACTGGTCGAACTCGTTGACGTCGAACGGCTCCATGTTGGAGATGACGTCACTGCTCAGCTCGCCGATGTCCACGGCACCAAAGTCAATGCCCTCCTGCAGCGGACGCCCCTCGCGCTTCAGATCCACTTTGCTGGATGGCAGGTCCGTTTTGGGGGTTGTGGGAGGAGTTGGGGGACCCTGGGACTGACCTGGAGATAAGAATGAAAGCACATTGAACTAAACATGAGCAAAACAGAATAGTGTGTTATTATCGTTCTCACAGTAATAATTGAATTTACCCCCACAAGCGAATTGAACCTCAAGATTATGCTTTGATTATGTTAGACATCCCCCACTGATTTTGCTTTGTTATGTTTTGTTGGGGTTGTTATGGTTGTATTGTTTGGTGTCCTTTGCACTCTTTTAGGTTAATATATTATGTTAGATATTTTTATATTTTTAATTTTCGTCCAAATTTTTCGCACTAAAAACTTGAATTTTTTTTTGTTGATCAGAATCGATTTTCTGCGTTTTCACATCCGTAGCAGGCATTTTGATAGGAAAGGATGACGAATACGAAAAAAAAAAACAAATACGAAAATTTCGGATTAAGGGGCGGTCACACTGCACTTGTTTTCGTTCCACTGACTTCTATTCATGCATCAGACTGGAAACGCATGCTTGTGCGAAAAGTTTCGCTGCATTTCAAGCTTGGTGAACTCTGACCTGACCAACAGCAGATCGATACGTCACAGCATGACCTCCTATCTGAATTAAAAGAACATACATGTATAATGCAGCACTGCAAGAAAGTGTAGTAGATTGTATGTTTTTACGCTTTTGATGAATTATTATTTGTTATGTGTTGAATTTAAGGTTTTGAAAAGACGCAGCACAGTGTGACGTCATAAACTATTTCACATGCTCAAAGTCTAGTGTGACCGCGGCCTAATAAAGATACGCAGCAATGCCAGATAAGATTTACGAGTTTCTCCGCAGGCTCCAAACGAGGCATTACATAAGGAGCTGCAGCTAGATGTTGTAGATGTTGGATTAGCATGCCGTTTCTGCTTGAGAGTCAAGTACCTGAGTGGTCTCCCGGAGAGTGCACTTCGCCCATGCTGGACGCGGGGGAGTCGGCCTGCTGCAGGGCTTTGAAGATGGCATTGGGGGAGATGTGGGTCTGCTCGCCATCCTCGCTCTCGCTCTGGCCGTTCTTCACCGATTTTCTCCGTCTGGGCTGGTACTTGTAGTCGGGGTGGTCTTTCTTGTGCTGCACCCTCAGGCGCTCGGCCTCCTCCACAAACGGACGCTTCTCTCCTTCGTTCAGTAACCTACAAATATCCACCAGAAATAACCAATGCTCAGATTACTTCCTTTGTATTCTTCAATTAACTATACACAAACTTGAAAAAAGGTACAAATATTTTTTTAAAATATCTAATGATTATTATTTTCTAAAGTAAGCCAGAGAATCTACCACGAGAAATAATCAATACTCCATTAATTTCTTTATCTTGTTCAATTAATATTAAAAAACTAACTAAATAGGTTCTGATATACATTACCCCCCCCCCCCCCCCCCCCCATACTATCTTTCTTAAGTAAACCCAAAAAATAATAAAGTAATCTACATCAACATATTTTCTTAAAACTGAAGGTTTTTACCAGCTACACAACTTTTTCGCTTAAGTGCATGTGAAGTAAGAGTTATTTTACTACTTGAAATATGCTTACTTCACATGCACTTCAGCATATACCCAAATAGTATTGTTTTATAACCGTTGCATATTAATGCTATAAATCTATGCAATGCAATATTACTACACAACGTTTCCCCAAATTTGCTAAATTGGCTGCACAAAACGAAACTAAGTAAAAGAGTGCTCTCTCTCTCTCTCACCGCCAGAGTTTTCCGAGGGTCTTGCTGAGCTCGGCGTTGTGCAGGTGTGGATACTGATCCGCCAGCTTCCTGCGCGCGGCTTGAGCCCAAACCATGAAGGCGTTCATGGGTCTCTTGACGTGCGGCTTGCTCTTGCTGGAGCCGTTCACTCGCACAGGCATGGGCACCAGGGTCCAGTCGTAGCCCTTCAGCACCTGGGACACCGCGTCCCTGATGCACACGGGGAACTTGTCTCCCTCCTCGTCCTTCTTGAAGTCTGCGAGGCGGCTGCTCTCGCTGTCCGAGCCCGATCCGGACGCGGAGTCCTCGGACATGCTCGGGCTGGGCGCGTCGGAGAGACTCTTGTCCTGCTCGGCGCTCATCTTCAGGCAGGAGTCGAAGAGATTCATGCAGAAGAGCGAGTGTTGCGCGTCTGTAAAATCCTAATGCGGGAGTTCAGAGCGGTGCGTAAAAGTGTCCAAAGTCCCTCAGAGCTGCTCAGATCAGGTGAGTAAAGTCGCACGGCGCCACATATATATCACTGAGACGAGGACAAATCCTGACTGACTGACTGACTGAGTGTGTTTGGAGATGTGGAGAGGTTCTGCTCTCTCTCTCCAAATCACATCACTTATATACGGATGAAAAGGAGAGGAGGAGCAGAACCCGATCTCTCTCTCTCTCTCTCTCTCTCTCTCTCTCTCTCTCAGGCTCAGACTAACCAAACACACCAAAACTAAGAAAAAACATTATATAATAAAAAATATACATTATATAAAATGATGAGAAAAGCCTTTTAAAATGTTCTTCTAATATGAGCAGTGTTCTCAGGCTCCTATGTTTATGTATTTCACTTTAATGCCACAACTCTTCAAATCTACAGCAATCTGCTGCTCACCTGGTTTCTTGTGTATTTAGAGGACACTAGAAACATAAAGTCAAAATGAAACATGAAATAAAATAAGTCACACCAGCGAATAGCAAACTGCTCACTATAATGTATGTGGTAAACTCTTGATGTGTGGCTGTTTCTGTACTTCTGTCTCAAGTATGTGTGTGTGTGTGTGTGTGTGTGAGTGTGTGTGTGAGACCGATAGGGGGCGACATGAGTTCAGAGACTCACTCACCACTGCTTTATCCCTTTCTTTTTCTCATGACCACAAATTAGTATTTTGTACGTTTCTGTAAATAATGATGCAACTGTTCAATGTTTTTTTTTTTATATTGACTTTAGAATTTTAGATATTAATATATATGTATTAGAATAAAAATGTGCGATGCATTGTATTTAAATCTCTCAGTACTAAAAATCAATACTTTTATAACAACAGTTTTTTATAGATTTGTATACTGCATCCCAAACTTAGCTTTCCTCAGAATCTGACCAAAAACTCTCTTTTTTTATTTGCATTTGCATATTTTTGTTTGTTATCGCCATTGTTTTAATATCTCATTGCCTATTGCTTATGTATATTTTAGCCTTATATTTCAGTGGAATTTTGTGACGCTTTTAAAGAAAACTGTATATTCATGAGCTATCAAACTGTTTACTCATTATACTCACAGTTTAAAAATCCTGAGAGCATATCAATAGTTAAAAAAACACTGATAGTGGGGTAAAATGCTCCGTTACTCAGTCTCCCTGTGTTTATTTGTGCAAGTAATGTTGTGGAAATGTAATTTTGGGCAGAACGTGGTCTACACATGTGTTCCTCATGAGCTACCTGAAATATCATGTTTAATAGATCACAGATGTGCGTCTGCCCTCCCTCTGTATCGCCAAATTACCACAATTACCTCCACGCTTTTACACCACTTTTTACATCATGATATTATATGGCCAAACCACCAGCTCTACTGTTCAAAAGCTTGTCAGTAAGAGCTTTTCATGCTTTTGAAATGCATTTATTTGCTTACGGTCCAAAATAGCTGCTTTCTATGTGAATATCTGTTCAACTCTAATTTATTCCAGTAAATGTAGTTTGACCAGTACATGTAGTTAATTAAAATTACTCAGTACTTATATTTAGAATTACACTGTAACAAGCACACCTTTAGATACAGTCTATCTATCTATCTATCTGTACAGTGTGGTATCAGCCGGTGGTCTGCAGGAACTGATACAGCACGTCCCTCCTTCTTCTGCATGCGCTGTAACGCTGGGAAACTTCTCAGCTTGATTTCGAGCCCCAGTGTTAAAAACTGGGAGACAAACAGTGAAAGTCAACTGCTAAATCATGTCCCTCGCTCGCAGATTCTGTGGCTGTCAGCTGAGGGCCTCGCTCGCTCTGTCTGCGTGTGTGTGTGTGTGTGTGTGTGTGTGTGTGTGTGTGTGTGAAGTACGGCGTTCATGCTTGTGTTGTTCCTCCCTGTACTTTCAAACGCGGTGTTTGTGGACAACCCTAAGTGATGTTATCACACATGGCTTCTCCTCAAAGCACAGCATTGCCTGGATCATGACAGCGTTAGATGTTTCATTCAGTGCCGTAATTATAGACATATAGGATACAATATACAGAATCCAGTGATTAGCATAGAACCAATTCAACAGTTGAGCAGCTCTTATGTTATGTGACAATCTAGCATTCTGGCATTGTGGTATACAAAGTCAAACGCTTTTAAATAAGTCATATGTAGGCATTTACTGAGTTTAATCCTCCATGTCCTGCAGATTCTTTATCATTTGCATATTTCAACCCTTTCCAGCAGTGACTGTATGATTTTGAGAGGACAATTGAGGGACTGAAACAACTATTTAAAAAAGGTTCAAACATTCACTGATGCTCCAGAAGGAAACACGATGCGTTAAGAGCCGGGGGGGTGAAAACTTTTGAATTTGAAGATCAAGGTATATTGTACTCAATTTGTCTTCCGGGAAACATGCAAGTATCTTCTGTTGCTTCCGAAGGGCAGTACTAAATGCATTTGTTATTTTTATTTCTACAAAATAAGAAACATTTGGACATCTTCATCCTGTTCAAAAGTTTTCACCCCCCCCGGCTCTTCATGCATTGTGTTTCCTTCTGGAGCATCAGTGAAGGCGCTGATTTTCACAACACTAAAAACAAATAAAAGCAAAACTACACTGATGCACATTCTTACTCTAGAGTTGAAAAACTGCTGATTTTTTTTTGTGTTGCTCCAGTCAAAGTGACTTCCTCGTAAATATGAAGTTCCCAGGAGGACTTGAACGCACCATTACTATTATGACAGGATCATTAAGATTCGTAAACTAGTGAGAGCGGTTCATTACAAAGAAAGCAGACATCAGTTGTTCCAGGATCACATTAATCTTGGGGTTCTTGACTCATTTCAAGACTGAGCATCAGGCACAAGTCTGAGATAACGGTTGATGGATTGAGTTGAATCAAGTCACACCGATTCAGTGTGGTTTGGTGAACCCAATCTCCAGAAGTGTGGAGTACATCTGTGTTGGATTCTACACTCACAGGGCTGTGAGACTGTTGCATTAAGTGAAAAAGCAGCATATTTGGCTTCTATCTGAGTGGAGGCTGAGTGAAGAATGTGAGGAACTCCCTGCTGTATGGATGGGCAGAAAAACAAGAGGAAACATGAAGGAACGGAAAGGTGATGCAGTCTGTGGCCTAGACTTGTGAGAAATGACTTTGCACCTGTCCGCTACTTTCCCCTCAGAAGTGCCAGCTTCCACAGGCCTGCCAGGATGGACACACCTGGCCGTTCGGACGGGGATCGCTCTGCTCGTTTACCCCAGCCCGGGGTGTGGGCACACTGTCAGATAGCCGCTCCGCTCGGACTGCTGTCTCGGGCCGTTTGCCGGCCGGATCAGAGCGCAGCCACACGGGCTGACTGTTGACACACAGCATTTTGGAGAAGCTAACGTTTGAACAAGAGTTATCATGGGCCTGACACCTTCAGAAGGCACCACTCAAATGATCCCGCAATGTTTCTTCACACTTCCCCGACAGCCCCCACCACAGCTGGCAAAATGGCAGCCTCTTCAAGATAACTCAGTAGAGCTACTGAGAAATAATGTGACTCATGCAAGAGTGCAAGTCGTTTTCTGACAAACTACTCAAGTAATTACTTCACAAAGTAACATTTTAGTACACCTACAATAAACAATCAATAAGTCACGTGTGTTATAAATAGGCATCTGCACACATTATTTAAGCCCTCTGCGTTTCAGACTGAGCATTGGTTGTTAATTATTATTTTCCAGCTCATAGAATAGTGAGCCTGTGTCTCATAGATGAATTATTTAAACATATGAAATCTTATGTTATAAAACTAGGAATTTTCCCTGGAAGAATCTGGATACTGTATATTTTCAGCTAGTAATAAAGTCAATTTTTGGCCTTCACTTTTACTGCCCTATAATTGCTGTTGCACAGTTCCTTGTGTATCTTTCTCGGCTTTGCTCTTTGTTTGAAGATGCGGCCATTATCTTGCTCTTATCGGCTTTCGAGTTAAGTGAAACGCCGTGTGGACGCACTGAATGAGGATATTCGTGAGGAGCCAACGGCTCCAGATAAAGCGGCGTGCCTCTGGACGAATCCCACCTGTAGAGGACGAACAACATCCGACTCCCAAAGTGCAGCAGAGTCTGTACTTTCGAGCTCAAATGTGCGTACTTATGCTCTCATTTGCATTATTGTATTATGAAAACTTTTTGAATTTGAAGATCAAGGTAAATTGTACTTCATTTGTCTTCCAGGAAACATGCAAGTATCTTCTGTCGCGTCAGAAGGGCAGTACTAAATGGAAAAATATGATATTTCAACAAAATAAGAAAAATTTGGACATCTTCATCCTGTTCAAAAGTTTTCACCCCCCCCCCCGGCTCTTAATGCATCGTGTTTCCTTCAGGAGCATCAGTGAATGTTTGAACCTTTTTTAATTGTTGTGTTTGAGTCCCTCAATCATCCTCAGCGTGAAAAGGTGGATCTCAAAATCATACAGTTACTGCTGGAAAGGGTTCAAATATGCAAAAGATGCTGGAAAACTGAAGATTCTGCAGGACCTGGAGGGTTTTTCTGAAGAACAGTGCTCAGTTGAACTGTTCAGAACAAACAAGGGACTCATGAACAACCATCACAAAACAAAAAAACAGTCGTACATCATCCAGGTAACCACACACAGTATTAAGAACCAAGGGTTCCCAAACTTTTGAATGTGGTTATTTTAATAATTTCAGCTATGTTTTTTGTCTTGTGGACTATATGTAAACATCTTTTATTGAAAATATCTTACTCAGGACAGTACTAAATAAAAAATAACATGCATTTTGTATAATCTCTCTTATTTTGGTAAAATTATCCACATTTTCACAGATTCTGCAAGGGGTTCCCAAACTTTCGCATGCCACTGTACATGAGTTGTCTATGTCTGAATCGGACCATTTAATGAATCTGTTATCAGAGTGTGTGTTTGTCATTAGGCCTCAGGTTGAACAGATCTTTTACTTTCCTCAGTGGTTATGTCATTTTAATGAAGAAGTGTTGATTATTGCAGACTTTCATATTGATC
Source organism: Barbus barbus (assembly GCF_936440315.1). Classification (NCBI taxonomy): domain Eukaryota; kingdom Metazoa; phylum Chordata; class Actinopteri; order Cypriniformes; family Cyprinidae; genus Barbus; species Barbus barbus. The sequence continues at coordinate 2,080,999 of NC_136731.1, read as the reverse complement.
CTGCAACACCCCCATCTTTTTGCCTATATATTTATTTATGAGTGGATGTGTTGTTGTCTTGACTTGTTGCCTGACCTTCTTTCCAAAGCATTTACGTATTAAGTGTGAAACAGGAAAGGACATCAAAACTTGTTGTGTAAGTCTGGTAATGTATGATTAGCAGATGCACCAATCTCTACAAAGTTGCAGATAAGTAAGTGTCTGGCGTGTGAGTGTGAAGACCTCAGTGTGACTCACGCAGATGTCTAGAGCTGCTGTGTGTGTGTGCTTGGGTGAACTTACTGATTCAGTTGGAGGTTTGCACTCAGTTCTCAGCCCTGGTTCAGTCTGGGTCAACAAACCGGCGTGACTCACGGGTTTATCAGAGAACGCTGTGACCTCTGGTCGAGCCGCTGGGTCGTGGCTCCGTAATTAAGCTTCTAGAGTTCCTATTCACATTCACACAGGTGCACCTCCTCACAGACCTGCTACAGTTACCAACTGTGTTTCTGCAGTGAGATTTAGCCAGCAGCCCCCTCATTTATTTATTATTGTATTTTTAATTCAGCCCTGCAGAGATTTTTATGTATATTTCAATCATGAAACTCTAGATGGCGCAGGCTGACGAGTTGTTAACGTAACTGATGATATTCACAGCATTAAATGACTTGGCACAAGCTGATTGGTTCAGGTTGCTTACGCAGCCAATGAGCTTGCTACTTTACGTTTAAATGGCTGGTTTGCATTCGCTTGAGCATTTGCAGCGCGCTTTCAGAGTTTCTTTTAAGATTTTTAGCTGCAAGTTAACAGATACCATCACTTTGAGAGTCAAAAAAGCAACACAAAATGAATCCCCGTGGCTCCTAATGATATATTATGAAGCGAAACAATCAGTCTGTGCAAGAAACTGAACATTATTAACATTATAATCCAGAGCCTCAGTCAGATGGTTCACAAATGATTTATTCTTTTGAATCACACTGAAACAGTTTGCGGCTTGAGCAGCACAAATCGACAAGTTACTCAATCAAAACTTGCTTTCAGACGCCTGACAGTCACTCTGACTGGAAATGAGCCAGAATACCAGAGTATCTGATCCTATGATGAATGAACTGATTCAGTGCTTCCGGTTCTCCAACAGTCACTGAACTGGGAAATAGTTGGACTCGGACTGAAGACCGTGTGAACCGAGAGCTTGAATGACAGGCCTTTATTCACCTCCACGTCTTGTCCACCCACTGCCATGATAACGCTTAGAAGAACCAGGACAATTTTTAATATAACTCCTATTGGATTCGTCTGAAAGAAGACAGTCATATACACCTGGGATGCCTCAAGGGTGAGTAAAACACAGGCTAATTTTCATTTTTGGTTGAACTAACCCTTCAATCATCACCGACCATGATTTCAGTTAAAAATCTTTACTGTCCTACTGAAAAAATTAAAAAAGGTGAGTAAATGTTTGGTGAACTATCCCTTATTTGTAAATTTGCACCTCATATAGTATGAACACACCAATGCACATTGGTGTAATCACATCAGAAACAAAATCCCAGTCTTCCAGTTTATGCAGTTTTCAGTTGATGTACGTCCATGTTGTGTCCCACTGCACTAAAATATTTGGTAAAAAATGTTTGCTAGCTGGTTAGATTGAGTTCTGAATTGCAGTGATTTGGCAACACCGCTGACTGTTATAGGTGCTGTGAGCTTGTAGGAAGAAGGATGGAAAATCCAGCCTTAAAGTGCAAATACTGGCATCGGCGTTCCTCAACAGTAAGCTGGCTGACCGTCTCCTGAGGTCTCGTCTGCATGCCGTTCAGAACAGGACGGAAGCAATCTCTCCTGAGGAATTTCTCACCATCATCAGCGCTCAGAGGGACGGAGAGAGCAGATGAATGTGAAGAGGAGGAAAAACCTACAGCAGACTGAAGAGGCTAATAAAAACTACGTAAGCTCTTCAAACATCACATCACATTCAAACAACACTGCAAATAACTCATATTTGATAATCATGACAGTCGCATTCTGGCATTTTTGGAGATTCAAAACTACTTGATCAGCACTTGAACTGTCTTTTGCTTTTTTAGGATTTAACTGAATCGAGGGATGAGCAAACATGATGCAACCACAATGCTGTAATGCTGGGAAACTGCATTTTCTTTTTGGTTCTGATTTAACTAAAGTCAATTACAGATGGAAACTAATTGGTATTTGTCATAAAGTTTTAATTGTGAATTATCGTGTATTTTACATATTTTTGATGAAACAGCTTGTGACTTCTGACCTAAAAAGTAGGAACTTCCCAGAAGGTTAAATGTCTATACAAAAAAAATCAGGTTTATTACCTGCCTAGAGAAAGAGACTTGGCTGTCAAGTATCAACACACTGTTGTTCTCTATAATTTACTGATGAATGTGGCCTAGCTCTATCTAGTACTGTTGAACTCGTGCTTGTTGCCCTGTGTGTGTACAGACAGATGGACGTCCTCAGGACACACTTGTGCTCAAGCTTGATTTGTGTGAACTTTGAGTTTTCCGATTGTAATATGAACAGTTAAATATAAGCATTAATTAGCAGTGCTGGGGAACTCTCTGCTTTTCTAAACATTTGGGCTGGTCCTGTCAGTAGGGCTTCAGCAGACGGGACGTCAGAGGGTGAACCCCAATGATCTCATCCAGCTCTTTCTGAAATCATGTCCAATCAAGCAGTCATCTGTGGCAGATGTCCTGCGACTGACTTAAGAGTTACAGGATCACGTGTCCACATCCCAACCCAAACCCACTTTATAGTACGAACTCACTTTTCATGTGATATATCCATGCAACCTTCTTAGAAGACGAGCCAAAGAAAACTCATAAATGAGTACTTTTTAATATCTTCACCCAGATAAATGCCAAGTAAATGCAATCTTTTTTTACTTATTTCTACTATAGAATTTTAGTAGAATCAATCTTTGAGACATAACCAAGAACTCGATTAACTATTGTGAGCAATACAGTTTTTCCTCTGGGAAGCTGCAAGACTTGAGGCTTTTGAAATGAAGTTTTCAGTCCCACAGCCTCTTTCCGCACCTCCACCAACACCCTCATTTGTCTGATTTATATTGGAGGCAATGAGGCCCCGCAGGGCCCCTGAGAGAGATTTATCCCCTGTGTGAGTCAGTGCACTGCTGTACCTCCATTTAATTACCCCTCCACACTCAGCCACCCAACACAGCCAATTACACCATGCTACTTACCGCTCAAGACAAAAGACTACTAGTCACTAAGAGATGTTGTTTGTTTCTGGCTTTGATATTGTTTGAAGAGGTTGCTCCGAATGAAGAAGCCAGTGCTGCAGATGCATGCTAGCCAGAGGCTTTGATTGAACTATAGGCCATTTCCTCCTCAGGCTTCCTCGGAAAACATACCACATAATAACGATGCTCTTCAGACCAACTTTTGGCATGCTTAATAGCATGCAAAGAAGCTCTGCATTGTTTTGCAGTGGACTCTCCAGTTTCTTATATTTTGGAAATTGTGGCTGCGATGAGCCAAGTTATGGATGTTGGATGAGCCCAGTTTTGACATGAGTGCATGTTTAATGTGTTTCCTCTGTAAAGCTGGCCAGGCCTCTCTGAGGAAGTGAAAGCACTGATTCTGGCCAAACACTAGAAGATGAAGGCCTTTCCAAAGCGTCCTGCTATATGGTTGATTTTCTGCATGTAGAACTTCCCTAACAAGATGAAGAAAACCATGCACGCTCACAATTTACAAGTATAATTGGCTGTAGGTTGTTCCCCAAACCCCGCCCACCGTCCCCACCCCCACCCAATCACAATCACTTAGTGTAAACAGAGCGCAGACCCCAGTAGCTAATTTCCTCTGTCCTATTTCCCTCGGCAGGCACTTCACTTCAATTTGTTAAGACGTCTTATTAAATGTGCCGGACAAAGTGGACGACCCCGGCATTTCAGTGAGCCAGTAAACAGGGTCAGAGTTGAGCTGGGGGGCTGGTCGTGATTACGTGTTTTGATTGGCGTAGCAATTAGCGATCATTGTCTTTGTGTGTTATTAGTTGAAGCGATCGCAGATAAGCTACACTTCTATATCCTCAGTTGATTTGTTGTGTACAACGAATTACATTTACCTCGAACTTTTACGTGCCGCTTGTGCCTGCCCGCGCTTTCGTGTCGCGGCTGTGCCAGCGTCTCGTAAAGTTGCCACGTCCTGTAAAATTCTGAAAGGGATACTTATTAGGGCTTTATGCATTAGTGAACTTTATTTTATTAGTTTTTAACTCCTCCCGCGGGGGTCTGTAAACTGCCGTTGTATTTTCAGACCGCTCTTTATTTGTCATTACGCTGCCTTCCCCTGTTTACTGTCCCCAGCTTCACCCCCTCCGGCCTGCGCTCTCCACCTCATTGAGAGTGAAATGGCCTCGCTAGGGCACCCTACACCTCATCAATCATCCAGTCCTTCATTTGCCTGCTCGCAAAAGCCCAATTTTCATTTTCCACGTGCGCCCCCTTTCCTGCAATTATATGTGCGCTTGTCGTCCAAGCAGCAGTGTATGAAATGCTATTGCAGTTCGTTTGGCCATTTGAGAAATAATTTAGCATGGGCAGTAGTGCTTGTTTGTAGACTGTAGCAGTTTATTGAGGGCTATTTACAGCCGAGCTGCTGATCGTTATGAGCAGAATGACTTTGGAGCACGTCCTTGCCCTTTGAAAGCCAGATGTTAGGATGTGCCTCGCTCATCAGATGAGATGTTTGGTGGACGATCCGTCTGTTCGATTATTGCCATTTTTACACATACAATATATGTGGTCAGTCATACGTAGCACGGATATATTTGTAGCAATAGCCAAAAATACATTGTATATTTCCTACCGTAAATATATCAAAACATCATTTTTGATTAGTAATATGCATTGCTAAGAACTTCATTTGAACAACTTTAAAGGCGATTTTCTCAATATTTAGATTTTTTTGCACCCTCAGATTCTAGATTTTCAAATAATTGCATCTCGGCCAAATATTGTCCGATCATAACAAACCATACATCAATGGAAAGCTTATTATTCAGCTTTCAGATGATCCATACATTTCGATTTAAAATAATTGACCCTTATGACTGGTTTTGTGGTCCAAGGTCACATATAATGAAAGACCTGCCAATAAATCTGGGTTTGCCGCAATGAAATTGTTGCCATATTGTGTAAGGCATATCAAGGCCTTGTTTGGCAGAGCCGATATTACAATGAGCCACGATTGCTCATTGTCAATGCAGCCTGAACACACTGTGAAATAAGCACTCATGCTGATGTAAGTGTTGATGTACTGGGAGATTCGGTGCATGTGTGTAATACTGTATTTCATTTCATGGGTTTGTCAGTGTAAATGCAAAATTTTGTCACTTAGTCTTGATGGCTGACACATGCACACATGACGTAAATACGATACTGTAGTTTTGAACTAGGAGTCCAAAATCCAAAGTTCTGGAGAAGGTGGCTCATTTGATCCTGCCAAATCATAAAGGTATATATATACACCTTCTTAGCTCACTAATGTGACAGTTTTTCCAGCACCTTAACCAAATTAATGAAGTGTCATCCTTCCATTAGATAATACAGTCCCTGACTTGGATGCTGTGCAGTAATAAACACTGCAGTAGGTGAAACTGTCTTATATTGCATTGTGTATTTAAGACTGTATTAACCAATCAGCTTCCAGGTCCAGAACTATATTTATGAAAATCAACTTAAGTTAAGAATGAAGTATGTTATCATATGTAATCCGATGTGGTTTATTTTGTCGATTTGAATTATGAATCAACTGTATTGCGTGATGCTACTTGATATCAAGAAGCTAGTTAGATAGTTGCATGTTTGAAACATTATTCTCTTTGCACTATACTGCATGTTACACTTTTTGTTTTCTAAGTGCAAGAGCATATAATTTGTGAAAAAAAAAAAAAATCAAAATTATTTTCATCTTGTTTCCTGTTCGTAGAGCTATCCGGGCGAAGGCCCATGTGTGTGTCATTACTCAGCCGAGACTGAGTCACCACTCCTGCTCACGGATGGGACGGATGTCAGGGACGGGACACGTCTCTCTGTGGTGGAGGTAAGAGCATCAGCCGAGACGGAAGCTCAAAATAAACACCTTTCTGACGTCTCGTAACGGAAAAACACGCAAGTTGTATGTGGATGTCAAACATTAACCTCCAGTTAGACACTCACTGACGTGTTTGCCCACACAAAAACGTCTTTACACCACAATTAAAGTGACAAAGGACAGTGAGATTTCACAATGGCATTTATTCACAATCATGTTCTTCCTTGTACAATGAGCGCAGATGTTTATCAGAACGTTCTTCGTACTGTGAAATCAAAGCTTGCGGTTTTTCATATGCATGGAAAACAGACTACAGAGACAGGACTGTGGTTTTCTGCATTAGCTGTTGAGTTGCTCAGTGATATTTTAGCTCTGCACTGAGAGCTGTGACGGAGGCTGAAGCTGCAGATGTGTGTGCGACACATCTGAAGGCTTGCTTTTCTCCAGCTGCCGTCCAGGAGTGTGTCGCTCCTGCCTTCAGGATACAGACAATTAGCTGTTTCAGCTGAGTTATGGAGTGTTAGCTTCCTTTTCTTCTGGAGCGAATGGTGCTCAAGTGTGTGTCTTATGGATGTCGGAGATCAGTATCTTTAAGACCAGTATAAACTGAAGTTGTGTTCAACTCGCTCAGTGTGTGTGTGTGTTTTCTGCCATGTGCAGACGGATTGCTCTTCTGCGCGGCTCTGACAGGCAGCCTGCTAAACAGCATTCACATGAGGGAAAGCTGGCCGTAGCCCATTTATTCCAGCTCGGGTAATAATCCCGCATCTGGGCATTCAGTGCTGACCAGCGCTTGGGGGAGACCACACACACACACACACACACACACACACACGAAGATCGGATGTGACTGTCGGTGGATGGGTCTATGGGAAGGAACTTGTTGACACTGTCCAGGTCTCAGAAAGCCTATCATGAAGCCATCTTTCATGAGGTGTGCGTTCTGAACTATATGGGTGACATTTTTAGAAATCTGAGAGACACTTCTTTTTAACATACTATTGATTTATTATTTTATAGAAAATCTCATCATTATTTGGAGTGATAAGCATTAGAATATGTGACCCTGGAGCACAAAAGCAGTCTTCAGTCGCTGGGGTATATTTGTAGCAATAGGCAAAAATACATTGTATTTGTCAAAATGAACAATTTTTCTTTTATGGCAAAAATCATTAGGATATTAAGTAAAGATCATGTTCCATGAAGATATTTTGTAAATTTACTATTGTAAATATATCAAAACTTAATTTTCCATTAGTAATATGCATTGCTAAGAACTTCATTTGGACAACTTTAAAGGTGATTTTTTTTTTCAATATTTAGATTTTTTTTTTTTTGCACCCTCAGATTCCAGATTTTCAAATAGTTGCATCAATGGAAAGCTTATTTATTTAGCTTTCAGATGATATATAAATCTCAATTTCGAAAAACTGATACTTAAGGTCCAGGCTCACATATTATTACTTATACTATGAACACATTTCTAAACTTACACTGCTGTTCAAAAGTTTGGGATGAGTACGATTTTAAATGTTTTTTTAAAAGAAGTTTCTAATGCTCAACAATGCTGCATTTATTTGATCAAAATACAGAAACAACTGTAAAAAGAAATATTATTACAATTAAAAATAACTGTTTTCTACGGAAGCGTATTGCATTCACTTAAGGAAAAAAAAACTACTCTGTTTTTCTGAATTAACGAGTTAATTAAAACTTTTTTCATGAAAAATTATCTCGTAATTCTGAAATAATTAAGTCGTTAGTTCAGAAAAACAGAGCAAAAACTTTTTTTAATGAAAAATTATCTCGTAATTCTGAGATAATTAACTCGTTAATTCAGAAAAACAGAGCAAAAACTTTTTTCATGAAAAATTATCTCGTAATTCTGAGATAATTAAGTCGTTAATTCAGAAAAACAGAGCAAAAACTTTTTTTTTCTTTAAAAATTATCTCGTAATTCTGAGATAATTAAGTCGTTAATTCAGAAAAACAGAGCAAAAACTTTTTTTCATGAAAAATTATCTCGTAATTCTGAGATAATTAAGTCGTTAATTCAGAAAAACAGAGCAAAAACTTTTTTTCATGAAAAATTATCTCGTAATTCTGAGATAATTAAGTCGTTAATTCAGAAAAACAGAGCAAAAACTTTTTTAATTAAAAATTATCTCGTAATTCTGAGATAATTAAGTCGTTAATTCAGAAAAACAGAGCAAAAACTTTTTTTCATGAAAAATTATCTCGTAATTCTGAGATAATTAAGTCATTAATTCAGAAAAACAGAGCAAAAACATTTTTTTCTTTAAAAATTATCTCGTAATTCTGAGATAATTAACTCGTTAATTCAGAAAAACAGAGCAAAAACTTTTTTCATGAAAAATTATCTCGTAATTCTGAGATAATTAAGTCGTTAATTCAGAAAAACAGAGCAAAAACTTTTTTTCATGAAAAATGATCTCGTAATTCTGAGATAATTAACTCGTTAATTCAGAAAAACAGAGCAAAAACTTTTTTCATGAAAAATTATCTCGTAATTCTGAGATAATTAAGTCGTTAATTCAGAAAAACAGAGCAAAAACTTTTTTTCATGAAAAATTATCTCGTAATTCTGAGATAATTAACTCGTTAATTCAGAAAAACAGAGCAAAAACTTTTTTCATGAAAAATTATCTCGTAATTCTGAGATAATTAAGTCATTAATTCAGAAAAACAGAGCAAAAACTTTTTTTCATGAAAAATTATCTCGTAATTCTGAGATAATTAACTCGTTAATTCAGAAAAACAGAGCAAAAACTTTTTTCATGAAAAATTATCTCGTAATTCTGAGATAATTAAGTCGTTAATTCAGAAAAACAGAGCAAAAACTTTTTTTCATGAAAAATTATCTCGTAATTCTGAGATAATTAAGTCATTAATTCAGAAAAACAGAGCAAAAACTTTTTTTTTCTTTAAAAATTATCTCGTAATTCTGAGATAATTAAGTCGTTAATTCAGAAAAACAGAGTAGATTTTTTTTCCTCAAGTGAATGCAATACGCTTCCGTAGTTTTCTATGTGAATCAATGTTAAAATGTAATTGATTGATGTGATCAAAGCTACTCCAGTTTTCAGTGTCACATGATCTTTCAGAAATCACTCTAATATGCTGATTTATTATCAGTGTTGAAACTGCTGAGCTGCTTAATTTTTCATTTTTGGAGCCTGTGATACATTTTCTTTTATATTCTTCGATGGATAAAAAATAATGTCCGTTTAGGTATGTTTAGGCGGTTTGAGTTTTGAATTATACTTTATTATACCCTTCAACAGTCTACGAACATGAATTATTCCTCAAAAATGCAGCTTTTTGAGGCAAGCTGTGCTGTTTTATAAGTGATCATGTTTATATGATTTTGAAAGGGTCAAAAAACAGATTTTACTCTTTCTCACACATCCCAGAGAGCCTTGAGATGAGCCTAAACAAACATAGACACAGCAAACACCAGCCCTCAATGCATATGCAATATTTGTGGACCGTAGCTCCACGGCTGCTGTCAAATCTGATTTTCTTGGATCCGTAGAGCCGTGTGGTTTTCTAATGAGAGACGTGTGACCACCTAGTCAACAGTATCTTATGCGTGTCCATGCCGAAGGTTCCCCTGCGTGTTTATGTAGCAGTAATTGTGGACTGATAGGACAGGTTGGGGGAGAGCTGCTGTTTTGCCAAACGTTCTTCTGTTAATCCAGAGTTAGAAAAACTAGACCCGGCCTGACCCCAAGCCTCGGCCCCAATCAGCGTCAGCCGATCATAACTCTCAACTGTCCTGTGTGTTTTTGCCCAAACCTGTCAAAATATCCCTCTCTCTCCCTGTCAGACGTGTCGAGGTGATGGCAACAAGACCTTGGCTGTAATTTCCAGAAATCTGTCGAAATTGCTTAACTCTTAAATTATCTTTAATTGGCCCCTGAGTTGGGTTACAGCGGGTTGCTTCCAATCAAAAACTCTACTCGCTTCCAGCTGTGTAACAATGGCCAAATGAGTGCTTACCAACATCAGAGCCATTGCCAAAGGTTACCAGGGACGAATATGCTCACTGCCATGTTTATTTTGGTAAACGGTTGTGGCGCGACCCATCTGTAACGCGCACCCGTAGGACAATGCAGTGTTTTTGGAAGGATTCGCGATTTTATAGCTTATAACTCTGAACCGATGTCATTGGAGAGGCTGAACCATGTGGGAGAATTAGCAAGGACATTTTCTCAAAGATTAAAGACAGGGGCCCTTTCAAATTTCACCTTGTTTCTTCGCTACAATCCCTTTAATACCCGGATCAACTGCAACCTGAAGCTCTGGAGCAGCCAGTCTTGTCGTTCTCATGGCAGAGTTGTGTTACCTCTGCGGCTCTGTTCACACACAGCACAGGCTCTCATGAGAGTCCAGAAGTCACTCAGAGATCTTCAGCAGAAGAGGCTATATCCAACAATGCGGCAAGAAGACAGTGGAGCTAACATGACTCGTCTCCAGTGAGATGTTGTAGGTGAGTGATTTACATGGAGGTTTTGGAGCATCACAGCTTCCTCCAGCATCCTCATCAAGGGCAAATATACTTATTTATCCAAATATGTTTTCCTTTATCCCATTTCATCCATCCATTCTCCAAACTACTTGTCCTATGTAGGGCCCCTGTCCAGAACCAGAGCATCTGGACTCGAACCAGGGGCCTTTCTGCTGTGAGGCAACAGTGCTGCTACCCACTTCTTACATTATCTCATTTGGACTGCTTTCACACTCGGTTTGAATTCTTGGTCCAAACCCAAGTTTGATTGCTCGCCCCGCTTCCTGCTGGATGTGTTCACATTATCATTTCTTCATTACAAACTGAAAACTACATTTTCGTCATCAACGGGACAGCTGTTTACCCCTGTTTCTAGGTACCAACAATGCTGGAGAAGACTCATTTTTATACTTTTATAATTTTTAAACCAGCACTTGCCTCGCTCTGCTGTAAATGCTCTAAAGAACATCCATTTCTGCTGAAGGCAAAATCCCACTTGTTAGGAGAACACACACAAATCGTACATATCAGTAGTGGTTCACTGCTACAATGTAGTGTGACTGGATTCTGCACCCAAGACTACCTTTTTAAGGCAGACTTGGATACGGTTCATGGGTGCACACTCAAGTTTGGAAAAAAGCTTTCATATCCAGACCTACCAAACCTAAAGTAGGGACACTTTAAGTCATTTTGCTTCTCAAGTAAATGCATCTTGATTCAAGAATGTTTAGATATTTGGTCTAGAAAGCGTGCACGAGATCCTTTTTTGCAGTATAATTACATATAGATGTAAGAAATAAAGATGCATGGTAAACATACAAATGATTCAACTGATGTGTGGTATAAAATTGAGCATATCGGCTGCTTGAATTCAATTTTTAGGGTTGTGAGTATACATTAGTCGTACTATTTTGTGTGGTTATCTGTTATAATTTAGTTTGCAAGTTCCAAATAAAAACAGAATTGCATGATCTTACGAGAAGCACCTTTCATTTGTAAGTTGTTAATTGACTGAATAAGCTGGGGATGATTGTGTGTTATGTGGTGTACTGTATGTCTCTATGTTTGTATCCCTCCCCTCTGTGTGCCCAGGTGGGGCTTTCTCATGAGAACGGCCCGTCCCGTCCTGTCTCACTTATCCCTGCCTCTCTGGTGCTTCAGCAAACAGCAGCGCTGCATGGGCCGCATTGAGCTGATCACCTCTGTGTTTGCCTTGAGTCCCGCAGTACTGATTTAGCTGAGCGGCTCTGCGTTTGTGTCATTAACTATGGGTGGCCATGGACTTTGATTATAGGAAGTGCCCGAGGGCTCGGGACAAAGCAGTCAGAGACTGATCCATCACAGAACCGACACGCTGTTTTGTCCCAGAGATCTGGAGCGTTACTGCTTGATCCATTCAGTTCAGCAGCTGTTCTGATGCTCTCTTTCGCAGTTAAGGAGACTTTGGGCAGTTCTTGCAACAAGTTTTATTTGTTCACAGTGTTTTTTCATAACTGTTTCAGAAAGTGGAATCTTAGCTAAATTGAAGACATTTAGTCATAATCACCAAAATAACACATTCATTACACAGTCGTTAATATTTCAGCATTACTGTTTAACTGGTGCTTCTCTCTTAATATCTCATCTAAACACTCAAGTTTTGTCACAAACCAATGAAATTAATTATTTTTAGATTACAAATACAAAACATTTATACTTCCAGGGCTTAGATGACTTATATGAATAATAAGCATAATGTACTTATTGTGCTCATATTGTATTGCAAAACACTTTTGAGGTGGGATACGGGTAAGGTTAGGACAGGTTTGGTGGTATGGGTAGGTTTACGGGTGGGTTAAGGTGTAAGGCATTGGTCAACAGTGTAATTATAAATGTAATTACAGATGTAATTACATGCAGGTATTTTTTAAATATAAGTACATTGTAAAAACAAGTATGTACACAATAAGTGCATTGTACTAAATGATTAATTTAAATGTAAGTACATAGTAGTTAAGGCCACCTAATATAAAGTGAGAGTGTTTTACTTTTCTGCATCGCTCTGTGACTATCAGACGGTAGAAACACTAACTAACTAATTGTCACAACCCATGTTTGTCCATCCAGAAGTTTTCGTCCTGTACTTCAATACTTCAATCCCTGAGTAATGTCCACTTAGCTCCCTTTTGGCTTCCGTCCTGTGTGAAAACGAGTGATTTTTACACACTACTGTATTAGCCGGCTCTTGTTCTTCAGATGATTGCAGGTTGTGACTCTGTCTGCTGCTGGCATTCGGCCCAGTCTCTGCTGAGATTAGGGCCTGTCCGTTGCGGATGAGAGCGTCATGCCACAATGACACAGTGATGACAGAAGGGTGCGGAAGGGATTAGTTCAGTGATCTCAGACAAACACAGCAGGAATCTGTGTTACATATCAGGCGGAGAAGTGAAATTCCCGTTTATATCAGCTACTTTCTTCGGCAGCATTGTAACGCACATGAAATTTCCTCAGTGACTGATTTACCAATACCAGTACAATACAATGACCAATACAATATGTCTGCATATGTAAATACTTATTACGTAAAGCTATTGTTGAATTCAAATGTATGCTTTCAATGTAGGGTAATCATAGCAGGTTTCATCCGTAGTCTGTAAATTTAAATGGACAATGGCGTCTTTGATGACAATGTTCTATAAAAATGATTTGCATTCATCCAAAGGCACAATAATACATGTTTTAAGTGTAATCCATGGATTTTACCCATTTCCCTCCACTTGTTACCAGTGCAATAACTGACGTCTACTCCGAATTTGTCTATATGCGGTGCAAAGATCTGTTCTAATTCAGCCATCGATTTTTTTTTATTCCTTCAACAGAGCACCTGTGTAACAGTGAGAGTGTCTCAAATGAGAGGTGCTCCTCTTAAACCCCCACTGACAGACACATGTCCATCATTACGGCCTTATTACAGACGGGGTCAGAGGTCACGCTGCTGGCCAGATGACAGTGCGCTGTCAGGGCAGCTAATTGTAGGCCTGTAGTGCTGTCATGTGATTATCACATTAGTTCTTGAGGAGATGGAGGGCTTGTGTTTCATGATCTCATTGTGACATGAACAATGCCCTCCATTCGATTCGGGAGAGCCGATAGCGTCTCCTTTAGATCTCCATGCTGGAAACTAAGGGTCACGTCTCGGTTTACGTGACTGATCATGGTTATTATGCTCGGGCTGTTAAACAGTTGAATACAATTATAAGTTAATTTCGTTAACAATAACTATGACGAAAAATGTTTGTCAAATGAAGTTTTTCCCCCTGACTAAAACAAGACGATTATGAGACGATAATAAGGTCATTAAACGATAACTGAGACTATATCAACATGCAATATTGTTGACGAAAAAAGAACCAAAACCTTTTTATTTTTGTTGAAAAAAGTGGAGCTGAAACATTTCAGACTTCTGTACAAGACTCCATTATGCAAGCGTTAATGATTGCGGTTGCCAGATATCAAGAGCTCAAATCCCCCAACCAGAGCTTTTCTGTTAAACGAATATTTATGCAATCTGGCAAACATTTACACACGCTCTGATCTGAAAACACCGACATATAGTACTGTACAAGTAAGCTGGAGTTCAGCGATCCTCCATTTTTAGGTATTCGGCATAAATGAAAGTGTTGTTTAGCCAGTCTGTGTTCTGTCATGGACAGAGTTGGGTATAATGCATGGTTCGTTACACAGTAATCACAGTACTGTAAACAAATTACTTTTCCTGGTAACGCAGTAAAGTAATGCGTTACATTTTAAATTGATGTAATTTAATAACAGTTACTTATGTCAATAAAATTATGTTACTTAAGTTACGAATGCAGTGTTAAAAAAATATGAAGTAAAAATCATGTTTTGCGCGTAAGTGTGCCCTTTGATAAATCACCGGAGAATGCGAGCTAAAATGAGAGTCCTACAACATAGCATTGAAAGGTTTATATTTCATATTTCCAAATTTATTTTAAATGCAGTAATCAGAAATGTAATCAAATGACAATTTTAAAAAAGTAATTAGTAATTTGTAGTGGATTACTTTTTTTGAGTAACTTACTGTATTGTTTACGATTGTGGTTTGCTGATTGTAACGTTACTTACGCAACTTCTGTGGCGATAAGTATTTTTTGCCTTTGTTTTAAAAGAGAAACATTAATGCAATTTGGAGTTATTGAAAATACTATTAGGAATTTCTCTGTTATAATACTTGAGACTAGGTTTTTGTTACACCAGTTTTCGTAACTTTTCAAAAGTCTTTGGTGTTTATTTAGATATCCTATTATAAATCTGTCAAATAAACTCTGTATTTGAGTCAATATTCTATTGATTTGTGCTTATTGGTGCAAGAGAAACTGCTTCCCAAATAACAATCATTGCATTAAAACTGAACAAAATAATATTATTTTTATTATTTTAACCATTATACAGTAAGACGAAAATATGATAAAAATGTGTAAGTTTCCACTGACTAAAATGCTCAGACATTTTGTCGACTAAATCTTGGACAAGTTGACTAAATATGATAAAAACTAAAAGTTACATTTGACACAAGGCTAAAGGTCACTGCACACTGAGTCCGGAATTTTTGTCCGAAATGTTCGATAGGAAAGGATGACGAATGCAAAAAACCCCTGAAACTTTTCACGTGCGTTTTTCCATATTCCTCATCCTTTCCTATCAAAATGCATGCTACGGATGCGAAAACGATGACAACGTGAGGTCGTATTTATTTTTTAACGTGCGAAATTCGGAGTCAGTGTGCAATGACCTTAAAAAGTGAAGTGAAGTGACATACTGCCAAGTATGGTGACCCATACTCGGAATTCGTGCTCTGCATTTAACCCATCCAACGTGCACACACACAGCAGTGAACACACACACACCGTGAACACACACCCGGAGCAGTGGGCAGCCATTTATGCTGCAGCGCCCGGGGAGCAGTTGGGGGTTCGGTGTCTTGCTCAAGGGCACCTCAGTCGTGGTATTGAGGGTGGAGAGAGCGCTGGACATTCACTCCCCCCACCTACAATTCCTGCCGGCCCGAGACTCGAACCCGCAACCTTTGGATTACGAGTCCGACTCTCTAACCATTAGGCCATGACTTCCCCTTTGATGCTCGTCATCGTCAGGCCAGGCCTGGAAAGCTTCTCATTGTGTTTAGGGCTGTCAGTCACTGTCCTGTCCTCACTCGCTCCTTCTGGCTCCTCCTGGGAGTTAGCAGGACAGAGCAGATGTTCCGTCTCGTCCTGAGAGTCGTCACAGTCTGCCGATCCTGCGGTAGAACCTGCTTCACGCTCACAGCTAGCATCTGAGGCCTCCGCCGCTTGCTCAGGCTTCTGGATGACTTGCTGGTTCAGCACAGCGTGGCTCATGGCTTCCAGTCTCTCCGCTGCCGGTGCCGTTACTGAGAGCTAATTCTACAGAAGCAACATCTGGACTGGGCTCCTGATCTTCTGAAGAGCCCTCAGAGTGTTTCTCAGAGTCGTCTCTCATTACGGAGTCACTGTTCACTTGCTTCTTTGCATCTGTGAGATCAGCGACCGGCTTGCTGTGTTTTGGCTCACTTGCGGCTTCTCCGTCCTTGTTTCCGTATCGTGAATGACCTTTGTTCTGCGCTTCGCTGTCTCCGCTGCCAGCTGAAGAGTTCTGCCGCTTCTCCGACTTCTTCTTGAAGCATTTTTGGATTCTTCTGGGGCACCACACAAACTTGTCTTTGGGCTCGAAGTGCTGGAAGGTGAAGCGCACCAGCTTCCTGCGCTCATGCTTGTCCCACACGGCAAACAGGAAGTAGTCGAGCACGCTGCGTTTAACGCTGCTGACGGTCTTTCTGCATGTCGTTGGCCGCTCTGAGGTTTCTTGAGGAGGAGTTGGACCAGACCGCGGGCCGTGTTTTCTTGCTGCGGCTGGTGTTCTCCAGCTCGTTCCCGTCGCTCTCCATGTCCCATGTTGGGTCATATTCACCCACCAGATCGTCGTCCATCCCTGAAGATCATGTGAATGGTGATAAAGGTGATCAGTAAACTGGAGTGGGATGGGGATCCGTACAGCTCCATTGAATGTGCAGTGTTCGGCGGCCTCTCTATCATTCAGAAGAAATGTTTTCATAACCTAATGGGAATGTTAGTATTTCCGTTAGCTGGGTAGTTATCATGCTGCAGTGTAGTTGTTCTGAGTAGCCGCTAGTGCTTTTACTAGCTGGTCAAGTGCCCAGGTCTGTCTTTATGGGCATTTTCCACTCATTTTTTCATCTGCCAGGCAAAAATCTGAGTTGTGACAGTTTTGAAAGTCACAGCATATCTCATGTCTGCAGTACAAGCAATGTGGAAGTTTAACACCTGGAGTTAGGGGTTTGTTCAAATCAATTCAGTGCTAATTCAATGGTAATAACGAAGCTTGACTTATAATGAAGGTATAAAAGGGAGAGACTGGTTAATGATGCAGTAATCTCTGCGTTCCCACATGTATCGCTGAGTTACCACGAAGATCAGGTGTCTCTGTGCTGCTATTATACGTAACAAATGTGTGTGTGAGAGAGAGATCTGACTGCAATCACATAAGCAGCAGTTTCAGTGGGTGTCACTAACCAGGATGCAGTGGCCGAGAGCGATATTTGACATTCCAGCGCTATCGGTGTGACAGAATAACATGTTTGCTCTGCAGACGCCATTCATCGATAAAGTACAACTTCCTTAATTGAATTCTTGACCAAAACACATTCCCGCTCTGATAAATAATGTTACAGCTGCTCTGAGAGGCACTTTACATGCTTTACCTTTATGTAAACTATGGGAAAGTTTGGCAGAAACGTATAAAAAACTTTAATAAGCAGTTTTCCCAGCATATTGACTTTCCGAGGGTGTTAATGGGTTTGAGGCACTGCCGAATCAACGTGAGGTTTGTAATCACACTGGCCAGTGCGGTCTAACAGGTGGAGAGATGGGTCATAATCAGTTTCACTTCAGCTACAATACACCGTTATAGCATGCTATAGATTAACCAAATCCAAACAGCACAAAGAACATACCTTTTCAGGAAATTATAATAAAAAATTATTCAAAATAAATCAGAAACCAGTGTGTGTGTGCAGGGATCATCACTCTACTGGTTTAATCAAATAGTTTTTATTGTTTTTGACCCATGTGACCTTGTCTTTATTTAACATTATTTAAAAAAAAATACAAGGCAGTAATAAAATAAGAACAAAAAACTGACTAAGATCAGTTTGCAGGTTAAAATGTATGTTTTGACGGAGATTATTAGCACTGAATCGATGCTGACTCTGTGTGTGTGGCTGCTGAAGCGTGCGCTGATTGAGCTGTAATTAACCTGTAATCAGCAGAACTGCTCTCACAGCTGCCCAGCAGATCTCGGCATCAATAAACAACAGGCCTCTGTTCAGCTCTTCAGCTCCACGAGGCTTAAATGCTCCTCTAAGACTTCACATGTCGACCCTTTGTTTTAATGACAACAGGGTCAAAGCACCTGTGACACTGATGCTCCGAACACTACCTGTGCCCAACATATACTTGTATACATATATATATACTTTTCTTTTAGGGATCATGATTTTTAAGTACATTCCTTTCATAAGATGCGTCATGCAGTTAGAAATCAGTCAGGAAGAAAATGCCGGTTATTCATAAGAATTAAATTTTTAAGCTCCTAAAATGCAGGAGTTTTCATACAGTGCACTTGTTTGCTTCCATTGGAAAAATAACATCCAAATGATACTTAATAGTTAAGTAAAAGGAATTTTATCCATATGAACTTTATACATCACTTTTACTCTCTGCACATTTATGGCAAACACAAACAAAATTTGTGGTCCTGCCAGTGAATGTTTGGTGTAAAAAGCTGTGGAAGCTTTTATGCAACCTGGCGTCCAGGAGCCTTGAGAAAATATTATGCTTTCCACTGGTTCGAGCTCTTTAGCAGCGCTAAAGGAAAGGCGTGAGCCGTAAAGAAAAAACACATTGAGAAATGAGGGGTCAAATGTCCGAAGTGGGATTTTCGCCACATGGACTGTGAAGATACACACACAGTGTGCAGAGGCTGCAGTGCGATCGAGAGCTTAAGAGAGAGCAGAAACACACAGATCACCCATGGAGAGGGCTGGGCTGGTGCAAACCTCTCACTAATTGGCAGTAGACCTGGGCTTCCTGTCTGAGCTGCATGCATGCATTATTAGTTAATGCACTGGCAGAGACTGCACCAGATTCACCATGTGTGGGGCAACAGTACAGTTATTCCAAAAGTGAGAGTGTGTTACAATGGCTGGCCTGTTCATTAGAAAGACGCACCTGAGGCATGTCTAGCTCATACCATCCAATAGTGTTTTATGGGTTTATAATAGAATATGTCCTTCAGCCTCATCATGGTTATTTGTGTTTATTCAGAATGTTCTAACAAAATGTCTTTTGAACCATATAAACCCGCAGATATTTCTACTTCTGCTTGCAATTTTTCACCATCTCTAGAGGAACATTTTACACGGCCCTCCAAAAGTTTGGAAACGCCCCAACCTTCCTAAACCTTCCAACAAGACAATGACCCCAAGCACACTTCTAAGCTGTGCAAATCCTGTTTGGAGAGGAAACAGTCAGCTGGCATCATATCTGTCATGGAATGGCCTCCCCAATCACCCGACCTCAACCCAATTGAGCTACTATGGGAGGAACTGGACCGTGATGTCCCTAAGAAGTGTCCAACCGGTGTGAATCATCTTTGGGCAATCCTTCAGCAGGCTTGGAGTAATATACAGTATCAAGTCAATGTTTGAATAAACTGACAGTTCGGATGCCCAGATTATACAGAGCTGTAATAGCTGCTAATGGTGGATATTTTGATGAATCGAAAATGTAAGTTTGTTAGCACACCAGTCAAACAGACTGCTTATATGTTACTTTTAAGATGTGTTAATGGTGTTTTTCCCTTCTCGTAGATCAGAGGTCATTCCTATGTCTTCAGTTCCTCTACAATGTCTACTTTTGTAAAAATAAAGGCACACAATTTGGCACAATGCGAGGGTTAGTAAATGACGTCAGAAACCAGTTTGAAGAAAATGATTCCAGTAGTCTTGCTGGGTCGTCAGTCTTTTTTTCAACAGAGAGCTCATGGCAAGCGTGAATGCTTCCTGATCAAATGTTTCCCTCAATGGCCCAGATAGGGCCAGTTGTCCTGTACCTGCCAGAGCCTCTTGATTGATCACGAAGCGTTTCATCCTCAGGAGAGCCAGCAGCTCGGGGCATTTCCACATCCAGCCAGATAAGTCTTTTATCCTGGTGTGGATCTCACTAAACGCACCCTCTTGTTTCCTGTCTTGGCTAGGAGAATGTTATCAGGCGGTTAGCTGGTCCTCCTATTGTCCCCGTTTGGGGGGTCAGACCGGTTAGCGGTTACCTCTTGAAACAGCATGGCGTAGAGGGAAAGGTCACGGCCTTTGCTTGGAGTCTCCATCCTTCTTCTGAGCTCCAGGGTCATCTGAGTGCTCCACATGCCCACGGGGCAGCAGGGACGGGCCCACAAATGCTGGAGCCTCCAGGACGGGGTTTTAATAAGTTGGCCGGGCTGAGCCCAGTAGGTGGTGTTACAGCTCTAATCCTCTCAGACCTATAAAGCAGCACCCAGCCGCTCTCATCCATTTCAGTGTGGAGCATCACGAGGGCCGAGGGTCCAGCTGATTAGTTCCACTGACCTCAGACCCGCCAGCTGTTTGGTGCCTTAACTTTCCACCGTCGTGTTTTATTAGCCACTGATGTCATGTACCACTTTATAGAGATGAGTTGTCGAGTTCGACCAAATAAACGTCAAATTTTGTGTCAAAATCCCATCAAATGTTAACACGCCCTTTTGGCACTTTGGGTGGCGTGATGACAGATTCAGAAACACTGCCAGTGGGTACATCTTTATTGCTAACATCATTTATTTTCTTTTTCGGCTGCGAGACTTGATAGCCAGTGTTGTGATCGCATCAGGGTGAATCCAACAAAAAAACTTGCAAAAAGAAGGATTTCTAAGATTTGAATGCTATATTTTCTGTGCACAACTCGCAGTTTTCTCAGCCTATTGTGACAAAACATAACAGAAATTTCGGTAACACTTTATTTTAAGGACCAATTCTCAATATTAACTAGTTGCTTATTAGCATGCATATTACTAGCAGCGTTTCTCTCTCCAGCAGCTCAAAATGCCTCCAGAGGAAACCTGCGGGGCTCAATCAGTAGAAGATCATTTCAGGCCTCATGGTGCTGAGCTCTGGCTGATCCCTGGGTCTCCAGACAGTGTTCAAAGCGATCTGTTTAATGGCTAATGTTCTTACCGCCCTCCTGCTGCTGCAGATAGTCAGTCAGACTACCCTCAGGCTGCAGATCCTCTCATGGACAAGACACCCTGCTGACCTCATCAATAACCCACACTGCTACTGCAGATGCATGTGCATTCTGAGAAATAATTGATCTTCTTTTTAAATTCTTAGGATATTCAGCATCATCTGTTTCTAGAAAGATGTCAAAATCCAGGTCAAACTGATATTTCCTTGCTTAAGGAGTTTCTGCGTGTAGCACTTAGAGTCTGGCACTGAAGTGTCTGAATAGGCTTGTTTCCCACTTATGCACGAGGTACTCAGAGCATCTTGGCTTGAAGCCGGGCAATGTGGATACTGGATCAACAACAAGGTGTCCATTAAGCAGCAAAGCTGAGGTCGACAGTCCTCTCCAGGCTTCCAGACAGATTTCTGCTGAGTGCTGTCTCTGTGAAGGGATCTTGAAGGTCCAGAAGTTAGCGTTCCTATCAAGAACCATTTCTTGCTGTGTAGAAAGCTCTCGCATAATAGGGATTGAAGTGTACAGTGTGTGGGCAAATGTTGTGGATATTTAATTTACAAAGTGTTCAGTGGGGCACAGCTCTGGACTCCAGTTAAAATCATTCGCTAACGCTTTATTTCAAGTCCACATTCTACTGACTATAAGTAGCTTTGCAACTACACGTCAACTAGGACTGCTTTCACACTTGGTTTGATTGTCACGGCACGAAAATACTAATAAAACTTAGTTTTGGAAAAATACTTTATATTATTTGGCTTTCTATTAATGCGATGCAATGAATCCCAGCCATCTACAGTCTCCCGGTGGCTTACAGTTTTGTCAGTTTAGTCTTTAGTGAGTAATTTACATCAAAACAAAAGAAAACACTTATGCTATCATATCCGAAAACTTAATTTTTGTCCTACATACCGACTCGTTTTCGTCAGTTTATTTTCATGAAATAGAATGGGTTCACATTATCCAAACGAACCGAACTCTGATGTCAAACAAACCCAGATGTGCAGCAAAAGTGCTAGTGTGAAAGCTCCTAGTGGTCATTAAGAGTATTAGTAGACTGTCTGCTTAATATCGGATAACACTTATATAAGACCACAATAAGAAACTTTGCAAGTATGTCAACTTATTCTACTAACCACCACCTAACAGTCTACTAATACTCTAATGCAGAGGTTGCGTTAGACTTTAACATTGTCCGTCATTTTGCAAACACATTTAATTGATTTTATTTTGTTCACATTTTCATTTTTAATAATGAACCTACAGCACGAGCATATAGGCTTATGCATTTATTTATTTATGAAGAGAACAGAATGAGCAAAGATGTCACTTTTCATGTTCAACAAAAAAACATTTCTCTATTTCAGTAGATTCTCAGTTTTATGAACCAATATCGATTCTTAAATCCCAATCGATTCTGTTTTCAGTTGATGAATGAACAGTACATATAGTGCGCCTCCCATCCAATAAATCACAATAGTCTAAGCTTTGTTCGTTTTTTAATATGAAACGAAGTTTCAGATTTCAAATTCTGTCCATTTTATTAGGAAATTCAAGCAGTAAATACTGTTTTGGCGTGATAGATTGCTTTAGAAACCTCAGATCAAGCGAAGCGGCAGCGCACTGAACGGATCATCTCTTTCGCTTTACTAGTGGATACTCGCCTGTGTGTAATCAAAGGCATAGCAAAAGACTCGTGACAGTTTTATTTTTGTTCTGGAGGGTAATGATCCCACTCTGCTGCCACACTGGAGCGCACTTGCCACCAACTGGACAAGGGTGGGAATTACAGTTATAAATGACAATAGATCGCTCTTAGTGTAATCGGTCAAAGTGATGGACAGCCTTCAGATTTTTCCATCACTGCTAAAACAATTCCGACAGAAATGGAAAATTTTCAGTTAACGCGACCTTTGCTCTAATGGCTGCTAGTTGACATGTAGTTGCAAAATTACTTCTACAGTAGTTGGTAGAATGTCTAAAGTAGACTATTGAAATAAAGTGGTTCTCCTACAGCATTATTATGTACATCTTCAAAGGAACCATTGTTGTAAGAGTATGGCCTTAGTTTGTGATAGGTTGTTGGAGATCCAAGAACTATGAGGGATCGAATCGGGCCGAAACGAGGGCACTTGAGTGTGTATCTCAGCGCGAGGCTGAAGGCCAGAGGTCTGTTGACTCCAGAGCGTCTGGTCAGACTCCCAGAGGCGGCGCAAAACCCACGGCAGCTCGGAGAGCGGTGAGAACTTAGAGACGGGCTCTGCTAGAGGAGATAATGCTAATGAGGATTCATAGGGTGAAACAAAATGGCTTAATTGTATTGAGTTGATCCCGTGTTAGAGCACAAAGACTTGGGGAGGTTACGCTCACACATGAGGCTTATTGTAATCCCTCCGTAATTACCGAGTCAAGGCATCTTCTCATGGGAGTAGAGGGCCGTCCTCGCTGCTCTATTCACACGTATCCTTAAGGAAGTATCAATTCCTTACTAAGAAGAGTCACAAAAGCTTGACAAAAACACATTCAGAGCACCTTTGTTGGGCGTAGAGCTATGATAGACGTCTACAGTGTTGAGAGAGAGGCTCATTCAGATGCAGGTCACTGTTAATGTCAACTGCAGAGGACTGACACCAAACCGTGGCTATAAGTTGGCAATATGCAGCAGAGATTGTGCGGTATTTAAATGCTGTGACAATGGCTTGTTTGGAGCTCTTTTGAAGCTTCTCAGTCAGAGGCCACTGGCGTTCCCACTCTCTCCCTCCAGCTTTTGACAGGAAGCTCATGATTTTTAACGTACGCCGCATGCATAATGCATCAGGCCGCACAATCACATACAGGATGTGCGAGCCAGCGGACGCAGCGAGCACCTGTGCCGAACAAAGATGGCCTTTCTGCTGGGGATGTGTGCCCTGGTACCCGCTGTCACCGTTTCCCTGCCCCGATCCCAGCTGCGCTGCATTCAGCCTGACACGCATTCATCTCGCCCAACGCTGCCGCCGCTCATAAAGAGCTCTTTATTTGCTTATTAACCCCAGTAAGAAAGCCCTTGACAAACATTTTGGGAAAGAGTTTGCGATTGTGAGGCTCGCACATGTGTGAGCCAGTGACTGGTGCGCATGCAGTACCATCCCCGTTTGTCAGGGTACTTTACCGTGGTATTAAGATGTCATCTGTCAGATGCGCTCTGAGAAGGATGCGCTTCGCTTCACTAATGAGTCTGTAGTGGATTCAGAATGTTAATGGTGACTGTCAAAAACATGATTATGGGCATATTTCCCCCCCAAATTTAAAGACATAAAGAATTTATATTTGGTTACACTTTATTTTAAGGTGTCCTTGTTACACATGTACTTACTATTATAATAACAATAAATTATGCATAATTACATGCAAGTAACCCTAACCATATAGTAAGTACATATAGATATATTTAATTTAGAATTACACTGTAACAAGGACACCTTAAAATAAAGTTTAACCCTCATTTTATGTTTTTAACATACATTAAAAAAATAAATTCAACATCCTTGTTGTGTACTTATATATTATTACATTGAACTTACAGTTAAAGAACAGTACCTGGATGTAGTTACACACATAATTGAAATGTGTTGCACAGAAGCATCAGAAGAGTTTGTCTGTGCATTCGCTGCATGTGTGCACATGTGTCCGCTGGCATGCTCTGTGTGGCTAGTATTGTGCAAGTTGAGATCAGACCATGCTTTATACATGCAGAAATCTGGACACATTTCCAGAGCCAGCTGCACACACAACAAAACCAGCACCCAGCTGCAGACATGAGTCCAGACTGCCTCTCTCTGTCTCTGCCCTGCACCCACTCCTGACGCATGTCCCGGGGCCACAGGCTTGTTGTAATGCTAATAACTTTGCCCAACAGAAAAAGAGAGATGTTAAATGTTGTTTGCAGTCAGAGCAGAAAGACAGGCATGTGATATCAAATGAGTCACATGACAGCGGGTTTGATTTCCATGTGCATACATGAATAATGATCGCACGGTTCTTTTCTATACAAATGAATGGCAGCAGTCACCGTCAAGTTCCAGCATAATAAATAAGACACAATAAAAGATGGTTTAAAGGGATAGTTCACCCAAAATTGAAAATCCTATCTTCATTTACTCTCCCTCATGTAGTTCTGAACCTGTATGAATTTCATTCTTCTGCTGAACACAAAAAAAGATGTGTTGATGAACTGGTCATCGTAGAGCATGCTTATTTACATATGTCCAGCTTATAGAAGCTTTCTAATTGTATTTAGTGATATACATCTGCTGGCGTCAGGCAGGGACTCTTAAGACCTGTCCAAATAAATGACTCAGTAAGGAGAGCCGAGAGTGACGTGTGTGTGTGTGTGTGTGTGTGTGTGCTTGATGAAGCCGAGTTTGTTTTCCAGGTGAGCACTTTTGGATAATTGGCAGAAGGTTTGAGATCATTTTCAGTCTGAACAGAGAAGTGCAACAGGTCAAAAAAATACATAGACAAGACTGAGCCTATTCTTAAAACCAGATTTGGATTTTATTTATGCAACATTTATTTAACCAGAACTCTCTTGAGATTAAAGCTCTTTTTGGCAAGATTACAGAGTGACCAAATAGGCTAATCAATTCAACACATACATGTTTTACCAAATAAAAAGAACAGCACTTTTAGAGTTCATCCCACTCATTGATGTGAGCATAAGTATTGGGACAGTTGAACATAAGGCAGATATAAAAGATTAAAAGCTATTATTTAGTTGCAGATCCCTTGCACACAATCACAGCAGTGAGTCTGTGACCCATAGACATCACCAGACTCTTGCCAAATGTTAGAGTAGATTGTAGTGTTCAGTGATGTGTGTTACAGTGGGTGGTCATGCAGAGGGACGCACACACACACACATCCACATACGTCATGAATATCTGTCTCACGAGACTCTCGTGTTTGTCTTGGCCATTTCCTCCAGAGCTCTCCTCCCGCAGGCTGGTCTGAAAGTGACTGGGCTGCCCAGCTCTGATGAAGCTGACGAACACATCTGATCCAGCTCTACAGCACGGGCTGATGGGATAGAGAGGAAGGTATGTTTGACTCAAAGTGAGGTCGGCTGCTTCAGTTACTCCCACTCCACTAACGCCGGGTTCACACTGCATGATTCGGATCGCTGCTCTTCTCACACTGCATGACTGTCTGGGGGTTTCGTCTAGTTGCTGTTGTGTGCACACTACAGAGTGATCGGCAACAGGGTGTTACACACCTCCTCGATAGGAAGAAGCACCAACAACCCTGTCTGGTCTAAAACTGTTACTAAACACACGTGAGATCGGATATAAAGATATCGACTAAAGATTTTTCTGGTCAACTAGTAGTTGTTCATTTGAAGCATTAGTTTATCAATCATAATTATTATCATTATAATGAGCCTTTAATTGCCTACATAGCATATAAGCGCTAAAAAAAGCTTGCCACAGCGCACCGGCAGAATTATGAATGTGTCAGGGAAAAACAGCAGGGAGACTGCATTAATAATTGAATGATACATTAGTGCTTTCTGTGATGAAGTCGGTGACGCTGACTCGTCATCTTCGCAGTAGTGGACACGTTTCATACGGATTACATAATCGGACAATATTTGTTTTCTATTTGAATTGGTTTGTTTGAAAGTAGACATTTCAGTCTCTACATACATAGTTTCACACTCAAGTTCACAAAGACCACCTTTAACTGTGTGTGTGTTTGCAGTGTCAGCCTGAGACCTCTTGACCATCTTATTTTAACTATGGAAATGCTACAGACATTTCTTGATATGTCACAACAGTTTTGCCACAGTCTCAAAGAAAAGCAAATAATGCCACTTAAGTATGAAGTAATGAGATATTTTGTGTGCGATACAAAAGAACCACATGCAAACTCCTATTACTGCAATCTAAAGCAAATAACCCCAGCTTTGATATTTCATATGAGCTATAATTGCCTCCAAATGCATTTGTGCAGATATAATGACAAAATAATGCCATTCTACGGCTCGTATTGCTAAACTATAAGCGTTTCTTTCGCTGAGGCTATTATTTTATCCTGACATGTGCCACTATTGTACTTACTGTATGTTTTCAATCAAGTGCATGTGATTCTTCTTCTGAGCTGAAATACTCCCTAAAGCAGGCCTGATGTGAAGTCATGTCATCATATGAATGGGTGTTCATCATGACTTCAGCACAGATGAGGAGCATCTGACCTTTCAGACACAGCTTTACACCAAGTCTAATATGCAATTTACATTTAATTACAACACAGTCTTTGCGATTGCATAACCATCTCGGCCAATGTTTGAATTAATAAAACTATCGAGCCAACGCTGTTTCATATACTCACCATTGCTTTTTATTTGGGGCTTGGCGAGTGTTAATTTTAGGCTGTGTGACGCCATCTTAGGCTGTATCAGCCATGGGTCCAACAGATCTTAAATTACACCAACAAATCTGCCTTCTGTGCCTCGCGACTCATATTTAGCTCTTTCTTTACAGGCTTTATCAAAGCCTCGAGGAAATCATTTTTGAAACCTCTGCTCCTTGAGTTTCATTGTTATTAGTGACTGTTGCTGTTTTTGATCCAGCATTTGATTTTTGAATGAAAGCAGACGGCCTCTTCACAAACACAGCTAGTATTTTAATAACAACTCATCTCCACCGCTGCCCCGCCGAGGTCAGCCATCTCTTTCCTTGCTAACACTAGCTGAGGTTTGTGCAGAAACATCTGAGGTGAGCTCAAAACAGGCCCTGTTTGTTTCTTATAGCTGAAATAAGAGCAGTGTTCAAGCTGCAAGATTACATAGGACATTGCGTCATAGGATGTGACATATTAAATATTTTCTATCAAGTATTCGCTGAGTTTCAAAAAGCAGTTCGCGGAGACTGAGAACACACAGTTTTCTTTATTTTACAAATGCACAAAGTTTAGTTGTCATTATGAGCGTATACAAATAAAAGTAGACCCCTTACAGATTGCTCTTTTCTGTACGATCAAAAGTGGCATTCGAGTAATTCAAGCTCTTTTCGGCATTATCAGGAAAATGTACCACAAAACGCGAGGCGTCGACCCCAGAGGGTTAAACACGAAAAGCATTTGCCGAAGAAATGTGACCAAGTCAAAGGGAAAAATTCATTTAATTTATGTTTTGAGGAAAATGACGTAAAATTGCTTCTCCAGTAAAACATGTTTTGATTTAACTTTAGCGTAACATGAAATGTTTAGACGTTTATTTCAGCGAGCTGTATGATGACGTGGGTTTGAATGGTGGATATCAGTGCTACCTGCAATGTGAAATTTGTTTCAAAAGCCTTATGCCATTACAAATATTTGTCCTGGAGTTTTTTTGTGAGCGGGAGGAAGCAGCGGCTAGTCTTCACGGTGCCTCGTACATTAGCGCATGGCCGTTTCAGGCCGTTTGACATAACGTATTGGGCACATGGCCTGACTAATTACTGATGTCATTGCTGGGATATGCTTTCAGCTCAAGTTTGCTAAAATCATGCTTTCCTCTTGTAAGCCAAGGAGAAGTTTGCATGGTAGGGATTGGATTTCATAAAATACTAAGCAATTACTTGACATTGAATGGATTTTTTTTTTCGATTTTACACACTAAAGTATAACATGGGCTTAAATAAACAGTTATACGTACAGTTCAGAGAAAAGATAACTAAAATAGTTTTTGTGTTTCACTTAGAAGAGTTAGATCAACTGTGTAGATTTTAAGCACACAAGACTTCATGGCCTCCATTTGAGGTTCATTTCGGTGCCTGTCTCCACTCAAAAGACTCAATACAGATTGTGCCCTGAATGGCTTTATGAAGGCGTTTGTTTAGAGCAGCGGAGCTCAAGCGTTCAGGCCGCACAGTTAAATTGCAGCTGAAAGCTGATACGCTCATAGAGGCTGAAGTTTACACAGAGTAAATACAAATAATGAAGAACTATAACAGAAGTGCTCTCTATGTCAGCGTCCATAATGCTTCCTACCAATACGGCTGCATATTTGACATTTGACAACTGCTCTGCTTCTGCTATATTGCAAAGTGCTCTTAAAGTAAACTCAAATAAAGCAATATTTTAGTTTACTATATTAGCCTAATTAGTCTAAATGTAAGTGTTTTATGGTTATTAAGCAACTACAACTGGTCTGTAATTGACTTTTGTTGCAATCCGGTGATTTCAAACAAAGCCGCGCTAGTTTGACCTGTCAATTTTAAACTCTATCATGTTCATTTGATTTATAAATTTGATAAGTAGCCACAAAATAAACTAGACATTTGTGCAGAAAGTTTTGCGTTATGGTTCTGATCTCTCTGTCGGAGTGAATTTTGTGATGACTATGCAATATCTGATTCTTCTGCTCATCAAGGCTGTATTTATTTGATATTTTATTCTGGACCACAGCGGCTGTTTGGATGGGATGTGCGGGACGTATACTTGACTTGCTCTGTGGAATTGGGCTACTCTGTTGGTACTCTGCGTTCGACCCCAATAGCGTGATATTTAGCCCCTGGAATGCGAATTGTACCAGGGGAACCATGGCAAAAAACGTGTATTTGGAAATGTGATTGGGCTAGTTTCGAGTAGCAACCTGGCAACCATGACTGGGACATTTCCGAAGCAGAGAAATACAGAAGGAAAAAGATGGATCGGAGTGGAGTTTAGCCAAATCCTTTACTAATACAGAGATAAAAAAAATAAATACAAGCGACACACAGAACATTCAGGTCTAACGTTTATGAGTTTTTGTGGGACTCGAAGCCCATGGCCTTGGTGTTTGCTGTGCTTTATGAGTTTTAGTAACATTAGTGTTGCAAAAAGCAAGACTGACTGATTAAAAAGGCACTTTTTGACAGCGGCATGCTGCACAAGGCCATCTGTATCCAGAGGAAATAGGTGAACGCTGAAATC
Organism: Barbus barbus; assembly: GCF_936440315.1. Classification (NCBI taxonomy): domain Eukaryota; kingdom Metazoa; phylum Chordata; class Actinopteri; order Cypriniformes; family Cyprinidae; genus Barbus; species Barbus barbus. The sequence goes on along the minus strand of NC_136731.1, from coordinate 2,051,114 downwards.
TTGAGCATGGGGAGATAAAACAAACCCCTCTGCATTCTGTTATATAACGACAAAGTACAGTAAATTATCTTCAAAGGTTGTGAGAAGAAGCCTAATGATGGGAGGAAATTAAAAGGGAAGTTCACTCCCCAAAATGGATTTTTTTCAAAATCATTTACTCTCCCTCAGGTTGTCCTAAAAACTCATGTTATTACTCCTTCTGTGGAAAAGCTTTTTTCCATACAATGACAGTCTTTAGTGGCCTTATAAAAGTGGTCTATATGACTCTATTTCAAGTCTTAAACCACATGTTTCCAGAAGAAAATCTTCTCTTCTGCCAAAGCTCATTTGTCATTTATGTTCAGATTCATAGAGATTAGTAAATAAGGACTACTTTATTCATACGTTTAAGGTCCTTGGAGCTTGAAAACATGGCCACTATGTGACCTGTATGTTAGGATACAGTTTTGACTATTCCCATCAAGACATCAATCTGTAGGTTCTTGAGGATGCTGGAGTCTATCCCAGCGTCTCGGGCTGCAGGTAGTCCATCATTAAAGCTCTAATAACATTGCAAATACCACCAGCCTGAAAAATCACCTCTCACGGATGATTAAGGTGATTAGTCGCTCATTATAAGCAGAAATCTAAATGCAGGCCATATATAAATACACACTTTGCTTAATTTGTATGTTTTTGCTTGTGAAAGCAAAGGCTTGTCTTGTAAATAATGATGGTGAGTTTTCCAACACGTGCTCTAATGAAGCGTAACTCACTACTGATTCTTTAGCGAATGTTTATGACTATTACTAATGAAACTCAGATGTGTGTTTGTGTGTAAACAGAAGCCATGATGGCTGACAGCGTCGATAACCTGGAAGTAATCAATCACTAAGATTCAAGATATCAGGCCTCTATGTGCTCTGCACTGTATTCTGGCTTCTAGACAGGACCTTCAGCGCACTTTCCCAAGCAAACAATGACACTTTGTCTCATGTTCTGGACGTGTTAGATGTTGGAGATGATGAGGAGCGAAAGCTTTTAATTTCCTGAGGTGACCGGCTCTCTCAGCTGGGCTGCTCTGCATGAGAAAAGCAGTTGACCTCCGTTTCCTTTTGCTACGGAGGGGGAAGTCGACGATTCTCGGACAGCTCAAGATAAGTGTCCCGTTTTATGAATGGAGTGAAAGTAAGAGTGCGCTGACATTGTTGGGAGAGTCATTTATCTTGAGGAGGGACAAAACCCCATTGATTGTTGTCTGGATGGAGGCAAAGTGTAGTTCAGAGCTGAGCGCTAGCGAGGGGCCTCCGCTGTCACAGGTCAAACGGAGCGGTTTATGTGTGCCATCGGGGTTGAGGAGGAAGTGCATGTGCTGGGGCCATACGGGGTCACACCACCAGGAGTGTCAAACAAAGCAGCGGAACTCAGAAGCCAGCACTCCCATGAACTTTCCCCCTGACGATCCGCCACCGATCCCGACTCGCAGACTTCTGCTGCTTCCAAATGCAGTCTGGGAAATACTGTGGCGAGCGTGAGCAGGAGAGAGTTTGTCTGTAAAACAGATAAACTCACCACCAGGGAAAATGAAACTCATTATAACTTTGCGTTTAGCTTCTTTTAGATCTTATTTCAGGGCTCTCTGAATACACTGTTCAATTGTGACCTTCTGTAGGAATTTGGAGAGCAATATCCTTTCCCTATTAAAAAAAACAGCATATGCCGGTTAGGTATGTTTTGAAGCATGGCAGCTGGTTATAAGCTGGATATGAGCTTGTCCTGAGCAGGAGCTAGTTGCTTAGGACCAACTAAGGACCATGCTGCCAAACATATCTATCCAGCATATACTGTTTTTTCAATATTTCTTTGGTACAGAGAACCCAAAACCGTTGGTGTGCCATGAACAGACATCATTCATTTGAAAACATGGCAGTGAAATCTACAGCTGAAGCTGTGGTGTTCAAATGGACTTTACAAGCTGAAGCGCCTCAGTAGACAGCTGTCTTACACAGGATAACAAGTGTTGGTAGAAATACGCCAGACACTGTTGTGACACGCGCGTTAACATGTTGGCTTAGCAACTGTACATATACACACCTAAATGGGCTGTTTTCTTTTATGACCCTACTATATGTCCTACAAAGACCATCCTGTTTAACTATAGGTTGAGGACATTCAATGCACTACAGCCTATATAGTGGATGCTTTATCAGTCACAGCCCTTGATCATGTAACAATGCATAATGGTCCAACTTATCATTTTCAAAATATAGGTATTATACTCACATTTCTTACAAACACCTACTCTTCCACAGTTCATGAATCAGCATATGATTTTAAAACAGAAGCAATTGTGCCAGCACTGGAAATCATGTCACATTCCTTTGTATTTTTATTTTTTTAGCTTTTATACCAACTGTTAGTGTTGGCATTTGAATTATATGTTGATTTGCGTAATATGTTCCTACATAAACCCCCTTCACACTCGCAGAAAAAGCTCATGCTCTGAAGTCAGCATTTCAATCCATAGTCATGAGTCAGTATTTGAAGCCTGAGAGGCTCTTGTTTGCGCTCTCACTATCATCTCCAGCCTCTCAATTACATTTAACAGGATTTGACACAAATGCCAAACACTCGTGATTTGGTTGTCTGCGCCGCTCATGCACAGCCCGCGATCGGTGTGATGTGTCAGAGACCGCCTCGACCGTCAACATCATGAAAGGAGCCTTCAGTTCCTTGTGAATTTTCCACCATCTAATCGGCAGCATGGCACGGGCTCCGATAATATAGCCTGGGTCTGGAAAACCACAGTTGGGTAAACTGAGGGCTTGTGGAAGAATGCTCCATTGCACTCCAATCCGTAGAGGAAATGTAAAACACATGAGATGTGAAAAGCGAGCAATTACTGTCGGAGGGCAAGCAAGGGTTAAAGAGATATGACTCTAGCAATGCCGAATAGATTGAAATAGAAGGATTGTCATTGTTCTCTTGAGTTATAACAGGGTGTTTTATAATAATACAATAAAATCTGAATAAAACAGATGCTCATAAGATATACATTTGTATTGCATAAATGCATGTTAGCAGCTCCAGCAGTGTGCTGAATGTGTATTCTGTGTTTTTAAAGAGATAGTTCACCTAAAAATGAAGATTTGCTGTTAATTTACCCACCCTCAAGACATCCAAGATGTAGGTGACTTTTAGACTTTAGGAAGACTTTTAGCTCTAACTGTGGTACTTGGTGATTCATGTAATGCAAGTCAGTGGCTGCATGATTTGAGATAAAATAAGCAACACCAAATTAATGCCCATGACTCCTGGCAATATATTGAGGTCTTATGAAGCGAAACGATCACTCTGTGCAAGAAACTGAACATTGAACATAAACTTTTTTTTATGGTATCTCATTGTTTATGTAAAAAGGTGAGCTGATTAAGACTAGTTTTTTCTCTTCATAAGACCTCAAGGAGCACGGTTTCAGCTAAAAATCTTCTTTACTGTGTATACTGGAGAAAAAAAGTAACCTATTTTCGTGTGAACTATCCCTTGAAGTTTGTTTTGCCCAAATCAGCATGATGCACAGTGTGAATCAGACAAGATTTAACTACTTGAAGCACCTTAACAACCAAATTGCAGTACCCTAGCAACCACTGTTCCAGTTTTGCACAGCTGAAGACCCCTCTTATTTTTTTCAGGATCTAGTTTAGTTACATACTGTAGTACACTTAAGATTTATCTTTCCTTTTTGCTTCTTTCAGAGCGAACGAAGCCGTCCAAACTCAACACACTACCTCCATTATACTAGCAATGGCTGAATAGTGCGTCTCCTAAAAGCTGCTGTTTTAGCATCCAAAAACGTTATTAATATTTTAGAACAACAAATTAGAGAGTAAAGAAGTATTTGAGAAGTATTTGCTGGAGTGGCTTCTTTCGAGGCTGTGATTAATGGGATGGTCATCTTGCCGACATCTTAATTATGCAGAAAGGGAAAGCACAAACCGTTTTGGCACCGAGTACGAATTCCTCCAATGATCTGACAGGAAACACAAATAGCACGGCCAACGCCTCTGAGCTCTGCATCTGAGCCATGAATTCATCTACAGCTTCAGAGTTTAGCTGGAGGTGTGTGTTTGTGTAGTTTATGAAATGTCCGGGAAGATATGAGCTGTTGGTTGAATGATAATAACATTAACGCTGGTTTCAACATGAAGCAGACGCAGAACATTCCAGTAAAAGTGTATCATTGACAGAAGCATTGCAGAGTAAGGACTATGTCTGGCCCACATTTATCATTCTTTTATTACTAGTACACAATGACTCAACAGTTCACCCACACGTCTAACTCCAGCCCAGTCTATTAGCCATTTTCCTGTGGTTTAGGGCTTAATTAGACAATTTTAAGTAAGTGTAAATACTGTTAGAGTTCTGTATTGGTCCCAGTGTTGGTGTGCAGGGCTAAAGCACATGTATTGTTTTGTCTATGGTTTTAAGCACTGGCTGCAGACTCTCTGGCCCAATTATAAAGCTTCTTCTCACAGTGGATCATTGGATCTACATTGGTTTTCCAATCAGAGAGCATTTTGTAGTCCAAAAGCAACATATTTAAGGTTGTTAAATGTGCACTACAAAATTTGTATCTGTATATCTCCATCCATGCACCTTCTTTATTACGTGCATGATGTAACCACACAAAGCCACATCACTATTTAAAAAATTACTGTGATATTAACGGTAAAAACCTATGAAAATGCTACAGTAAAAACCTGTTAAATGGTTAACGGTAAGTTCCTGTAAAGATTACAGGGAAAACCGTAAACTGAAGTTCCCAGAATTCCCTGCGTTCCCTTCAATTTGATGTTTTTTCTTTGAAATAACTATGTTTTTTCTTATCGGTTATGTTTATTAGGGTTGTATGTTACATCTAATGTTGTTAAATTAATGTTTATATCATATTTTAGTTTAATGAGTCTCACCATGATGGTGTTTAGTGCTTGTGTGAATGACACTGTGCACCTTCTATATATGTTATTATTTAAAAGCTGCTTTGGTTCATCATGTGACTTTCTCATCACCACCTGCATTTGGTGGTTATCAGTGTATTACAAAGGTACAAAACAGATTTCAGTAGGTTGGTATATGAACATTACATCAGTTAATGAAATTACGGTATTTAACTGTAAATTTAAGTTAAAACTGTAAAACCTAAAATGTTGTTACCGTATTTTTTACGGTGGAATTCCGGCAAAATTTTACGGATTTTTTTTACAATGTATTTTAAATTGTTAAAAAAATAGAATGTTTTTACATTATTTTTATCAAATAATTGAAGACTGCTTTCAAAAATCTCTTACCAACTCCACACCTTTGAATGGTTGTAAAAAGTCACCAATTATTGTTGTAGGTTTACCGTAAGTCGCGGATGTGGTTTTAAATACAGATTTTGCTGAAAGATGTCATTTTTATTCATTTGCACGATATATAAGCAAGCAAGCAGTGCATCTTTAAAGGTCACGTCTATTTTCTTAATTCATAATATCAAAGCTTTGGGTACATTTCAAATAATTGAAAATATCCCTACAATTATATAATTGAAAATATAACAAAAGCAACTTTCGTAATGACCGTCATCATTCTTTAAAGTAAATAATTTTTTGGCAGGAAACATCAGGAAGTGTCCTCAGTGTGTCTGATGAATTCTGTGATGTCTTGTGGCAGCAGCTGGTTTGACTTCTTTAACTGCATCAAGCTGACGCCCTCATGTCAAACGATACAGAGCGGCGTGACGTTCACTCATTAGCACTGCTGTTATTGCTCTGAACCAGCAGCTGCGTCTACCCTCAAACACAGTTGTGTTGCATTTCTCTGGCTCTCTGCCCTCATATCTCGTACATACTGTACACTGCAGACCAGTCTGGAAAAAAACTGCTCATAACAACACAACAGTGCGCAAGTAAAATCCACATTCTACTCCGAATATAATGAAATCAGAATGGCACTGGATTCTGTGCTGCTGCTCATTATCAGTCTGCCATGACTGTTGTCACTACAAGTGATTTTCATGTTACTGCACGGCTCATAAACGCTGTTATCGTGGCGCTGTGTTGATCAACAGGTCATGGGCGTCAGCCAATCAGAGGCTGAGGGGGCAGTGAGCCAGTCCAATGAGAGGCAGCGCACCGCTGATGGAGCCATGCGTGTGTCACTGAGGATAATTAGTCCTGCTTTACTCGCTTACTCAATGTTTACTGTATTCGGGTCAAACGGCTTCTGCTGTTATGGCAGGCGCTGCTTGATATTCAAGAGTTGGTCTTGATTGGTTTTATCGTCACTCACTTCCAAAACACAAATACCTTCATTCAACTCTAAGTATTTTAAACTAAAAGTAGACTTTTCACTTAATTTACGTTTGTATTCTGTATTTCCGTATGCGTTTTTTTCTCGTTTTCATCATCCTTTCCTATCAAAATGCTTGCTACGGATGCGAAAACGCAGAAAATCGAACTTAATTTTTTTATTACGGATGAAAGTTTCGGAGGCAGTGTGTAAATGTGATTGGCACAATGTGAGGTCGTATTTATTTTTTAACGTGCGATAATTTCAGACTCGGTATGCACAGACCTTTTGTCCTTTTATTAAAACGTGGGGGTGTAGTTTCTCTTTCTCTTGGAGCAGCCCGTAAACTCTTGGTTTTGGGCCTCCCAGGCAGCGAGCGAATGTCATTCCTCTGCAGCAGGTGTAATGTTACACCAGAGCGCTTGTTTAAAGCCCGGCCAGAATCTGGAGACTGATATGATCAGGACATCCTGTGAGATTGTGATGAGCCGAGAGGAGATGATCTGAGAGCATCATGACATGAACCCAGTGATCAAAGAGCGGCTCTCCTCGCGGAGACAGCAGCTCTTCTTCATTTCATCTTTATTCATACTAATGTTAATGCCTGTGAACCCTACTGAGATATTTCACCATATGCTGCATGTGAACATGTTTAGGCAATAAATCAGCATTTCTAACATCATATGGCAAATCACAGTGATCTCTGTTAGTCACTTTTGTGAGTTTCTTCCCTTCTGCACTTTTGACCATGTTGACTTTTTCCACACTTACACTAGTTTATTATCAGCAGTGTATATGTATAAATAGACATACAATACATTTATTTAAAATGTATGACTTTTTCACTAGGGTAAATCTGCACAAATTCAATTATATTGCAAAATAATTCAGTGACTGTGACTGAGTCATGATGCAAGGCCTCTGAAGATTGTAATCAGGGGCTGTTTTATTACTTTACAGTGTGTGTGTTCGACTGTTTATTCATGTTGCTATGTGACCAGATCGTGACGTCACAGACATGACGTCAGTGAAGAGATAGCAGCCCTAGCACACGCTCAACGATGCCAGAAATCACACTCAGATCTGGGCTTTTATTAGCTCATACTGGTAGTTAGAGAAGGACGGGCAATCATTTATTATATCACTTATTAAACTATTACATTTTATATAATATTGAGATATTGAGGATAACTACTCTACTGAAATAATCATCTAATTTTATGCAACATTTCTTTAAAACCCTTTGGAATTGGCAGTTACCTGTAGATTCTCAAACAAGCACACATTTGTGCAAATCGATTAAAGCTGAATGGCTATTGGCCGATGCCAGTAATCTCACAATGTCCTGTTATTGAGCAATAAATGGTAAGGTAGTTAAGTTTAGGTGTGGGGTTTAAGGTTTAAGGGATCTAAAATATGTTCATGCAGAATAAGACATTAACTGTTTTCTGTGTTTTCACTGTTATACATTCGGGGGCGCTATTATGCATCTCCTGAATCACTCGATCAAAAACACAGACGAGGAAGACGCAGAAACGAGCGATCTCATATGTAAGCATCGGGAGCGATGTGTATTATTACATGTCCCTGTGTATAATAAGCAAAGTGTACGTGCATCATGGACCCGCCTATAGGCGGATATTACTAACGCGCTCTTTAAATAACAACAAAAATATTTGCGCCATTGACTTTAGACCAGGTTTTAGACCGCATGAATAATGCAGCATTTTTTCACAAATCCGTGTTAAACAGGGATCATCTGTATGCAGAACTTTTCATAAATGCAAAGGAAAAATGTTTCTGTTTTTAGTAAAGTGTTGTTGTGTAAGCATTCTCTCATGGTTGAAATCCCAGACAGACTCAATTATCAAGTGGCTCCAGTTTTGTCCCTAAATGAAACTGGTCATATGTAATATATGCTGGAGATACACACCAATATTAATGATAATTCAAAGTTTGATTCCAGACATCCCAGCATCCATAAAGTGTCCCAATACTACTTGTCTTCATTGTTAACACTTCTTTTATTGGCTTATCATTTCAAATTCATGATCTTGGTATTCAGACATTTTTATGTGTCTAAATGTTTTTGAGAAGTTATGAATTATGCACTGCAATACATTTTTGTTTAATTGTATAACAAAGCTGTATTCCTCAAGATGTAAATCTAAACGTCAAAGTTACTTTCAGTAGTCTGTCTGTGATGACATTACTTGTGTGTGTGTGTGTGTGTGTGTTTGTGTGTGTGTGCTGTGCAGCTGTGGAGGTTTGATGCTGATATCAGTGCAGACGAGAGGAGTGTGTG